>NC_045625.1:80557664-81182664 GCF_009829155.1 Mustela erminea
CATATGAAGTCATAGAGTATTTGTCTTTCTCTGATGGACTCATTTCACTTAGCTTTATACTTTCTAGTTCCATCCACGTTGTGCCAAATGGGATGTTTTTTTTATTTTGATATAGTCCCAATAGTTTATTTTTGCTTTTTTCCCTTGTTTTGGGAGACATATCTAGAAAAATGTTACTATGGCCAATGTCAGAGAAATTACTGCCTGTGCTTTCTCCCAGGATTTTTATGGTTTCACATTTAGGTCTTTAATCCATTTCGAGTTTATTTTTGTATACAGTATAAGGAAGTGATCCATTTTCATTCTTTTGCATGCGTACCCTGGTTTCTTAATTACCCTTTATTTCTTGGCTTCACTAAATATTAATTTTTGAAAAATATTAATATTTTCTCTCAAATCCCTTGCACCATAAGGTCCATGTCTACTAGGTGAGGAGTTTTAGCTAGCTAAAATACTCTAATGTGTATGTATCCCAAATAATTATGGCTTCAGTGAATAATGTCCTTTGAGTTCCATTTTTTCTTTTAAAGGTTTTCTATAATTTTTTTAGTACATTTAAAACTTTTTTCTCTTTTATGCAAAAATGGATTTCCCATCTAACTAAACTTTCTTTTTTCAGATGTACTCATTTTTAAAGACAAGACTTCTATAAATAGCCACACCCTTTTTGCAAAATATTGTTATGCCAGAAGGAAGACTTTTTGAAAATCCACCATAAATAAAAATAAAATCAATTTTGGAGAGTTGCTGTAAGTTTTCTTTTAGTAGTTAAGGGTAAGCAGAAAAAATTCTGATTCTCTTCTCATATAATGTGTTCCATTGTATAAAAGTGTAATGCGGTGCTCACTTTGGTGGCACATAGAGTGAAATCAGAATGAGACAGAGATTAGCATGGCCCCTGCGTTAGGATGACATGCAAATTTGTGAAGAGTTTCTTAGTTTTGTACACAGTTAAATATTTAACTCTGCCTGCTTATTTTGTGTTTATTCTGGGCTGAAAAAGACTTTGCCAAAACATTAAAGACCATTCTTTTCACTAAAGAAGGAAAAAAGTATAATGTTAACATTGTATAAGAATTGGTATTTTGAAAAATAGGTTACGGGTGCCTAGATGGCTCAGTTGTTTAAGTGACTCCTGGTTTTGGCTCTGGTCATGATCTCAGAATTGTTCCTCGCTGAGTGTGGAAACCCAGTGAGATTCTGTCTCTCTCTCTCTCCCTCTCCCTCTCTCTGCACCTCCCAACACATCCGTCCCCTGCTCACACACTCTCTCTCTCCAAAGGAAAAAAAAAAAGACTAAATTACAGAACACGGCTAATATGACTCTCTTAAATATTCATCGTAAGTCCATATCTTACCATATGAATGGATTTCCACTACTAAAGTGTTCAGTTTTAAAGTGTTTGGTTTGGAAGTATTCATCCAACATGAATGATTGAAACAGAACTCATTCAAAGACCTGGATTCTGGTCCTCATTCTGCCATATGCTATGAGGTCTTAGCTAAGATACTTTCCCTGGACCTTTGTTTCCACATCTGAAAACTGAAGATTCTAAATTCGATCCTCTGTTAATTAATGGCTTATACTCCCATAACTCGATGTCAAAGAGTTCTGGGACTATCCTTCAGAAGTCTCAAATTGTTAGAGGAACAAAATCATTTCTGATTTACAGGTGAAGAAACTGGGGTTCAAATAACCTTAAACAACGTGTCCAAAGTCAGGATGCTAAACCATGGACTGGCAGATCCCTTACCCAGGTCTTTCTGATGCTAAAGCTCGTGCTTTTAGTTCTACCTCCAAGGCAAATCTCTCCTTTCAGAAGTCCCAGAGGAGAAGAACCTCTGGATTCCGTACTATTAGCATGAAATCTATACCTTGTAGAAGAGCCTCACAAGAGAAAGTACTGTAGTGCTTCAGCATTGGCCTCTAGACCCTGTCCTTCAATTCACTGAGACAGGGGTTCTCACACTGTGGTCCCTGGACCAGAAGCAATAAAAATGTCAAAGACTTGCCAAAAAATGAGTTCTTGGGCCTCACCCTATACATCCGATACTGAATCAGAAACTCTGGGAATGGAACCTGGCCCTCCGTGTTTTAACAAGCCCTCCCATGATTCAGTTACGCAGGGCAGTTTGAGAACCACTGCACTGAGGTGTGACCTTGGAAATGTATGGAAGAACTCTGAGCTCCAGCCTCTAGCTCTGACATCCTAGGGTCCACCTATGACCTAACTTATGAATTAACAGGGGGGATAGCTCATATTCTACCCCTAATTTTAAGGACTGATACCCACAGAGTGAAGGAGAAGGCAGATGAGGAAGATGACGAGAACAGCCTTTTGTATGTCCCCCAAGTAGCCAGAGTAACAATTGTCGTGAGGATGTATGGCAGTGATGCCTGTGACATCCCAAATTAGAACAACTTTTTTGGAGTCACTCTGAATGCAACTAGCTCTATGGGAATTTAAAAATGTATTAGGCAACTTGGAACTCAGCTCAAAGAAAGAATCAATTAAAAATGTGCATTCTGTTTCTTTAGCCCTGCTTTAAAGTCATTCAGGAGAGAGTTTCTGGGAAAGGAGTCTAAGAGATCTGTTTTGCAAACTGCAACAAAGTAATATCTCACTTCCCAGGAGTTAACCCCCCACCCCAACCCCCCCAGGAGATGACATATATTTTGGGATCCATTTCCACCAGAGATGACATAACCAGCCTTCCAGGTAGCTTCAGGAACTCATGTTTCCCCAGCTTAGCAATGACTCAGCGGATGGCAGGGAGTATGAATGGCTTTAAGTACCATACTGGCGCCAAGGGTCATATTTTCATTATTTATTAAACATGTTTCTGGCCCATTGCCTAAGTTCCTATAACTCTATTCTTACGTGGTGCACAACTTGGGTCAGAGATCTCTTCATTCGGCCTGGTTCTAAGGTTAGAAAGATACCATTTTTCACTTGTGTTATTGAAGCTAGTCAGGCATTATCAGAACGCCTGTCAAATGAGAGTTGACTGAAGGAGTGCACAAGGTTAAATCTGGTTTATAAAGAACGGTGATGGGGAGCCTGGGGGACCTCAGGGTTGTGGGATTGAGCCCCACTAAGGCTCTGTGCTGAGCATGTGGAGCCTGTATAAGACTCTCTCTCTTTCCTTCTGTCCCCCTTCCCCTGCGTTTTCTCTCTCTAAAATAATAAACAAATAAATATTTTTTTAAAAATAAAGAACAGTGATGGTTGCACACCATCTTATTTATTTCTGTCGTGATGGGGAAGGACGCCCGCCAACAAGTTCTGAACAGTTACTATGTCCCAAATGCTTTATGTATGTTTGTCTCATTGAATCCTCACAGCAACCCTGTGAGGTTGGAGTTTTGGGTACTATTTTGTAGACAAGCAAGCTGAGGCTGAGCGTCCTGAAATCGCACAGCTGATAAAATGGCAGGGCCAGGAGTGCGACACAATTCTTAATCTCTCACTGTCCTTGTTGTCTGAAATGGGATTTAGTACGTGGACAAAATGCCTCCTCAGAACTGGGGCTCCGAGTATGGCCTTGAAACAAGTTGATGTTCAAGAATCGTAGACCCTGGAGCACCTGGGCATCTCAGTCATTAAGCATTGGCTTTCTCCTCAGGTCGTGGTCCCGGGATCCTGGGATCCAGCCCCGCATCGGGCTCCCTGCTCAGTGGGCAGCCTGCTTCTTCCTCTGCCCTTTTTCTGCCCTAAGGAATCATAGATGGTACGTTGGAATAACAGAGGCAACTGATTTGGGTGGATAAATGGGGAAAAAGTAAGCATACTTTTTTTTCTTCTTTGGAGAGAGAAAGAGATTACATGTGGGGGTGGTGGGGTTGAAGAGAGCAGAGAAAGATGGAGAATCTTAAGCAGGCTCCGCGGGCAGCACAGAGCCCTCCACACGGCTTGATCTTATGACCCCCCCATATCGTGACCTGAGCCAAATCAAGAGTTAGATCCTTGACTAAGCCACCTAGCTGCCCCTAAATTCTAATACGTTTTGTTAATTTGTTCTGTCAAATATTTTAGGCATATAAAATCACCTATGGATATGTCGCTCGTATACCTTTAATGTGTATAAGAGAGAGATGTCATAAAGACTCACGCATCTATAGCCCAGTTCTGGGTTCATTTCTTCACTGTATCTTTGACCCACAAATAACCCCTGTCCTGAATTTTTTGTTTGGTTTTTCCTTGCTTTTCTTTATGGTTTTATTATATGTCTTTGTATATGTATGTGTAAAATATATTATTAACTTTGTTTCTAAACATTATATATGTAAGGTATTATACTGAAAGCATACTTCTGAAATATGCTTTTTTTTAAAATTTAACATTATGCTCCTGGATTTATCTATTTTTGTCACATAGAGCTATAATTCATTCATTTTCTCTGCTGTATTTTTGTCCTGTCATATCAGTAGACATGTGGATTATTTCCAGTTTTTGATCATCACTATGCTACCATGGACAGTCTTAAACAGGTCTCTTGATCACACGTATATTTGTCTACATACATACTCCCTAGAAGTAAATTGCTGAGTTTTACGGTATGCATGTGTTCACCTTGATAAGACAATGTCAAGTTGTTTTCTGAAGACTTGGACCTCTTTATAATGCTACAAGCAATAGTTAAGCATTTGTATATCCCAGCATTTGATAGCGTCACACTTTTTCATTTCATTTTCTAGTTTGGTGGGTGCAAAATGGTAGCCTATAGTTTCAACTGGCAGTTTCTCCACAACTGATTTGGTTGAATGTCTTTTCATAGTCTTATTGGCTTTTCTGGTTTCCTCATCGATGAAATATATACTTGGCTCTCAAATCCTCTACTCTCTCAACCCTGCTAGGTCCACAGTTTGGATGAAGAATTGCAGACACATGAGAAGTGGTGAAGGAAATGAGGAATGGGGTAAAATGTGCATCCCAAGAAGAGAAGACATCATGTTTGAAAGCCCTGAACTCAACAAGAATGCTGTGTGTTTAAGAAACCAACGGAATCCCACCCAACACAGGGATGAAAGGCAAGCTTTGACTTCAAGGTGAGAGAGTTCTGAAACTGAAACATATTTCAAGACAGACCACCCTGTAGTAATTTTCAGGTCAATATCCAGACACTGGTTATATGACTCTGGAATCCCTTCGCCACATAAGGATATAAAACAGCTGAGAGAGTAGAAGTGCAGGAATGATTTGTGGAGATGAGTTTTTGGAGGGAGAACTGTTTCCTTTAATCCTTCGGGGGGAGGACAGTGCTACCCTTTTACCTCAAGACTGGAGAGAAGGACCGTAGTTGGACCAGGAGGAGAATTTGATGTGTATTCTGAGGGACATGACATTCAGAGGACATGGTAGATGATGTCAAGTCATGCTTTAAAAAGTGAAAATGACTTTAAAATGTGAAATGACTGTCGCTGTCCACAGCTACCCACTAGGAGAGAGGCCAGAAGTGGGAACAGCTTGACTTCCACATCTGGTAGAGCATCTTTCCATTATACTGGCCAGGGGTTAAAAACAAAAAAAGGAATCCTCTCTTCACCTCTCTTTGCTTGCTTCAACCCCCTGGTGGAGTCAGAGATTGAGCAGAGTGCAGGGTGTGGAGGAGGTGGGAGTTGCAGGTGGGGAAAAAGGAAGCAGCCTGACCTGGCCCCGCCTCCACAAGCAGCCAGCCCACATGGGACTCCAGCCTGGGGATGAACACAATTTCATCTTTTTTTTTTTTTTTTTTAATTTTTTTTTTTTTAAGATTTTATTTATTTATCAGAGAGAGAAGGGGGGGGAGAGAGCGAGCACAGGCAGACAGAATGGCAGGCAGAGGCAGAGGGAGAAGCAGGCTCCCTGCTGAGCAAGGAGCCCGATGTGGGACTCGATCCCAGGACGCTGGGATCATGACCTGAGCCGAAGGCAGCTGCTTAACCAACTGAGCCACCCAGGCATCCCGAACACAATTTCATCTTAAATTGAATTTTGTGTTTTCCATCTTCTATGGGCCTGGATATTTTGAAATATTAAACTGAGAATTGTAAGGGCCTATTTAGCCAGAGCGATTCCATCTTGGATTAAACAGTCATTTTGTTGTTTATGCAGTAAAACTTAAACTGACCCTGCCCCCCACCCCCCGGGGACTTACTTAAAAGCAAGCCCGGGAAACCAGTCCCAGGTAACAAAGCCCAAATACAAGGGTGGGTCAGGCCAGGTGGAGGTATCCAATCAGTGGGGGCGCACACTGTCTCCCTAGCTATCAAGGAGTGTGCGTCCTGCCTTTTGGGGGCCAATTCGGACCAAGGTGATAGGCTAGTTCAAATATCTACTAGGGTAAATTGTAATTCAGTTGGTTACTTATGTGTGACCTAGCATGACTGTGCAGCTTTCTCTGTGTGTTACAATTTCACTGGCTACCTGTGTGTGGCCAGGCCCAACCACATGGCCTTTGCCCTTAAAAGCTAGTCTCTAAGGCACAGAGAAGTTCCCTCTTTGCAAGAGACGGCTCTGGCCGGTCAGTCTGATTCTCGATGCTTGGCGCGAAATAAAGCTTTGCTTGACCTTCGCTTTGTATCAGTCTCGCTCCATTGACCATGCATCCAACAAGAGTATGTGTTTGATACTGGAAGTGGCCATAACATTTTCTGTTACCCAGTAGGAAACCAAAAAGCCGTTGCAACTCCTGGCATCTTTGTCCAAGTGTGAAAGAAGAGACAGGAAAGGCTAAAGGAACAGTGGGAGACAGATACTAAGTTGTTTCCTGATCAAGTTCTAGGAGTTCTGATGTTCAACATCAATGTAATTAGAGAGCGGCAAGAGAAGAGATTGTTGGGAAGGTGGCCAGATGAAAGAGTCACATGGGGATCTGGGACTCAAGGCCCTTGAAAGCCATTCAAGAGTTCCACGTAGGGGAATTTTGTGACCAAAATTGTGCCTTTATTTTTTTTTTTTAAAGGCCTCTAGTTCAGGGTATATAATCATTTGAAGGGCAGTAGAGGTAAGGGTTGCCCAGAGCAGGCCTTCTTTTAGGTGAAATATCATAGGGGCTCAAGTCCAGATTAGTGGCAGTGAAGGTAAAAGAAATGGAAGGTTCGGAGAGAAGTGATAAGCTTGCTAGTCTTTGATGATGGGACTCGTGTGGGAAGTGAAGATTGGTTCCTACATTTCCGATTGGAGCCACAAAATAATCAACAGTGCCATTTCCAGAGATGAGGAATTCTTTTGATCCTTCAGTATTCTTGGGAGACACACAGGGTAGATGGTAGTAGCATCTGCTTCTTACTGCTGTGGTGACTAATGCTCCAGAAAGCCAGTTATTTTGCTGAAATCCACACAACTCATTACATGCTGGGAGCTTCTACTTCAAATGACAGTGCTTGAACTAGTTCCCTTTGATTCCATTTAGAAACAAATGCCCAGCCAGAGGTGGAGTTAAGTGTGTAATTTAAAGGGAGAGAGGCACCTGGCTGACTCAGAAGAGTGTGCAATTCTTGATCTTAGGGTCATGAGTTAAAGCCCCACATTGGGTCTAGAGATTATTTTTTTAAAAGGGATATACTTCAAAAATAAAGAAAGAAAGAAAGAAAGAAAAGGAAGAGGGAAAGAAACTAGGTCATGATATAGTCCTCAAGCTTAAAATATTTAGACATTTAACCATTTCAGCAAAAGATAATTACACTTCTTGGACTCATGGAAACATTCCTTGAAACTCTCGATTTCAATACAGTTGAGAAAACTCTTAACTGGCCTAGGTAACCTTTTGCTTCTCTCTCAGCCACAGGACTCTTGCATTTTTTAAAATTTATTTTATTTTTTTTTAGAGCACGATTTCTCAATCCTTAATGTGCACATGAATCACATGGGGATCTCGTTAAAATGCCAATTCTGCTTCAGTAGGTTTGGGGTGGGGCTCAAGATCCTGCATTTTTTAACTGGCTCCCAGGGTATGCCCAGCCTGCTAGTCTGACTTTTAGAAAAGCAAGGTTTGAGATGAGCCCAGAACTTCTCGGAGTAGTGGTGGGCACTGAGAAAGATCAAAGGGAAAGGACCCCAAGGAATCCCAGAAATGTAATTATGTCGGGGATAAACAGCACTGCACCTTGCAAAAATGGCGAGGCAGACACATTTTCCCAGGCCTGTTTCCGCTTTGCAAAATTCCTTTCCTCATTCAGCACTTTGCCTATGCTGTAGTCCCTTTCCGTGTATTAACTAACCAGTCCTTGTCTAGGGTCACACTGGAAAGCGGGTTTTTCCTGTTACCCTTCTGCATACTCTGCCCAGAAGGCTGCGTTTGCACCTGCACTTTCAAGTTTCAAGACCCAGAAGAATAAAATATTAAATGTGGAACAACAGGCAAAACATGTAAAATATTCGACATAGACAAATCCTGGAAAAGAGGAGAAACTGCCCGTTCATGTGGCTTTTCCTGTAGGGAACATTTTATCCTGCTTCATTCCCTGGGTCTCCTTAAAACCAATCTTTAAGACATTAAATATTAAAAAGGGAAGTATTTCTCTCCAAAGGGTATCTGTTGGTATTTTTGCCTGTACTCTCCTCGCTCTGAAATGATGTAGGGTGCAGAGTCTTGGAGCTCTCACTGAGTTGAGGGGTAAACATGTGGGGACGGACTGGACTAGACTGAATTGTTCTGATTGACCTTGCTGAGTTTAGAGCCAGCAGGAGATGTCAGACTCTGCTCTTGCTTTTGTCATTTACAACCTCTGTGACCTTGGGCAAGGCCTTTCTCATTTTCAGTTTTGGTGTTTTTTGGTTTTTGGGTTTTTTGTTTTTTTTTTTTTTTTTACATGTAAAATGAAACAATGGGGCAGAATGCTGTCATTCTCTTTCTGGCTCTAAAAACTTTGTCTCTGACTTTGTTCCCAGTGAACCGGGAAAGGGGGAAATCTTCAAGCTCCCAGTTACAGTGGCTGGCCATCAGAATCACTTTGGAGAGCTTTAAAAAATATCGAGGCTCCTCCTACCCTGCTCTGATCACTTGTGGTTGCCTCCTTGGAAACTGTTTCCACAAGTTCCCCAGGTAGATTCCGTCCATCAGATAAATTTGGGAATCACCAAACCAAGCCACAAGGGGGCGCCTGGGAGATACCAAGTGCCGTCTCAGTTGCTTTAAAACCATTTTGAATATTAAAAATAGAAATAAAATCGATTTGTCATTTCCATACCTAATTTTGTCTCATATAACCTGAAAATGTGGTTGAAAGTATCTCTTACTCTTTGGTATTTGGGGTTTAATTTTCTTCTGCGAGAGGTAAAACTATAGGTAAGAGGTATTGTTAAATAACAAAAATTCAACAGAGTAAGTTTGAAATCTAATTGTCCTCATTAAAGGATCGGGAATCTGGCAGCATCCCATCTAGCGAGTAGTATTTTCGTAGAACGAGGGTGGAGCGAGAAAATTATTAGCAAAAGAAAAGGACTGTTGAGAGCAAGCCACGGGTCTTACGCAGATTTACCTTATCTTTATGAGACCCAGAGGGCCCTTACGGCGCTCGTGGGCACTGACTCATTGGCTACAGTTGAGACTACATTTCTTTTCTTTTCAAGATTTTATTTATTTATTTATTTGACAGACAGAGATCACAAGTAGGCAGAGACAGAACCGGGGAAGCAGGCTCCCCGCTGAGCAGAGAGCCCGATGCGGGACTCGATTCCAGGACCCTGAGATCATGACCTGAGCTAAAGGCAGAGGCTTAACTCACTGAGCCACCCACCCTACATTTCTGGGGGAGGTTGAATCTAAGCTAAACTTGACACTAAGCTAAGGAGGGGGTAGGGTCTGAGGATATCCTTAGGAGGAAGATGAGAGATGTTTGGAAAACAAAGGTTGCTCTGCTATGTAGAGAAGTGTCTTAGGTAAAGAGGAATTTATTTGAATAGCTGTCTTCCTGGTGTAAGCCCGCCGCTGAGGGGGGAGTAAAGAGCGTTTCCTGAATCTGCTGGGTTTTGATGGCTTTTAACTCAAAATAATGTTCCTGACAAAGTGGTCCATCTTGGGGTGGTCTGCCCTTGGCCCCTATAATCTAAAGCTTTTAGAAAAATGTTTACTATATAATTAGCATCTAATATACGTCCGTGATTCATGCTGCTGTGTTGTCATCATCGTCTTATCTTGGCAGGACTTTTCCCCACTCAGTTCCGCGGACCTAAATCCCACATTCCACCTCATGGTCCGTGTGTCTCAGACACGGCATCCAGCTGGTAATGCTCCTCCCTCTCTTGGATCGGGCATCCCCACAGATGCATCCTTCATCGAATCACTCATTATTTTACTTCCAGACCCCCACAATGTCTTCCTGAAAGTCTCTCTCCTTCCATGAGCGATCGTTTTAAAATACAAATCCGATAATGTTTTCCCACGAACAAAATCACATCACTGGCTGTATGCAATTTATTGTCAAAGGGTGCTAAAAATCAGTGTGTTGTGTGTGTATTTGAAGCGAGAATGATAAAGCCAATGAGACAAAATGTTAATGATACACAAATCTGGGGGTGCCTGGGTGGCTCAGTTGGTTACGCGTATGTCTGACTTCGGCTCAGGTCTCTCTCTCAGGGACCTGAGATAGAGCCCTACGGGCGGACTCTGCATTCAGTGGGAGTCTGCTTGTCCCTCTGTGAACCCCACCCCTGGCTAGTGCACGTGCCTCCACGAGCTCTCTCTCTCTTGCTCTCTCTCTCTCAGATATGTAAGAAAATCTTAAAAAAAAAAAATAGACAAACCTGGATAAATGGTATGCCAGTGTTTTATGTACTCTTTTTTTTTAATTGTTGTGACTTTTTATAAATTTGAAATGATTTTCAAAACAAAACACTTCACTGGCTTACCTACTTCCGACTCATCTCCTGCTAGTTTCCCTCTTTGATGTCTAAGCTTCAGCCATAATACATGATTGTAGTTCTTCACTTTTGCACTTGAGTGTTCACTAATTTGGAATGCTGTGGTTTTTACCACTTGTCTACCAGGAAAACTCCTATTTATACTTCAATACCCAGCATATAATACCTCTTATATGATGCCTGTGTTTTTTGACAGAATTAATCACCTGACTCCCTTGGGCTGACTGTGTTTCTCATTTTGACTCCTGTGCCCTTTTCTCACATAGTACAATTAGTCTGTGTCTTATACTAAACTCAGAAGATTTTGAAGAACAGAGTCCCCAAGTCTTATACATTATTGTACCCTGGAGCCTATAATCCCAATTTCTGACCTCTTGCACTCCTACAGACATTTGTATTTGCCAGGCCGTGCTGGTTCCTCACCTTTTGCCATTTGCAGTGGCTACAGTGACTCTGAATTTGCTGTGGCTTCCTGTTGTTCCCAGCTGAAGCTTGGTTCCTGGCTACGCTCCTCAATTTTTCTTTTTTTTTTTTTTTTAAACTTTTTCCACATGTGGAGGAAGTGAGCCATTACTGATGAGAAGTTGAAATCCTGTGGTCTTCATTGTCTTATAGACAGACCTCCTCCAACCAGAGGGACCTCCTTCTCTTACTCAATTTTTAAAAAAGATTTTATTTTTTTTTAGAGAGAGAGAGAGAGAGCATGAGTGGGGGTGGGGGGAACAAAGAGAGAGAGGGAGAAGCTGACTCCCTGCTAAGCAGGGAGCCCCATGGGGACCTGAGATCATGACCTGAGCCCAGGGCAGATGCTTAACCAACTGAACCACCCAGCACCCCTCCTTCCCCTACTCTATTTCTGTGTTTTGGAACCAGTTACTTTATCTCTTGGAAGGCTTAGATTTCTCATTTATAAAAAGATACACTTTACTTCAATACGCTTGGTAAGAGATTTGGGTACAGGAGGAAAAATACTTTTTTCACTACTCTTCTAGGTTCTTGGCTGAGACTCTTGAAGAGGAGTAAATATGCCCCCCTAATATATGCCTCTTTGGCATAAGTAGTATCTTCAGCTGGCTATGCTTAAGAAACTGAAGACACAAGATAAACTCTGAAAACAAGTAAAGGTTACTGTTCTGTAAGGGACATTTACATTTATAAGGGACATTGCCATTTGTGAGGGTGTCTTTCTGTACCAGGGAGAGGATGACTTAAAATTCGGGAAACTTTCATCAGTGGCGAAGACGTCACTTAAATCTGCATAACAACCCTACTCTTGCATACCATGCTTTTCCTGGTAAGCTCCCATAGCTGGCTTTCTACCTCTTATATCTTTCTTTTGTCTTAAGCTGAAAATGGTATTTAAGGGTGTGGGGGGTGTGGTCTTGGCCAAGAACCTAGATGGGAAGAGGGAAATTATTTTTCCTCCCCAATACCACATTGTAATGTAAGACAGATTAACGAAAGAAAAACAATCGGAAATATAATAACATACATCCCTCCTGTAGGCATGCAGAGACCAGGAAGACTGGGCAACTCCCTGAAATGGCTCCAGCCGCCACCTTAAAAACCATCATCAGCTAATGACAAAAGAAAGATGTTTGGGGAAGGCAGGGAAACTAATTATGGGAGGCTGCCGGAAAAAGCACAGTAAACAGAGGGTAAGGTTGTTATGCAGATTTAAGTCAGACCTTTTCCGTTGATAAGTTTCTAGAGATTTGGATATTGTCTTCTCTTGCTGATACGGAGAGCGAGACACCCTTATAAATGGAGGTATTCCTTATAAATGTAAACATCCCTCAGAAAAGGTCAATTTCTTCTTCTATGTCTGCAGCTTCTCAAAACTAATCAGCCTAAAATAATCTTTATGCCAAAGAGGCATATTTTGAGGTAGCATATTCTGCTCCCTCTCTTTTACATTTTATTTTCTCTTCCCTTTGCTTTGGCTTTCTGTTAAGACAGGTCATTTCACAGAACCATTTGTGCTAACTTGTCAAAGTTCGTCATCAAATGTTAATAGAAACAAGTCATTTCTTGAGAGTTATTTAAATCGAAGACCAGTATGCCCCTAGTGGGAGGTGTGTATATCTCTTGGGATTTTTATGTTTTCATTCTGTGGAGATTTTAGGGTATGGCAAGCTTAGCCCTTTGTATAGTAATAAATGACCCTTCTAAAATTTCAAGTTCTCATTGCGTGGTTTTTACTACCATTTAAGGCCATATGTTTTGTGCCTAAAGAACAAAGGGATCCCTCAAAGAAGAAGAATGATTGGCAGTAATACAGACTCACTCTGAAGTACAACTTTCAGGAAACGTCAGCTATTTCCATCTTGACCTCAGTCTGTACTTTCTAATTGATTAAGTTTTTTCCAGCTTATCTCTTAACTCGGGCAAAAGACCCTAAGGGCAAACCATCCCGTGATGGGAACTGAAACTGCCTCCTCAGGTAACAAGGACTGCACTGAGCCCACAAGACCCTGCATAATTGACCCCAAGACAAAGATAGACCTGACCTTTACTGCCCACCAGCATGTACCCACTGACCTTTGTCGCACATTTTCCTTATATAAACCTGGAAGTATTTTCCACACTTTGGAGACTGTCTTTGAGATGCTGTCCTCTGTCTTCCTGGTGGTGGCCTTCCTGAAATAAATTCCTTTCCTTTTTCACCACCATGTGTCTCTCTGCCCTTGGATTTGGTCAGCAGCAGGTGGCTAAACCCTGTCTGTTTGGGCCCTGGGGGCCAGATGCTCTTGCACTCCTGGGCCCCCATCTACAACTTGAAGGGACCGAGTATTTTCTACAGTGACGAGATAGGTCATATGCCTAAAATTTCCTTGTTAGGAGCATAAGAAGTGTGAGTCTGGAATGAAAGCTTCATAGTAGCAGAGACCCGGCCTGTCTTACTCCGTACTCCATTCCAGGGCCTCAGACAATGCCGGACTCTACCAGGAGCTCAACACATATTTGGGGAAAGAATAAATGAATGAGATCAATAGCCTATTTAGGGAAATGTCAGAGCTCTGGAAACCCAAATACATTAAAGCAAGTGAAAAGGGGAACCCTGAAGAGACCGGTTCTTCAATGCCCCAGATTTGTCACCAGGAGACCACCTGGTCCTTCTGCTTGATCCATAATGAAGATGCTCGGCCTCACCGGCTCAAGGCCTCCCCACGATGGATATTTTCCACCTGTTTCCGGAATCCGACGTTGTAACAGTACTTCTTGGTCTCTGTGCGTTCTGCTGTTACCTGCATGCTGCAGTTTTTTAAGCCCAGGGTTTTCTGGGGTAGTTCTGCTGTAATAACGGGCTAAGTTACTGACAACTGTTCCCTTTGTCATCTTCTCTTTATCAACACAGTGCAGTTTCCTGTACCCATCAGTGATGGAGAAGTGATACAGCTGACAGTATTACATGTGAGTAAGCCAAAGGTATCTCATAGCAATCTTCTGGCTCATATCCTCTTACTTTCTTCGTATTTTAAATGATTTGCAGTTTTTTTTTTTTTTTAAGAGATCCATTTTATTTTCTTGTTGAGTTCCTGTTGATCTGCTTATCTCTGATATCCTGAAGACTTTGCTTTTTTCTCCCTGCCCCAGCTCTTCCAGTCTGGGGAATTGATAAATGACAATGTTGGGGCCATAGGGGGAGAGACAGGCCTTAAGAGGTGCTGTATAAATCATCAAAATGTGATGTACTATACCTTCTCGGCATAAACTGGAAATTAAAAAAAAAAAAAAAGTGCTGCAAATAGAATTGCTTTCTTTGGGCTTAAACCGGATTGGCAGCAACAGAGATTCTGCTGTGGGCTGAAGTCATTTTCTACTTTGGCACTACTCAGTCCATGGGGAATGGTGGAGTCATGATTTAGCAGCAAGGTTTTGGGAGCAGGCCAGCATCTACATCTGTTCTGAACTGTCAGTGGACTGGAAAAATGCTTGAAAAAAAGCCAGAGGACAGAGGTAAAGGAGAACACAAAACCTTTAATCTGAAAAAAGGCCACAAAAATGGCTTGATCAATTACAAGGAGATTGGATTTAGAGGGAAGTTTTTATAGAAATAAAATCTATACAGCTCTTCTTTGTCTTTATCTATTAAGTTCCTCTGTCTCGTGATACAAGAATCACAACCCGTAATGAAACAAGAAAATCTTATTAGGAAGGACTAAAGCATCACTCACCTTACTTGGGATGAGTCTTAACCATTGAAGCACGATGCGTTGGTAACACCTCTTGGACATTCAGTGAATTGCATAATGGATTGCTTTTCACCAAATGCGTGACTATACCATCTTAAAGGAATCCGCAGAGCGGTGTTGTTTTCTTTGCTGTTTTTATTTGCTTGTTTTACATCAAGAGGTACTCCATGTCGGAAAGACCATGATTGGGCAAGAATGTGGCAGATTTACTGGAAAGAATGTGGAAGCAGACTGGCCTGGGTTCAGATTTCAACTCCATCATCTCCTGGGGGTGGGACTTCTGGCAAGTTCCTCTCTGGTGACTTTTTCACCTTTAGAATAATAATATCTAATTCACAGCATTGTTGTGAAGCTTAGGGGAGTCCATGGGCATACAGAAAGCGTGGGATAAATGTTTGCTTTCTCTCTATGCTCTAAGAGTGCCCTTTCCTTCTGTCTCATTGCTCTGCACACATTTGCATATCCAGAATCTTGATTTCCAGAGAAGGTATTTGTCTGATTGGAGTCAATGAACCAAGCCTGGCTTGTCTAAAGTTGAAAGCACTTTTTCCTACTAGCCAAAGGTGGTTAGAAAAACAGAGAAAACAGGCTGCATGGCCTGTACACACAGAAAGGGTGATTCTAAGTTTACTTGGAGCAGTCACAGTGGGTTTTGCAAAGAAGCAGGGCAAGGATCAAGTGGGCTATGTAGCCAAAATGCCAAGATTCTTTTTTGGAAAGACTTTATGTAATGGCAGTCAAATTTCAATAAGAAGGAAATAGAAGATTCAAACTAATAGAAATTGTAGAAATAATTTCCACAGAATTTAGGAAAAGAATTTTTTTCCCCTCAGGAAAGTACGTTACATTTTCTAATGATCTATGAGCATGTGTAAAGAAAAAAAAATAGCTTCTAGGGGTCTCAGGGCCCTATTCAACCTCTCTGAATCACAGTTGCTTTACATAACATGAAAGGATTGAAATGAAATTGATTCTAAGGTCGCTTTACCAATTTTTTAAAAGATTTTATTTATTTATTTGACAGACAATCACAAGTAGGCAGAGAGGCAGGCAGAGAGAGAGGGGGAAGCAGGCTCCCCGCTGAGCAGAGAGCCTGATGCGGGACTCAATCCCAGGACCCCAAGATCATGACCTCTGGGCAGAAAGCAGAGACTTAACCCACTGAGCCACCCAGGTGCCCTGAAAAATATTTTCTTAAATAAATGGTGTAGTCAACAGTTATAGATATTGGAACTGGGAAATTTGTCAATGCTTTGGACTGTGAGTCCTGTGGGTGGGCAGTGTTTTGTTCTGTTTTGTTTTGTTTTTCCCTTGGCTCCTGCTTGCTAGGTACGGTTTGTATTGAATGAAATGTATTGTGTATCACTCCATTACAAATCATTTTCATGGTTTTGAAAGCTGGAAGCAACTTTTACAGTTCATTTCCTCTATCAACCCCCCCCCCCCCATCCATCCCACTATTTTCTAGAAGGAACTAGAATTTAGAGAGAGGGAAAGGGAGACCGAAGAATGGCTCCCGGGACTCACAGTCCAGAATTCCTTCCACTTCACTGTTCTGGGGAAATCTTTCTGCTTCCTGACAGCGTATTTGTAACCGAGCTAAGCTGAGTTGGCTCCTTGGTAATTGATACATAAGAGACTACACCAGGTGGAGTTGTCACCCTTAAGGAACTTTATTTGCAGAAAAGAAGATCACAGGCACTAACTTCCAAAGCCACGGCTCCCTGAGTGAGGGTGAGTGCATTTCTCTTATTTAGGGGTAAGATGAATGGTCAGAAAGGGGAGTTTTTGTCACTGCAGGGAGAGGCCAGCATAAAGCTGGGCAGGGGTTCTGGGAACACATGGCCATACAGGGATCCTATATTGTGTTAATGAAGCGTGAGCTCCCCTGGGTGGAGTCTTTAACATTACAATGAGGTAGGGGTAACTGTGGACACCCCATGGTCCATGCCCACAGGTGTGAGTCTGTGGTCAGGCCCACACTGGCCGAAACTGGCCTGGAGCTCTTCCTGTTGTTTGCCTCCAAAAGATAAGGTTCACATTCCCTTGCAAAAAGGAGGGGTAATCAGAGGAGGTCTTGCTGGGGCCGGTTTTAACCTCCTTAACCCTGTGGGGCACGGTTTCAGAGTCACAGGGCTCGAAGCCCACCTCTGCACCCGCTCAGATGCCCACGTCCCCAGTACAGAGCCTCACTTTGCACATCATCCACTTAATTTCTCAGCCTTGAACAGGCTGAGGGCATGGCAGGAAATGCCAGCTGGCATGGCGCAGCACTCCCTTGAGTGAGGACTAATTTTGCCTTGCAAAACTTGCTTGCCTTTTTTCAACTGTGTCTGCACCAATATGGCTGAATTTACAAGCGCCCAGAGGATGCTTCACCATCTGCCTGTTAGTGGGGAACTGGCCTTTCTGCTCCTCCAGCAGGGTGGTGGAAGGCGTGGTGGCTGGGGGCCAGAGCGCGGAGGCCCTCCTCCTTGGATTGCATGCTGCCCGGGGAGAGGAAGCTCTGCGGAGACCGGAGACCGAGAGCCAGTGTGACAAAGGGTCTGCCCGAGTGTGCAGCAGCAAGTGTGATCTGAACACAATTGCAGCACTGTTGCAAACGGTCTCCAAAACGGTCTCCTACTACATTCCTGTCATTATTGCATTTGGACAGTCAGTTGAAAAAGGCCTGGATTAAAAAAAAAAAAAAAAAAAAAGGAAGAAAGAAAAAACAAAGAATTTTTTTTTTTTTAAAGATTTTATTTGTAAGTACTCTATCTCAACACCCACTGTGGGGCTCAAATGTACAAGGCCGAGATCAAGAGTTGCATGCTGTGGGGCGCCTGGGTGGCTCAGTGGGTTAAAGCCTCTGCCTTCAGCTCAGGCCCTGGTCTCAGGGTTCTGGGATGGAGCCCCGCACTAGGCTCTCTGCTCAGCAGGGAGCCTGCTTCCTCCTCTCTCTCTCTCTGCCTGCCTCTCTGCCTACTTGTGATCTCTATCTGTCAAATAAATAAAATATTAAAAAAAAAAAAAAAGAGTTGCATACTGTACTGACTGAGCCACCCAGGTGCTCCAAGATTTTTTTTTCTTAATTACGAAAGCACTGCCTGTTTATTGTAGAAAATTTCCAAATTACACAAAAATATAGAGAAGAAAAATAATGACGTGTATTCGATTACCATTCCAGGGGAATTATCAGAAAGTTTTTGTTATATACTTTTTATAGCTTTTAAAACATACGAATGTGAATTCTACATGTATTTATACATGTATGCTTTTACATGTATAAATACATACATGTATACATGTATGCTTTTTTCCTTCAAATATATCATAAACAATTTTGTATACCACTAGACCTTATTTAACAATATTTTTAGCAGCTGCATTGTGTCCCATCTGATGTTTATACCATATATATATTTCCCTATTGTTGGATATTTTAGTGCTCTTCAGCTTTTTGTTATTTGAAGGAATGAATGGGAAACCTTCTTATCTGGTTATTTTCATAAGCAAATCCTTGAAAACTAAATTGCTGAGTCAAAGTAATGACTAGTTTCTAGTTTAAGTTTTAATATCCATTGCCAAATTCCCTTTGAGCAAGGTTTTAGCAAGTTAGATTTCCACCAATGTAGACCATTAGCAAATTTCTCAGTGTCCTCACTACTATGGGGAGTTTGATAATGTGATAATTTTTTTATAATCTTTGATAATGTGATAAGTAAAAAAAAATGGGGTAAGTGAAAAATGTCTACCATTACACTTCAATGTAGGTTGTGGATCACTATATATTTCCTTACTTTTTAAAGTTTGTTTATTTATTCACTTATTTTTAAGATTTTATTTATATGAGAGACAGAGCATAAGCAGGGAGGAGGGGTAGAGGGAGAAGGAGAAGCAGAAGCAGACTCCCGGCTGAGTGGGGAGCCTGATGTGGGGCTTACTCCCAGGACCCTGAGATCATGACCTGGGTAAAAGGCAGAGGCTTACCCAACTGAGCCACCAGGAGCCCCTATTTATTTATTTTTTTATTACTCTCTATACCCAACATGGGGCTCGAACTCATGACCTTGAGATCAAGAGTCACATTCTCTTCCGACTAAGCCAGCCAGGCACCCTACATTTCCTTAATTTAGACCAAGCTAAGGTTACGAAAGTATAGACTTTCAGGTTCCGAGATGAAGAGAATCATACTCGGGCTATTTTTACATATATGATTTTTTATGTTCTTGTTAATTACACAAAAAGCCATGATACCATCTTTATTTTCTGTTTGCTGATAATACTTATCCCAGAGCAAATAACCCTTATATATGTTGTTATGCCCAAGTTTTCACGTTGAGAGACCACTAAGGAGCCAAGCACCGATGCAATCACATGAGGGGTTATTTGACAAGCTTAAGCTTGGGCCCAAGTATACCCGACACAGAGGAGTAGGGACTTGGACCCCGAGGTGACATGCTTAAGCTTAGGCCCACGTATACCCGAGGCAGCGGAGTAGGGACTTGGACTCCGAGCTTAGTTAAGGCAGGGGTATTTATGGGTTCCTGTTACTAAAGCAGGGTGGGGATTCCTGGAACCAAAGCAGGGTGGCAGTTTCTGGAACCAAAGCAGGGTGAGGCTTGCTAAAGCAGGGTGGGGGAAAGTTCAGTCCTTGGGCACAGGGGTCTGATATGGCCGCCGGGGCTAAGATGGCCGTACTTATGTTAAGGCTAAACCACAGGTGGGGTGGCCTTAATTTTTCTCGGCCTCCACAATGTTTGTTTGTTTTAAGAGAAAAAAGTGGTCATCTTGCCTTTTGCAGTGATGATAAAGAAATTTCCAATAATTGTTTACTTCTGTGAGTATCAGGAATGCCACTAGGAAAGTCAAGATAAATTCCTCTCTGTAGCAATATTTTGATAAAAAGGGAATGTATTTTGTATTTAATTAGGAGGGGTATTGTTGGAGTAGTTTTTTTTTTTAACTTGCTGGGAAAGAAAAATATAAAATCTTTTTGGTAGAATTACTTAAAAGATGCCAGTGAGGTTGCTTGGCTGGCTCAGTTGGTAGAGTATGTGACTCTTGAATTCAGTGTTGTATGCTCAAGTCCCATGTTGGGTGTAGAAATTATTTAAAAATAAAAGTCATTAAAAGAGAGAGAGAAATAGTGAGGACCATGGCATTTCTGCTTGGTGGGATGGTTTCAATAACTAGGAGTGAGCATAGCTAGATTGTTTTACTAAACTTAGGTGCCTAAGAGAATGACTTAGGGATTCCTAGGGACTAGGGATTCACAGTTCCTAAAGCTGAGCTGGAAAATGCATTCTAGTCAGAATTTAGTATGTCTCAGGAAGGGTTGCACTTGTTCTGAGAAGAAAACCCTCAATGGTAAAGGAGAAAAACATTTCTTTATGTTTTCTTTTTTTAAAGATTTTATTTATTTATTTGAAGAGATCACAAGTAGGCAGAGAGGCAGGCCGAGAGGGGGAAGGAAGCAGGCTCCCTGCTGAGCAGAGAGCCCGACATGGGACTCGATCCCAGGACCCTGAGATCATGACCTGAGCCGAAGGCAGCGGCTTAACCCACTGAGCCACCCAGGTGCCCCTGAAGGATTCTTTTTAAAAGTTAATGATTTACCTTTATTACAGATAGAGGTTTCTCCTGCAAATTGAACTTGCTTTTTTTTTTTTTAAAGGTTTTATTTATTCATTTGACAGACAGAGATCACAAGTAGGCAGAGAGGCAGGCAGAGAGAAGAGAGAGAGGAGGAAGCAGGCTCCCTGCTAAGCAGAGAGCTTGATGCAGGGCTCAATCCCAGGACCCTGGGATCATGACCTGAGCTGAAGGCAGAGGCTTTAACCCACTGAGCCACCCAGGCGCCCCTTCTTTATGTTTTCTATCAAAAAAGTGGAGATGATAGGATATATCAATTTTATTTTTATTTTTAAAGATTGATTGATTGATTGATTGATTTGACAGAGAGAAACACAGCCAGAGAGCAAACACAAGCAGGGGGAGTGGGAGAGAGAGAAAAAGGCAGGGAGCATGGTGTGAGGCTTGATCCTGGGACCCTGGGATCATGACTTGAGCTGAAGGCAGCTGCCCAACGATTGAGCCATCCACTTGCCCCAAATCTCAATTTCCTTTTTTTTTTTAAAGATTTTATTTATTTATTTGACAGAGATCACAAGTAGGCAGAGAGGCAGGCAGAGAGGAAGAAGCAGGCTCCCTGCTGAGCAGAGAGCCAGATGCGGGGCTCGATCCCAGGACCCTGGATCATGACCTGAGCCGAAGGAAGAGGCTTTAACCCACTGAGCCACTCAGGCGCCCCCCAAATCTCAATTTTTAAAAAGTTCTCTGGTTGTGTTTTATTTTTTATTATTTTTTAATTTTTTTAAAAAAGATTTTATTTATTTATTTGACAGAGAAAGATCACAAGTAGGCAGAGAGGCAGGCAGAGAGAGAGAGAGGAGGAAGCAGGCTCCCCGCTGAGCAGAGAGCCCGATGCGGGACTCGATCCCAGGACCCTGAGATCATGACCTGAGCCAAAGGCAGCGGCTTAATCCACCGAGCCACCCAGGCACCCCAAGGTTGTGTTTTATTTTAAATGCATTCTTTGGATTCTTTAAATGCAATCTTTAAATAAAAAAAAATTTATTTATTACTTTAGAGAGAAAGAGACAGAGCATGAATGGGAGGGAGGGACCGAGGGAGTGGGAAAGGGAGAGAATTCTCCAGCCAGCCCCATGCCCAGCTTGGAGCCTAAAGCAGGGCTCGACACCAACCACCTGAGATCATGACCTGAGCCAAAATCAAGAGTTAGATGCTTAACCAGCTGTGCCACCCAGGTGTCCCTGTTGTGTTTTATTTAAAATAAACAAGGATAAGCCTGGTTGGCTCAGTCAGTAGAGCTTGGGACTCTTGATACAGCAAGCCCCACTTTGGGCATAGAGCTTACTTTTAAATAAAATAAAATAAAACAAAGCAAATTGAAAGAAAGAAAGAAGTATAATGTTACCTATGGTTTTTCCAATATTTACAGAAATCACCTTTGTAAAAATATGTGCACTATATTTCTGAGATGTTTATAGTTTATCATTTAGATTAAATTGTTTGCCATCAATAATACTTTAATAATGATTGTTTATTCCACATATAGGGAGAAAAGTATTTCTATAATTGAGGTGAGGAAAGAAAATCCTAAGAAAGATTATTTTATTTCTGTTTTAAGATTTTGACTTTTCTTGGAACCAAGACCTCAATATAATGTGTAAGTTTAAAAAAAAAGAAAAGAAAACTAAGCTCAGAGTAAAAACTGAGCCCTAAGCAGTGTGCTGTAACAGGCAAAGGAGGTCTCAGGGTCAGTGGATTTTGGTTCTGAACTCAGTTCTGTGACCATTGGAGAATTTTAGGTCTTCCAATCCCCTCAGTCTTGGTCTCAGCCTTCTGATCTGTAAAATGTGGGATTTGGACTTGTTGATCCCTTCCAGGTCAAAGAATTTGTGATTTTTTTTTTTTTAAGATTTTATTCATTTACTTGAGAGAGAGAGAACATGAAGGGGACTGCTTTACCACTGAACCAGCCAGACACCCCTGGAGTAAAATCTTTAAACATCCTATGCATTAAAAGTATGAACCTATTCTTTTCTTTTTCTTTCTCTTTTCTTTTCTTTTCTTTTTTTTTTTTTTTTGAGATTTTATTTATTTATCAGAGAGACAGGGGGAGCAGCAGGCAGGGGGAGAATCAGGCTCCCCGCTGAGCAGGGAGCTGAACCATGACCTGAGCTGAAAGTAGACGCCCAACAGACTGAGCCACCCAGGCATCCCTGATTCTATTCTTTTAAACCAAATATTTGAATACAGAACTCAGTTGTGTCTCTTAATTTTTTTTTTAAGATTTTATTTATTTATTTGAGAGCAAGTGATATAGAGTGAGAGCACAAGCAGGGGGAGCAGCAGAGTTAGAGGGAGAAGCAGGCTCCCCACTGAGCAAGGAGCCTGATTTGGGACTAGATCCCAGGATCCTAGGACCAGGACCTAAGCCAAAGGCAGATGCTTAACTGACTGAGCCACCCAGGCATCCCCCTTTAAAAAAATAAAAATAAAAAAAGAAAGAAAAGCTTTTCCCCCTCTTAATTTGTACAAACATTATTCAGAGATTTGTGTAATTGAGAGCGGCAAAAGGTCTTCTGACTCCCAGGCTTGGTCTGATTTTTGTTGAAGAAGACCGTCTTAAACACAAAGGACCCTCCTCAATTCTTAACTCTTTTTGTACATGTTGTCAGCAACCTGTAAAAACAATCATTCAATCATAATTACATTCTGTTTCCAGCTGAATCAAGGTTGAACTCAGGCTCTTCTGGGGGGCTGCTATAAATAGGGACATCATAAAAAAAGTTTGAAGCTGGGGGGCACCCATCTCAGTCTGTTAAGCCTCTGATTTCTTGATTTGGTTCAAGTCATGATCTCAGAATTGTGAGATCCAGTCCTGCCTCAGTTTTGTGCTTGGGCATAGAGCCTGCTTAAGATTCTCTCTCTCTCCCTCGGCCCCTCTGCCCCCACTCCCTCTTGAAAAAAAAAAAAAAAGGTTCAAGTTGGACAGAAGTGCTTTAACAGCCTATCCCCCAGCTCTGCCTCCACTCATACCCACACTGACTGGGTTATTTCTTCAGTGAAAAAAATCTAGGGGCGGATGTGTGTAGTAAGCCTTTGGCTTTCTCCCTGCCCAGTATGCACATGGTGCCCTCTAGCGGTAGAGTGGGGCATTTCCGAAAAGGGAGTGGAGAATTCGCTTCTGTAGTGAGATCTTCCAGCTAGCTTTTTGTTTATGTGAGCTTTATTTGAGAGTTAAAGGTCGAAAATAATGTACTTTCATTTGCAACTTAAGATGCAAGTTGCCATGGCAATCTAAAATAGTTTACAGTGATTCCTTTTATATATACTCTAGCATATCCTTTTAAGACATTTTTTTTTAAAGATTTTATTTATTTGACAGAGAGCACAAGTAGGCAGAGAGGCAGGCGGGGCGGGGTGGGGGGGTCCGAAGCAGGCTCCCCACTGAGCAGAGAGCCCAATGCAGGGCTCAATCCCAGGACCCTGGGATCACGACCTGAGTAGAAGGCAGAGGCTTAACCCACTGAGCCACCCAGGCACCCCCCTTTTAGACATTTTTATGGATGAGAAATAAGGTTAATCATTTAGGAAGTTTAACAATAATGAAAAAATTCTCCTCAAAAAAAATTTCCTTAGTGTGTTACTGGTATGAAGCTCGTAATAGCCAAAATGTTTCTATTAAGGCCTGAACCTAACTCATTACATAAAAATAAAAGCACATTTCTTTTTTCTTTGGTGCAGAAAAGGCAATTTTATTAAAACATGGGGGCAAGACCCTTGGGCAGAAAGCTGCTGCTAAAAGTGCGTTTCTTGAAGAAGTGCTGAAGAAGAAGGTGCACCAAAAATATACACTATATATTTTTTTCAAAAGGACATAAACTGCACGTTTTGGCACCGTCTTCTCTTCAGATTTCCTTTCCCAGTGTTATATAGCTGGACTTCGGATGTCCAGATGGCACTGTAGGAAGATGACTAAGGCAGTCGTGTGCAGAAAAGCTGGTGTAGAGTGCAGATAAAATATAAAGATATTATTCCAAAATTGAAGTTTGCAGTGATAGTCGACTAATACTTGAAAGTTTTGAGGTGTCTGCGTATAATTAAAAAACAAATCTTTGTATATTATGCCACTCGAGTCATGTCTTAAATGGCACTTGATGTGCACAATCTCCACCTTTAAAGTGAGTTTTAAAATGTTCTATACATTTCTGTGCTGGTTTCTAGACTAGCTACTTACAATAAAGTTTGTTTATAAATAAAATGTTTATAATAAACAGCTTATCAGTTGTGAGAGCCAATTACTTCTCCTAAGCCCTGGTGTAGAATAGATGCGTTCCAAATATGGAGGTTTTCATGTATAGATAGTGAACTTTATAAAATGGTAATCTCCGGGTGCCTGGGTGGCTCAGATGGTTAAACATCTGCCTTGGGCTCATGAGTTCAGGGTCCTGGGATGGAGCCCCCAAGTCGTGTTCCCCGCTCAGCGGGGAGTCTGCTTCTCCCTCTTCCTCTACCACTCCCACTGCTCATGCCCTCTCTCTCTCTCTGTATCTCTCTGTCTCAAATGAATAAATAAAATCTTTTCTTACACAAATAGTAATCTTCAAAATTCCCTATGTTCCATTACATTGCAAAGCTGAAATTCATCTATTTCTTTTAAAAAGCATTTTGGGGACGCCTGGGTGGCTCAGTTGGTTAAGCAGCTGCCTTCGGCTCAGGCCATGATCCCAGCATCCTGGGATCGAGTCCCACATCAGGCTCCTTGCTCAGCAGGGAGCCTGCTTCTCCCTCTGCCTCTGCCTACCATTCTGTCTGCCTGTGATCGCTCTCTCCCCATCTCTCTCTCTGATAAATAAATAAAATCTTTAAAAAAAAAAAAAGCATTTTGTTCATTCAAGCAGCAATTTTTTCCAGTCTCCTTCAATTTCCTTCTACCATACCTTATAGTGGACCTACAAGTTTATTGTGCAGATGTATTAAAATTTTAAGGGAATAAAAGGATTAAAAATTTAAAAAAAAATTAAAAAAAAAAACAAACAAAAAACCTTTAAGTAGTTTACAGTAGTAACTCTTAGTTCTAAAGCAGCATCTTCATCATATGCAAATGTAGTCCAGAGATGATACTAAAAAGATGACATGGTCCACACATGGTTCCTTCCATGGCTGTGTAGAGGGAAAATGCCTTGTGTGTGCCTATTATGAGAATCGTTACCTCCAACAGATAGTTCCACTCTGCCAGCTTCTTTTCTTTTCTTTTCTTTTTTTTTTTAAAGATTTTATTTATTTATTTGACAGAGAGAGAGATCACAAGTAGGCAGAGAGGCAGGCAGAGAGAGAGAGGAGGAAGCAGGCTCCCAGCTGAGCAGAGAGCCCCATGCGGGACTCGATCCCAGGACCCCGAGATCATGACCCGAGCCGAAGGCAGTGGCTTAACCCACTGAGCCACCCAGGCGCCCTTTTATTTTCTTTTCAAATGCATCACATTCTCTTTGTAAATCTGCAGGATTCCCATCAAGGATATGAGCATTTTAGGATCTATATCAATATGCTTAAAAAAGTTATTCCTCACCGACAAATAGCAGCTTTCAGGACAATTGATGGGAAATTCTACGTGTTCATCCATGTTAAATGTCTCCATATGTTTAAAAGAGAGGTCTCTAGGGGTGCCTGGGTGGCTCAGTGGGTTAAGCCTCTGCCTTCAGCTCAGGTCATGATCCCAGGGTCCTGGGATCGAGCCCCGCATCTGGCTCTCTGCTCAGCTGGGAGCCTGCTTCCTCCTCTCTCTGCCTGCCTCTCTGCCTACTTGTGATCTCTTTCTGTCAAATAAATAAATAAAATCTTTTAAAAAAAATAATAAAAGAGAGATCTCTATTCTTGTGATGTTCTGCTGACAATTATAAGGTGTGGGTTTTTCTTTGTTTGTTTAGAAGATGCTAACGATGTATGTTAGCACACCTGATAGACCAATGAACTCTTCTGATGCTGGGGCAGCAGGAACCCCTGATAACATTTTCAGAGAAAAAACTCACCTGATTTATCCCACATTGTTACTCAGCTGTGTTGATTTCCTTCTCCCTGCTTGGCAAGAGTTGTGCATGATCACTTACACACACAGCAGCTTCTGAACTTCCCATTATTAACAGAGTAACTTGGGGAAGGCTACAATTTTAGATACAGTTATTGCAGGGTTGGGCACCCCAGCTGACAAGAGAGAGTTCTTGAAACATTGTATGCTGCTGTGTGAAGCTGGTGGTTATACACTCAGGGCGCAAGGGCAAGGGGAGGTGCAGGGAGTATTAGATCATAAAGGTCTTCAAACTTCCAATCATAAAACTACTTTTTCAAAGATTTCTCTCATGCTTATCACTCAGTTCGATATTAACTATGTGTGAGATACACGGGTAGTCAGGAGACCCTTAAAGGGACCACGTGTGGACCACGTCATCTTTAAATAGTTAAAGTATTTAGGGACTCCTGGGTGGCTCAGTTGGTTGGACAATTGCCTTCGGCTCAGGTCATGATCCCGGAGTTCCGGGATCGAGTCCTGCATCGGGCTCCCAGCTCCACGTGGAATCTGCTTCTCTCTCTGCCCTTCTCCTCACTCATGCTCTCTCTCACTGTCTCTCTCTCAAATAAATAAATAAAATCTTAAAAAAAAAAAGAATTTAGCAGCCTGCCGTATTCAGTCCTCAAGGGAACCACCTTCTGGGCTAAAGGTGAAGGTTTTTCTGCTTCTATCCCTCATCATAATGACCCAAACTCCTTTGCATACAAATAGATGGCCCATTTCTATTTTTTAAAAATAAACTTCCATATTCTGTTCTATTTCATCATGATGATTTTCTAGCTCCTTTGTGCTGATACAGACATGTATTAGTGCAACAGCCAAAAACGATGAGTCATTTGACAGTGAACCAGATGTGGAGAGGTAATCTGCATGTCTTTACTAACAGAGCGCATCCAAATAACCATACTCACTTTGTATTTTCCTTTCATGGTGTCGTCGCCAGCAGAGGCCTGGAAATATCCCGCATCCAACCACCGAGGACGACTGTGTTCTGCGACATCAAGAATCTGGCACACGCGCACGGTGCAGTACAAATTGCTTCCATCTTATTTTTAATTCCCATATAGATTACGAAACACTTCATTAAACAGGGGAGGAGGCTCTGTTTATGCAAAATATTCTAATTCAAGGACGGAACCGCCGCACATAGTAGATGGCCTAGAATACAATTTCAGTTTCAAACACTTGAAAGTGGGGCAAGGGGGCCTCTTTTCTTGCTGGGAGCACCCCTTCCAACCTTGCTACACCACTATATTGAATTTCCTCAAAGCAAGGGAAAACAAAAGCCTTTTATATTGCCATGTATTTTTAAACCAATAGCTTCTTTTGCATAGTTCCACTTATTGTGTAACTAAGAAGAAAAAAGACTATTCATACGGAGAAGAAAAAAATTTTTTTTAAAGATTTTATTTATTTATTTGACAGACAGAGATCACAAGTAGGCAGAGAGGCAGGCAGAGAGAGAGGAGGAAGCAGGCTCCCCACTGAGCAGACAGCCCGATGTGGGGCTCAATCCCAGGACCCTGGGATCATGACCTGAGCCTAAAGTAGAGGCTTTAACCCACTGAGCCACCCAGGTGTCCCTGGAGAGGAAAATTCTTTTGAAAATGTTGTTGCAAACCTTGTAAAATACAGCATATGATGCAAAAAAGTTTCCTTTTCAATTAAAAAACAAAACAACAACAACAACAACAAAAAAACCGGATTAAATCTTAATATAGGCACTCTAATTTAGGATGTTCTACATGAAATCTATGTATGAGGTTTCAGTGAAGTGAAAAATATCCTGCAGAGTTGGAAATATACCTTTATATTCTGTTCATATTGTGGCATCTTTGAAGACACAACAGGTAGAAAATGGAAGCATGCATTTCAAAAAAAGTGATCTTGGGCAACTTTGACCTTCACACAGGTTGAAATTTGACTTGCTCTACTGTTATTAATGGGTTCAGGCAAATTCAAGTCCTTACAACATTTATGTATGTCACCTGATAGAATAAATATTCAAAGACAAAAATTAATCATATAAATACAAATTAAAAGCTCTCTGTCTTAATCTCCTTATTTAAAAAAATCTTCTCGTAGCTAGAGGCACATTGTTAAAAATTGTAACCTTGGGACGCCCGGGTGGCTCAGTTGGTTGGACGGCTGCCTTCGGCTCAGGTCATGGTCTCGGAGTCCCGGGATCGAGTCCCGCATCGGGCTCGCAGCTCCATGGGGAGTCTGCTTCTCCCTCTGACCTTCTCCTCGCTCATGCTCTCTCACTGTCTCTCTCTCAAATAAATAAATAAAATATTTAAAAAAAAATTGTAACCTTGGGTACAGAAACCTTGACCTTTACCTGGTAACAACTCATAATACTTATACAAGGAACCTGAGGCACGGTCTGTAAATCTTTTATTATGTTGACAAATCAACCTGAAAAATATTTAGCAACTTTACTCACACTTGCTAATGACATCTTTCAGAGAGATAAGCCAAAGTGGCTTACAGATCATACCATTATTCCTGTAGGTAGTATTTTTGAAGTATCACTGAATTTTATCGCTTGGTTCTTTCTAATTAGGTGAGGTCTGAAGGGACCTGCACTACTTCCAATCTCTATTTTAGTTTTCTTAATAAATAAATGACCAGACTTGTCATTTTAAACATTGGGTGAACTTTTAATTCTATAGTTTTAATTTTAAGTGTAGTGATTTGTATTGAGAAACTTAAGAGAGAAGGCAATTAACAGGCTCTTAAAAATTACATTTTTCTTTATTTTGTTTTGTTTTGTTAAGTAAACTCTGTACCCAACATGGGGCTACAACTCGTGAACCCCAAATCAAGAGTCCTGGTGCTCCACCAAATGAGCCAGCCAGCGGTCCCCTTTTCCAGAGTTTTTATTTGGGGTACTCATTAAATGGCTGTATTACTGGGGAGTGTCACCTTCTAATTCCATTCATTCAGCTCATTCTGGGAGGCAGGAAGCAGCACCTTTCGCTGAAAGGTTTTTGAAGCCTCACTCCAAGGCAGTAGTTAGGTAGCACCATAATATTGCTATGACGTGTGGCATTTAAAAACACATTTCCACAATTGTTCATCCATTTGGCTCTTAGATTTTTTAAAATTTTATTTTATTTTATTTTTTTTTTTTTTAAAGATTTTATTTATTTATTTGACAGACAGAAATCACAAGTAGGCAGAGAGGAAAGCAGAGAGAGAGAGAGAGGAGGAAGCAGGCTCCCTGCTGAGCAGAGAGCCCGATGTGGGACTCGATCCCAGGACCCTGAGATCATGACCTGAGCCGAAGGCAGCGGCTTAACCCACTGAGCCACCCAGGCGCCCCTATTTTATTTTATTTTTAAAGATTTTATTTATTTATTTGACAGAGAGATCACAAGTAGGCAGAGAGGCAGGCAGAGAGGGGGAAGCAGGCTCCCTGCTGAGCGGACAACCTGATGAAGGGCTCGATCCCAGAACTGTGAGATCATGACCTGAGCCGAAGGCAGAGGCTTTAACCCACTGAGCCACCCAGGCACCCTAAATTTTATTTTTAAGTCATCTCTACACACAATATGGGACTCAGACTCTGGGATCATGACCAGAGCTGAAGGCAGACTCTTAAGAACTGAGCCACCCAGATGCCCCTCCTCCATTGGATTCTTACAACAATCCTGAAATAGTGAAAACAGATGCTGTTGTCCTGTTTTCTAAAGTTCCAGAAGTAAATGAACATATCCAAGGACACAGAGCTCTAAGTGGTAGAAGCAAGTTTTGAACTCCAAATCTCAATATTAGAGCTTAGGGTAAAATGTTCTAGATTTTTTGGGGGGAGGGGCCTATTATTATTATCATTATTATTGAAGTATAATTGGCTTGTAACATTAATTTCAGGTATACAACATAATGATTTGATATTTGTATAAATTGTGAAATTCTCATCACAATAAAAACCAGATCCTTTAATAAGTAAACTCTTACTGCTACCAGCACTCCCCATTCCTCACCAAACCCTACTACTGCTGGGCCCAAGTGGTGGCTTTCTGGGTCCCAAGGAAATGTAGGAAAGATAAGCCAGTCTAAGCTCACGATGCTCACCGGCATCTTAGCAGCTTGGTATATACAGTTACAGCTTTACCTCGAAGGAGTAAACTCTAGTCAAGTTTAAATATATTAGCACCATCTGTTACCCAATTCCCTCCTGTCCTCCTTAGCAACCTTAGCAACCCACATGCCAAAGAAGCAGAAGTTTATCAGGAAAGATTACAAGGAAGTGCCAACAAAATGCAGCCTCCGTTCCTAGTTCCAAAGTTACCTCCAGGTCTTGGCGGGTGCTCACTTTCCTGCTGTCTGGCATCTTGTGACATTCAGCTCTTGCTCATGAGCCCTGGAAAAGTCCCAGACGGATCCCAACACTCCCAGCATTTGGCACCAAAGGTCCCATTTGGATCTTTCCATGATTTTCCCAATATCCAGCCCTTGTAGATAAGAATAACGCTAACAGCGGCGGCCTGGGTGGCTCAGTGGGTTAAAGCCTCTGCCTTCGGCTCAGGTCATGATCTCAGGGTCCTGGGATCGAGTCCCGCATCGAGCTCTCTGCTCAGCAGGGAGCCTGCTTCCTCCTCTCTCTCTCTGCCTACCTCTCTGCCTACTTGTGATCTCTGCCTGTCAAATAAATAAATAAAATCTTAAAAAAAAAAACAAACTTAAGCTTAAAAAAAAAGAAGAATGCTAACATTACACAAATGCTACTGGTAAATAATAAGGGAGAGAGAGAGAGAATGGGAGAGAGAAAGATGTCTGTTCTAATAGACTGCATAGATTTCAAAAAAGATTGCTAATGATCACTTAATGGCCCTTGTGATTATAGTGAGAAGCAAATAAAATTAGCTGAGTATTTTTCTGATGCCAGGCAGTGTGCCAAGAGCTTTACATGCATGAGATCGTGAAATCCTTATAGTCATTTCATGAGAAAAATATTTTTATCCCCATTTTACAGATGAGAAAAACGGAGATCCAGAAAGTCACAGCGGTTGGCTCAAGCTCACTTCATTTGCGAATTATGGGGCTGAAATTTTCACCAAGGCTGAGCGTGGCATTTAGGTCGTAAAAGCATTGTTTAAGGACACAAAGGAAGGACATATGGGCCAAAGGGTGATAGAAATAACCACTGACTTCTTTCCTTAAGCCTAAACCTGATTCATTTATATAAAGCTTCTATGATTTGATAGGAAACATGTGCGGCTGAATCATGGATGGGCCCTCATTTTGTTAGCATTGGGCAGTTGATCAAAGTATTTGTCGTACTGAAATATAAGTAATGCCCCCAAAGAGGATCCTTTTCTGCTTTTTGCAAAGCAGATGCAAGGAGAGCCAGCGCCAGGGTTTAGACTGCTGGAAAGTAGTTTCTCTGCACTGCAGACGTGGATTAAAAATAGATTGATTCATTATTATTTTTATGCAACATATTTATCTGTATTTGTGCTTTACTACAGTGAAAGGGGGGCACAAACACTTCTCATAGGAGGCCTTATTTTAGGGGTTAAAAGGCTCCCCTGCACAAGTTACTTCTCCATTCGTTTTTGACCGGTGGTATTGACACTCCGCGCTATGCTGTTCGTTTCATTTCTGCGACTTGTTTATTTTATAACTGGAAGTTTGTACCTCTTCATGCCTTGTCCCTGTGTCACCCATGCCCTCACCCACCTCCACTCCAGCAGCCGCCAGTTTGTTCTCTGTATCCGAGTCTGTCTTTCGGGGGTTAGTCCCTTCCACTTACTTTGAATGCCGAGGTGGGGAGAAGCGTCCTGCAGTGCTGTGATTAGATCACAACCCGTGATTCTGAGCTTCACAGCTGCTTCTCGTATTTTCCTCCTCTTCTCAGGTGGGACACGATGGCTAGACTGAGCGGCAGCTGGGGATTTCTTTTCTCCCATTTGGAAGGCTCCGTGGAGTTGGCTATTTCTCCTTCGCTACGTCTCTTGGGCTCTGATAAAACCCCAGCAGGTTAGGCTCCGGTCAAAGAGTTTCTCCTGAGGGCAGACCTTGCTAAGAAGGGAATGATCTGATATATTTCCATTCTTTTAGGTTTTTGTTTTGTTTTTTTAAGATTTTTATTTATTTGTGACAGAAAGAGCACAAGCAAAGGGAACAGCAGGCAGAGGGAGAAGCAGGCTCCCTGCTCAGTAAGGAGCCTGATGTGGGACTCAATCCCAGGACCCTGGGATCATGGCCTGAGCCGAAAGCAGACACTTAACTGACTGAGTCATCCAGGCGTCCCAGGTTTTTGTTTTCGTTTTCTTTTCTTTTTTTTTTTTTTTTAAAGATTTTATTTATTTATTTGACAGGCAGAGATCACAAGTAGGCAGAGAGGCAGGCAGAGAGAGAGAGGAGGAAGCAGGCTCCCCACTGAGCAGAGAGCCCGATGCGGGGCTCGATCCCAGGACCCTGGGACCATGACCTGAGCCGAAGGCAGAGGCTTTAACCCACTGAGCCACCCAGGTGCCCCTTGTTTTCGTTTTCATTTAGATTTATTTATTTGAGAGAGAGAGAACATGATGTGGGGAGAAGCCAAGAGAGAGGGAGAGAACCCAAGCAGATTCCCCACTTAGCAGGGAGCCCGTCACAGGGCTTGATCTCATGACCTGAGCCAAAATCAAGAATTGGACATTCAACTGACTGAGCCCCCCAGACGCCCCTTTTAGGTTTTGTTTTTATTTTTACTTTTTGTTTTTTAAAGATCTTTATTTATTTATTTATTTGACAGGCAGAGATCATGAGTAGGCAGAGAGGCAGGCAGAGAGAGAGAGAGGAGAAAACAGGCTCCCTGGTGAGCAGAGAGCTCGATGCGGGGCTTGATCCCAGGACCCCGGGATCATGACCTGAGCCGAAGGCAGAGACCACTGAGCCACCCAGGCGCCCCTTAGGTTTTATTTTTAAGTAAGTCTCTGCACTGAAGGTAGGACTCAAACCTACAACCCCGAGGTCCAGAGTCCCACACTCTACTGACTGAGCCAGCCAGGTCCCCTGATCTAATGTTGTTTCAAAATAGTTCCTTTTCCCCTCTCCATGCCAGAGCTCCAGGACATCAAACATGGAAGGATGGGGTCCTCCTGATAACTGAGTTCCCTGAAGTTTGTGTCTCTCGGACTGGTCCACACTGAGCCTCCAGTAATGCATCAGTGACAGACAGCTCCAGTTTCCTTTCCGGACACTGGTTCCCATGGAGGCATCTGCTTTGGTAAGTCTCGGTGTCTGTCAGTCTCTTCAGTTCGGGGGGTGGGGAGGAGCAGTTTGGCCAGTGGCTTTCCTTCTCTAGGGAGTCAAAAAAGAATTGTTGATTTTTCAGTTGGTTCAGCTTTTTACTTTTTGTTAGGATGGATGGCGATTTCTTAGCTTCTTAGATGCAGTACTGGGAAGCGAAAGTTCTCACACATCTTTTATTTTTATTTATTTATTTATTTATAAAGATTTTATTTATTTATTTGACAGAGAGAGATCACAAGTAAGCGGAGAGGCAGGCAGAGAGAGAGGAAGGGAAACAGGCTCCCTGCTGAGCAGAGAGCCCGATGCGGGACTCGATCCCAGACCCTGGGATCATGACCTGAGCTGAAGGCAGCGGCTTAAGCCACTGAGCCACCCAGGCGCCCCTGACACATCTTTTAGAAACGAGAAATACTGAGTCGAAAACCCCTTCCTTTTCTTCCTTTTGTCTGTAGACTGACAGCAGCTATAATTATCAGTGGAAGATTTAATTCATGGAGGAATCTGTATGTATATAAGGTAATCTCAATATGAAACCTATTTTACGTATGTTAGATGCCGTGATTTGAGACATTACAGTGTAGTAGTAATCCGCATGTACCGGGGTTTGCCGTGTATGACCTGTATGGTCTTGAGCAAGAGATCAGCCTATTTGAGTTCTTTTTATTTTATTTTATTTTATTTTATTTTATTTTATTTTATTTTATTTTATTTTATTTTATTTTATTTTATTTTAAGATTTTATTTATTTCTTTGACAAAGAGAGCATAAGCAGGGGGAACCGTAGAGGGAGAGAAGCAGGCTCTCTGGTGAGCAGGGAGCCCAATATGGGACTTGATCCCAGGACCCTGGGATCATGACCTGAGCCGAAGGCAGACAGTTAACCAGCTGAGCCACCTAGCACCCTAAACTTATAATGTAAATATTTTAAATAAATATGTAGCATAAGTAGAATGGAATAGAAAAATATAAAATGTATTGTAAGAAGGATAATAACGCCTATCTGCAGAAAAGGGTTCGAAGACATAGCATAGACACACACAGCAGTCCTGAGATTGCTGTCCTTTCAAAGGTCTGCTTGGAAGCTTGGCCCTTGGTTGGGGATTTGGATTTGGGAAGGATTCCCACCATTGTCTCATTAAGAGTTGCTTACTGGGCTGAAATTGAGCAAGTGATATAGTTTATGCCAAATACCTGATGTCCCTCTTTCTTTTTTTCTTATTTTTTAAAAGATTTTATTTATTTATTTGACAGAGAGAGACATAATCAGGGAGGGAACACAAGCAGGGGGAGTGGGAGAGGGAGAAGCAGGCTTCCTGCCAAGCAGGGAGCCCACTGTGGAGCTCAGTCCCAGGACTCTGGGATCGTGACCTGAGTCCAAGGCAGACGTTTAATGACTGAAACACCCAGGTGCCCCAAACACCTGATTTCCTCCGGGGAGTCTAGAATTTGAGACATGCTAAGCAAAGAGTGCCTATCTAAGCAGTCTCCCATAAAAATCTTGGGCATTGGGCGCCTGGGTGGCTCAGTGGGTTAAAGCCTCTGCCTTTAGGTTCATGATCCCCTGGTCCTGGGATCGAGCCCTGCATCGGGCTCTCTGCTAGGCTGGGAGCCTGCTTCCCTTCCACTCTCTCTGTCTGCCTCTCTGCCTGCTTGTGATCTCTGTCTGTCAAATAAATAAAATTTATAAATAAATAAAATATATATTAAAAAAAAGTCTTGGGCACGGAGTCTTCCAGTGAGGCTTCCCTGCCAGATAACATGTCACATGCATTGTCCCAACTCATTCCTGGAGGAATTACACATGTCCTGTGTGACTGTACTGGGAGAAAACTCTTAGAAGCTCATGGTTTCTTCTAAACTCCACCCATTACAACTTCTCCCAATGCTGATTTTTCTTCGTAGCTACTTACTATCATAAATCCTAGCCATGAGTGTGACAGTATGCTGTATCTCATGCAAATCATTCCCTAGCAAATCATTAAGACTGGGGGTGGCCTTGTAGATCCCTCACACAACCTTACTTTACTAGATTTTTCTAGTAAATACTAGATTATACTTTGCATAATCTTATAGTAGTAAATAAACTCTAATACACTGTAGCTTGAAGTATTATTTATCTCATGAAAATCACATGAATTTGAATCTTATGCTAAAGGATATAGAACAGGAAAACGGCCCTAACCTAACTTGAACTTTTCTGAACACTTTGCAAGTGGACTCCCCTAAAATAATTACCACTTAAGTACTAAGCCTTTTTTTTTTTAAGATTTTATTTATTTATTTGACAGATTACAAGCAGGCAGAGAGGCAGGCGGAGAGAGAGGAGGAAGCAGGCTCCCCGCTGTGCAGAAAGCCTGATGCGGGGCTCAATCCCAGCACCCTGGAATCACAACCTGAGCCGAAGGCAGAGACTTTAATCCACTGAGCCACCCAGGCGCCCCAAGTACTAAGCCTTTATGTATAGTAGAAAATGGGACACTTAGGACACTGTATTAATACTGGGACCCTTCTGCTAGCCTTGAGTTAATGAAAACTTTAGGAATTCCAGCCAGATAGACATTCAGATATCTTTTCTGAGTGTGTGTGTGGTGGTGGGAAATGGAGCATTGCACCATTCTGAGCCTTTGAGAAAATAATTTGCTCTAGCCACTTCCTCTGCTTTAAAATAATGTAATGTATTAATAGCTGATGAGAACCCATTTGAGATCAAGAAATGAAGACAACAGGATGTACTTTTTTGTTTTCAAGGTAGAACTCTGATGCCTGGCTGATCAACTAGAAAGTTTGATATTTGCATGCCTCAGGAGGAAAAAAAGATCCTAGATGGTTTTGGGGTTGTATTTTCGAGTTTTATTTACCCAGGCTGGGTCCCTCCATGCAAACCAAACTATTTCTGCTGGGTCCTACAGATTTCAACCGCCTTCACTGTCATGTTTATCAAACATAGATGAAAACTTGAAGGCATATGTATTTTTTTGGTTACTGCTACAGTTCTTATACTCAGGGATGGGCAAGACTGCCAGGTTTGTGTAGGATCCTATGCGGGAAAGCACTCTGTTTTTAGGTCCAGGTGACCACTTAGGCCATGTGGGCCGGCAGACCCCACGGTGTGGGAGCTCTCAATGGTTGGAAGAGATGCTGGATAGATTTGTGGCCAGTCTCAGTGGGAATCACAATTCAGGGCTTTGGGGATGGAGAGCGAGGCCACGTTCTCTGCAGTAGAGAAATGACTCCTGCCATTATGTCAAGCTCTGGTCAGGACAGATGGCAGGCCTGTCCATTGGTCACCGAGTGATCATACAGTAAAACTTCTCATCATGAACCGGGGCGAGTCTACCGAGTCATAACTAAGGGGGTCCTAGCGCAATCCTTTATAAAAGGAAGGTGCTACACCCAGAACTGACAATCAGCAGGACCCGAGGGTACAAGTACGCTGCATGGGCAGGATCCCAGGCCCCTCCCACCGCCCACCCCGTGGTACCCAACACTGTTGCCCCAGGGCTCCTCCTGAGCTCACGCTTATGGCTGTATGGGCCTCCTGCATGACCAACCGAAGAAGGAGAAAAGAGTCGAGTTTGATCGGCAGATGAGTCCAACCTGCATGTGGATGCAGTCTAACAATGGATGGGATCTTCTTCTTCTTATTTTTTTAAAAAATATTTTTATATATTTATTTGACAGAGAGAGAGAGAGAGCACAAGTGGGGGAGCAGCGGGCAGAGGGAGAGGGAGAAGCAGTCTCCCCACCGAGTAAGGAGCCTGACGCGAGGCTCGATCCCAAAACCCTGGGATCATGACTTAAGCCAAAGGCAGACACTTCATTGACTGAGCCACCCAGGGGCCCAGGATGGTATCTTTTCTAGAGCCCTCTTAGCTGTGTTAAAAGACGATGACAAGGGAAAATCCTCTCAGTGGCTAGAGCTTTGCGTGGTATAGTTGTACAGAAGAGATGCAGCCTGAGGTTAGAGTATATATGAACTCCTGGGGAGTGGCAGATGGCCTGGCCAGTTGACCCAGGGGTCTGGAAGGAAAAAGGAGAATGCAAGGCTGCAGGAAAGGAGGTCTGGCATAGGGGCCATGAGCAGTACTATAGGAGTAGGAATGAAACGTCTCAAATGTTAACATCTTTAAGAGAGCATCTACAGAAAAGGCAGCAAACAACCAGGCAGACAAAATGACCCGGTCCGTTGACTGACGGCCAGCCACTGTCATTGGCCCTGTCACTGCTGGTGTGGTAGACACGTGAATCAAGTGTCTGTGGTAGTGGGGACAGAGGCTATGCAGGGAACAAGCATTAGTGACTTCCACTTACCAAGACCGCTGCGGATGAATGTCCCACTTCCAGCAACAGACCTTAAGGAAGAAGTTGAGTATCTTGGGCTCCTTTTATCCTAGAAGGACCAGCAGTTTATTCTCAGGAATAGGTATATCTTCTGAGCCTGGGATTGGCTTTCCCTCCATCAGGAGCCTCAGCCCGCACCACTCTCTGAGGGCTTAGGAAGTGTTTCATTCACTGGTGTGGGATCCCTTGTAACATTGTATCAGCCCAGGGACTGGGACTCACTTCCCAGCCTAGGAAATGTGGGAGTGGGTCTGTGAGCACTGCCCCCTCACACAGCATACCCCCCGGAAGCTGCCGTGCTGACCAAGAGACAAGCTGTCCGAGGCACAGCCTGAGGACCAGCTCAGAGACACTACCTGGGGAGGACGGCCAGTGTTGGGATTCTCCCCTGGGACTTGCCATACAGGCCACACTGCATCTCTGACCCTGTGGGGTCTGGAAGAGCACGTAGCCTAGTGACAGGGTTGCTGGTGTCACAGCGTGGACTTCAGGCAGACCTGTGTCCTGCTATGGGCCTCACTCAAGCCTGGAAGCCTTTCTTGTCACCCAGTATGTGGTTCCAAGTCTTCCCTCTTGCCGTGTGATGTGCTGTCTTTGGAACCCAAAGAGGTCCAGAAGGCACTGTGTCTCCTTCGTGGTAGAAGATGCGAAATAAAACATCCCTTCAGATATTTTATATCTGATATAGATCTCCCTTTCAGATGAAGCTTCGGCAAGCTTCTCACCCTCGGGAGCACATATGTCTTACCAAGACCTCTGATGTCATCCAGTCCGATCAAAACAGTGTCGCCAGGGTCATAGATTAATGGGATGTTCTGTGGACCATCAAGATGATCTAGATCTCTTTGGACTGGATTGTGGCAGAGGAAGGAGAGTTAGTACAACACAGAGGGAAAATGGTAAATGTGTATTGTTGTCTGTTACATGGGAATTCAAGCTGTTTCTGGTCCTTTTCTTTTTTTTTTTTTTTTAAAAGATTTTTATTTATTCATTTGAGAGAGAAAGAGAGCACGAGAAGGGGAGAGAGGCAGAGGGAAAGCAGACTCTCCACTGAGCAGAGAGCCCGATGTGGCGCTCGATCCCAGGAACCTGGGATTACGACCCGAGCTGAAGGCAGACACCCAACCATCTGAGCCACCCAGGTGCCCCTGGTCCTTATTTTCTGATTGGAATAGAGAAGAACACATCTTTGATTCAAAGAATCAAAATCAAATTCCATTGTCCCAATCATTGATGCTGTTTACAATAATTTACATAGAGAAAAGTTCAGAGTGCTGGAGAACAGTGATTGTTCTCTGGGGTATCCACAGATGGCCTCTACCATGTCTGCACAGATGGTACACGGTGCGGCACAGGGGTCACTGCTGGGATATGGCTTTCTGGGCAAAGTGCGTATTTGGCCAGAGAGGGCAATACGAGCTAGAAATACAAGGGTTAGACGTTTGGTAACCACATCCGAAGCTGAAGAAGAATGTGAACCGGAATGTTTATAGACGTGGTATAAAAATGATCAAGTATAAGAGCACCCGGGTGGCTCAGTCAGTTAAGCGTCTGCTGTCAGCTCGGGTCATGATCCTGGGGTTCTGGGATCGAGCCCCGCATCGAGCTCCCTGCTCGGCGGGGAACCTGCTTCTCCCTCTGCTCCTCCCCCTGCTTTTTCCTGCCCCCTCTCTCTCACTCTCTTCTTTCTCTCTTTCAAATAAATAAATAAAATCTTCTTTAAAAAATGATTAAGTAGGGGCACCTGGGTGGCTCAGTGGCTTAAAGCCTCTGCCTTCGGCTCCGGTCATGATCTCAGGGTCTTGGGATCGAGCCCTGCTTTGGGGGGTCTCTGCTCAGCAGGGAGCCTGCTTCCCCCCCTTCTCTCTGCCTGCCTCTCTGCCTACCTGTGATTTCTGTCTGTCAAATAAATAAATAAAAATCTTAAAAAAAAATTCCTTATTTAAATTCAATTTAGTTAACATATACTATATTATTAATTTCAATGGTAGAATTTAGTGATTCATCGGTTGCATATAACACCCGGTGTTTGTTGCATCACGTGCCCTCCTTAATGCCCATCCCCCGGTTACCCTCTCCCCCCCCCCCACCTCCCCTCCAGCAACCCTCAGTTCGTTCCCTTGAGTTCAGTGTCTCTTGTGGTTTGCCTCCCCCTCTTTTTTCCTCTTACTTAATTGTTCCTTCCCTTCCCCTAGGTTCATCTATTTTGTTTCTTAAATTCCACATATGAGTGAAGTCATATGGTGCTTGCCTTTCTCTGACTGACTTATTTTGCTTAGCATAATACCCTCTAGTTCCATCCACATTGTTGGAAATGGCAAGATTTGATTCTTTTTGATGGCTTGTGGAAAGACATCTTGACACTCTTCCAGACTGGAGGAAGACAGACCCCAACTGTTATCTCAATTACCTTTTCAGAGTGGGGTCTTACTGGTTTAGACCTCCGGGTTGAGACTGTGTCAGATTAGCATCTGTGCTTACAACTGATATTGCTGGGGACCAGTGTCCAACAGAAACACTGTTAGGAATGTCTACTGGCAGGTCCTCTACAGTCTGTGTGCCTGAGACCATATTAATCTCGATCTAAGATAGTACACCTCACCTGGCAGGTGCGATCCGGCTACTCCTTGGTTGAGTTTGGTGTAGTCTATAATCCTCCCACCAGATTCATTCTATAGGTGCCAGACTGGTGAATTAATGGAAATATGATGGAGACCAAACCCTTAAATCTTTTAGCTGCTGGGATGCAATGTTGTTTGTTGCTTAACAAGGAGGTATGGGCCACATCTGCAGCCTCACACACCACCACACAATTTTCACATACCAGCAGGGGGTCCTACAATTCAAAGCAATTCTGACACTATCTACCTGGAGATAGTGTCATAGTCCACAGGTTAAAGACTCAGTCCTGCAAGACTGTCTCTCCCCCCTCCCCACATCAGATACCAGTCACAAGTCAGCTTGTCACCTAGGCTTCGGATTGGCCAACTATAGATCATAGTTTCCCAAGACCCTCCTTGGGTTAAATTTAGGTTTGATTAATTTACTAGACCCTCAAAGGTAGGTTTGATTACTTTGCTAGAGGGGATCACAGAACTCAAAAGAAACATTTTACTTACTGGATTACTGGTTTATTATAAAGGAATATAATTTAGGAGCAGCTAGATCCAAGAGATGCAGAGGACAAGGTACGGGGCAAGGGAGGAGGTGGGGCTTCCATGCTTTCTCTAGAGCAAGTCACTCTCCCCAGTTCTCCATATGTTCACCAACCTGGAAGCTCTCTGACCCTGTCTTTTGGGTTTTCATGGAAGCTTCTTTACATAGGAATGACTGATTAAATTACTGACCATTGATTCAGCCTCCACCCCTTCTCCTTTCCCCAGAGATCAGGTATCCACCTGGGATTGAAAGTCCCAGCCGTGTAGGCATATGGTTGGTTCCCCAGATAACCAGCCCCCCCGTCCTTAGGTTCAGTCTTTAAGACGCCTTATTAATACATCCAGAGACACTGTTGTCACTCTCGTCACTTAGGAAATTCCAAGGGCTTTAGAAGTTCTGTGCCAGAAATGGGGACAAAGACCAAATATATATTATTATAAATCACGATACCATAGCCTCCATTAGCTGGGAGACTGCTGTCTCATTTCCAGGGCCTATCAGCCGGCTGTTGGCAAGATACTGGCAGAATGAATTGGTCTGAAGCATTCAGTTTGATCCAGTAATTTCTGTGTCTATGTTCTCTTTCCTGGGGCCACCCAAAATTACCAGTACCATGTGGAAAGGGAAAAATACGCGTTCTCTTTTCCCTTCTCTGCTTTCACATTTACCCTCCTCTGTCTCTTTTCCACGTAGCAGCTAGAATGACCCATCATAAAATAGAAGTCAGATCACAATACTGCCCTTCTTCCAGGGGCTTCCCAGGACTCTTGGAAGGCAATGCATGGTCCCTCCTGTGGCCTCCAAGCCTTGGCATGGTTCGACACCGGCTTACCTCCTGGGCTTTGCTCCGTCATCTTGCCTGTTCACCTCTCTCCAACCGCCCTGGCCTCTTAGCTGTTTCTAACACATGGAGCACATTCCCTCTCCAGGGCTTTTGCATTTCCTGTTCTGTTTTCCTGGAAAACTCTTTCCCCAGATGCTCGCATGGCTTGTTCCTTCACTCCATTCTGGCATCCGTTCAAGTGTCTTTTTGTCAGCCAAGCCTTCCCTAACTCTCCTGTCATAAAACCTTCCCATTGCTCTTTTTCTCTTTCCTCTACTGTATTTTTCTTTCTGGCACTTAGTCCACTGTTACATTTTATCCTATAATCAATCGCTTGTTTGCTGGTTTATTGTCTTCTTGCCGCACCTCAACAAGAAAGCACGTTCCATGTGGCAGGCTTTGTTTCGTCCTTTGTTATGACTCCCAGCTCCTGGGAGCAAGGCTGGCGTGCAGCGGAAACTCAGTATAGATCTGTTGCATAAATACATGCATGCTTGGTTGTCTTTCTTTCTTTTTCTTTGTGAGGAATCATGGACTCTGATCCTTAATTCGCCACTTGGGACTGTGGTGAATTATTGATTTCGAAAGGCATCATTTTAACTCATTGTTTTAACTCAGAAAAATATACTATCTTCCATCCCCTTCCTTCCTAATTTTAAGTGCTGCTTACTGTAGCTACATTCAAGGTAGCAAGATCCTCTATGTCAAAGAGAAATACAAGGGCTGGACCTCTAAAGCTTTTACGGTGTGTTCTGCGTGTCATTGCCAGGTCTGGTCCTCTCTTACTACAGGCAGACGTGCGAGTTCTCAACATGGACTTGGTGAGCCTCGATGAAATTCATGGGTGGGATTCTGGGGGCTCAAGCATCTCCTGAAATAGAGCCAGAATCGGGGGTTCATATTTCTGGATTTTGCAGGGGCCCCACAGGGTACCCCAGAGGGTAAGAACTCCTCAGAGAGTGGTGGATGTTGGTCTTCACCGTGCTTTCCTCCAGGCTCTGTTGCTATTTAATGGGCAGAGATTGCAGGAGTAGCAGAGACCTTCTCCCTTCTCTTCCTGAGGACGGCGGAGTAACTTGAAGAAAGTACAGCCACTGTGAAAGTTGACTATAAACACTAAAGAATGAAAACCTAGATCAATCTAGCTGTTCAACCCTCCTCCCAGCTGACTCTAGTTCTTTATGGAATGGTATGCCACGCACATTCACACGTATTAAAGTCTGTCCATCTATTCATCTGCCTGTCTGTCCATCTGTCCATCTGTCTGTCCATCCATCTGCCCATCCACCCACCCACACATCCATCTGTCCGTCTGTCCGTCCATCCGTCCATCCAAAAAATTTCCCACAACATGTCATTTTCACATGAGTGAGACATACTTTGTTTTGTTTTCAGATTCTGATCTCAGTAACATAATTCCACTTTCAAATAAGCTTTCTTCCCTGTTAGTGCAATTCTGATCTTCAATATTAAGAATAACATCTCCCTGGGTGGCTCAGTGGGTTAAGCCTCTGCCTTCCGCTCGGGTCGTGGTCTCAGAGTCCTGGGATCGAGCCCCACACCGGGCTCTCAGCTCAGCGGGGAGCCTGCTTCCCCCCCCCCCCCCGCCTGCCTCTCTACTTGTGATCTCTGTCAAATGAATAAATAAATAATCTAAAAAAAAAAAAAGTCTCCAGCCAGTAACAATTCCATAGCATTGTTCCACACACTTTGAGACATGGTTAATATTTGCTGGTCAAAGTGAAAATGAAAAGAAGATACTTGCTGCTTCTTACGAATAAAAATAACTATTTTTCTTGTTTAATGAAATAATAATTGATATAAAATTCACACTTTACTAAAGATAAGATAGTCAATTGAAATAAATTCTAGGCCATCCATTGCTAGTGATATTTTGGAATATTTATTTTCAGATTTTTTTCAGTTCCCACACACACCTGAACTCATTTACTTTAAAAAGGGGAGATTCTACTAAAGATGATATTTGAGAGTTTGCTTTGCCATTTCATGTATAATGGGCATGTTTCATTAAATAGACTTTTGCATTATTAGTTAATGGTTATAGAGAGTCTAATATATTGATGAAAAAATTTTTAAAAACCACTCATAATAAAATTATTTTTTAAATTTAATTTATATTATATTTTAAAGTAGGCTTCATGCCCAATGTGGGGCTTGAACTTATGACCCTCACATTAGGTATTTCATCCTCTACTGACAACCAGCCAGACAACCTGCCCCCCCAAACTTTTTTTAAAAAACTTTTTATTTTAAGATTTTAATTATTTATTTATTTGTCAGAGAGAGAGAGCGGGGGAGAGAATACAGGCAGAGAGGTAGGCAAAGACAGAGAGAATCAGGCTCCCCTCTGAGCAAGGAGCCCGATGTGGGACTCAATCCCAGGACCCCGGGATCATGACCTGAGCCGAAGGCAGAGGCTTAACCCACTGAGCACCTCCAGCATGCCTTAATAATAACTTCTGAAAAATTTGCCTAATGGGAAAAAACTCTCCCATTGATGGGCATTGGGATCATCCCCCACCCCCATTATTACTTTTTAAAATAAAGATATTTATTTATTTATTTATTTGACAGACGGAGATCACAGGTAGGCAGAGAGGCAGGCAGAGAGAGAGGAGGAAGCAGGCTCCCCACCAAGCAGAGAGCCGGATGCTGGGCCCGATCCCAGGACTCTGGGATCATGACCTGAGCCGAAGGCAGAGGCTTTAACCCACTGAGCCACCCAGATGCCCCTCATCCCCCACCCCCCATTATTATAAACACTATTGGGGGAACATCCTTGTACAAACACCCATGTACACTAGTCTGAGTATTTCTGTAAGATACAGTCTGGGTTTTGATTTTTTTTTTTTTTTCTGTAAAATATCAGTTGCTTGGATAATCTCTAAGGTTCTTCCTATCTCAAGAATTTGGAAGGTATTTTAAATTGTAATTTGATCTTCTTATTTTTGTATAAACATATCTTATATATCCCAGATTAAAAAAAAATTATATATATACATATATATAGTGCATATATGTATATATATATATATGCTATTTTTTTAAGGCTTTTGTTTGCTGTCTTTTGTTTTGTTTCGTTTTGTAAAGAGGCCTCCATACTCAGTGTGGTGCTTGAACTCATGACCCTGAGATCCAAAGCCACATGCTCCAGGAACTGAGCCAGCCAGGCACCCCTGTTTGACATTTATTTATTTATTTAAATATTTTATTTATTTACTTGAGAGAGAGCGAGTGAGCATGAACAGGGGGAGAGGCAGAGGGAAAGAGAAAAGGAGAAGCATATTCTCTGCTGAGCAGGGAGCCTGATCCCCGGCTAGATCCCAGGACGCTGGGATCATGACCTGAGCTGAAGGCAGATGCTTAACCAACTGAGCCACCCAAGTGCCCCTGTTTTAAAGTAGAAAAATAAAATAAATTAAAAATAAATTAACTAAATTAAAATAAAAGAAACCAAAACTTGAGATCACTAGGGATTCCCTTAGTAGTATGTTTTATTGCCAAATTATTATAGTCACCAGTTAATCTTTTCACCTAGTTTAAAATCCGATACTGTTGTGTAAATTTATTTAACTGATTCCATTCACCACTGAGGCCTCTCTGAATCTTCTCTGGGAGAATAATTTTTTTAATACATACTTTCAAGGTTTAGCAGTTCAGTTTTTCTCTTCTCCTGTAAATGTAATTCTAGCTCTTGAAAAAGAGAGAGGTTGCATTGCTGAAATTTTTCAAATTATAATTAAAGAGCATTCGTAGGTTTTCTGCCTGAATTAGGGGAAATTATACACAACAACTGGACTGTACTCTTCGTTGTTCATGTCCTGAATGACAGAGAAAGGCTAACCGGGCTGTTCCAGGTTAGGAGAAACTAAAAAGAGGCAGCAGCCACATGCAATGCACAAAGTTTTGATCCTGAATTCTGGATTGGAGTAAGATACTATAAAGGACATTGTTGGGCCAATTGGCAAAGTGAGTAGGGACTGGATATGCTAACAATTCCTGAATTTGATAATTGTGTTGTTTTGCTATAAAGTCCTCATTCCCATGAGATCTATGCTGAAGTATTTAAGGTTAAAAGGGAATGATGTCTGCTGTTTATCTTCAAATGGTCCAGAAAAAAGTACATATAATTGTGTAGATAGAAAGAGTGGTGAGCAAACATGACAAAGTGTTCACACCTGATGAATCTGGGTGAAGGGTCCACAGGGTCCTCATACTGTTATTTATTTATAAGACAGAGAGACACACAGCAAGAGAGGGAACACAAGCAGGGGGAGTGGGAGAGGGAGAAGCAGGCCTCCCTTCGAGCAGGGAGCCCAATGTGGGGCCCTATCCCAGGACCCTAGGATCATGACCTGAGCCAAAGGCAGATGCCTAATGACTGAGCCACCCAGGTATACCTCCTCACACTATCTTTGCAACTTCTGTAAATTTGGTTGGTTTCAAAAAGCAAAAAGGAAAAAAAAAAAATCTTTCAGAGCGCCATTTTCTTTTATGAGGAATTTTTCACATTCTATGTATTGGGCTACTATTTGTAATCTGCAGGGTGTGATCAAAGATAATTACAGGTGTAAAATTTCAGTCAGATAGAAGATGAGGCCTCTTACTCCATTTATGTTTCACACCAAAGTTTCTTTTCTTTTTAAGTTTATTTATTTAAGTAATCTCTACCCCTGATGTGGGGCTCAAACTTACGACCTTGAGATCAAGACTCACTTGCTCCTTCAACTGAGCCCCCCAGGTGCCCCACCCATCAAATTTTCTATGCACTGAAAAGCAGGCAAGGAAAATGTCAAAATACAAAAAAATTAAAAAGACAAAGATGCTTAACTGTAAAAGGAAGAATGAGTCACTGTTTGTCTCAACAGATTTTTTAAAGTAATTATGAAAAATATAAACATCAAGAAAAATAGAATAATAATATAAACACCTATGTGTATATCCATAACCTAGAGTAAACAATCGTCAGTATATCCTCACATATGCTTAAAAAATTATTTTTTGTTAACATATTTCATTTTATTTATTATTTATGTATTAGGTTTTTTGCTAGCATATATATATATATTTTTTTAGATTTTATTTATCTGTAAGAGAAAGAGCACAAGCAGGGGGAGGAGCAGGCAGGAGGAGAAGCAGGCTTCCTGCTGGGCAAGAATCCCCTTGTGGGACTCACACATTCCCAAAACCCTGGGATCATGACCTGGGCTGAAGGCAGACATTTAAGCCACTGAGCACCCAAGTGCCAGCTAACGTATTTTACAGATGTCATGGGGAAGCTCTAAAAAGAAGAATATTTTTCTTTATAACTACAATACCATCATCATCCCTGCCAAGATTAGCAATAATTCCTTCATGTTCCCTAATTCCTAGTCTATATTCAAAATTTTGCATTTGATTCCCCAATACCCCTTTCATTGAGTCATTCCAATGAGGGTGGGGTCAAGAACCACAGGGGGCACTTAGTGTGTATTTGAAGTCTCTTTTCATCTAGAACTGTCTTCTTCCTTTCTGTGGTTTATAACTTTTTCCCTCTTGTGACCAGCAAATGTAATGGGGGGCGGGGAAGAGAGATGATGAGTAAGAAGTTTGAATAATGCCTCGTCTTCTATATTACATGGGTTCACTATGCATAGTATCTAATTGAAAAACCAGAGATTTTTTTTAATCCCTCGGAGACAAAGTGAATACTATTTTGAGCCCTGTTTACCGTCTCCTTGAACCTCACTCACTGTTCTCCTCTGTACTCTGGGGTTAATACCAGCGCTTGTCCTGTCTGTCCCGCAGGTGTGTTAGGAGGACGCAACGAGACGGCGTCCGGGAAAGCGTTCTGTTCCCTGATGCGCAGGTAAGTCCGCCCGGCTTTATCATTTCCTCCAGCAGACTGAGCTCGCAGGAGATGTTAAATCTAAATGCGGTTCGAGGCAGAGGGAAACAAAGGAAGAATCAAGTTCTGTTAGGACCCGTGAAGTCTCTGTTCCCCTTTCTCCTCAAAATCCAAACCTCAAGCCTGAATCCGCAGTAATAACCCTTAAAACTAAAGGGTGAACTGTGGTCGGTGCGTTCCCGCCTCCCCCCATCGCCCCCATCGACGCCCCGCCCCCCATTCCCCCATCCCCCTCCATCCCCCCCCACCCCCCCCCACCCCCACCCCCAGCCGCTGCGGGGCCAGGAAGCGAGGGGCGGCGGCCGAGCGCGGCTCCGGGCCGCAGGGCGCCGGGGGCACAAACAGCGGGGCCCGGGGCGCTCGCACCCACGCCCTTTCCGCCCTCGGTGCGTCAGCGCCCCCCTCCGCGCCGCCGACACTGTCGTTTCCTGCGGCGGCCGCGAGCCGACGACGGACGGATGGGCCGTGCTGGCACGCTGGTGACACCTAGGGTCTGGCTCCGGGAAACGCCTGCGCTTGGCGGCGGGCGTCCCCCGGCGGGTGCTCGCGGGTGTGAGCCGCGCCCCGGCCGACCCGGTCCCAGCGAGGCGCGCGCGGCGCCAGGGCCGCCCCTGGCGTCGGCATCTACTGCTTCTCCTTCGAAAGCGAGCGCTTCTGTCTGTCTTGGTGGAAGCCCTTGAGCGGCTCACGCTAGACGGAAAGTATGAGCCCGTGGGCGCCCTGTGCCCGACGCGACGTCGAGGTCATGGACTCCAGCAAACTAATAGGCAAATGTCTTCCCACTGTTGCTTACATGCACTTAGTGCGATGGTTAAAAGCAGGACTTCGGGGTGGAAATTTCTGGCACCTGCTCGTGGTCATCACCCCCCTCCCCCCCAAAACCACTTAGCTGCTCCTTAGTTCCCTCATCTGTAAAACATGGAGACCTGCGGTATCTACCTCATAGGGCTGGGGGCTCTGCAGAGTTCATATATATCTCTAAATCCCACACGGCAGCTCCTGGCACGTAGGAAGCATTATGTTAGTGTTGCTCTTTGCACGGAGATGTGTAGCCTCTGCACAAACACCTCCAGAGATGGAGGCCTCCCGAGCTCACCAAGCCAGCCGTGTGGTCTTTGCCGGCTCTCAGCCATCTCAGCCCATTGTACAGACCGGGGGCAGTGCCAACATTTACTGGGCCCTGGGGGAGATGTTTTGCGTGTGGTGTGTTCTGTGTGGAATTCTGTCTCTCCACTTGTGTTGTTTTACATGTGATATTCCTGTGAAGACCAGAGAGTTGGGGGAGCTTGCCTAGAGTCAAACCACGATTACATGTTCCAGTCAGAATTTGAACTTGGTCCTCTCCAGCTCCAGTGTCTTCGAAAATTGGCAGAGAAGTTACTTTTCCATTGAGACTTCAGTTTCTCACAGTGGCTGGTGCATCATAAATCTTCCAATGGTAGGAATTAATTTATATTAATACTTTATATGCTGCCAAAGTCCTTTTGAACCATCCCTTCCTCCTCCTCTGCCTCCTCCTTCTTCTTTTTTTTCTTTCTGAGGCATGCTGCTTACAGCTCTTTTCCTTTACTTGGTTTTACCTGTGTACAGTAGCAGTAGAGCGGTCTTGCCTCTGGACACCTGTGTCCCACAAAAACAATGAGAAGCATTGACGAGGGTTCCCTTTGAAGTTACTTTCACCTGTAGTACAGAAACTTCAATTAAAAAAATTTTTTTAACCTTTTTATTTTTTTTCGGTTTTATTTATCTGACAGAGAGAGATCACAAGTAGACAGAGGCAGGCAGAGAGAGAGGGAAGCAGACTCCCTGCTGAGCGGAGAGACCCATGCGGGGCTTGATCCCAGCACCCTGAGATCATGACCTGAGCCGAAGGCAGAAGCTTAACCCACTGAGCCACCCAGGCGCCCCCTACTTTCTTTAATATTGGGAGATGGCCCAAAGGTGATGAAAAAAGTGGGACTTATTTACTTTCCCTGAGCCTCAGTTTCTTTACCGTGAAATGAGGAGAATTGTACACAACAGTGGTTGGAAATCTGAGATACTGTGTTACTTGTCTGAAATAGACTAAATATGTGTGTGCATTAAATCACTTCATTATTATTTTTTAAGATATTTATTTATTTGAGAGAGAGAGAGAGAGAGAGAGCATGAGTGGGGGAGTAACAGAGGGAGAGAGAGAAGCAGACTCCCCACTGAACAGGGAGCCCGAGGGCCGACTCTATCCCGCAACCCTGAGATCAGGACCTGAGCGGAAACCAAGTCAGATGCTTAACTGACTGAGACACCCAGGTGCCCCAATAATATTAAATAACTTTAACCATATGCATATGTGTACCAGGTACTCTTTTAAATGCTTCACATTTATTGACTCATTTATTGTCATAATCTCTCTATAGGGGTGTGTGCTATGATTAGTCCCATTTTACAGATAAGGAAATGGAGGCCCAGAGAGCTGAAGTACGTTGCCCAAAGTCACACAGCTAATAGGTGGTATTGCTGAGACTTGATCTGAAGCAGTGTGGCTCCAGAACCCTTGCTTACCCTGGGTCTCTCCTTGGTGGCTGTTTTTATATCCGCGAGACTGAGAGAGGAACAAGACTTGAATGGTTCAGAAGGTAAACAGGAGCTTTCAAACAGAACGTAGAGTCTGATCTTTGACCTGCAGTATTATCCACTACTTTAAATAATTTCCTACAGCTTGAAATTCAGTCTTTCAGGTTCACAGTCTAGCCTCAGAAGGTGCTTCCTCTCTCCTGACAACGACGCCCCTTCTCTTTAGCCCCCTACCCACTGCCTTTCTATGCCTCATTGTGTGGTTCTCACCAGCACACACTTGTTTTCTTTCTTCAACACACCCCTCGTTAGTTTCTTTCACTGGTTCAAGCTGTAGCTTACAAAGAAGTTTTTTCATACAAGTGTGATTGTCTCGGTATAGTTTGCTTTCTAGCATTATACCACCCTACATCAGTAGGCTAACCTGGGAAATCATACTTTCAACGCAAATCACAAAGGGGTAGTTTCCTTAGCATATATAGAGCTTTTACAAATCAATGACAAAGAAAACAGCCCAGCAGCAAAATGAGCAAAGGTTCTGAATAGACAAGTCACAGAAGAGGAACTACACTTGACTCTTGTCCATGTGATGATTATGATGACCCTAATAGATGCCGGAGTGATGGTATTTTTCCTATGGCAAAAACAGGTACATATCTATATGCACCTTTTTTTAATTAAAAGATTAAAAAATCTGTTGCTTGTTTTCAGCTAAGCAACATTTAAAAAAAAAGATTTTATTTATTTATTTGACAGAGATCACAAGTAGACAGAGAGGGAGGTAGAGAGAGAGAGAGGCTCCCTGCTGAGCAGAGAGTCAGATGCGGGACTCGATCCCAGGATGCTGAGATCATGATCTGAGCCGAAGGCAGCGGTTTAACCCACTGAGCCACCCAGGCACCCAGTGATTTTTTAAAATATATCTCCATTAAGCAAAGAATCTTTCCAGGAAATTTTTGAACCTTTATGGCTTCTTTTTATGATTTATTTAGTACCCAGATAAGGCCAGTCCAAGCAGAAATTATAAAAACGTTCACCGCTGGCCTCTCCTGGGTCCATGGTATTCCAAGCCTGGATTCCCCATCCTCAGGGCTTCCCCTACCTTGGTCCTTCCTTTTTTGCCATTATAATGTATCTTCCTTTTCAAATTTTTGTTCTTAGGATTCACATCCTTTAGGTTGTTAATTACTACTATCTTTGTATTCTCTGACCGTGTAATCTTAAATACCCCTTCCCCCGCCTCAACCCCAGCAACTTGTGCAAATGCTTTTTTTTTTTTTAAAGGTTTTAAAAAAAATTTAATTGTTTGAGACAGCGAGTGAGCAAGAGAGGAGAGAGTAAGCACAAGCAGGGGAGGAACAGAGAGAGAGGGAGAAGCAGACTCCCTGCCAAGCAGGGAGCCTGATGGGGGGCTTGACTCCTGGACTCCTGGATCATGATCCCAGCTGAAGTCAAATGCTTGACTGACTGAGCCACCCAGGCACCCCATGCAAATGCTTTTGAAGACTCTGTTTATATCACTCCACCATTGTTGCATTGGCCAACGTAAGTCACATGGCCAAGTTCAAAGCTAGTGTGGGAGGGGACCTCACAAGAGCATGAATCCTGAGAGTGTGGGTCATTGAGGCCATCAGTGTCTTCTATCCCACGCATCATTCATAATTCTGATTATGTCCTTCAGAGAGTTTATCACAATCTGTATTATCATTTGCTTACTGGTTTACTTGCCAATCTCCTTCAATGAGAGGGAGGAACTCCACCAGGATTGCTTTAGCTGTGCTGTCTTACCATGAAAATCTGTCAGTGTTTGGCACAGTGGCCCACAGTAAGTATTTGCTGCATAACTAACTGAGCTCTGTTTCCCAAGCTGTCTTCAGCTCATCCACACAAGAGAGCTGAGTTGATGTGATCATGGAAAGGGCTGAAATTCCTTTCTCCATTTTTAAGCACCTTGTAGTACATTTTTATTTACTTAATTTATGTATTAATTTTTAGAGTAATCTCTACACCCAACGTGGGGCTTGAACTCATGACCCTGAGATCAAGAGCTACATGCTCTACTGACTGAGCCAGCCAGACAACCCCCCCCCACTTACTAGTGCATTTTAACAGTAGTTTTCTGAAAACAATTGCTTCCGTTTAAAGTCGCAGAAAATTCTTACATCCCAATGGAACATAAAATCAGATTTTTCTATTTTTGTCATTTTTCCATTGTACTCTTAGAAACTTGGGAAATATTTGATGACTTTTCTTAGTTTATAATATTTCAAGATGTAATCTTTTCTCCATGGCAACATAAAGTTTACCCTTTTAGCCATTTTTAAGTGTAAGTTTCAGTGGTATTAAATATATTCATATTCTGCAACCACCACCACTAATCATCTTTGTAACCTTTTCATCTGCTCAGACTGAAACTCCGTATCCATTAAACAGTAACAGTGCCCCCTCCTCTAGCCCCTGGCAACCACCATTCTACTCTCTGTCTTTATGAATTTGATTACTCTAGGCACCTCATGTAAGTGGAATCATACAGTATTTGTCCTTTATCTCAAGTAATCTTGACTATCTTTTAGAATAGTTTCACGTTCAATTCTTTAGAGAGGAACGTGGATGTATCACACAAAAGAGATTTCCACAGACTGAGAGGAACTTCTGACAAGTTGTTCATTGAGGCTTTTCAAATCATGGGTGACTTCAAGTTTCCTGAAGAGCTGTTTTGTCATCTAGGTGGCCCTGAGAGTGTAGGGAGCTATTCTTTTTTTCTTGCATGTTAGTTTTTAATTGTAACCATGGAAAATTCAGAGAGTTTTGTTTTGTTTTTTATTTTTTTAACAGAATTTTTTTTAAGGTTTTATTTATTCATTTAACAGAGAGGGAGAGTACAAAGCAGGGAGAGCCTCAGGCAGTGGGAGGGAGAAGCAAGCTCTCTGCTGAGCCGGGAGCCGGATGTGGGATTTGATCCTAGGACCCTAGGATCCCGACTTGAGCCTAAAGCAGCTGCTTAACAAACTGAGTCACCCAGGCGTCCCTTGTTTTGTTTTTTAAAGTAGACTCCCTGCTGGGCATGGAGTCCAATCTGGGATCTGAACACATGGCCTTGAGATCAAGACTTGAGCTGAGATCCAGAGCTGGACACTTAACTGTCTGAGCCACTGAGGCACTGCAGAGAGCTTTTTTTTTTTTTTTTAATTAAATTGATTTATTTATTTTCAGAAAAACAGTATTCATTATTTTTTCACCACACCCAGTGCTCCATGCAATCCGTGCCCTCTATAATACCCACCACCTGGTACCCCAACCTCCCACCCCCCACCCCTTCAAAACCCTCATATTGTTTTTCAGAGCCCATAGTCTCTCATGGTTCACCTCCCCATCCAATTTACCCCAACTCTCTTCTCCTCTCTAACACCCCTTGTCCTCCATGCTATTTGTTATGCTCCACAAATAAGTGAAACCATATGATAATTGACTCTCTCTGCTTGACTTATTTCACTCAGCATAATCTCTTCCAGTCCTGTCCATGTTGCTACAAAAGTTGGGTATTCATCCTTTCTGATGGCGGCATAATACTCCATATTATATATGGACCACATCTTCCTTATCCATTCGTCCGTTGAAGGGCATCTTGGTTCTTTCCATAGTTTGGTGACCGTGGGCATTGCTGCTATAAACATTGGGGTACAGTTGGCCCTTCTTTTCACGACATCTGTATCTTTGGGGGTAAATACCCAGGAGTGCAATTGCAGGGTCATAGGGAAGCTCTATTTTTAATTTCTTGAGGAATCTCCACACTGTTCTCCAAAGAGGCTGCACCAACTTGCATTCCCACCAACAGTGTAAGAGGATTCCCCTTTCTCCACATCCTCTCCAACACATGTTGTTTCCTGTCTTGTTAATTTTGGCCATTCTAACTGGTGTAAGGTGATATCTCAATGTGGTTTTAATTTGAATCTCCCTGAGGGCTAGTGATGATGAACATTTTTTTCATGTGTCTGATAGCCATTTGTATGTCTTGATTGGAGAAGTGTCTGTTCATATCTATTGCCCATTTTTTGATATGTTTGCCTGTTTCGTGTGTGTTGAGTTTGAGGAGTTCATTATAGATCCTGGATATCAACATTTTGTCTGTATGCAGAGAGCTTTTATACGGTATACTTAGGGGAATTTGGCAGCTGTGAATTGATGCAGGTCCGATGCTCCTGATCTTGCTTCTCTTTTCTAATTCTGCTTCTTGGACGAGTACCAAGGATTCTTAATCTTTCAGGGAACAGTGGTCTTATGCTTCTTTACTGGTAGCCTGGAAGGGAGGTACAGGAAGGAAGGGATAAAACTCAGGAGATAATGCATGATTTCAGGATGTTGGTATTATTTATTTATTTATTTATTTATTTATTTAAAATTTTAAAGAACATTTTTTAGTAGGTGCTATGCCCAACATGGGGTTTTAACTTACAACCCTTAGATTGAGAGTCATGTGCTCTACCCACTGAGCGGGTCACATGCTCCAGGATGTTGGTATTATTTTAAATTATGTACTTTATGCATCATCAGCTTTCTCAATTCTTATGCTAATTCACTATTTAAAATCTTTCAGTACACATCCATTTGTGAATATGACACAAAGGTGGTACATTTCTCATGTGTATTTCTTGAGTTTACATATATCTTCTCATCCTCATACAGCAAACCCATAAGAAAATGGGGGCAATCAATACTGCATATACCTTAGAAATGGTAAAAGAAATTTTTATTTATTTTTTATTTTTTTTAAGATTTTATTTATCCATTTGACAGATAGAGATCACAAGTAGGCAGAGAGGCAGGCAGAGAGAGAGGAAGGGAAGCAGGGTCCCTGCTGAGCAGAGAGCCCGATGTGGGGCTCGATCCCAGGACCCCGGGATCATGACCTGAACTGAAGGCAGAGGCTTTAACCCACTGAGCCACCCAGGCACCCCTAAAAGAAATTTTTAATACAAAATATGTTACAGTAGCAACTTTACTCTAGCTAAGTGACCTCAGGCAACTTATTTCCCTTCCCAGGGATGGTGTCTTCAGTTGTGAAGACCTTCTAGATACTGGTTCAGAGTGCCAATGACAAAGCAAAACCACTTATACAGAGATAGTGTGTAACTTAAAATGATTTGGTACCTATTTTGAATATATTGCCTAGGAATCAGGATGCAGTATCTCTTTTCTAAGTAGAAGGCTGTGTTTTCTTTTTTTGACATTTTTTTAAAAAAGATTTTATTTATTTATTTTACAGACAGTGATCACAAGTAGGCAGAGAGGCAGGCAGAGAAGAGGAAGCAGGCTCCCTGCCAAGCAGACAGCCCGATGTGGGGCTCAATCCCAGGACCCTGGGATCATGACCTGTGCTGAAGGCAGAGGCTTTAACCCACTGAGCCACCCAGGCACCCTGAAGGCTGTGTTTTCAAATGACAAAAAGAAAAGAGGTTTCATTCCTACTTACCCAACAGATTTTGGAGGCTGATAAATAAATAAAAAAATAAATAAATGTTTCTCCTCTCTCTGAAAAGACTGTGTCAGAGTTTTAGCTATATCAGAATTGCTTACGTCATACTTTAAAGCAAGGATCCAGAGAGTTTAACTGGAAACATGCAGTCTTCACGACAAGCTGATGAAGTGTGAGAATGAGGTTAGTTGGATACAGGGACATAAAGCGAGAAAAGATGGTTTTGTAGACACTCAGGTCTACCCCAGTGGAGAAAGGTCACACTAACATTCCGTAATGTTATTGCATTCGGTCAATGGGGGAAAATTCTTCTAAGACTTTTAATTAAGGTGAGGATACAAACAGCGTATCCACACCTTCCTGGAGAAGCATTAGTCACCTGGAGAATCATTTCCATCCAGACACTAAATGTAGTATGAACAGAAAAACGAGATTTGAAAACGATCTGTTCAGACCCTCATAGAATGAAACACGGTCTGTAGGAATTAATTTCTAACAGCCTGGCGGTGGTGGTGGGGGGAAACAGAGAGGGGAAGAGTGGTGGCAGTCAAGGGAGGTTCTGCCTTCAAAGGGTTTGGAGCCGGAACATACAAAGCAAGCAGCGACACTAAAAAGCTGAACGCAGAGGTGTCCAAGCTCTTTCCAGACTGTGGTGTTTGATTCTCTCCCCTCTCCTGAAGGGCTCTGTGGACTCTTTGCCATCCACAATATGAGGTTCCATCTTGAATCTGATTCTTCAGGTGTCCAGGCCACCAGCTGTAAGGAAGGGAACAGGAGGGGGGTGGCTGGGAGTAGGACATACTTAAGCATCCTGGCGCGGTGCTGGGAGGGGTGTAACAGATGGACCCGAAGGGAGGCCCTGACGGATTCTAGAATGTTCACACAGAGGGTCACCTTTGATCCAGCTCTCGTGAGGTAAAGGCACAGTGGTGAGTGGGGTAAGGGACGGGCCAGCCAGGGTATGGATTGGGAGAACTGGCATTTCAGAGAGATGGAAAGGGACAAGCATACAGAGCCCGAGAGGCTGTAAGAATAAGGCGTGGTTGGAGTGTGGCTCTTGCTTCTCACCATTCTTACCCGCTTCGTTTAGGCCATGATCCTTGAATGTTTCTCATGGCCTTCACCTCCAGTCTGGAGCCTTCATCTCCAGCACTCAGTTGCAAATCCCCACCAAAAAAGTCCTTGTGAGTGTAATCTGATACAGGGTTCTAATTAATTAATTAATTAATTAATTAGAAAAGATTTATTTATTTATTTGAGACAGAAAGCATGAAAGGGAAGAGGTCAGAAGGAGAAGCAGACTCTCCGCCGAGTGGGGAGCCTGATGTAGGACTTGATCCTGGGATTCTAGGATCATGACCTGAGCTGAAGGCAGTTGCTTAACCGACTGAGCCATCCAGGCACCCTAGGATTCTAAATTAGCCAGACATGGAAGGCTACAGAAGAGGGCCAGAGACCTTAACGACACTGAGCACTTACGAAGTGTGTGGCTAAGCCCCTTACATCGTTATCAGTTAATCCTCATAATAACTGCATGGACTAGGAACTTCATTCATTCCTTCATTCATTCATCCATTCAGAGTAAGCTCTATGCCAAATGTGGGGCCAGGACTTACAACCCCTATTTCAAAAGTCACACGCTGTATTCACTGAGCCAGGCAGGTGACCCTATTCCCATTTTATTTTTTAAAAGATTTTATTTATTTATTTGACAGACAGAGATCACAAGTAGGCAGAGAGGCAGGCAGAGAGAGAGAGAGGAGGAAACAGGCTCCCTGCTGAGCAGAGAGCCTGATGCGGGGCTCGATCCCAGGACCCCGGGATCATGACCTGAGCTGAAGGCAGAGGCTTTAACCCACTGAGCCACCCAGGCGCCCCCATTCCCATTTTTAAAAAAAGATTTTATTTGAGAGAGAGAGCCAGCGTACGAGTGGGGGAGTAGCAGAGGGGGAAGTGGAAGGAAAACCGCACTCCCCACCGAGCAGGGAGCCTGATGCAGGACTTGATCCCAGGACCCTGAGATCATGACCTGAGCTGAAGTCAGACACTTCACTGGCTGAGCCAGCCAGGAGCCCTGACCCTATTCCCATTTCTTTCTTTCTTTCTTTCTTTTTTTTTTTTTAAAGATTTATTTATTTATTTATTTATTTTTGTGAGAGAGAGAGAGAGCTCACAGGCAGAGGCAGAGGGAGAAGCAGGCTTCCCACCAAGCAAGGAGCCCGATGTGGGACTCGATCCCAGGACGCTGAGATCATGACCTGAGCCGAAGGCAGCCGCTCAACCAACTGAGCCACCCAGGCGTCCCCCTATTCCCATTTCTTTCTTTTTTTTTTTTTAAAGATTTATTTATTTATTTATTTATTCGACAGACAGAGATCACAAGTAGGCAGAGAGCCAGGCAGAGAGAGAGGAGGAAGCAGGCTCCCCATCGAGCAGAGAGCCCGGTGCGGGGCTCAATTCCAGGACCCCGGGATCATGACCTGAGCTGAAGGCAGAGGCTTTAACCCACTGAGCCACCCTGGTGCCCCCCTTATTCCCATTTCTAAGTGAAGACACAAGCACAGAGAGGCTGGGCATCTTGTCTGAAGTTGTCCTGTAGGGAACTATGGACTGTGGTTCTAACCCAGGCCAAGTGCCTGAGGGACCTCCACTGTCAGCCAGTGTGCTGTCCTGCCTCAAGACTATGAGCACTGCCAGCACTGGGACAACAACAAAAAAGGCATCCTATGCTCATATGAGGCTTTCCCTCCTCATGTGAAAAGGACAGAACAGTGAGGGAGTAGGTGACTGCCTACTGGTTGGTACTAGACTACCAGATCCGCCTTCAAGAGAGGACGTGCTGCCCAGCTCCAAGGGTTGTCCAGAGCCAAACCTCTCCTGGGCTGCCGAGCTGCCTTGCCCAAGGTCATGCCACTCCCCAGGATGCACCATATCCGGTGACTGAGTCAGGAGGCTATGTAAAGGCATGTAGCAGCAATAATTCAGAAGGGCCATGCTGGTCCAGAGCCTCCCAGGGAGCTTGGCTGCGTCCGTGGCTGGGTTCACGCTGCAGCTCAACTTTTCCCTCTGTCCCATCCTGCTTCCTGTCCCTCCCTCAAAAGGTGTTGACCTCATGGACGTTTTTTAATGAACATCTTGCCACTGTGTCTCAGCCTGCTTCCCTGGGAACCCGATTTGGGACAACATCAGTTCTTGACCAGAGAAGTCTGTGACCTCTCACTTTGTGTCCAGTATAACTCCATTCACATTACAGATCTGCCTCAGCTCATGACGGAGTTATATCTGGATAAGCCCATGATAAATTGAGAATTTCTTAAGTCAAACATGCATTTAGTAGACCTAACCTACTGAACATCATCACTTAGCCCAGCCCAGCTTAAATGGGCTCAGCACACCCACATTACCCTACAGTTGGGCCAAATCATCTAACACAAAGCCCATTTTATAATAAAGCATTGAATATCTCATGTAATGTATTGAATACTGTGCTGAAAATGAAAGACAGAATGGTTGTCTGGGTGCAGAATGGTGAGAGGATTGGTTGTTGACCCTCGTGATCACTGGGTGACCGGAGCCTTGGCTCCCTGTCGCTGCCTGGCATCATGAAAGAGTGTGGGTGGACCAGGAAAAGATCCTAATTCGAAATTTGAAGTAGTGTTTGAATGCATTTCACATTTGCCCCCTCATAAAGTTGAACAATTAAGTCAAAGCATTGGAAGTTGGAGACTGTAGTTTCAAAACCATCTCCCTTATTTTAAGAAACTTTGATTTTTTTTTATGTTTCCTGATAAATACCCAAGAACATAAGTTTATAAAATTCTCAAAGGTCAGCCACACAAGGATTCAATGCCCTCTTTTGTGTTGATAGACTTTATTTTTTTATTTAAAAATTTCTGAAAAGACTTTATTTTTAAGTAATCCCTATATCCAACATGGGGCTTGAACTTACAACCTTGAGGTCAAGAGTCACATACTCTACTGACTCACACTCTCTACTGACTGAGCCAGCCAGGCGACCCCCCCCATAGGCTTTTTTTTAATCCTTTTTAAAAAAGATTTTATTTATTTATTTGACAGAGATCACAAGTAGGCAGAGAGGCAGGCAGAGAGAGAGGAGGAAGCAGGCTCCCCGCTGAGCAGAGAGCCCTATGCTGGGTTCGATCCCAGGACCCCAAGATCATGACCTGAGCCCAAGGCAGAGGCTTAACCCTCTGAGCCACCCAGGTGCCCCCCGCAACAGGCTTTATTCAGAGCAGTTTTAAGTTCACAAGAGTATTGAGCAGAAGGTATGAGTCTCCTACACCCCCTGCCCACCCCACACTCCAGGCACAGCATCCCCAGATACCCATGTCCATTTCCTTTGATTTTGGCAATAGGTGTAGGTTATGGAAATAAGACCTCTTTAAAACCAAAACTTTCATTAAAATAGTTTACATGATTTTTTAATAGTCACTTTTAATGTTTGATTCCAATAGGCTCTTGCTATGTGGCAGGCTCCCTAGACTTACTGAGTCCCAGGGTACTCATGTCTACAATCGGAGTAACAATTTTTGGGAGGATTAAATTAAATAACATATTCAAACTCCAAGCAAAATGCCTGGCCCTTAATAAAGATTCAGAAAATGGGCATTTTTTTTTGAAGATTTTATTTATCTGTCAGAGAAAGAGAGAGAGATTGAGCACAAGCAGGGGTAGCAGCAGGCAGAGCGAGAAGCAGGCTCCCCTCTGAGCAAGGAGCCCGATTGAATCCCAGGACCCCGGTATCATGACCGAGTTAAAGGCAGATGCTTAACCCAACTGTGCCACCCAGACGTCCTGATAATGGGCATTTTAATGTAAAGGGCACGACACAGGCCATATGATGTGTGTGTTTTCCATGGCTCTCGTAAGACATTACCACTAACTTGGTGACTTAAAACAGCAGAAATGTATACTTTCATGCTCGTAGAGTCTGGAAGTCTGAACTCTTCTAGGAGGCAGGACTCCTCTCTGGAGGCTCTAGGGACCTGCCCTTCCTCGCAGCTTCCAGCTTCTGGGGCTGCTGACGCTCCTTTACCGAGGCTGCATCGGCTGGCGCACTCCCATCATCTTCTCATTCCCTTTTCTAAGGTGACCTGTGATCGCACTCAAGGTCCACCCTGATAACCCGGGATCATCTCCCCAACTCCCGATCTCTAAGGTAATCCCACCTGCAAAGACCCTGTTTCCATATAAAGAAACACTTCCGGGTTCTAGTGATTAGGATCTGAACTCTTTGCTTACCACAGTTTACCACACGGGGGGACACATTTCCTATCCTAAACATATCATATTTGGCCACTAAAGAAGTCCTTTGTCCCTTCTAGTTTGTCATTCAAAACCATCTGCCTTTTTTTTTTTTGAAGATTTTATTTATTTATTTGAGAGAGAGAAGGAGCAGATAGGAGGGGCAGAGGAAGAGGGGGAAGCAGACTCCCCACTGAGTGGGGAGCCCCCTACGGGGCTGGATCCCAGGAACCTGAGATCGTGAATCCAGAGGAAGGCAGATGCTTCACCAACTGAGCACCCCTCCCCCCATGTGCATCTGCCTTATTTCAGCCTCTCCCAGAGGGACAGTGGCTCCCAAAGTTTGGTAGTTTCGTTAAGGTCTGAGCACCGGACCATGTTGCTATAGTGGAGGCAACTTTCCAAGGTTTTAATTAGGTTGAGGATGGTGCTCCATCTGGTTCTCAAACTTACACATTCCAGGCCTCTGTGAGTCATTAGGTCGTGTGAACTTTGGGAATCCGAATTTTTCAAAGTTCCCCAGGGCAGTCTTATCATCAGCCAAGATCCGGCAACCTTTTGATTTCTACAAACTGTACCAAACTCGTGGAAGTAGGGAATTCCCTTTCCCGCCTGCTGGGTGTGTCATGGTTACATGACTAAGGTTTTATTAAAAGGGTGTGGGGGGCGGGGAGGGAGGAAGAGCAGCCCTGAAAAATGAACACTCCTGTCTGTACAGTATTTACTGAAAGAGTTCCCTTTCGGGACAATTTCCGATCCCGAATTAAACAGAGGATGACGACTGCCTGGATTTGGCAGACCTGCGGCTGTCCCTAGATGGGGACCTCGCGGGTCTGACTGATCCGGCCCCGGCCGCGCCGTCGGCGGGAGCCAAGCCCCTATCACGGTGAGAGCCGCTCCAGCAAGGGGCGGGGTGGGGGCGGCTGGGCCGTTCCAGCCCCGGTGCGGGAGTCGGTAGAGAGGTCGGGAGGCGCTGGGGTGGGCGGGCTCGCTCCGCGCCCCTCCTGCAAGCGGCGGCCACTCCAGAGTGACGCGGGCAGGGGGCGTGGGGAAGCGTAGTTCTATTTATTCTGGCTGGGGAGCCGGGGGCCGGGGCCGCTCTGCGCCGCCGGAGGAGCTGTCCCGGGTCGGAGAGCGGGCTCGTTCCGCGGAGAGGGCTAAGAACCCAGCGCCCGCGGTCGGCCAGGTGGGGGCGGCCGTGGTGCGCTGGCCCGACGCACAGAGCATTTTCGGGAATTATGGAAGTCCCTTTGGGGATGATGCGGCTCGGAGTCTGGCTCAGGCGGGAGCGATGAAGGCGCAGTGTCCAGCTCAGCGGCGGGGTGTTGGGGCGCAGTCGGGCTCACCCGGGAGGCGGTAGGGGTGCAGTGTCCAGCTCCGCCGTGGAGTGAGGGGGGCGCAGTGTCAGGCTCAGCCAGGACAGGATCCGCGGGGGAGCAGGCTCCACCGGGGGGGTGATGGGGCTCATTGTCAGGTTCAGCCGGGGCTGATGGGGGCTCATTGTCCGGCTCGGCCGCGAGGTGCTGGGGGCCCCGGCTCAGGTTCAGACCCGCGCGGTGGGAGTTTGCAGCCGCAGCGGGGGGCGCGGTTCTCGGTGGCCGCAGCGGGAGGCGCCGAGCGCCGGGGTCCGGAGCTCCCGCGGAGCCGGGCGGCGGGAGGAGCCCGGCGTGGCCACCGCCCCCTCCGGCCGCAGGCTCCTCCTCTCCCCCCGCCTCCTCCGTCTCGTCCGCCCGCCCGCCCGCCGGCCCAATCGGCAGCCCTCGGCCCTGCAGAGCCGGGCCGCTTGTCTGGCCGGCGGAGGCTGAGCGCGACCTTCGCGAGCCGCGGCGCCGGCCGACCAGGGACCAGCGCGACTCCCGGGACCCCGCTCTGCCCCGCGCGGCCGCCGCCTCCCATCGCTGCGGGGACGCTGGGGCGCGCGCCGCCGGGGCCGAGGCTCTCTTCCTCCCGGGGGGGAAGGAGCGGAGAAAGCCGAGCGGCGGCTCCGGGAGCGAGCGAGCCGAGGCCCCTGCCCCCGAGGCTCGGGGCTGGAGGAGGAGGAGGCGGAGGCGGAGGGAAGTGCGCGTCATTCCCGGGAGGAGAGCGTTGCACCTCCGGGCAGAGGCTGCGGCTGCCAGAAAAGCGGAGGCGGCGGCGGCGGGCGCGGGGCTCCAGGGGCTCTCTGGCCATGGAGAGAAGATCCGGAAACCGGGACGCTGGGAGCTCGGCTCCGTCTCTTTGGACCGCGGTGTAGGCACCTGAAGTAGCCGACGCTAAGTGGGGGAGGGGAAGGTAAGCCGCGGAGGGGCTCCCCCCGCCCCGCCTCCCCCGCTGCCCGCCCGGGCCACTGCGAGGTCGCCGCCCGCGGCCCCGAGCACGGTCCCAGCTCCCGGCTGCCGGCGGTCTGGCTTTGAGGCGTTTCTGCTGAGACGGAAAACATCCTCCCGCCCCCCGAAGCCCCCTCCCGCCCTCCCCCCGCACTCCGCGGTTCCCGGTCTCTCTCCTGGCTGGGTCCGGAGTCCCCGGGCTCCCCCGGAGTAAATCCTCTCCGTAAGAAAGGGTCTGGGGAACGGCGTCTCGGATTCTTTCTCTCCGTCTCTCTTTTCATTGCGTTCACGGGGAAGGAAACAATGGACCTTTGAAAGTCGGTGTGAACAGCCTCAAACTTTCCGGACAGGGTTGGGGTGGGGGGGATAAACCCCACAGGAAGCCGACCACAGTGGAAGGTTGGTGGAACGTGCGCCGCACAGTCTCGGCTTCGGTGCGCCCGCGGGCGCGTTTGGGGGTGACCTTTGTCTCTCTACTGTTCCACTGGGTTGGTGAAGCAACCCTTCAGCCCTTACCCGCTTTGTGTTAGTAAAAGTAAGGAGGGGGGCTTTAAAATCACTCGCAGCTTTCTTTACAGCTGGGGTAGCCTTGGCACTGGACCCCACTCCCAGCTTTACTCTGCAGAGTTGGGAGGTCTTGGCAAAGGAGGGGGGTCCGGCGCTGCGAGGATCCCAGAGTTCAGTGGTTAATGCCAGTTGCTACATCCTTTGCAATCAGAGCAGGGTCCCGATGTTGCTCTCTGCTGAGGCTTATCACCAGACCTCGCTGGGGAGCGGAAACCGCTCACTTAAATTCTCTGGCTAAGGTTAGGAAAACAGACTTTGATATACATCTCCTTTCATCAACAGTCGGGTTAAGGATGGAGTGCTTAATAATTTTAAGAACTTGCATTCCACACGGGAGCCACTCACTGGCTTGTGTCCACTCTCCTGGTTTCAGTGTGACAATGTGATGCCTTGTGGCATAAGTGCGTGTGTTGAGGGTAGGCGGATGTTGCTTTCCGGAGCCCTTACGGGGACCAAATGAGAATTTAGAGGCACTGGGATGGAGGGAGATTTCACCTGAGCTGAGGGAGGCCTCAGCCCTCAGGGCAGCCAGACATACCTGTTGGAAGTGGCTCTGTGTTAGGAATGCGTTTCAAGTGGTTAGCCTTAGGGTTCTTTGGTGGGCAAAAAGGAGCTCTTAATCTTTGTTTGACCCTTTAAGGAAGCTTGCTGTTTTCAAAATTGGTCTGGGCATCACGCTCTGGTTGTGTGCCTTTGATGAGCTATTCAAAGGGCTCTTTTGGGTTTGCATTTCTGGGCAAAGCAGAACAAAGTACTTGTGCTTAGCAGACACTGGGTAGAACCTTCTGGTGTTGTGTCCTTTACCTGAAAGTCACTCCTTCACTTTCTGCGTACCTGCACTCCAGGGTCTGAGTGGATGCAGATGGAGCTGGATATCTGCTTCTGGCTTTCATTTCATTCCACCTGATGCTGTTTGATCTGATGGATGTGTGTGTGCTTTGGCTTACAACAGTAAGGTTAGAAGTGAATTTTGGGTCCTCGCTTACCTGTTCTGCTTTAACGGCCTGCGGACGAAGCTGAGGCATGTGTGGACACGGAGGTCAGATAGTACACTCTTCCCCTGTGCTTTTTCAGGTTTTCGTGGTCCCAGCGAATTTGTTGGAGTCCAAGCTCCTTTGTTGATCTAACCTGCAACCTGCACATTTTCGGAAGTGTCCTATCTCACAACAGGAAACCTGAATGGGACAGCACCTCCTTCGTGTTCTAATGAACCTAATCTTGCCTGTTCCCAGGCTACCTTGGGAACGGCGGCGGGAAGACAGTCTAGAAAGTAGAGTTGACAGGCTACTACTTACCAGCTCCGCGCCTCTGGGCCCGGGTTCTGAATTTCAGAATGATACGATGAGCCACAGTGCAGAAGGAGATCATTGAGAAGATATTATTAAGTACAGTTTTAGACTCCCATGGGATACTGGATGTAAAGGTGTACTTTATAAAATTCTATAAAATACAAGTCTTGGATCATCCAGCCACCCCCCCCCCAATGCATTAAATTAACAGTTTTTGTTCACCTGTTGTGTGTCAGGCGCTTGGGAAGCAGTCTGAATGCCCACACCGTGTTCTTGTCTGTAGGGAGACGGAGCTGGTTGGAGTTCAAGCTTGGAAGTCACAGGGAGCCAAGATCATCTGTGTGGTGGCTTCTGTCTGTAAGGAAAGAGGAGATGGTCTCTTGCTGTTGAAAGGAATGAGCCTAGGCTGGGAGAAAAGGAAATGAGCAATTAGAGAAGGCGCAGTAAGTGTGTGTGAGTGTTTGGAGCATTGCACATAGAGTGCTTTAAGAATCCTCCAGAGGGGGACCAGATTGGGAGTGCGGGTGGGGGAGAAAGCAGTTTAGTGAGAAATAAAATTTTTGAAATCACACAAAAATAGTAGGGACTGAACACTGGGGTCAGCGGTACCATTTTGAAACATAAAGTTTGGAGTGTTTGAAGTCAGAATGGAGTTTAAAATGAGGCTCTGATGTTTGCTGCTGGACAATTCCCCCACTTCTTCCCATGTTGTTGGTTCACCTGTAAAATTCGTTAAGAATACTTTATCAAGTTCTAGGGGCGCCTGGGTGGCTCAGTGGGTTAAAGCCTCTGCCTTCGGCTCAGGTCATGGTCCCAGGGTCCTGGAATCGAGCTCCACATCGGGCTCTCTGCTCAGCAGGGAGCCTGCTTCCCCCTCTCTCTCTGCCTGCATCTCTGCTTACTTGTGATCTCTGTCTCTGTCAAATAAATAAAATCTTAAAAAAAAAGTTAAGAAAATACTTTATCCAATTCTTTGAGGATTAAGTTTGATTTAATTTGCTGTGTATGTAATAAAGGACCATATAGGCTTACGCTGTTGGGTATCAGAAGGTACTTTCAAAACATGTTCTTTTTAGAGCTTTTTCGCTTCAGATCATAACCGAGTCTAAACGGTCTCAGTGACCAAATTCTGTTTTGTTGACGCTTTCCGCTTTCCGGAGTGTTCTGAATCTCAGCTTGAGTGCAGTTTTTCAGATGGTTATGGTGGTTATTGTCGCAGAGCATTCCTCAGCGTGTCCAGGCATCTTCCCATCTCAGCCACAGGAAATCTTTTCATTGCGTTTGGGGTGTGAGCAGTAATTACAAGGATGGGCTGGCTCGTACAGTGCCTCAATTGAGAGGGGCTTGTCTTGGTCTGTACCGTAACTGCCACATTCTTCCCCGTGTCCCAAGCCAAACTAGCCCTTCAGCTTTCCTCTCCTGTAACAAGGTGAATGTGGAAAAGGGAAAAGGAAGGAAAAGCCATGCATCTGCATTTTTGAGACCCTGACAATGACCCTGACTCGATTTCTCCATTTGTAAAGAGGTGGAATTTTCAATGATGCTTTGAAAGAAAGGGCTGTTCCCCCAGGAAGAACAGTTGCTATCTGGGTGAAACTTGAATCTAGAAGCACTGTTTGTTTTAATCTAGTTGCCTTATTCTCCATGTGAAATGGTCTTAAGCTCATCTCACATTTTAATAAGTTGACTTTGATAGAAATCCTAGTCACATATTTAAAACTATCACGTTCAATGTGATTTGGGAGGCGGGGAGGGGGGCGCAGTACGCATGTCATTCAGTTTTCAGGACATGCTGAATCTTAGCATGTAGTTTGAAAGGGCTTTAAACAATATTAAAATGAGGAAGTTGAGACCCAGAGAGGCTAACTAATTAGGTAAGGTCATGTAGTAAATTAATGGCTGAGCAGGGACAAGAACTCCTTTGTCCTCATTTCCAGTCAGCATTTTCCCCCCACTAATATAATCTAATTTGTACCTGTTTGGTTTTGTTAGCAATTTAGTTGTTTTAGTGTTTTAATGGGGAAATAATTTACATTTGGGCTTAGAAACTCCTTGCACCCAAGTTTAAAGCATACACTCCACCTTTTTTCATTTCGTAGGATTTATACATGATAAGATGTACACACAGTGGGGTGATACTTCTTGTAAGAAATTTCTGGCAAATAGGGAACTAAGCGTAAAAATAATGTTAGCTTTACTTGCATTTTTCATAAATAGCACACGAATGTAAAATATTATAGAAGTGCACATTTTTTTTTTTTAAAAGCAAGTTCCTGGAAACATTATTCAGATTTGTGTTGTGATTCATAGGATGTAAGTGTATTAGAAATATGTTGGCATGGTCTTTTGTTTTCCCTGTGCTTGCTTTGGGAAGCCATTAATGTTGGTTGTCAGGAACTATGTTGAGCAAATATTTTATTGCATTCCTAAGACGTGCAAGGCTCTGGGCTGTGAGCAGTACCAAGATGAATGAAACATAGGGTCTTTATTAAAAAATGCCTCTTTTTAAAAAAATGGCATAGACCGGGACTCTATGACTTAAAACACAGAATTGCTATCTCCCATAGAATCTGTCCTTTGATCAATTAGGCAAATCTGCCTTGAAATTGTAATTAGTAGTCTAACCTTGTGGCCAGAGTTGTAATGTGACATTTATTTTCGTTATGTGGTCACATGTGCTCAACCTTTGATATTTATGTTATCAGGGTTTCATCTTAGTTTGGACAATAAGTAAAAAATTGACAGCATTTGGAGACTTTATTTTTATTTATTTATTTTTTTAAAGATTGAGAGATGGGGCAGAGGGAGAGAGGGAAGCAGGCTCCCTGCTGAGCAAAGAGCCCAATGTGGGGCTTGATCCCAGGACTCTGGGCTCATGACCTGTGCCGAAGGCAGAGGCTTTAACCCACTGAGCCACCCAGGTGCCCCTGGAGAATTTATATTTTGAAAAGTTTGCCTGAGAAGGCTCATAGCAGTCTTAGCTTTCATATAATTTTTAAAATGGTGTTAAGACCGCATAGGAGTGTGATCGCAACATTGTTGCCTGAAAGGATTGCAATTTCAGACTATCCAGCTTGAGCCACTGAATGGTCCTCATTGACTCTGAGTTTGAGATTAAGTATCTTAAAACATACAAATATCCACAAGCCAGATGTCTTGGGTCGTATCTAATGACGAATGCTCTCCAAAGTGAAATTGTTACTGATTTGGGGGCTCCTACCTAATTATTGCCTCGTACTTGGACACCACCCATCTCCTGTTCTCACCATGGTCCTCGTGGATGGTGACTCACTTCCTTGAAGAATAAATAGGTGGTTTTTTTTTTTTTTTTTTGCATACAATGAGGTTGGAAAATTAATTATTAATATTTTAGGGAGCGGAAAGATTAAGTTGAGCACAAGGACAATTGCCTGATTCCTGTTTCAGAAAGAAATGAGAAAAATGAGTCGTCTTTTTTTATTGTGGTAAAAAAACCAGATTGGGTTTTTACTAGGACCAATGCCACCTCTATAAAATCCACTTCGGATGAGGATCTCGAAAATTCTCTTTGCTTAATGCCAAAGATGTGGCTTTAGTTGTGCAAGGGGTACTTGATGATAGCCCCTCGCCAGTCACCCTAGGACATGCTCAGATAGAAGCGAGGTGCTGGTAATATGGAGAAGCTAGCAGTTTGGTAGCGAGTGGGCTGGGTATGGAGATAGAGTGGAAAAAGCCAAATGGGAGATGAATCGTCTTTTCAGCACGGTTAATGATGTCTTTTGATGAATGTTAATAGCTGCTTTCCCAAGTGCTTGTGCCTGTCCTCTCCATATGGTCGCGCCTCACAGTGTATGGTCAGCTCGGGGATAACCCCCCACCTCCACCCCCACCCCTGCCGCCGGGTTACCATGTGGTCTGAGCTTGGCGCTAACCTTCAGCTATTTCTTCTTGTTCCCTGTTCGTGCTTCAGGCCCTTGAGGTCATCACAAAGCCTCTGTTTGCCTGTCCCACGGCCGCTGCCTGGAATCTGTCCCTGCTCAGCTCTGCAAATTCTAAGCACTGTCTAGTGCTGAGTTCTTGCTGATTCGTTGGTCCTCCCTGCTGACTCTCAGGCACTGTTGACTTGTGATGAACTTGGAGGCTGGAGGAGGTGTAATAGGGTCCCTTCCCTAAGCCTAGCTTTCAGACGCCCCCGGAGGTCAGGCACTATGACTGTTTTTATTTTGGCCAAGGACACATCTGCAGCCTTCCAGAAAATACAAGAGACTTCTGTTGTTTCCTCCCATATTGGTCATCATTGGACAACATGTTGTCATGTTAGTGGCTGAGTTCCGTGGGAGATTTGCAAAGGAAGCTATTAGTAGTGGTCTGGTGGCTTGCATTTGGGTAAGTCAGCTTGCCAGGGCTTTTAAAAATGAACTCTTTTGCATTTATAGAGATCTAATAAACTCAGGTGATCACCTCTTCAGCCCACCAGCCCAGTGTCTTTGCCTGGACATGCATTGTACTTGTTTCCTTGGGACCTCTCCTCACCCCTCTCCTTCTCCCGAGCACTGAGCTCTGAGCTCCTTGAAGGTAGAGATTGTGCACCGTTGGGTCCCCATCATCTAGCAGAGTCCTTGTCCCATAAGAGATGTTCAAGCCTAAATGCATTCCCTTTTGTGCAAGCCTTTACTTTCAGGAGTGAACATTGTATTAAAAATAGGCTCTGGGGGCGCCTGGATGGCTCAGTGGGTTAAGCCTCTGCCTTCGGCTCGGGTCATGGTCCCAGGGTCCTGGGATCGAGCCCCACCTTGGGCTCTCTGCTGAGCAGGGAGCTTGCTTCCCCCTCTCTCTCTGCCTGCCTCTCCGCCTGCTTGTGATCTCTGTCTGTTAAATAAATTAAAAAAAAAAAATAGGCTCTGTGCTGTAGGTAAAAGAAGCAGTGCATTTGGACTGCAATCCTGGCCCTGCCATTAATAGAAACTCTGCCTTGATTCTGGATCGTGTGGCCCCAGATCTCTTCAATCTGGGCATCTCATTATTCATCTGGAGTATTTCCTATCTTGAGAATCATGCCCGAACATCCATCCTCGTCACCCGCTTTCTACTGTCATTGCATTTTGATGTCTCTATCTCGAGATCGTGGACTCTTGGTGCATCTCTGCTTCTTTATCAAACAAATCTCTGTCGCCTTTTCTTTTTTCCTACTTTTCGACATTTTAACCAACATAACTTTCTTGGCTCGCTCTTCTTGAGAAGTATTTTCGGGCTTTGTCCCTGGCGCTCGGCGGAGAATGCAGCCCGCAGGCGGCTCTGCCCTTTGCCGTAACCTTAATTAAATCAGCCTCCCCCAGGTCAGACGTTGGCTCCGCTTCTTTCTTTCCAAGGCCAGCTGCAAGGCTGATGACACGCCTGGGTCTGCCATTGTGTGCCTCTGTGGCAGCCATCCGTCACTGTCAGCAGGTTGGGAGCCTGTGTCCGCCCAAGCTGTGGGGGAACAAGGGTGAAGGGGGGAGGGTGGAAGCAGCGTTAGAAGAGAGGGCAGCTTCTCAGTGGAAAGACTTAAGGAGAAAAAGGAACCTGAGGAATAATACCCAGGAAAAGGGAACAGGAGGGAAGAGCAGAGGACTGGTAGGTAAAATGACGCAGCCTCTCCTTTCTCCGGGCTCCCAAGTTGGAGGTTGTTCTGCCTTCAGTTGGGTGTATCCGTAGTTCTTTCCTTCCACTCAGGGGCCTACCTCCTTGGCTTTTTCAATTTAACTTGGACCGGGTAAGGAATGTTAGACATTCTTCATTGTCAGCCTTTCTCCCTCACCGTTGGTCTGTGGGTCTGTTTCCTTTTTTCTTTTGCTTCCCTTTTGTTGCCCATGGTAATGTTCTTTAGCCTTTGCTCTGTCAGCCATCTTGGCTTTGGGGTCAAGCACTGCTTTTCATGGAGATGCTTAACAGATTTGAAAAAGGCAGGATTAATGAGTACCCTTGGTGTCGGGAAAGTCAGACATCTGCCTCCGGTGCCTTGCTTACGTGAGAAGACTATAAGGACGAACCAAAAATATTTCTCAAAGGTTGCCTATCTAACTTTAAGATGGGAAAGGGTTCACTTGGTTTGCTTTGGGCCTTAGATATTATAAATAAAGACTCTGTGTTCCGAGGGATCCATATTTAACAGGAGATTCCGACATAATTTTCAGGGATATATCCACTTTAGTGAAATTGTAGGCAATTTGCTAATCTGAATTCCTTCACGGCAGACCCATAAACCCGGCATTTGTTGCTTCGTTGTTTGCAACATAATCTGACTCTTAGTATTTTTAGTTAATTTTTGTTTTCCAGGGATTTGTTACTTCCTAACAATGGCTTTCTGGCAACGAGCTTCATAGGAGAGCTTAACAAAAAGCAAATTTCTAAGCAGGAAAAAACAAATGTCTTCTGGCTTTCACTAATACTTATTCTGACTCAAATGCTTAGTGACAAAAAATAATTTTTAGTCAATTTAGTCTTTTTAGGAGATGATAGGTTTGAAAAATCCCTTGTCATTTCTCTGTATTATATTCTAACAGAGTTAGTATGTACTGGGAGTGTGGTTTCCTCTTGAGGGGAGGGGGAGATGTGAACAGTGATGCCTGGTGCTGGGCTAGAAGTCTGGGGGTACTAGTGTTTTTTTTACATAATAGTAGCTCAGCTTTGGGAAGTATCATGCATCATATGTGTCTAAATTGACCAGGTGGAAAAAGAAGGTAGGGGTAAAAACGAAGATTTCTCAGCCCCTTATTTTTTCCCTGCATAGGGAGAAGTTTTTGTTTTTGTTTTCATTTGAGAGACAGAGAGAGTGTGGGCACAAGCAGTGGGGAGGGTCACAGGGAGACACAGACTCCCTGCTGAGCCCAGACAATCCACCACCAACCCCTCGGCCCCCTTGCAGGACTCTCGAGCCCAGGGCTCCAGGATTATGAGTCGAAGGCAGATGCTTAACCAACTGAGCCACCCAGGTGCCCCAAGGGAGAGGTTTTTAACGGAGGATTGGTGTTTCCCCTCTGCCTCTGAATATTGCCCTGGGCATGATCAGCTTAGTAAAAGTAAACCAGAGTGAAGTACATAAACTAACCATGCCAAGTGTCTTATTTCTTGGGAACATGACAGGCAATTGCAGGTGATAGTGACTCATCTTGGTTTGGAGACTTGAAAGAAAAGACAAAGGCCTGCCTGTGCAGTGTCATGGCGGAGAATATGTCTCGTCTGAGAGCGCTGTTGTGTTTGGAGGACTCAGGGTGCTGGAGTCTTTGGGGTATGCTTGGACAAACAAGCTGATCTCTGAGTGAAACTGAACTGAACTTTCCTCCACCATCTGTCTGTTTTCTCCCAAATAGCTCTAAGTACAGACCTAGCATTTATGTTGAAATGTATTTTAGGGGTGCCTGGGTGGCTCAGTGAGTAAAGCCTCTGCCTTCGGCTCAGGTCGTGATCTCAGGGTCCTGAGATCGAACCCCGCGTTGGGCTCTCTGCTCAGCAAGGAGCCCACTCCCCCCCCCACCCGTCTCTCTGACTACTTGTGATCTCTGTCAAATAAATAAAATCTTAAAAGAAAAATGTATTTTATCCTGTATGCTCTGGGAATAGGATATGCATCCAAATATATTCCTCTAAGCTTTGTATAGAAGGATGTCCCCCAGAAACTTTTCAACCATTGTTTTTGAAAAATCTTTATAATATGTATTTAAATATATAATTTTCATGAAAATATTGCTCACACTTAAGTATTTATTTCACATTTTGAGAAACTAAAGGGCCTTAAAGTCAGTTTTGCTAAGCTTATTTCTTACAGAACAGCTTTATATGATTAATGTGTTGAGGTCATTGTTTATCAACTATAGACAGAGTCTGAATCTATAACAAAATGAAAGAAACACCCTAAACCTGATTCCTTGATGTTGTCTTTTTCCTAAAAAATGGGATATTGGAAGTTGGAAACATTAATTGGTAGGTTCAAGGCCATTAAGAGCTGGTTAAAATTTTAATTAGGTTATAATTACTAATAATTATAAATATCTCTCATTTGTTTTCAAGTAATTCATGAACACCTCTTGTTCCTGGCATGTGTTAACTTTTTATTGTGACCAAGAGCATACCAGTGGGTGTGTGATAAAGACCTACCAAATCTTTTTTTAAAAAAATTAACATATAATGTATTATGAGGCCCAGGGGTACAGTCTGTGAATCATCAGGCTTACATACTTCACAGCACTCACCATAGCACATACCCTCCCCAATGTCCATAACCCCACCACCTTCTCCTACCCCCTTCCCCCCGGCAACCCTCAGTTTGTTTTGTGAGATTGAGTCTCTTATGGTTTGTCTCCCTCCCGATCCCATCTTGTTTCATTTATTCTTTTTTTATCCCCCAAACCCCCCCATGTTGCCTCTCAAATTCCTCATGTCAGGGAGATCATATGATGATTGTCTTTCTCTGATTGACTTGTTTTGCTCAGCTTAATACCCTCTAGTTCCATCCACGTTGCGGCAAATGGCAAGATTTGATTCCTTTTGATGGCTGCATAGTATTCCATTGTATATATACACCACCTCTTTTTTATCCATTCATCTGTGGATGGGCGTCTAGGTTCTTTCCATAGTTTGGCTATTGTGGACATTGCTGCTGTAAATATTTGGGTGCACGTGCCCCTTCGGATCACTACATTTATGACCTACCAAGATCTTAATGAAAGGAAGTTTCTTCAGCCAGATTTTGGCCATTTGTTCCCAAACTCGACTGTAACTTGGCAGAACTGACCTTTCAAAAATTATGTGCTTGATCAAAGAAGAGTCAGCCTGAGATCAGACCAGCTTCTTGACTGCTCTTCTAACTACAGCCTGAATTTTCCATTCAAAACTAAGTTCTCATAACAAGTGTAGGTGGGATTTCAAAGACCTTAAACGAATCAAACGTAGAGCATTTTCATTAGGTGTTCCATGTGATGGGGTTGATACGCATGACAAAGGAGATCCCCTCTGCACTGGGTTGGAGATGCTGAATGATTTTGGGGGTCTGAATATACGGCTTCCAGGGCAAGTGTCCTCATCCACTGTGTGAATAAATAAGCAGGGATAGTGGGTGGTTTGTGGCAATAGAAAGATGCGAAAACTCAGCCCTTTAAAGAGCACTTACTGGCTTTAAAATATTGCTGTGTCTGTATTGAGAAGACTTTCCCTTTGATCACAGGACTGTTTTCAAAGTAAGCTCTGTGCCCACTGTGGGGCTCGAACTCACAACCTGCTGATCAAGAGTCAAATGCTCTACTGGCTGAGCCAGCCCCGGTACCCAGCTCATAGCACTTTCTGGCTTTCAGCCTAACAGTGTAAACTGGAATGGAGCACTTTCCTTTTTCCTATATGCCTTGCTGCATTTCCTCCTGTTGTGCTACAAGGATTACAAAATACTATGAAAGGCTGAGCTTGTCTAGTTTGCTGCTCTTTATCTTTAGAATTCCTATTTGCTGTTGGTAATAATACCTTTAGTCACCAGCTAGATTGCACACTAGGGTTGCATTTTGTAAAAATTAATGCTTTGACTTTCTTGCTTGAAGTAGTAGATGTTCTCAGTTTTTCCCAAATCAAGGCCACGGATCCAGATCGATGAGACAAAATTTCCCAGAACCTCAAGTATGTTGAGGAAAGATTGAGTGGGACATTCGTGTCTGTGTGTGTGTGTGCGTGTGTGTGTGTGTGTGGACTGTAGAGGTAGAGTGTGATCTAAGTTCAGCAAGCACCTGGTGAGGACCTACTGTGTGGAAGGTGCGAATACTAAGATAAGTGAGACTAGTGCCTGTTCTCAAGAAACTTAAGTCAGCCTCAGGGGACGGGTAGACAAGTCCACACGTTAACAAACATGAGGCAGAAAGCAAGATGATCAGCTAGAGTTTTATTTAAATTTTTTTGTTGTTGTTGTTAGTAATCTCTATACTCAACGTGGGGCTTGAACTTTAAGTCAAGAGTTACAGGCTCTGTGAACTGAGCCAGCCAGGACAGGAGCCCCCCAACAAGAGTTCTAGGCAGAGTGCAGGAAAGAACAGCCAGGGAAGCTGTAGAATGCTGAGATGGCAGGGCCTCCTGGAGAGCATAGCGTGGTGTTTGATGACTTTAAATGAGAATGTATCTGTTTTCTTTCTTTTTCTTTTTTTAAATTGTTCTCCACTCTTTCTTTAAGGGTTTTATTTATTTATTTGACAGAGATCACAAGTAGGCAGAGAGGCAGGCACAGAGAGAGGAGGAAGCAGGCTCCCCGCTAAGCAGAGAGCCCGAGGCGGGGCTCGATCCCAGGACCCTGAGATCATGACCTGAGCCGAAGGCAGAGACTTTAACCCACTGAGCCGCCCAGGCACCCCTCTATCTGTTTTCTTAAAATCATGCTCTTTTTTATAGGCCCAAGAAACTCTCGCCAACCTGAGCTCCTTTATCATTATTGAAATTCCTAAGGAAAGGAAATTATTTTCTGTGATTACTTCTTGAAATTGAGTGCCCTTGACAGTGCACAGACCCCTCCCACCTTGAGTTACTGTTTGAGGTGTGATGCTCTTCTATCCAACAGAAGAATTTTATTTAAAATAATAACAAGTTTTAAAGTGTTCTTTTGTGAGTTTTTTTTGACAAAAGTAGTAGGTTTTGAATGTTTACCCTTTTTCAGCATTTGCATTGATATCTTTCAAGTTGATATGGTTTCATATTCTTAGTCATTTCCTGTATTACGTCCTTTAAATCTTTGCCTAAATTCCCCGTGAAGATCTCTAATGGCATGGTATTTATTTATGTATATGATAGCATGAAATATGACAAGTGATATTTGTTTATTTATTTACTTAATGATTTTACTTTTTAGTTAATTATTACTAAGCCTTTCGGGCTGCCACTTTTTACCATCCGGTAAAGAAATATGAGGTAATTCTTTGGAATGCCAGAAGTTAACGCTTTGAAATCTTCATGGAGTGCATTTCCAAACTCAAAGCCAATGAGTTGCGCCCCCTCCCCCCCCCATTTTGAATTCTCTGTCTGTGTTTAGGGATTTAACTCAGTCTGTACTAGCTCTTCAAATACATCATAAAATGCTAACATGTTCCTTCCGTAGAGTACTGTGTTCTTTACACTAGGAAGATGGCCCTCTTAAAAATGACATGTAATATGAACAGATTATTAGTGTATTGAGTAAAAACACTGGTCTGTCATAAAAAGTTTAAAATGACAGCTCAGACTCCCCTCAAAGTCTTGAAAGCTGGAGGGAACTCTTCATGCCTTCTTCTGTTAAGTGCCTCTTTGTTCTTGGAACCCCAAACTCACACTAATCCAGCGCTGGACATGAATATTCTCTTCCTGTGGTTTTTTTAATAGCATTTTCTGTTCTCTAGCTTCCTTTATTGTAAGAATACAGTATACGGTACTTATGACATGCAGAATGTGCGGTAATCAACGTTTATGTCCTCTGTAAGGCTTCTGGCCAACAATAAGCTGTTATTAGTTAAGTTTTTGGAGAGTCAAAAGTTATACATGGATTTATGACTGACTGCTTGTTGAGGGGAGGCGGGGATCCATGCCCCTAACCACTCCCTAGTTCAGGGGTCAACTGCCTTGGTCAGTGCCCCTCTGCCTTCAAGGAAGTGATTAAAATTGAATTGAGGAAAAGAAAAATTGAACCTAGGAATTGTGTGTTTTAGGGATGCTGCACATCTTTTGTCTATCCCCCATAGTGCTTACCACAGTTCTTTAGTGACCTCGAGAGCTCACAGTTGCTGACTGAATGAGCGAAATGTCAATTCTTCCCACAAATAACTTGAATCTTTAACTAGCAATCATTATATTTTTAGGTAATTGATTCATAATACTACTCCTAAAGTAAACTCGTAAATGTCAAGTGAAATTCTAAAGCAGTGTATTTGTATCTTCTATCTTTAAAAATCATGATAAATGGAAAGAGAAATTTGCATAAAGTGATTTTTTTAGTTGTAATGTTTTAAATGCTTATTTATTTATTTATTTAAGTAATTTCTACCCCCAACATGGGGCTTGAACTCATGACCCCGAGGTCAGGCGTTGCATGTTCTAATGACTGAGCCAACCAGATGTCCCTGGTTGTAATTTTAAGATGTTCTCAACAGTGTGTTTACTTCTTAGGAAAAGAATGATTGTATTTGTTGCTTATGCATTTACATGTTTTCCAGTAGAGTGAAGCTTATGGGCTCAAAATATATGAACATAAATATATTTAGTTTTGGGGCACCTGGCTGGCTCAGTTGGTAGAGCAAGCAACTCTTGATCTCGGTGGGGGGGGGGGGGGGTCATGAGTTCAAGCCTCATGTTGGGGGCAGAGTTTACTTAAAAAATGATAAAAATTTAAAATATATATATATACTGAGGTTTACAAAAGAGTTATGGTGAGAACACAGCCACAAATATTTTTCCTTTATTGATCAATTTAATTTATGGCCAACACCATCTGAGTTTTCCATGTTAGGATATCGTTTTGTGAATGTGAAGACACAAATTATTCCCAGTGGGTTGGTGGCTTCATTTAGCCTCTTACTGCCTGTGATTATATTGTGGGTACATCTGGAGACACATCATCTCCCACAAAAGGGCCCTCCAGCCTGGTAAGTAATAACAACCTTTCTCACCCCGAAACAATGAAGTATCAGATGATTGCAGCCTCGAACAAAAGCTTCCCACTCCCTTTCAGAGCAGATTATCGTCATGATTCCCTCCCACCCTGGTGAGCCTGGCACTCAAGAGTCTCTAGTTTAGTCCTTTCTTTGTTAGTAGGGGATAGTAAAGGGGTCTTTGTTACAGTCTCTCATTTGTTCCAGGAGGATGTCTCCATGATTTCGTTCTGCTGTTTGGCACACGCGGCAGTTTCTTCAATGGTACCTTGAATCGTGTTCTCTTCCTTTGTCACGAAGCTTAAGCTTCATCTAAATAATTACTTCTGTTCAGAAATCAAACTCCACTCACCAAGTGTTTTGACAGACACACTGACTCTGAGAATGTTCTTTGCCCCGTGTAAAATCGGCATCAATTCCTGATTAGATTCCCTTTCTGTCCTCATTAATTTCCAGGTCGTTTGGGTCCTGGGAAGGCTTACTGATGGCTTTTCTAATGACCACATTTTGTGTTTCATGGATTTGCTGTAGTTTAGAGCAATTTGGGGGTACCCTTGTGACTGGGATCTTATCCATTGTTTTGGCAGAAGATGAAGGGATTAATTACAAGGTACTGAATGAAATCAGGTGACGCTGAGATTCTCTAGTTACTATGAAGGGAAGTAATGGAATGGGTTGAACATCGTGTTTCCAAAGCCATGGGACACGTTTAGCCATGGTCCTTGCAAGAATGACATGATAGAAGCATAGCATTTCTTGCTTCCTTGCATTCTTTCTTTGACTTTGCAAAGTAACAGAATAGCGTTGCATTCAAAACTTCCTCTTTCATTCAGAAACTTCCAAGTGCTTACTCTAAAGAATAAAAAGGACTGACCTTGTTTTGTGTGTCAGCTTCTCTTAGACTCATTGCTAGTGAACTTCTGCCTGAAGAATTCTTTTTTTTATATACTTAAAAAAAAAAGATTTTATTTATTGACAGACAGAGACCACAAGTAGGCAGAGAGGCAGGCAGAGAGAGGAAGGGAAGCAGGCTTCCCGCCGAGCAGAGAGCCCAGGACGCTGGGATTATGACCTGAGCCGAAGGCAGAAGCTTTAACCCACTGAGCCACCTGCATGAAGAATTCTTGAAAATATTAATATGCTCTTTCAGACTCAGCTCATTCTAGCTATACCCTTGCAAATCAGAAAACTGATTTCTTTGACATTATTGCCTCTTGGTTGTTTTGAAAGACACTTTAGTATAAGGTTAAGAGCCTGAACTCTAGCTCCCTGGGTTTGAGTCCTGGTTTTCTCCTATACTAGCTAATGAACAATTCTAGGCCTCTGCTTTTCTCATGTGTATGATGGGGACCATGGGAGCTACTGGGATTTGTCGTGTTAAAGGTGTTAGATGAGTAGTATATGTGAGAGGTTTAGAACAGTGCCTGGCAGTCAGGACTGTGAGTTAGATTTAAAAAAAAAATTATTCTAACCATAATAATCGAAAGCCTGCTCTCTCTCTCTCTCTCTCTCTCTCTATATATATATATATATATATATATTTATATTTAAGGATTTTATTCATTTGACAAAGAGCAGGGGAGCACAAGCAGGGGGAGCAGCAGGCAGAGGGAGAGAGAGAAGCAGGTTCCTGCCAAGCAGGGATCCTAATGTGGGACTCGATCCTAGGGCCCTGAGAACATGACCCAAGCCGAAGGCAGATGACCTAACCGACTGAGCCACCCAGGTGTCCCTGAATGCCCGTGTTTTTAAAACAAAATGTGAGGGTTCAAAGAAATTGTTAAAAACAGTATTCAGTTGCGTGAGTTGGAAGACCTAATTGGCTTTACTTAATGATTCGGGAATCAAGCAGCATCTCATGTTAGCAGAAAGAAAGGGGCTCCAAAGAGCTGTCAACAATGGAAGGCAGAGGAGGCAGAAAAAGAAGTTTCTAGCGAAGAGTGGGTTATTTCAGGTGCAGTCACCTTCCTTTGGGGGAAGTTAGGGGTCTGTCAGGCTGATGATCTTACTAGGGCCGACCAGGTAATTCCAGACTGGTCGAAGTTTACATTCCTGAGGGAGCTTGAAACCGCCGTTAGGTTGGGTGTTTTGGTGATGTGGCCTTAGCACATTTTGGGCCTGTTGCCTCTTTTTTTAACCAGAGAATGTAGACTTTAGGTGTCCTGACTAAATGAATTCCTAGTCTGTGGCTAAGGGATAACGCAGGTAGAATTGCTTAAGTTGCTTCACCGAAAGATAAACCTAGTGGGAACATCAAACACCCAAACGGGAAAGCTTGTCTGTGGGAACATGTTGGGGCCAACGTGTGGTCTTCCTAGCATGCGTGGACTTTAACTTCAGTGTGAGGAGCTTAGAGTCCTGGTACTCTAGAAGTTTGACCTCTTGCTTCCGTGTCTCACCAGGTTTATGTTTAAGATATAAAATCCACGGCCCTCCTGGTACCAGCTGAGCCGCAGTCCCTGGGGTTGAGAGCCCAGGAATCGACATTTTTATCAAATAGCACTGGGGACTCACAGGCACGATGAGCACTGAGAACGGTCGCCTTAGGAGAGTGGCTGTCAACCAAGGCGCTCATTTAGATCTCTTCGGGGACATGAAAAAGATGGGGGTGCTTGGGTCCTGACTTTGTTGTTTGGGGTACAGCACGGGGCGGTGATGTTAGTGGATGACTCCGATGTGCAGCCAGGGACAAGAAGCAGTGACATTAGAGGACAGTTCCTGGTTCTATCCGGTGTGTGAGCTGACCTGGTATTTTCAAAGAGTCGTTGAAGTGGTTACCAGGCGCTGGGGGGAAGGGAGGGTCGGGGAATTCTTGTATCATGGCTACCGACTTCTCTTGGGGCTGGTGGAAATGTCCTGGAGATGGTTGGTGGGGACGGTTGTGCAAAACTGAAGGAACTAAAGGCCACCAGACTGTGTACTTTACAATGGTTGAAGTGATGAGTTTTATGTGACGTGATTTGATCATCATAAAAAACACTTAATAAAGCCATTACTGGGGTGCCTGGGGGGTGTTGGTCCATTGAGCTGCCAACTCTTGGTCTTGGCTCAGGTCATGATCTCAGAGTCCTGGGATCGAGACCCCCTTCAGGCTCTGCACTCAGCAGGCTCCGCCTGAGGAGTCTCTCCCTCTCCCTCCCCGCGCTCGATTGCACACACTCTCTCAAATAAATAAGTCTTTTTTTTTAAAAGATTTATTTATTTATTTGACAGAGATCACAAGTAAGCAGAGAGGCGGGGCAGGGGGGAGCAGGTTCCCTACTGAGCAGAGAGCCGGAGGCAGGGCTCAATCCCAGGACACTGGGATCAGGAGCAGAAGGCAGAGGCTTAACCCACTGAGCCACCGAGGCACCCCTCAAATAATTAAATCTTAAAAAAAGAAAGCCATTACAACTCTCACCTTTCTGGACCTTAATTTTTTTTTTTTTTTCTTTCCGCAGCGACAGTGTATCATGCATGCCACTGATTCCAGGGGACACTCCCCTGCTTTTCTGCAACCTCAGAATGGAAGCAGCCATCGCTCGTCTGGCTACGTTCCAGGGAAGGTTGTGCCGCTGCGGCCCCCTCCTCCTCCAAAGAGCCAAGCTTCAGCCAAACTGACCTCCATCAGACAGGAAGCCCGGGCCACCTTTGCTTTCTCCACCGAAGAGCAGCAAGCCCAGAGAGAAAGCCGAAAGCAGAAGAGGCACAAAAATACTTTCATTTGCTTTGCTATCACTAGTTTCTCATTTTTTGTTGCACTTGCGGTCATTCTAGGGATCTCCTCGAAATACGCTCCAGATGGTAAGAGTGCATGTATGCATGTCGTGGGCACGCACGTGTACAGAGCACGTGTTCTAGGAGAAGAACGGGGGAGGAAAATGGGAGGATAGAATTAAAAAGAAAAACTCGCGTTATCTTGACTTGGCTCTAGCTAATTCATATATAGAGAAATGGAGACATAACTTATTAAAGCAATTGTTAAAGGAATCCAATGGAAATGATACAGTTGAAGGATTGCACTTCCTTTCCATTTTGCTGCTTTGTCCCAGTGCTCAAGATGTTCTTCGAGCATTTTTTTGTAAAATGTTCATTTTAAGAGTTTTAGTGAATTCTTGCAGGAGCGCAATTTCATCCTTTGTGGTAGGTATGATTTTCTGACTGCTGGGAATTTTAGCGATAAAAATGACTGAATATAGGGGCACCTGGCTCAGTCCATAGTGTGAGTGACTCTTATGTCCTGGTTGTGAGTTCGAGCCCCATGTTGGGTGTGGAGCCTACTTATTAAAATAAAAGTTTTTTTTAAAAATACAGTAAAAAAATTACTAAATGTGGTGACAAAGCTACATTTGATTTTTTAAAATTTTTATTTATTTATTTTTATAGATTATTTGAGAGGGAAAGAACATGAGTGTGAGTAGGGAAAAAGGGCAGAGGGAGAGGGAGAAGCAGACTCTCCACTAACCGGGGAGCCTGATGCAGGACTGGATCCCAGGATCTGGAGTCATGACCTCAGCAGAAGGCAGACCCTTAACTGACTGAGCCACCCAGGTGCCCGATTTTTTTTTTTTTTTTTTTTTTTTAACGTGGGAACGTGCTAAGGTATCTCTTCTGTTGCTTGAAATCAGCTGGGGAATGGTTCTAAAAGAGAAGCTTCAAGTATTTTGAGGAAACAATTTATATCTTCGAAGGAAAGATACATTTATCTGTTACATTTGTTTTTGTTACATTTATTACATCTGTTACATTTTGTTACATCTATTATATCTATTATTTGTTACATTTGTTACATCTATCTAAAAGTCACTTATTACTTCATAGTTAAATATCATGTAGGCAGGTTTTCATTTCTTAAATGGCTTTTGCTTTGCAAGTTGGTAATATAGCAATAGTTCGAATGGTTTTGAAGAAATTCATTGTCAGTCAGCCTCAATACGATATCATGGCTAGGGTATCAGGATAGAGTCTCATCCACCGGTCTGAAAATCAGAGGGCTCAGGGCTGTCGAAGGAGAGGCAGACCATAACACCCTGGACTGGGCATCATTTTTGTCTGCATTTTTTTTCTTTTACTCTGTACAACAGATTTTTGTCAAATTAGATGCCTCCTTAAATGGATATAACATCTGAGAAGCATATCATCATTTGTAAGACTTACAAATACTATTTTATTTAGTTTCCATGGGTGCTTTTGGGGTTTTATAGACTTTAAAGTCTATAAAGTGACTTGTGTCCATGCTTCTAGAAGTTGTGTCCATGCTTCTAAGGGAATAGACCTGAAGAGAGAGAGATGTTGGTACCAACGTCTTTGTTGACCAGGCCAGTAGAGCACAGGATGATTTTGTCCCATTGCTTTCTGTTGGCTCCTGGCATTGATTTTTCTCTTCCCTTTTCTCCAGCAAAATAACCATGTTCACTGCTGTTGATTTATTCTTCCCAAGTCATCTGCAGTAAAGAGATGCCAGATCTGGGGGGGAAGATCAGAGCTGAAATTTGTGCCTTTAATTGATGTTTTCATTTTCCCATCTAAGACAGTGATTCACTGATGTGGTTCCTTTGAGTCAACATTCTTTAGTTTCACATTTGGGCTGTATACATGTAGAACTTCGGTGGAAATATGCGGTGTGCTGACATCATTGAGGGTCAGCCTCGCTGTGGTTATTGCTGTTATATAATCTTGATAATGAACCCTCAGCTCAACAGTGGGCAGCCGGGAAGGTGGGGGCTCTGGAGCTATTTGACGGTGCTCTCTGCAGACCGTGTGTTTTCTCACTAAGTGTGCTTTACAGGAAGGCAGTAGACTGGAGTTTTCGGTAATGTTTCCTAAGGAAGCACACTCTCCTAGGAAAAAATTAAAAGCAAGAGGAATTGGGCGGCACCCACCTTGCCCTTCTAACTGAGCAACCAGTGAACTTGGGTGGCGAGGGGCACTTGCATCTCTCACCTTTATGCTCCCCCCCCTTTTTTTTTCTTTTTTTGAAGAGGGAACCGGGGAAGGGGCAGAGGGAGAGAGTAAGAGAGAGAGAATCTTAAGCCATTTGCACATCACCCAACTACCACATTTTAATTTTCCTACCTGCTGGCTTTTCTCCAAAGCTAAAGTATAAGATCCGCAGGCTGTGAGTTCCTTCCGTGCTTTATAAATTCTGCAGTATCTAGGACAAAGTGAGCAAATGGATCCTCCGTAAATACTTGGGTCACGAATTGTTCCAAACCAGTGTGGTTCCTGCCCTGCCCCCTTTGCACCCCTATAGCAGCAACTAAAGGTCTCGTGCATTTTTTTTTTTTTTTTAAGTCTCATGCATTAAACAGCTGTGGCAATGCAGAATACTTTCATGTTGCCATCATCATCTGTTCAAGGGGCATGTTCTCATTCTAGTAAAGGAACACAACACGTCCAGCAAACCTCATTTCTTAAGGGGGAACTTGAGTATCACTCAACTTGCTGAGTAATCTTGGATTTGGCTTCTCTGATCTGTAGTTTCCTCATGTCTGAAAATGAGAAGTCATGCCTTTGGCCGTTTGCTTCTTGCAGTTTCACGGGGAAAGCGTGCACGTCTGCAGATAGCTGGTATTTATCAGCTGTGGTCTGTGGAATGAGAGGGGGGCTTCTGTCGCCTACTTTATGGTTCACTGTGCACAGGAAGGAACCTGGGAAGACCTGACTCAATACCTATTACTTAGTAGTTCCCTTTTTTTTTTTTTTAATTTTTAAGATTTATTTATTTATTTGACAGAGATCACAAGTAGGCAGAGAGGCAGGCAGAGATAGAGAGAGGGGGAAGCAGGCTCCCTGCTGAGCAGAGAGCCTGATGCGGGGCTCGATCCCAGGACCCTGGGATCATGACCTGAGCCAAAGGCAGAGTCTTTAACCCATTGAGCCGCCCAGGCATCCCATAAATTTTGTTTTCTAAAACCGCTTCCTAGGGGCGCCTGGGTGGCTCAGTGGGTTAAGCCGCTGCCTTCGGCTCGGGTCATGATCTCAGGGTCCTGGGATCGAGTCCCGCATTGGGCTCTCTGCTCAGCAGGAAGCCTGCTTCCTCCTCTCTCTCTCTCTCTGCCTGCCTCTCTGCCTACTTGTGATCTTTCTCTGTCAAATAAATAAATAAAATCTTAAAAAAACAAAACAAAACAAAAAACCGCTTCCTAATGTGGATCCAGAGACAATTCACAGTTTTGCCTCTTGCTGTCAATTTACTTCCAGAGTAGATGATTCAGGGGAACTCCGTGTTTACCTTGTGGAGTCTGATCCAGACTAGATGGTGGCAACTTGGTTTCATAGAGCAACCTTTTTTATGTGTTGAAGTAAAGGATTGGATGTATCTGCTGGGTGGATTGGGATGGAATTTGCATCCTGCTGGCAGGAACTTACAGTGAGTCCGTCACCTGCAGATTGCAGTCAGTGATGGTAGCACTTGGATGTGGCTAAAGAAATTCTTGCATTTTGTTGCACTGATGGGATGCTGGTGTTGCATTTTTTTAATAGAGAATTGCCCAGATCAAAATCCACGTCTCAGGAACTGGGATCCAGGACAAGATTCTGCAGAGCACGTTGTTATCAAAGAGGGGGATATGTTCCGTCTGACCTCGGATGCCACCGTGAATTCTGTAGTCATTCAGGATGGAGGTGAGGAATGGTCACTGCCTATGGGGGTGGCAAGGTTGCTCGTTCCTCTGGGGGGGGGGGATTTGATATTCTGTATGTAGAAAGCTATTCTTAGCCTTTAGAATGTGGTGATGGTCTATCCATGGGGCATGAGAAGTTCCTTAGGTAGCACCGTAGAATTCAAGAGCTAAAAAATTCCCTTAAACCATTCAGTTCAAGACCTCTGATTGATAGGGAAGGAAATAGCTTCAGAAGGTGCTCTCTCGTAGCTCGATCTTTCTTACAGCTATGGAGAGTGATGAGGGAATTGACATGGGTTAACATACGTAACAATAGTTTGTAGGCTCCTAGATATTTTTCTTTTCTTTTTTTTTTTAAAGATTTTATTTATTTATTTGACAGACAGAGATCACAAGTAGGCAGAGAGGCAGGCAGAGAGAGAGAGGAGGAAGCAGGCTCCCCGCTGAGCAGAGAGCCCGATGCGGGGCTCGATTCCAGGACTCTGGGATTACGGCCTGAGCCGAAGGCAGAGGCTTTAACCCACTGAGCCACCCAGGCGCTCCCCTCCCTAGATATTTTTCTAAAAAAAAAATTATTCTTAAAAGTGAATGGATTGAAATTCATGCCCCTTGGCATTTCTGGCATGTTGAGACATGAACTCTTCATTTCTACCTTTACTATTTTGAAAACAGGCTTAATTTCCTAAGCAACCTCTTAACAATTTTTTCCCCCAACTTAACTGCAGGAGGGTCTTTTCTTCCCCACCCCCATCAAGGTAAAGTCTCTTTCTCTGTATCCCGGAGAGGTGATTCAGGAGTTGGCTGATACTTGTTTTGTTCCTTGCAGGATTGCTTGTATTTGGGGATGATAAGGATGGATCCAGAAATATTACTTTGAGGACTCGTTACATCCTGATCAAGGATGGTGGGGCGCTTCATATTGGAGCAGAAAAATGCCGCTATAAGTCCAAAGCGACCATTGCCTTGTATGGCAAGTCAGATGAAGGTGAAAGTATGCCAATATTTGGCAAAAAATTTATTGGTGTGGAAGCTGGTGGGACACTGGAGATACACGGGGCCCAGAAGGTCTCGTGGACATTGTTGGCGAGAACTCTGCCTTCCTCAGGCTTGACCTTTGGGTCCTACGCCTTTGAAAAGGACTTTTCTAGGGGCCTCAACGTGAGGATCATTGACCAGGACACGGCCAAAATTTTGGAAAGTGCCAGGTTTGATACCCACGAATACCACAATGAGAGTAGACGGCTGCAGGAGTTTCTGAGAGTGCAGGATCCAGGCCGGATCGTCGCCATAGCCGTGGGGGATTCCGCTGCCAAGAGCCTCTTACAAGGAACCATACAAATGATCCAGGACCGGCTGGGCAGTAAGCTGATCCAAGGGCTGGGCTACAGGTGGGCAGACCTTTAACCTTCCTCCCCAGAGCCATGTTAGAGCCTGTGTCTGTGTGTCAGGGGCTGCAGAAAGGGACAGAACACACCGTAGCCTGGCTTCGGGTGGCAGAATGGCCACTCTCGCTTTCAAACACGGGCCTGGGGGGCAGAGGGTGCTGGTTCCAAGACGCTCTTCTCTTGGCATCGGTTGGCCAAGCACTTTGTGAAGCAGAACGGCAGGTTTTGGAAAGTGACAAACAGCCAGGCAGCGCCGGGGCAGTTTACTTCCCTTTTTCGACCTTGGGCAAACCACCTTGGGCAAGCCGTCTGAAACGCAGGTTACTGATTCTGCGAGAAGGCGTAGAAGTTCCCCCAGGAAAGCCGGGGGGCGGGGCACTCTTTGCCTTCTGTGGGGCCCTCCGCCTGCTGATTTGCATCTGCCTGTGGGGTTGGTGCAGGTCCCTGGAGCCTCGGCCCAGGCGGAGGAAGGCAGGGGCTGGAGGGCTGGAACCTTCCCGCATACAGTAGGAGTCATTGTGGGCTTACGGGACTTCTGGGCGCTCCTCGTCTAGAGCACCAGGATTTCCCAATCCAGCCCTGAGGCTGGGGGAAGTCGCTGGCTCAACATGTAATTCAGAAAAGAGAAGTTTTAAATCTGCTTACTGTTCTTCTGCGTAAAGCCGGGGAGTGAGTCTGCTGTGACAAGGAAGAGGACTTGAAAACTCACATATGGAAAGGCTCTAGTTATTTTTGACTAGGATGGTTGGTGGATCTAGTTGTTAGTTTCCTTCCGTTGGTTGTTGGAATGGAGCGGTAGCTGTGGAAATTCTAGAGAAGGTGAAGCAGACAAAATTAATGAAAAAAAGGTCTCTAATGGTTCTTAAAATGCCTTTTCTTCACTGTGGGGATTTTGAGGAGGTGCTGAGTGCTGGTACCCCTGGGTGCTGAGATGAAAGAGCCCTTGTTTAATCCAGTGGATAAACACACCTCAGTAGACAGGAGTGTGCAGTGAGACCCTCGCTTCTAGGCTGTAATGGGAGTGCAAATAGTGGGAGCCCTCAAATCGACCTGGGGAACCTGTGGAGGCTTCCCAAAGGTGAGAAACCGGGGGGTGGGGGTGGGGAGTCTAGAAGCATGCTCTGTGGGCAGTTGGAGATGGAGAGCTTTCTAGACGGGGAGTAGTAGGTGCCAGACCTTGGAGGTGGGTTCTTAAAAAATTAGGATTAAATGTAAGACAAACACAGAAAACTGCTAAAAATAAGAATGCAAGGTTTTTTTAAAAATTTAATTTATTTATTTGACAGATAGAGATCACAAGTAGACAGAGAGGCAGGCAGAGAGATAGAGAAGGAAGCAGACTCCCGGCTGAGCAGAGAGCCCGATGCGGGGCTCGATCCCAGAACCCTGGGATCATGGCCCGAGTCGTAGGCAGAGGCTTTAACCCACTGAGCCACCCAGGTGCCCCAAGAATGCAGAGTTTAATGACTTAACACATGACTCCTGGATAGCCACCATGCAGGTCAAAGCATTGATCATTGCCCATGGCCCGGAGGCCCGCTGGCTGTCCCCTGTTTCACTGATGCCTTCCTCGGCTCACCAAAGATAACCACTCACTGGAATTTGTGGAGAACGTGAAAGTTTAGGTTTGCCTATTTCTGGACTTCATATAAATGTGAGCAGACAATATACCCTGTTTTGTATCTGGCTTCTTTGTTCAACTCTGTTAACTGAGGGTTACGTATTTTGGTGCGTGTGGTGCTGGTTGGTTTTCATTGCTGTTCATTTTCTGTTGTAGGAGTCTACCCCCGTGTATTCACTGCTGGGCATTTCTAACAGTTCAGACCTCTGTTGTAAAAAGGGCTTCTCCTTGGGGCACCTGGGTGGCTCAGCCATTAAGCGTCTGCCTTGGGCTCAGGTCATAACCCCAGGGTCCTGGGATGGAGCCCCACGCACGTCAGGCTCCCTGCTCAGCAGGAAGCCTGCTTCTCACTCCTCTCGCCACCTCCCTCCCCCGCTACCTCCCTCCCCCTCCGCTTGTGTTCCGTCGTCTCTCGCGGTCTCTTCTCTCTGTCAGATAAATAAATAAAAAGTCCTAAAAAAGTAAATAAAAAGGGTTTCTCCAAATGTTCTTTTATCCATCTTCTAAAACCCATGTATCCATAATTCTGTAATTTATAGACCTAGGCGAGGAAACACGATCTTTTCAAAGTTAGATACCTACTTCGTTTCATTATCCAGTAATGCCAGGATGACAGCTTTTGTCTCTTTGCTCCATTATTCTTCTGCGTTTGTGTGATCATTAGCTGTGAATATGTTGTTTGACATTTTTGGGTTCCTTTCCTCCTGGTTTCTGAATTCCCTTTCAAATAGTGCTGCTGATTTGACAGAGGAATTTGAGTTGTGATCCTTTGCCAGTGTGCCAATGTTCCATTGCTTTGACATTATCTCCAATGTACACAAACACACGCCTTTGAAGATACTGTCCTGGTGCCACGGAATTTTCCTCAAGTGGAGGAGGGAAGTAGGAGTGTTTTGGAGATAATGTCAGGAGAATAGAATATTGTTTGAGAGTTGCTGAGGCAGCTTTGGTAAATAAAGGAAGCCTCTGATATTTCTTCTCCTTTCTTCTCACATAGGAGATAATGAATTGAAACATTTGGCATTTGATTCTTTGTACTGTACCAAGGAGTATAAATAGAGCTGTAAAGCATGGTCAGCGGAGAGTAGCTAATCCACGCAGGGGCAGGTGTGGAATTTATAAGGATACAGGCATGCTTTGGTTAACTTTTATCTGTGACTGTCCAGCCATCTGTCTGGCATAGATCTCTCTCTCTCTCTCTCTCTCTCTCACACACACACACACACACACACACACACACACACACATATGCACCCCATCCGTCTAGAGCAGGAAACTGACATTTTTCTTTCCGGATTTTAAACCAGGAATATTAAGGCAGGCAGACACACACACACACACACACACACACACACACACACACGCACGCACCCCATCCCTCTAGAGCAGGAAACTGACATTTTTCTTTCCGGATTTTAAACCAGGCACACACACACACACACACACACACACACACACACGCACCCCATCCCTCTAGAGCAGGAAACTGACATTTTTGCAGACACACACACACACACACACACACACACACACACACATGCACCCCATCCCTCTAGAGCAGGAAACTGACATTTTTCTTTCCGGATTTTAAACCAGGAATATTAAGGCAGACACACACACACACACACACACACACACACACACACCGCGTCCCCCTCCTCAACACCCCATCCCTCTACAGTAGGAAATTGACATTTTTCCTTCCGGGGTTTAAACCAGGAATCTTAAGGCAGATTTTTTTTTTTTTGGCTTTTTGTCTTTGTTCTTTTTTTATTTTGGCCACAAGTTTGAGCAAGTTCCTGGGATGTTTATTTACAAAAGTGAAATGAAATTAAAGGGCATTTTCAAACACAGTTGCTGTCAACGAATAGATATATGGCATGTAAAATTTTAAATCTCTCGGATAGTGATTACACAATTTTGATTTAAGATTATTAAGAAACCAGTAACCCAGTGGTTTTCAGTTATGCACTCCTGAGATTTTTTAAAAATCGCATGCCCAAGGCCCCCCTAGAGATTTTTACAGAAGAATCTGATGGGTAGGACCCCCAGGTGTTTGATGCGCAATCGGGTCTGATCACTACTGCTCTAACCTCTGACCTGGAACTCAGGGGTTCTCAGTGTGGTTCACAGACCAGTAACGTCAGCATCACAGGGGGGCAGGGGGAGGGGCTTGTTAGCAATGTGCCTGTTTTGTCCCCACCTCAGGCAGTTAGCGGGCGGGGCCTGGGAGTCTGATCTGACAAGCCCTCCAGGTGTTCTGATGCACACTCAAGTGTGAGAACCACTCTGACTCAGTGGTTCTCAAGTGTGGCTGCACATTCACATCGTCTGGGGAACTTTGAAAGCCTACCAATGCCATGCCCCACCTGCAGAGAGGATGATGGCGTCAGTCTGGGCTGGGTCTGAGTGCGGGTGGCTTCCTCAAGCTCCTTCTATTATGTCATTGTATCACGCAGCCGGAGTTCAAAAGAGAGTGGGCAGTACTCACTTTATTTTTATTTATTTTTCTTTTCTCCTTATTATTTTTAAAAATTTTTTAAGGGTTTTATTTGACAGACAGAGATTATTTATTTGACAGAGATTACAAGGAGGCAGAGAGGCAGGCAGAGAGAGAGAGGAGGAAGCAGGCTCCCTGCTGAGCAGAGAGCCCGATGCGCGACTCGATCCCAGGACCCTGGGATCATGACCTGAGCTGAAGGCAGAGGCTTTAATCCACTGAGCCATCCAGGCGCCCTCTTTTCTCTTTAAAGTTTTTGTTTAGATTTCCAGTTAGTTAATATACAATGTAGTATTAGTTTCAGGTGTACAATATAGAGATAGAACACCTGCATGCAGTACCCAGTGCTCATCGAGGCAGGTGCATTCCTTAATCCCTATCACATGTTTCAGCCATTCCCCTCGCTGGCCCCCCCCCCCCCCAAGCCCACCTCCCCTCTGGTAGTTAAGAGTCTCTATTGTTCACTGTAGTGAAGAGTCTTTTCTGGTTTGCTTCCCTCTCTCTCTCTGTTTTAACCCCCCTTCCCCTATGTTCATCTGTTTTGTTTCCTAAGTTCCACATATGAGTGAAATCAGATGGCATTTGTCTTTCCCTGACTGACTTATTTCACTTAGCATAATGAACTCTAGTTCCGTCCGTGTCTTTGCCAATGGCAAGATTCCATTTTTTTAAAAGATTTTATTTATTTATTTGACAGACAGAGATCACAAGTAGGCAGAGAGGTAGACAGAAAGGCGGGGGGGGGGAAGCAGGCTCCCTGCTAAGCAGAGAGCCCGATGCGGGGCTCGATCCCAGGACCCTGGGATCACGACCTGAGCTGAAGGCAGAGGCTTTAACCCACTGAGCCACCCAGGAGCCCCTCCATTCTTTTTTTTAATGACTAATATTCCTGTGTCTGTGTGTCTGTGTGTCTGTGTGTACACATCACCTCTTCTTTATCCATTCATCAGTCAATGGATTCTGGGCTCTTCCCATATTTGGCTAGTGTAGATAATGCTGCTATAAATATCAGGGTGCGTGCCATACTCATTTTAAAAGAAGGGAAATAAATGGGTTTGTGGCCAGAATGACAGGTGAATAATAGGGGTGTGTATTGGGGAAGGAAGACAGTGATTCATGTTAGTCCCAGCCTTCGGTGTTCTACCTGTTACAAGGCCAGACAAACAAGGATTTTTAAAAAAATCTAGATACATTTCCTTCTGTGATGTCTGTTACTTCAGTCAAGATTTGGACTTGCAGCCACATGTTAAAAGAGATAGAGGGTTTGATAAAAATGAAATTCAAGCGCTACGCAGCACCTGACGTAACATCTGTGTCAAGGATCTGGGTTGGGACCCTGACAAATAAGGCACATGCTCTTTTCCCCTCCAGGCAAGCGTGGGCTTTGGTTGGGGTCATTGATGGAGGAAGTACTTCTTGCAACGAGTCCGTGAGAAACTATGAAAACCATAGTAGTGGAGGCAAGGCTCTTGCCCAAAGAGAATTTTATACCGTGGATGGTCAGAAGTTCGCCGTGACAGCTTACAGTGAGTGGATTGAAGGTAAGCAAGAATGGTTTAGACTCTTCTAAGACATTGGTGAGTATTGTGAAAGACTGGTTTCTTTAGGTGGAATTGTATCCAAGGGACAGTCTGATTAGGTTTCCCAACTGGTTGAAGATGAAACCTATGGTTTCCCCCTATAGTCCATCCTTTTGACTCAAAGAGTTCTTGCTGGGTTGGAGAATGCTCTGTTGAAGCCTGGTCCCTCCCAGCTGGCCTTTGTTCTTGATTCTTGAGTCATAAAGTGTGGTTAACTATTAGACACGGATTTGTTTCCTGGATTTGATACCACTGGAACCAGTCTAGATGGGATAGGGTGAGCTGCCTTCGGTTATGACCTGAGATGGTGAATATGCTTTTGTACTTTGAATCTTTTCTGTATGTAGACATGTAGCAAATCGTACCTTTGCACACATGCTATATAAAGAACACTCATTTTCTTGGCTATTTTTCCTTGATCCATTATAAGATCCTTGATCTTCTAAATGAGTTGGAAGACACAAGAACATACAAAGTAAAAATTAAGTTCTAACCCTCTCGTTAAGACAGAATTGTTTTTGTGCAAATAATCTAGTTATTTTTCTCTTATGTGTGTTTTTCTCCCCTCATGTCCATTTTGTTTTAACCTGTTTCCCTTGTTTGAAATAACATTTTATACAGTTACCTTAGGTCTTTAACATTTTCTTCTGAATAATTTTTATTCTCATTCACCTTTCAGAAGAACCATAATTAGTTCAAATAATGCCTGGCACTGGGTGTTCAGGGCACCTCTGACTTGTTTCTTTAAGGATGTTTCCTCTCCTGCTTTGCTGCCAGGTTTCTTGGCTCAAGTTATGGATTAGCAGGCTCCTGTCTGTGCTTGCCCACTACCTTTCTTTTGCAAGCAAAAATTATCCCCAAATTATTGTGAAACGAGTAATCGAGAGGTGCCTTGTTATCCAGAAAGGTTGATTTTAGGGCTTATACCTCAGTTTTCAGCAGCAGGGAGCCAGGATGCTTACTAAGATGGATTTCTGGAGACAGAGAGCCCCCCTCTTTCACTTCCTATGTGATGGTGGGCACGTGACTTGAACTTCCTAGCTCTCAGTTTCCTCATCTGAAAAATGGGCACAGTCAGAGAAACGGCCACATAGGGCTGCTGTGGGCATCTGAGGGGAAGAATATGATGTTTTTCATACATGTGCCTAGGAAGCACTTGGTGTTAGCTATTTTAATGAGGATCCAAACATGACTTGGGTTGTAATTGTGCATTTTGTACCCTTGTAATTATGAGACTGACGCGCTACCTACTGCGCTAACGAGGCACCTGTACCCTTGTAATTAAACAGAGAAAGTCTTTTGCTTTAAAATAAGCAGGTAAATAGAGTTCCCTGTATGTAATAGAGACTTTCACATGTTCCTTCTAAACAGCCTTCTGGGTTTGGGCCAAGGAGATGGTACCTACTACGGACAAGGAAGCTCAGCTTTTTGCCTCCAAAACCACTGCTTTCTACCCCGTCATGGTTGCCCCTGGCAAAAAGCGGATGGAAATACTTCTTAGCAAGAATTTGGTCCTGCATGAAGAGCTTAGTGGAAGGGCTTCCCGTAAGAGTTCATGCAGAGGATAATTACTGACAAACCTCAAATCAACATTTCCTCTGTGGAAAATTTTGTTTTTATTTCCACATTAGCAGTGACTACTCATTTCTGGAAGAGGGTCCGTTTAGCTGTCGTAGGATATTGGGTCCCGTGTTCTCAATGACTCTTCTTTTCTGGAAGAGGTAGAAAAATCTCTCCAGGAAGCAAGGGAGGGGGTGAGCTTATTTCCTTTCATATTTCCAATTCGCTAGTGTTAATGGGAGGAAACCTTAGGCAGGATTTTCTTCTGATGCTAGGAAAAAGTGAGGCAGTAGTGAATAACACAGATCTTCCCAATCTAATCTTATGACTTCTTTAAACAGCAACAAATCCTCATGGTCTTTGAAGTTGAACCTGATGTAGCGAGCAACCCTCTTCTTTAAAAAGCAGTTTAAAAAAAAAATTATATGAAAAAAATTGTTTCTTATTTATTTATTTATAAAGCTTTTACCCATTCATTTGACAGATAGAGACACAGCAGCGGAGGGAACACAAGAGGGAATGGGAGAAGCCAGCTTCCCGCTGAGCGGGGAGCCCAGTGCAGGGCTGGAGCCCGATGTAGGACTGGAGCCTGATGCAGGGCTCAATCCCAGGACCTTGGAATAATGACTTGAGCTGAAGGCAGACACTTAATGACTGAGCCACCAGGCACATAACTAAGTGGGGTGCCTGGTGGCTCAGTCATTAAGTATATATATATATGTATGTATGTATGTATGTATGTATATATATATATATATATATATAATTTGTGTGTGTGTGTGAAATCTGAAAATTTGGGCAACGATTATCCTTGCTCTTGAGGTTCTTGCTCACCTTTGTGCTTATCCTGCCCATTCTGATTCTTGGGCAGGCAAAATAATAAAGAAGTTAGGAGACTGGGCTCTGGAGTTCAGTTAGCATTTAGTTTTGGGGTCTACATTTTCCAGCTGTTCTTCAAACTCCCTGACTTCTGGTTTCTTCATCCCTAGTGTGCATAGCAGTTTCTTTCTTTCTCTCCCTGTTGTTGTTTTTAATTTTTTTTAAAGTCTTTTTTTTTTTAATTTTTTTAAAAGATTTTATTTATTTATTTGTCAGGGATAGAGGGAGAGAGAGTGAGCACAGGCAGGCAGAGAGGCAGGCAGAGGAAGAGGGAGAAGCAGACTCCCCGCTGAGCAGGGAGCCCAATGAGGGACTTGGTCCCAGGACCCTGGGATCATGACCTGAGCTGAAGGCAGACACTTAACCGACCACCCAGGCGCCCTGAAAAGTTAATTTATTATGCATGTAAAGTCCCAGCAACTATTAGCTGTTGTTATTGGAGTCATTACTGTTAATATTATTATTTAGACCCAATCCCATCATAGGCTTTAGTATCTGGATAAAAGAAATACATAAACAAGAAAGCTACTTTACTTTTTTTTTTTTAGTACTTTTCTTTTGGTCCTTTGTGAAAACAAACACCCGGTAGGTTGACATCTCAAGGAATAGAATCCGTGACTTGCTCAGGTTTTCTCGGGAGAGTGGGCTCAGGACTGTCAAGGTGTCTGTAGTATTCCTTGTGCCTTGCCCGAATTTCCCTCTTTCTGAGTTCCCTAACTTGAGTCAGTGTGTTTCTTCCCTCCTGCCATGGACCCTTAGGGTCGGTATCTTAAAGTCACCCCAGAAGAGTGTGCCAGTTAATTGGAAGGATGGTTGTAAGTACAGATACAAGGGAACAGACAGCTTTGAGATGCGGTGCTTTCCTTTCTCCACTGACCTTAGGACGTGGCTTGTATCTGTTGCGTATACATTTGCATTAAGTCAGCTTTTGGTTTGTGACAGATTCTATCACGGGTATTTTAGAAGCAGGAAATGCTGCTACACTTGTTTGCATGTGGAAGAGTAAGTGAAGGAAATGTTGGATCAACTTTTTGGTTTTGGCCAGCTAATGGGAACCGACTTCGAGTTTCGAAAGGATGCATTGGGAGAGATCAGGGATTAGTCCCTGGGTCACATAGACAGCAGAGCTGACATTATCACAGGGAAGGAGTGGAGTTGGACAGGGACACTATCTTGCAGCCTCTGGGTGACACTGTAGATCCTAGTGGGAATGCTGGTCTCTTCAGTGGACATCTGTGAGTTTGCACGATGAAACAGAGGAGCAGATATGCAGGTGGACGTACTCTGCTGCCTTCATGAATGTACCCTCCAAGGAAGTGGCTATTCTCCCCTTGGACAGGTGTGAATAATACCAGAAGGAACAGTAGAATGAGAATACTGGAGAAGGAGGTTGCTTCCAGCAAGGATGTCAGGGAATTCCTTAAAGATGTGCCTGATCTTGGGGCACCTGGCTGGCCCAGTTGGTAGAGCATGTGGCTCTTGATCCTAGGGTTGTGAGTTCGAACTCCACCTTTATAAGATGGGGTAGTATCTTGGTTGGTGTATTAAGAGTGGAAGGACATTGTAGCTAAGGAACAAAGCATGAACAAAGGCCCAGGGACAAGAGATTGCCTAAGCAAATTTGTACTCTTAAGATAATGTATGTTCTCTCTCTCATCCTGTGTCTGGATCACATTGAAACACTGAGTATTGGGGCACCTGGGGAGCTCAGTGGATTAAGCCTCTGCCTTCGGCTCAGGTCATGATCTCAGGTTCCTGGAATCAAGCCCCACATCGGGCTCTCTGCTCAGCAGGGAGCCTGCTTCCCCCTCTCTCCTTGCCTCTCTGCCTACTTGTGGTCTCTGTCTGTCAAATAAATAAATAAAATCTTTAAAAAAAAAAAAAAAGGAAACACTGAGTATTTACTACAGACGTATTCCGTGTTTGGCAGTGTCTCCTTATGTGTGATATGTTCTTACTACATTTTAGGACTGCTAGGAAGCCTTATTAGATAGTTTTAGCACTGAGTGCAAGTACAGAGAGAGATTTGGGGATCAAAAAGAGTAGTTGGACAATTCCTGTCCCGTTGTGGTTCGGGGAACAGGGAGTGCTCTACCCTGGAGGTCAGGCTGTCCATTTCCATCTTCTCAGTGTCTGCAGAACGACAGGCACACGGTTAGTGCTGGTAAAAATGTACTGACTCGTGTCTAACTCAGCTTTTGATTTGTGAGTCAATGAGGAGGCGGAAATGCCTACTAACACATCATTTTCTTTCCTACTTTTCGGTTTAGGTGTTTCTCTTTCAGGTTTCCGGGTGGAGGTTGTGGATGGAGTGAAGCTTCACCTGCTGGACGACGTTAGTAGTTGGAAACCCGGAGACCAGATCGTGGTCGCAAGCACAGACTATTCTATGTACCAGGCAGAGGAGTTCACTCTCCTCCCCTGCCCTGAGTGCAACCGCTTCCAGGTCAAAGTCAAAGGTACCGGACTGCTCAGAATGTTTCTTGGCATTTGATTCCTGTAGTATACCCCTTCCTGCCACCCCAGCCCAAAGCCAGGGCCCTCCTCATCGCCGTCACCACCACCGCCATTGTCATCTGGATATTAAAGATCTTAGCGGTGGGGTGCTTTGAACACCAGATCCCAGAGGATGTTAGCTAAGAGTATTTAGGGAGCAGTAGTGTTGTTGTTAATGATGTGTAGCAGGCAAATCAGGGTCTTTTGTACTGATCTTTGTTTAAAACAAACAAACAAAAAAAGATGCAGCTACACGGATTAATCTCCCCCCCCCCCCGCAAGATCCTATCCAACGTCTTTTCATTTTTTTTTTTTTTAAGATTTTATTTATTTGACACAGAGAGATCACAAGTAGGCAGAGGCAGGCAGAGAGAGAGGAAGGGAAGCAGGCTCCCTGCCGAACAGAGAGCCTGAGGGGGAGCTCGATCCCAGGACCCTGGGATCATGACCTGAGCTGAAAGCAGAGGCTTTAACCCACTGAGCCACTCAGGTGCCCCTCTTTTCATTTTTTACTATCAAATAATAATCCAGTTATCAACAGATTCATACTTAAATAGAAGTCTTTTTTCTTCTTAAATAAAAAAAATCTCATTCTTTTTGAGCACCTACTTCCTTGGCAAAAAAGCCAGATCTAATATTTAAAATAGAACTGGAAAGGTATTTTCATAGACTACATTTTTTTATCATAAGCTTGAGTTCTTTGAAGGAAAGCAGTATGCAGCGAGACCCGTACTGTAAGCTGTGTTTAGGAAAAACAGCTGACTTCTACCAGGTACTTACCCTGAGACTGTAATAGGCAAAGCTCGTTTATGTGTTGCTTCACTTGTGGATGTTACTACATTGTCTCCCTTCCTTATGTACTCAAGATTATATATACATTCATGGTATAAAACCAAAGAGTTTATGGTAACTAATTAATGAGCACACAGTTATGGGTAATTTAGAGCGCTAAGTAGTTCAAGGCAAAGTGTTTTTGCTTTAAAAAAAAAAGAATAGGACAACTGGCTCCCTTGGCACTTTCTGTGCTTTATTCCATGTTGTACTTTTCCTTCTTGATGATATAGAGTGTAAGCAGAAAACAACCCCCCCCAAAAAACCGTTACTATCTGGCATTAATTTTGTTTGGAAATTCCCACTCTTGTTAACAAGTCTACCTGATAATGAATCTCCCATGATCTCAGCTGCTTGATTTATTTGTGTTTTTCCTTCCCGACTTTATGTGATAAAAACGTCAGAGAAAAGCTCATTATGAAAGTGTTTCTAGACTTCCAGAAAGGTGGAAATTTAGAAGAAGGCGTGCTCATATTAAAATAAGAAGTAGGAAAGACGGCCATGTTTGTAATGCTAATGTTTCCGTGCATGTTACTTTAGTTTTGAAGTGAAAGCAAAAATAACTCGATACCCCGTTATCAATATCTGCAAAACCATTCCTTTTTCTGGATTCGCTGTGTATTTGGTTCTTCATGTGCCCTCAGGGGATTAGAACAAGAGCGTTTGAAAGGAAACTGAGAGAGCAAGATAGAGAGAGAAAGAGAGGGAGGGTACTTAGGTACATTCCAGAATGTTGGTGCCTATCAGGAAAGGATTAAGCCCCCTGTCTGTGTTTGGTTTTGAGATTGAGTAAATGGCTAGAGGAAATAATCTTTTAAGTTAATAATAAATAGTCTTTTAAATTAATAATAAATAATCTTAAAGAAATAATCTTAATTAATTAAATAATAATAATGATTATAATTATAAAATAATCTTAATTAAATAATATTAATTAATAATAAATAATCCTTAAAATTGCTTCCTTAGATTCTGTGATGCTGAGGTATTCAGGAATGGTAGCACACTATCCATTTGGGTAATGTCTTGGAGTTGCACAATAAAGAGGACTATCTTTTCGATATGTTTCATGTGTTCTTTGCTAAAAATACTTTTTGTCTCTTGCCCATGTGAACCAGAAGCCCCTCAGTTCCTGCACATGGGTGAGATCACCGATGGTGTAGACATGAGAGCGGAGGTTGGAATTCTCACGCGGAATGTTGTCATCCGAGGAGAAATGGAAGACTCATGCTACGCTGGGAACCAGTGCCAGTTCTTTGACTATGACACATATGGGGGGCATGTCATGGTAAGCAAAAAGATTTAATGAGTTCCTTGGTGGTTAAATACTTTCAAGGTGTTTTTAAAGATTTTTAAAAATTTATATATTTATGAGAGAGAGAGGGGGGACGGATGGGAGGGAGAATGAGCAGGGCGGGGAGGGGCAGAGGGAGAGGGAGAAGCAGGCTCCCCGATGAGCAGGGAGCCGGACTCGGGGCTGGATCCCAGGACCTCCAGGATCATGACCTGAGCCAAATGCAGATGCTTAACCCACTGAGCCACCCAGGAGCTCCCAAATTTGTGCTGGGATCTATATGGATATGAAAAAGAAATACTATTTCATTTTTCTACTCAGGAACAATGAAGAGATTTTGCATAATTAAAATAGAAAATTCTATCTTCATTTAATTGACCTCGACCTGTAGTTAAACCATTTTGTCTCTTGAATGCAGTCTCTGAAAGGATCAAATGATTCTTCTTAGAACTTGATACGAAAGGGGAAGCAGTAGTGATATATACATACAAAATATCTTTCTGTAAGAATATTTTTTGTACGCAGATTTTTATTCTATAAAAGTAATGAGCACTTACTGTGTGGTAAGCCTTGCCCTGCATACTATCTACTGTGACTTCTGGGCTGCATTTTGGGCTGCCTGTGTTTTCAAAACAGTTTTTGTGCACCTAGTAGGTTATGGTTGTTAACATTTCTGTTACACTGTTTACTGAAATTGTGGTCGGTGTTATTCCTTTTTTGTTACTAGTATGAATAAAAATCCGGTGTTTAAAAATAGAATGCTGAAATTGTGGATCACAGAGAAATATTTAAAAAGAACTGAAGTAAATAATATTATGTGGGAAGATTAACAAATAACTATTTATCAAACTGTGATGGTATTTACAGAAATGAAAGAACGAGATAAGACTGGAGATGACCAAAATATTTGAACAAATCAAAACACATTACGTATATAGAAATCATTTCTGTAGCTTTCCTGGTTGCATTTCCTTTTATTCCTAAGTAGAGGCTATTTTTATGGCTCTTTAAAGTATTCACTTATGTTAAGAAGCTGGCTGGCTTCTGGCTGGCTGGCTCAGTCAGTAGAGCATGTGACTCTTGATCTCACGGTCGTCAGTTTGAGTCCCACATTGGGCATAGGGATTACTTAGAAGAAGAAAAAAAAAAAAGAAGCAAAAAAGAAGCATTTGCTAAATTAGGAACTGGAGATATGGGAAAGCAGGGTGCCAAAGGGAGGGGGGGAATATCTATATCTATATCTATATATTTTTAATAGATTTTATTTATTTATTTGAAGAGAGAGAGAGAGATCACAAGCAGGCTGAGAGGCAGGCAGAGAGAGAGGAAGGGAAGCAGGCTCCCTGCTGAACAGAGAGCTTGACGTGGGTCCCAATCCCAGGACCCTGAGATCATGACCTGAGCTGAAGGCAGAGGCTTAACCCACTGAGCCATCCAGGTGCCCCCTCCCCCAAAATATTTTAATACGCATTCACCTTTAGACATTTTCTATTAGAGCCATATTTTTTTTTTGCTACTCAAATATTCCAAAGTGTATCGCTTTGATTTCGGTTATCTTGTCTTACAGATAAGAAAGAATTTCACATCCGTCCATCTTTCTTACGTGGAATTGAAACACATGGGCCAGCAGCAGCTGGGGCGGTATCCTGTTCACTTCCACCTGTGTGGCGATGTGGATTACAAGGGCGGGTACAGACACGCGACCTTTGTGGATGGCTTATCTATTCACCACAGCTTCTCCCGGTGCATCACTGTGCACGGGACAAATGGTCTGCTGGTACGTAGCGCTCACGACGCTGACGCACAGTAACTCTCCTTCTCTCTCGCAGCCTCTCCCTCTGATTAAGTTCGCTCTTGTAGCGCCTGCATTCCTCTGTCCTCCTCACACTGAGAATTCTGGTGTTTTCCTCTATCAGGAGATCAGTAACAGCGGGCATTTGGCTTTGCCCCTCCAGTTAAGATGAAAACTTCTCTTTGCATCTGTAGCAAGTGCGCTGCGTAGATGTCACTTGTCACTTGTCACAGTGTCACTTGTCACTTAACCCTCAGTTGATCATGTTATTGATGACATTGCACACTTGTGTTTCTACAGATTAAAGACACAATCGGATTTGACACGCTGGGTCATTGTTTCTTTTTGGAAGACGGTGTGGAACAGAGAAATACTTTGTTCCACAATCTGGGCCTCCTCACCAAACCCGGCACCCTCCTCCCCACCGATAGGAATAACTCCGTGTGTACCACCATGCGAGACAAAGTGTTTGGAAATTACGTGCCTGTGCCCGCCACAGACTGCATGTGAGTGACAGGAGGAGAGAGAGAGACTCGTGTGTGATGCTCAAGGCCTTTAACTTTGGGGGGGAAGATGTTTCGGGGGAAGTTTTCTAGTAGGCAGGATTTTTCCATGACTAGTGTTGAAGTCATTCTAAAAAAATGCCTTGCAGGGCCGTTTCAACTTTCTGGATCTCTCATCCCAACAATAACCTGATTAGTAATGCAGCTGCGGGCTCACAGGTAAGTAATGTTAAATGCTTTCTGGTTGTGTGGTCTTTGTGTTGAGAAGTGTTCTGGTTTGTGGGGTTGTGACGTCATGGGGGACGGTCTAGCTCAGGCACGGTGCTGTGTTCTGGTACTGCTCGTTTCACTGAAAGCGGGATATGGTTGAGAGGGTCCTTTTGTTCCTTCTGCATCATTCCTGCCAGTTAGTACCTATGGGTGTGGTAAGACGGATGCCAGATGGAGGAAAAGAGTTGGGCTGATATTTGGGGTTATAGGACCTTCCAGGTGCATTTTCGCTGGGTCACGTGCCGTCTTTCTAGCTTCTCATATTCAAGTTGTGCATGGCTGAACACCTGATCATTTCAGTTTTTAATTTTAATGAATGAGGAAAGCCTTAGCTTTTCTCTATGGGAATGGATTGTTCCGTAGAATCTTATGGCAGCAGTCATTCCGGTCAAGGTGGACATTCTTCTGTTTCAGTGCAGGGATCATAAACACGTAGGGGCTTCATCTCCTTGGTAAAGCAGCTAAATTCTGTGCCTTCAATTAACTGTGTGCCTTGAATCATTTCAGAGACATGCAGACACATAAGAATAACTTAAGAGAATAAATAAGCCATTTGGGGATGGCAGAAATGTCTCTTGGAGAAACTTGGGAGAGATTTACATTTATAATTGAGTGTGATTTGAAACTGTTAATTTATAATGGAAACGTGAGTCTTGAGGACATTATTCTATTATGATTATGTCCATGCTGTGCACTGTAGTACAGAAATAGGAGCTTTACAGCAACACCTGCATATTCGTATTTATATATTTATATGTATAAATAATAATATTTATATGTGATATAAATATAATATTTATATGATAAAATATATACACATATTTATATATTATATACACACATTTGTGTGTATCTATTATATACACATGTTTATATACATTATATACAAATATTAAATATTATATACACACATATAATATATATATATAATCTATTAAATTTTTAAAAGGAAAGAGATACCTAGCATTATTTCCAGGACTGAGTAAAAGATTAGGGGAAGGGAGTATTTCTTCCAGATAACGAGAATATGGACATCTCTGGGTGATGGTGGTATTCACTTCTGTGATTTTCCTTAAAAACATAAAACATAAAATTCTTAGTTACCAGGGCAGAGACCTGGACATTTAATCATTTCAGGTTTCCGTCCATTCATTTTTCGTCACATGTTTGCTGAACATCTATCAGATCTGTGCCAAGAGTTTATAATTAGAGGATAGGTTTTGGGGCCAAGATGGCCACAGGCTTGATACACAGCCTCACCCTGGCTGGGATCATCTTCTGATTTGTGTTACATTTCAAATGAACAGAGCAAAGGTTCCTTTCAGCTTGTTTCAGAAGTCGTGGGTTGAAGATGAAAGCAAATTGCAAATGGTTCATGAAACAATTTAAGGGGAGGTTGCCACAAGCCCTTCCTGGAGCTCATGTGAGACACGAAGAAAGCCCGTCTCTCATTTCCCATCTTATATTTGTCCTTTTTCCTTTTCATTCTGTGAGTTCTTTCTTTTCTTTCTAGAAAAACCGTTCCAGTAAAACTCATGTTTTGGCAAGGGTTTACCTCTCCAAATAAATCAAACTCTTTCTTCTTGTATGTTTCCACTGCCTTTTACAAAGCTCCCTTTACCTGTTTGGACACCACAGTGTTGAACAGGAAACAGCTGCTACCCCCTGGATGCCCCCCGCCCCCCGCCAGCCCCCTCCATTGCGTCCTGGGAGGGTTCGTGCCACCTTAAGCTTCTAGGGCTGTGGTGTGGAGCCTCCAGGTCGTCTTCTATGCTGTTTTGTGCCTCAAAGAGTAGAGGAAGCACAGAAGTTTTTTCAGGGTAGTTAGTTTTATTAAGATCCATCTCTAAACCTTTATCATGGAAAAATATTAAATATTGCTTTCATTTTGGTGGGTAAGTATATATGCTTTCCACTGTTCATCTCTCTATGCTTCTAAAAAACCTTATTTCTTAAAATGAATGTAATACCTAATACATATATTTTAGTTCCCTATTTCCCATCAGACTATGAATTCTTTGAGACTAGGCTTACTCCACGCTTGGCACAGGGAAGCGTTAAAGGAATGTTTGCCAAATGTGTTTTTCTCTCTATAGCATACTTTTGGACTCTATGTTAGACTATGAACAACCTATTCAAAGTTCTACTGCTTGGACTTGTCCTTCGCATTGGGCTGGTTTTTCGTTAAACCGTAAAATAAAACACTTGTCGTGGGGATTAAGACACTAATTTTGATTTTTACATCTCATTTCGAGTGCCAAAAATTGTGAAAACTGCCCCGCTTCTCCTGTTCAGGCCAGTAATACCAAAAGTGAACAGACAGGATCTAGACTGAGACAGCATCCTGATTCATGCGCGTGGTGGTTTTTTTTCTTTGGCGAAAGTTTGCCTCGGGACAGGAAGGGCATTGGAGTTGTTTGAAAGAAGTCAGTGAACTCTGCGAGTTGGCGGATAGTTGTTTAACGAGTATGAGTATGACTCATTTATTGATCAGGTTTGGAGGTGGACAGAAAAACACTCACATGGCTGAAAGGCTGTGCTGTCCTGGTCACCTGGAAGGAAGGAAGGCTTGTATGGTTCTAATACTGCATAACTTTTGAAAGTAGATAATGCTGGGAGAGGTATATTTTGAAGTAAGTCTTGGTATCAGCCACTCATTTCTATCCAGGACTGCAAGTAGAATTAAATTTTTTTTTTTTAAAGCATGATTATGATGACTTGGAGGGTGCTAGATCCGTGCACAACTTTCGTAGTCCATTCTGAGCCTGAAACAATGAAAAATTCGTGTTGAGAAGATTCAGTTTGCTTATGAAGCACTTGGTTTTTTGAACATGTTTCCTAAAGTGGCTTTATAAAGTAAGGCTTTTAATGATCTTGCCCTTTTACTGACAGGATGCTGGAATATGGTATTTATTCCACAAGGAACCCACGGGGGAATCCAGTGGATTGCAGCTCTTAGCAAAACCAGAACTCACTCCATTGGGTATATTTTATAACAACAGAGTCCATTCCAGTTTTAAGGTAGGTTCCTAGGTCTTAACAAAATCATTTCATGTGATTCCCAAGGTGAAGGATGGAATGCTGAGAAATGCAGGTGAGAAATGACAGTTTTCAGTAAAACTTGTCATCAGAAAAAGTAATTTGGGATTAAATAAGCAGACCCATAACCCTTCCACGTTGAGAATTATGGACAGTGTCCGCAGGCGCAGCACCAGCAGAACGCATGTGCATTCAAACTGAGTACTGGGAACGATGGACTCTTCCCTGCATCCACGTCCCCTCGCTCATTCCGCCCCCCCTTCTTTCCAGTCGTAAATGTCATGTTTTAGGGATGTACACATTAGATAAGAAGCATCTGTTCTCTCTGCTCCCAGTTCACAGTGTGGGTAGAGGTTCCTTTTGGGCATTTAATGCTAATTACGTAGTAAAATACTACTTACGGTATTTGACCTGACTTGACATGATGCAGATCAGGTCAATAAAAGGCCACTTAGGAAGTCCAGGTTCCTTGATAGTCATCCCCAGCCTGGAGTATAACTGTATTTGCCTCATTTTGTGCTCACAAGGCACTTCGATTCTTTTTAAAAAAATTTTTTATTAACATAGAGTGTATTATTTGCCCCAGAGGTACAGGTCTGTGAATCGTCAGGCTTACACACTTCACAGCACTCACCATAGCACATACCCTCCCCAGTGTCCATCACCCCACCACCCCCTCCCTCCCCCATCTCTCCCCTTCCCCACCCCCTGCCCCTGTAACCCTCAGTTTGTTTCGTGAGATGAAGAGTCTCTCTTAAGGTTTGTCTCCCTCCTGATCCCATCTTGTTTCATTTTTTCGTTCCCTACCCCCTGAACTCCCCACCTAAGGCACTTTGATATTTTCATTTATGCGATACAATGCCCAGATTCTTTACCCTGATATGAGCCGCATCAAAATTCAGTTAATGTGGGGCGCCTGGGTGGCTCAGTGGGTTAAGCCTCTGCTTTTGGCTCAGGTCATGATCCCAGGGTTCTGGGATCAAGCCCCGCGTCGGGCTCTCTGCTCAGCAGGGAGCCTGCTTCCCCCTCTCTCTCTCTGCCTGCCTCTCTGCCTACCTGTGACCTTTGTCTGTCAAATAAATTAAAAAAAAATTCAATTAATGCTTCCCATTTCCGATACGGAGAGGACCCTTTAAAAACCTAAGTGTGGTATAATTTGAAGAGTGGAATCACTTGAAGACTTGAGAGAGCAAAAAACCTCAGTCAGAATTATGTTTTTTTGTGAGCTGAGGACCTGATTGAGGCTAATCATTGTTAAGCATACCATTTCAAACTGGAAATCCTCAAAAGTTTCTAATTACAGTGGTATAAAGAAATCTCATTCTAATTAAATTTTTAATGTCCCATGCCATGAGGACATGTAGTGATCTGTTAGCTCTAAGAATAGTAGATCTAAATAATAATCTAATAATGGTTAGGTTTTAACTTGTTTAATTTGGGGTTGACTGTCCAGAATAATACTTTGTAGCCAAGGGAAACGGAACCCTGGGAGCCCTCCGAGAGGAACCGGTGATCTTTGGATCAGTCACAAAGAATAGCGTCACCGACCCTTCTGCCGTGGGTCTTCACTAAAAATCCTTCTTTTCATTCTCATACCCATTCCCCTCTCTCTGTCTCACTGAATGCAACCACTGGCCATCCGACTGCCCAAACTTAGAACAGGAATCTTGATTGCTCCCTTTCCTTCACCCTTAGACATTTCCTTACATACTAAAGCATATCGTACCTCTTAAAGAAGCCTTGCCCTATCCCTTTTCCCCCGTTAACAACTCCCACAAGTCTAGGTCCCCTTAGTTTTTCTTCCGGATTATTGAGGTCGTGTCCTACCTCGTCTCTTATCTCCCTTTTTGTCCCTTTCTTTTTTTAAAATAAATTAATAAATTAATTTAATTAATTGAAATTCAAGTACCAAAGGATATTATTCGTTTCAAAGGTAGAATTTAATGATTCATCAGCTGTGTATAACAGTCAGTGCTCATTTCATCAAGTGCCTTCCTTAATACCCATCACCCAGTTACCCCATTTCTGTCCCCTTGTAATCCATTCATCTGTCCTGCTGGCGAGAGCATTCCTTCCTAACGTGCGGTTCCTTGCATTGCCTTCATTAAAAGTCCCGTCGAGGGGCGCCTGGGTGGCTCAGTGGGTTAAGCCTCTGCCTTCGGCTCAGGTCATGATCTCAGGGTTCTGGGATTGAGCCCCGCGTTGGGCTCCCTTCGAGCATCGTCTACTTCTTCATCATATGCTTACCATGCTGGATTGTGACTGTTTACTTAAAGGCATGTCTCCCTGCCAGTTTATGTGCCAGCAACAGCAAAGACCATGGCTTTCTTGTTACAATGCTCAGTGCCTCCCAGAAGGCAGGCACTAAATAAATATTTGTTGAATGACTGAGTATAATTAGATCAAGTAAAATATCTGGTAAAGTTGCTGTTTGTTCCTTTCCCCTCCTTTTGGTGGGAAACTACAACTAATTTTCATGAATCTTTATGTAACGTGTAGCTCTAACTTAGGATTCATATTCATTTTGGTCCCTTGTTGTTTTGCAGGCTGGTTTATTTATTGACAAAGGTGTCAAAACAACCAACGCCAGTTCGGCAGACCCAAGGGAGTACCTCTGTTTGGATAACAGTGCAAGGTAGAGTCATCCTTTGACCTCACGCTCTAGCCATATCTTGGCAAAGCAAAACTTCCTGAGTTAAGCCATTGTGCTCTCTTCTCCACCAACACATTTAAACTGAAGCTTTCAATGTTTGCAGGAGAGCATTGGGAAAACATTTCTTTCTGCTGTTCTAAGCCCTGTGGCTGGCTTGTTTGTTTTAAAATCTTACTGAGATGCCAGAGAAGTCAGTACTTTCTCCAGCTTTTCATAGTTGTAAATTGATGGGAAAGAGAGGCGCGGAACGAGAAAGAAAAAGGAGAGAGAGATGCTGAAAACGGGGGCTACGTTTGGCATAAAGTAGAACATGAGTCACTGCAAAAACGAGCTAAGATGTTTTAGTGTCATTCCTGAAAACCAAGGCATGGAGAATTTATTGTTAGTGGTCAGAAGGGAACATTGCATTGAATGTATTTCACAGGGAAAGGTCTTGAAATTGATGAGCAAGCTAGTTTGGTTCATTTGTCTGTAGGCTCGGAGTCCCATCCTCACTGGGCTCTGTATTGCTCTCCTTTATAACCACAGAATGTGGTTGGAATCGGGAGAACATGTCAACAAAGTTCTCGTATGTGCTATATGAGAGCCAAAATAAATAATGTGTCTCCAATGGAAATAAGAGTTTCTGGAAAAGAGATAGCAGAAACTGTGTATGTGTTATTTTCTGATACTTCAAGTTGAAAGACCCATGTCCGGTTTTGGAAGAGTGCTAGATTTAATAGGCTCTGTTGATAGACATTTAAGAAAAAAAAAATGCCAGGCCCTCTTGTTCTGGAGGGAGTAAGAGAAGAGCCACACTGTAGGTCGGTGAGTGCATTTAAGTGCGAGGCAGGATTCTTGCAACACAGTAATAAGGCATGAGGTCAGGAGAAAACTGGGCAAAGTACAGTTAGTAAAATTACTCATCAGGATTCTTTAAAGGTCAAGTTGAGCCTGAAATATCTTCAGGCAACGATCAGATGGCATGTGAGAAGCCAAGAAACTATGGACATTATTTAAGTGAAACACAAGTCTCTGGACGTCTAATAGATGAGTAAGAAATGAAAAAGGGAAAGAGGAGATGAACTTAAAAGAGAAAAAGAAGCAGAGAGATGAGAACCGACGGTGAACCAAGAAGATAATATTAACTGGCAAAACAAAGAAATCTTTGCTGGCCGGACGCTCCTGCTTTTTAAGAGTTTATTTTAACTGGTAGAACGAATAGTGTGTGGTTTGCTTAGTATTAACAGAAAGATCCTTAACACAACACAGTTGACTCTCTTACCTGCCCCCAAAAAATGATGTGTGTGTGTATGATGGATGGATGAAAATATATTTTTTAGAATTCATTAGAATTCTGAATCAGTTCAGAATTCGTTAGACTTGACAATAAAACAATTTACCCACAATGGCCGGGATAAAACAGTGGGTATGTGTGTATGATATTACGATGATGGTAGTTTTTTCTCTGCTCTTCATTATTTCTCTTGCCAGTTTATAAGTGCATACATATTGGGAATTAGACTCCATTTGGAAGTTGTTATAGAAAAGAACTGATTTTAGAAGATGAGTAATGAGGCATCTGGCAGCTGGTGTATACATTTAATTTTGTACAGACTAATGTGTAGGCTATGCCCACACGTATTCATGCAGTCCAGACATGAGTAAAAATGATAAACCTCTAACAGAACGAGTAGTAAGCCAGCCATGAATTAATCTCTGGCTCATGGGATCCAGAAGATACTTAGTCTGTTCATCAAAGGGAAGTTGACTCAACAGTTGATCAGATGAGCCTTTCCTTGTGTCTTCAAGATGTGAAATGACAGGTATCCGAAGTTGGGGAAGTGTAACCCAGGAGAACTCTTGGTTTGAGATTGGGACATTTCATCCAAAGGAATGAAAAAGCATGAAAACCAACTAGTCTTTAAAGCCAAGGGCAATTAAGGGAGGTTGGAATTGGGAATGTTAACTATCATCTCCACCTCAAGTGGGAAAGAGGTTAAAAATAAAGAGTGTCCAAGCAAGTGGTCAATGATTGAGTTCTATGGATAGGAGTTTGTGAAAGGACAAGATGGCGGTAGCAGTGTTGCTTTCCAATACTTTTTTTTTTTTTTTTTTTTTGGCCTGATTTTAGAACGTTGTATAGTTTTCTTTCCAGAACTCTTCCATCTGCTTGATATTATGTAAAGACTGTGAAGCTGGTGCCAGCAAGCACAAGGCCAGAGAATAGACGATAGCCTAGAGTCAGACTTTTCAGTCCTGAGGTCAGAGCTATTCAGCGTAGGAGGTCATATACACGGATTCAGCGCTTGCCAGACTGGTCTCCTGGGTTCCATTGTCTAGTCCTTTCGCCATGTCACAGCGAGCGACCAGTTTTTAAGAGAAAGTGAAATCTAGTTGTATCACTTCCTTGCTTCCCGGCTTCTGAAGACTTTCCATCACGTCCATCTGTCTGTCTGTCTGTCTTTCTGTTTATCCACCTACTTTATTTATTTATTTAGCATGTAACTGAGCCTACTTAATGTATTACAAGTCAGGGAGTTTGGGGATAGGTGTCCACCCAAGAAACCATCACCACTGTCAGGGTCCTAGACCTAGCCATCACCTCCCAAAGTCTTTTCGCACCTCCTTTATGATTTTAAAAATCTAAGAATATTTTTTATGTATATGTAGTATAAGAATTTACCCTAAGATCTTAGTCTCTTAGCAAATGTTAAGTGCACAATAGAGGTTTATTAGCTGTGGGCATGATGCTGTATGGTAGAGCCTTAGAATTTATTTATTTTGCACAGGGGCACCTGACTCCTCAGTTGGTTAAATGTCTGACTTGATTTTGGCTCAGGTCATGATCTCAGGGTCACGAGATCAAGCCTTGTGTGGGGTCTTTGCTGAGCGAGGAGACTGCTTGAAATTCTCTTCCTCTCCCTCTGCCCTTCTCAGTCTTGGCACATGCACACGTGCTTGCTCTAAAAAAAATGAGAATTTATCTTGCAGAACTAAAACTTTGTGCCCTTTGGCCATCACCTGCCTGTATCCTGCTCCCCCCTGCCCTCACAGCCATTATTCTCTGGTCTGCTTTTCCCACTGCGTTTAGAATAAAGAACCGTATCCTTGCTGGGCACATGCTTAGCTCTCTATCCTCTGCCCCATGCTTTTTGTTTTTCTTTTCTTTTCTTTCTATTTTTTTTAAAGATTATATTTATTTATTTGAGAGAGAGAGAGAGCCCAAGCAGGGGGAGCAGAAGGCAGAGGGAGAAGGGGAGCTCCCTGCGGGGCTCCATCCCAGGTTCCCCCTGGGATCATGACCTGAGCCGAAGGTAGATGTTTAAGTGACTAAGCCACCCAGGCGCCCCTGCTCCGTGGTGTTTACTTTCCAGCCAACTTGCTTGTTCTCTGAATGTGCCAAGCTCAGCCATGCCTAAGGACCTTTGTTTGGCTTCTTTTCCCATCACAGCACCTACTGTGTGCCAGCAACCAAGGTAGTGGCATATCAGCAAATAACCATCAGCAAATACCTTGCTGACTGCGTGTTTAAAAATCTCAAACTGGGACACCTGGGTGGCTCAGTCGTTGAGCATCTGCCTTCCGCTCAGGTCATGATCCCAGGGTCCTGGGATCAAGCACCACATCCGGCTCCCTGCTTGGTGGGAAACGAGCTTCTCCCTTTCCCACTCCCCCTGCTTGTGTTCCTCTCTTGTTGTCTCTATAAAATCTTTTTAAAAAAAAATCTTGAACTGCTGAATTGGTTTTTGAAAAGCTATCTAGTTGTCCCCCCCCCCCGTCCCCAAGCTTTGTAAGATAAAGATAGAAATGATCTTTAAAAAAAAAAAAAAAAAAGTGACCTTATGGAATTATTTATTCAATTTGTTAAAAGGGACAGTTTTTTACACCAATTATTTGACCTTTTTATTAAGGTCCTTGTAAGTGGGGACATGCAGGTGGCTGAGTCCGTTGAGTGTGCCTTTGGCTCAGGTCATGATCCCAGGGTCCTGGAATCAAGTCCCACATTGGGCTCCTTGATTAGTGGGGAGCCTGCTTCTCCCTCTGCCTGCTACTCCCCCTACTTGTGTGCTTAGGCTCTCTCTCTGACAAATACATAAAATCCTTAAGGAAAAAAAAAGTCCTTGTAAGTGTTCTGGAAGGAAGAGAATTAAAGAGGTAAAATTCAGTCTCTGTAATGAAGAAGTTAATTAAATACAATCTGTCTTAAATATAGGCACGTTTAAGGTCTTGAACTAGTTTTATCTCTGTGTCTAAAACATTTTCACCAGCACACAACTCACATAATATTCCAGTTCGCATATATGAATGTGGAAATATCTGATGAATTTATTCAGTATGTTTATATTAGTGTCGTGTAGATTAAGAATTTGTGAAAACATACCAGATTTCCTGGTCTGAGAGTTTGTTTGTTTGGAAATCGTTTTAGTGTTTAGAATGTTCTGCAGTATCCCAGTCTATAATATAAGTTGATTTAAAAATAAAAATAAGAAGTTATGAAAGTAGTTCTCTTGAATCTTATGTAAGTAAACAAAATTTTTTTCAGTATCTAAAATACCAATAATGAGTTTGTAAGTTGTGCCTTAAGATTTTGTTTGTTTGTTTTGGTCAAATATAAATCCTGCCTTTTGACACTTAAGCTTACAATTGTAAATAGTTGGTTTCCAATGCTTTTTAAAAAAACTTTCTTTTTTTTTTTTTAAACCCCTAGGTTTAGGCCTCATCAGGATGCGGACCCTGAAAAGCCACGTGTCGCTGCTTTAATTGACAGGCTCATTTCTTTTAAAAATAATGACAACGGAGCTTGGGTCAGAGGGGGAGACATTGTCGTTCAGAATTCAGCGTAGGTATTCTCTGCAAAGTCATTGTCTGGTAACACTGATGTATGCACGAATTTAATTATTTATTTTCCAGGGTATTTATTTTCAAGTCTATGAAAAAATAAAAAAAAACCCCACGATACTGAAAGTACAGTGAGACTTTCTGGACTTTTAATATTAGTACTATTATTATTTTTAAAGTATGTTTGTTTTAGTAATCTCTACCCTCGATATGGGGCTCGAACTCACAATCCTGAGATCAAGTGTTGCATACTCTTCTGCCTGGGCCAGCCAGGCGCCCCTGGAATCACATTATTGTTCCTAATAGACCGGGTGAGCTCTGAGGACGTAAGCTCACGCTCGCAGACTGCGAATGTTTGGAATCGTCTCATTCTGCTGCTTTTATTGGAACTGAACCTGTCTGGTGACACGAGAGTTTTTTGATGAGGCTGAACAGAAACTGGGGCTTTAACTTGATAGAACAACCATGGTCTATGTCAGAGAGCTAAATAGATTTTGAAACTACCTGGATTTCTTTCCTTTGCTTTTGGAAACTCAGAAGTTTGCCTGATGCTCTTTCACTGCCATTCAAAACAGAACTTGTGAATTCCACCTTAATAAGTCTGTTGACTTATGTCTTAACATGACTTGAGGCAGTAAGCATCTTGCTTTTTTCCCATTTTTATAATTTTAGGAGAAGTCTTGATGTACGTTGAGCTAAGAGTTGGTGTTCGAGAGTCTAGAAAAACATGTTTTTTCTGGCTGGCACTCATGTTAGCTCCTTGGCATTTTACCGTCACCTCTGACTTTCATGGTGCAAAAAAATTAATTTTGTATGAAGTCTGTAGAGGTAGCTTAGGTATTAGTGTTGAAAAATTTGAAGAGGATGTTATGATCTAATTGTTTAAAAAAGAATTATGAAAATAAGTGACAACGCACACGGACAGGCTGCTTCCTCTGTGCCAGACACTGTTCTAAAGGAGTAGAATTAATTAGGATGTTTAATGCCCTCAGCAACTCTGATGAGCAGGGTTATGTTATTGCTTCAACTTGTAGGTGAGCAAACTGAGGGAGAGTCAGGCCGAGTCATTTGCCCAAGGTCATGCAAGGTCACACAGGTTCCCGCAGCCAGTAATTGGCAAAGCTAGGATTTGAACCGGGTACCTTCTCTGTGGAGTCTGTGCGTTTAGCTGCTGGGAAGCGAGATGCTTTCTGTGGTCTTAGAGAGTAAGCAGTATTGGAACCTTCTGGATTTCCTAAAACTTGAATACTGAGAGAAATGATCTCTTGTTACATGAGATGGTAAATTAAATGTTCTTTTATTCTCTTCTCTTACAGATTTGCAGATAATGGAATAGGGCTGACCTTTGCCAGGTTGGTAATCACTTTGGAAATACTTCCTCGATTATTTTAAAGCTATAAGGTACAATAGCCTGGGTATTTGTTTTTGTTTTTACTTGATCGGAATAGGAGTGTTCTATTATTGTATTAGCACTAAAGAAAACAACAACCACAACAAAACAACATCCACTTCCTGATACGACTAGAGGGCCAAAAACACATTTTTCTTAATTAATAGAATTTGTACCAAAGTTGGAGGTTAATATAGCTGGAATTCGATAGAAAGGTAGGCCCGTCATATCTTTTGTTTGGAAGAAAACACTTAAGGGGTGCCTGGGTGGCTCAAGTCAGTTAAGCATCTGCCTTTGGCTCAGGTCATGATCCCAGGGTCCTAGGATCGAGTCCCACATCAGGCTCTCTACTCAGCAGGGAGTCTGCCTCTCCCTCTCCCTCTGCCTGCCATTCCCCCTTTTTGTGTTCTCTCTTTGTCAAATAAATAAATGAAATCTTTTTAAAAAAACAGCAAGGAGAAGAAAACACTTGAGAAGAAGGAAATAACAGTTGGGATCATATTAAATAACCTCTTTCTTCAAAGCCAGTCTATCTTTGCAGTGATCTCTAAGACCTGAACTTTTTATGGGACTGTTAGGTTATTTCGGCTGCTGTCGTGAACATGCTTGCCCTCGAACTGTTACATTCATGGCAGGTTCATTCTCCCATGTGCAGTGCTGTTGCTTGAGACTAAACTCACCCATCGTTGCTGTGAAATGCAATTCCGTTTGTTTACTCCACAAACCACGTATTGATTTCTATGAGGTATGCTCACAGTTTAGAAGGACTTTTTGAGGGGCACCTGGGTGGCTCAGTGGGTTAAAGCCTCTGCCTTCGGCTCAGGTCATGATCCCAGGGTCCTGGGATCAAGCCCCACATCGGGCTTTCTGCTCTGCAGGGAGCCTGCTTCTCTGTCTCTCTCTGCCTGACTCTCTGCCTACTTGTGATCTCTGTCAAATAAATAAATGAAATCTTTAAAAAAAAAAAAAAAAAAGAAGGACTTTTTGATGACTTGATAATAGGTATTTGAAAAAGCTCCTGGCTGCTTTGAAAACTAGCTTTTCCAGCTGTAACTTGCCTTTTTTTTTTTTTTAAATAATTTTATTTATTTATTTTTCTCAAGGAGAGAGACCACTTGTGTGAGAGTAGCAGGCAGAGGGAGGAGAAGCAGGCTCCCCATTGAGCAGGGAGCCTGACACGGACACTTGATCCCAGAACCCTGGGGTCATTGTCTGAGCTGAAGGCAGACGCCTAACTGACTGAGCCACCCAGGCATCCCCTGCTATTTATCTGAGCGTCAATTTAAATCTCCTGGAAGGGGGAGGGTAATGTTTATGCTCATTTTCACAGCGATGGAAGCTTCCCAAGTGATGAAGGCTCTAGCCAGGAGGTATCCGAGTCTCTCTTTGTTGGGGAGAGCAGGAATTACGGCTTCCAGGGTGGTCAGAACAAGTATGTGGGCATTGGAGGGATAGACCAGAAGCCCCGGACCCTGCCTCGGAACAGGTAAGCATTGCTTGATCAGCGGACGGTTATATCTGAACAACAAATAAAACCCAACCCTTATGGAAGCTTCTGTAGTAATCCTGGGTGGACTGGTTCCCACCGTGCCGCTCTTCCCACCTTATCTAATTACCACTACTATTAGTTTTGGTGTTATTGCTATTACAGTTGTGTATAGTATCTTCTGGAATTCTGGAGCATTAACGATCGAACGCTTTATAGATTTCATTATCAATTGTTTAAACCAAGGAAGCGATCTCATTTTTCATTCCTTGCATGGCCTGATAAAAGCTGCTGATTTTTTTGTTTTCTGCTTTCTTGAGCCACAGAAAGTTGGCCAAGCTATAAACTATGACATGAGGTCACTTTTGCCTCAATCTGTGAGGTTGGTTTGCAGAAATAGCCACTGGAAAAAGGAAATAACCTATTGCAAAGAGTCCTAGAAAATAAGAGTGGGCAGTTGCCAAAGCTGACTCAAGCCCTGACCACGGCCCATATAATTACGAGTGTTTCAGCTGCGTGGAGGAGACTCTTGGCATGTTTTCTGTCAAAATAATCACAGAGTCATTAAAATAGTACTTACCCCAGAATGATTCTTTGGAGCTTTTAGGGAGCTACTAACTAATTAATCCATACCTTGGTTCTGAGACACAGTTTGGAATCGTCCTTGTAAGAAAAATAGAGAAAAACTCATGTTCTAAAGGTCTCACATTAGAGCTACTGTCAGAAGTTATCAAGCAGCAGTCCCCTTAAAGTTGTGCACCATAGGTGGTCATTGGGCTAGGACAGGTCAGGGGGATGGTCCCAGTGGGCTTGGCTTTGAGGGCCAAATGGACTTTACTAGCTTCTGGCAAAGAGTGAGCTTGCTTCCACTCCCCCTGTGCTGGTCGTTGGGAAGTCTTGAATGCCATTATAAGCTTCGCTGTGTCTAGCACTCCTGTTGGCCAGACTGTGTGGAAGCCACTGGGAAAGAAACTTAATGGGTATTTAAGAGCTAACATTTATTAAATGCTGATGATGTATCAGGTCCCGTTCTAAGTACTCCATTCTCTGCTTAATCCTTGCAAAGCCCAGCGAGGTAGGTCCTGTCGTTATCCTGCTTTATAAATGAGGAGCTTACTGAACGTGGCTGGGGTGGATTCGGATCCCGTGACTCGGCCTTCCGCACGGTCCATGCCTGTCGGAGTGTTCTAAGCTGTACCTGTCTCTTCTGATGTGTCACCAAAAATGGCTGTTGGTGTTTGGTGGGAGTATGAGGGTGGCCAGCTCCGTCCTTTTTTATTTTATGAAGCCTTCAGTTTCTTCCTCTTTTTCTTGTCTCTCTCTCTGTTTCTAACTGAAGTATAGTCGACTTAAAGTAGTACGTTTCAGGTGTGCAAAATACTGACTCAAGAATCATATATATGTTATGTGGCCCCCAGTTTCATTTCAAAATGCTCACTGCTTCCTTGCGAAGGAGGCTTTTCCAAAACAAAGACTCCTCCTTGGTCCCTGGACCCAGCCTTTGTTTTATTGTGTCTTGACAACTTTTTCTATGTGAGAGAACCATTTGGGGATCTCTCCTCAGAAGTGCATCGAGATGCATAGTTTTTTTAACCAGGTGATTTCGTTTCCTTGCTAGCATGTAGGCTTTTGCTGTAAAACGCTGCCAAGTTGTAAACTAGAGTTGCTGTAGAAATCCTCGGCAGTGCCATTAAAGAACTTTAACAGAGTAGACACCTAAGGGATCCAGAATATTATGGGTTTTGTACCTTAATTATGATTAATGATATATGATTAGTAGGTTAAGGGGCTTGTGTTTGAAGAGAAGGAAGGAAATTGAATAAACCGAATTTCTCACTCCAGCCAGCCCCTCTGACATAGTAAGCCTTAAGAATTCACACTTTTATACTTTCAAGCATATCATTTCATTTTATTACTGTCATTTAGTGGCTTGAAAGGAGGTTCTCTCTGTGAAAGCTACAGATTTGTCTTTTGTTCTCTTGCCAGAGATTTTGGAACCAAAGGGGAAGTGTATGAGTTCCCAAATAAAAGGTCTTAACTGGGTTGATTCAAGCGGGAAATGTCACATTCAGAGAGGCCTCCATTCTGTCCCAAACAGCACGTCTCTCACCCCAATCTGTCGTAGTACTGTGTGTCACTGCCCCCACAACACTTACTATCTGAAATTACCTTTTGTTTTTCTCTTTGCCTCTTCCGCTGCAGTATGCGTTTCATTCGAGCAGGGATCGTCTCTTGGTTCCACTGGATTCTACAATTGTACTTAGCGTGTCCAGGAGATTGAAGAGTGTTTATAAAACAAACATGTGACTGGGCGCCTGGGTGGCTCAGTGGGTTAAAGCTTCTGCCTTCAGCTCAGATCATGATCCCAGGGTCCTGGGATCGAGTCCCGCATCGGGCTCTCTGCTCAGTGGGGAGCCTGCTTCCCCCTCTCTCTCTGCCTGCTGCTCTGTCTACTTGTGATCTCTGTCAAATAAATAAATAAAATCTTTTAAAAACAAACAAACGAGTGAAGGGAGGGGCCCATGTGCATTAAACAAAATCTTATGTTTCAACAGGACGTTCCCCATCAGAGGTTTTCAGATTTATGACGGGCCCATTCATCTAACCAGGTGTACCTTCAAAAAATACGTGCCCACGCCAGATAGGTACACCAGCGCTATTGGCTTCCTTATGAAGAATCCCTGGCAGATAACCCCCAGGAATAACATCTCCCTCGTGAAGTTTGGTCCACATGTAAGTATGTCCTTACGGTATCTGTGTAGTGACCATGCGGGAGGGTGGGGGATAGATCATTCCCAAAGACAAAAACACCAAGTATTCATGATGAGTCTTTACAACTAGGAGGAGAAGTAGATGCAGGAGAGACTCTAATTCCATGCACACTGTTCCATCGGGTTCAAGGTGAGAACAGAAGTCCCATGTGACCTGAGGTATTTTTGACCTTCACGTAATACCTCGGAAGGGACCACGGCTTAAAGTGATGACACGGCATGGGGGGATGGGAGAGTGTCAGAGGAGCATCAGGATCTAGGGTTTGGGGAGGTTCATTGTGATCATCTATGAGGAGAACTGAGTTGTGCCTGGTATTTTACTTGTCTGGGGCTTGTTCTTCTGGAGAACCAGAGGATAGAAGGATGGGAAAGAAGAGGAGTACTGGGATGGTATAAGACAGATACAGGTACGAACTCTTGGGAGGTTTTTATGAAGACTGCAAAGAAGACTGAGAAATAATTGTTTACAGTACAGTAGCCCACAGAAATTGTTTTCTTCGTACTTTCATCTGTGCTCTCTGGAGCCTGAGCACACAGGACAGTCTGATTATATACCTTGCCCTCCGCCATCTTGCCTGTTCCAAGATGGCTGTGGTACTGGAGGGATGAGAGTCTCTCCTCACTCACCGCTCCCACAAATGGCTGTAACTGGGAAGTGGCTCATATTTCTCTCATTTTTGTTCACAGGCAGACTCTGCAGTTGCCTAGCTTAAAATAGAACATGGGAGGGGCGCCTGGGTGGTTCAGTGGGTTAAGCCTCTGCGTTCGACTCAGGTCATGATCTCAGGGTCCTGGGATCGAGCCTGACATCAGGCGCTCTGCTCAGTGGGGAGCCTGCTTCCCCCTTTCTCTTTCTGCCTGCCTCTCTGCCTACTTGTGATCTCTGTCAAACTAATAAATAAAATCTTTGGGGGGAAAAGAAAAAGAACATGGGATAGTTTGACCAGAGTCTGTATCCAGTTTTCCAGAATGGCTGAGGCATGAAACAGGAGCCCAGGTCCAAATTGGGATGCCAGCTTCGTTGGCTGGCTCTCTCTTAGGCCCTATAACTCTAGGGGAAGAGGTAAGGCTACACTAGCAGATCATTTCCCACATAAATAAGTAGGGCAGTCCTTAGAACAGCTAGGGAGGAGGTGGGATGTTCACTTACTGCCCACATAGACCTTTCCACACACAGACTTCTAGTGACCTCTGACACAGTTGTTCTGAAAAATAGCTCACGGGTGTTACATTGGCTGTGGAGTTCCCGAGTTCTCACATCCCTGCTCTTCAAGGTAGTGGTCATCAGCCTGGGGGTCTGACGGTGCTGGTTCCCAGGGAACAGTTTGCAAAGGGAACAGTGCCAATTTTATTCTCCCTGAAGAGGTAGGAAATGTGTCCTAAAGGTCTCCTAGATTTAACCACAGAAGGACCGAGGGAAATGGGGGCAAAAGGTCCTACAAGTAAGAATTTAGAGCCACTTGTCCCAAACATCACTGATTTTTCATTGAGTTGCCTATTACTTAGATGTTCGGTTGATTTTACAACATCTGAGGGTGATGAGTACATAAAAGCATTTTTGAGGTGTATCTGCGAGGCTTGTGTAGTGGGAATAATTTACCACTAATAAGAAGTAGCTAAAGACTATAAAACTTGTCACCTGCAGCCTGCTTTGCAGCTGTGTACTGTGTGTTTAATAAAAGCCTTAAATTAACTCTACCTGACACGAAAATGACTGAGCTGGGTTTGGTTGATGTTGGAGAGAATGTAAAAATAAAATGATGAGCTAGCTCAGAAGATGGAATTTATAATAGATTTTTATTTAATTGAGGTATAATTAGCAGGCAGGGAAATGCACACACCTTAAGTGTGAAGTTTATAATTTTTTTTTTTTAAGATTTTTATTTATTTGACAGAGATCACAGGTAGTCAGAGAGGCAGGCAGGAAGAGAGAGGAGGAAGCAGGCTCCCTGCTGAGCAGAGAGCCTGATGCGGGGCTCGATCCCAGGACCCTGGGATCATGACCTGAGCCAAAGGCAGGGGCTTTAAGCCACTGAGCCACCCAGAGTAATTCTTAACAAATATGCGTGACTGCGTGTTTCCCCCTTCCCACGACTGTTCTGATTCTCTTACCAAGGTTAGTTTTGTCTGGAGAGCAGGTAATTCTTTTTAAATGGAAAAAATGGAAAAGACCAACATTAGCTACCTGACCTCCACAAGGCTCTGTGACTTTTTTCTTTTTTCTTTTTTTTTTTTTTTGCCCAACCATGTCATAATTAACTGAACACTTTGATTGATTGGGTGCCATCGTTGACATCTGTGAACTGGGACTCTCGGCTGCTCTAACCTTGAAGCAGTTGAAATGGATATGCCTTTGGGTGCAGGCAGGGGACGCCGGCCAGGACGGTAGAAGCCTTCCCATGGTGATGTCCTGGTTTTTCACTGCCGGCAGGTCTCTCTGAACGTCTTCTTTGGAAAGCCTGGCCCCTGGTTTGAAGACTGTGAGCTGGACGGTGACAAGAACTCCATATTCCACGACATCGATGGCTCCGTGACAGGCTACAAGGATGCTTATGTGGGAAGAATGGACAACTACCTGATCCGCCACCCAAGCTGCGTGAACATTACCAAATGGAACGCGGTGGTCTGCAGCGGGAACTACGCCCAGGTGAGCCGTTGTGCACTGTGATGCCTGAACTCCGACCCCGTTGCCGACAGCATCTCTTCTGGGAGGAGGGCTCTCTTGCTCTGCAGTGTCATTGATCCTTTCCAAAGGATGATTTTTCTTTAGGAAAAAAAGAAAAAAAAAATTCATAAGGGATCGGGGACTCATATAATTTTATTTCAAGTTCTCCTCCTTCAGAGCAATTCAACAAGTGGGTCCAAGAGTGGTAGGATGATTTGCCTTTGGTTAAATATGCTCGGGATACAGTTGGGGTGAGAACCTATACTTCCTAAGTCTTAGGCTGGGTTTTCTTGCCATGCTGCCGCTGTGCTCACTGAAAGGGGGATTTATTCTTGGCTTTGAGGGTCATTATCTCTGCTAAATTAGAGAATTAGGCAGGGGGGGATAAAGATTGGAGGAAGTTTTCTGGCTTAATTTTAAAGGAGTATTAGCTTCTTTGTTGTGGGATTTTTTATTCCCATAAGGAAAAAAAAATATGTTATTCTTGCCTGAGTTCTGGGGAAAACAAGGGAAAAAATGGAGAATTAACTATAATAGAGAAGAAAAGAATGTAGTTTGAAATGTAGTTTCTTTTTCCTTTCCTCTTACTCTTAATCAGAATTGCCTGCTAAAACTAAGTTAACCTCGGATGCTGTAAAAATTCTAGAATTAACATAAAACAAAACCAAAAAGCTTTTAGCTCTTTTCTGTAGCTACAGTTTAGTTGAATTTCATGGGTGTGTGTCTGAGAGTGGTATGTACTCACCAGTGAAATAGAAAATTATTATAAATGTGCCCGTCAACCCTTTGGATTTCAAATGTATTTGAGAATGTGAATCTAATCCTCCTGTCTTACAAGGCAGAGTAGTAATTCAATTTTTATTGGAGGACGAAGAAAGAAGTAAGTCATCTAATGCTTCCTAGGAGGTTCTAGGAATGGTAGGACCACAAGTCAGAAATTTTCTCCTGAGAATTTGAGATCTGGGCTGGGAGCCCAGATCTCCAGCCATTTGCTGTTACTTAGATAATGTTTAGACTGTATGTTTTTCAGTAAAAGGTAGAAACAAAATAAGACTGTATGTTTTTAGGCAAAAAGGTAGAAGCACCTGGATCTCAAGACGGAATAATAATTGTTCGGCTATTTGTGAATATATTTTAGCTCTTTGCTAACGCAAGGGTTCAAGGGGCTCAGGAAGAAAGGTGAAAACGTAAGGCGAATTTAAGTTACAGGGGCGCCTGGGTGACTCAGTCGGTGCAGTGTCCCAGGGTCCTGGGATCGAGTCCCGTTACCGGATTTCCTGCTCAGTGGGGAGTCTGCTTCTCCCTTTGCCTCTGCTGCTTCCCTTGTTTGTGCTCTCTCTTTCTCCCTCTCTCTCTCAAATAAATAAATAAAATCTTGCAAAAAAAAAAAAAGTTACATGTGTCACTTCCCGTCCTTCCTAGATTTGGAAGAAGGCAGGAGATTGATTTTGATATGTCTATTACATATATCCTATTGTATATAATCTTTTTTTTAATGTTATAACCTAGTTCTAAAATTATACTGTTATTTTAATGTATATTTGAAATTATACATTCTATATTTGTCTAATCTATATAATAAGTATAGGTTAAATATAAACATTTTTAAAAATAAGTATATTATGTTTGTGTAGTAACTATAATATAATATATAGTACATAAATAAACACGAAATAAATATATACTAAATAAATATAAATATTTTTATAACAAATTTTTATACTTTTTATTTTAATAATATATTATGATTTTTATAGAAAATACTGTTATAATTTTTACAATACATACTAAATAAGTATAAAATACTAAGTCAATATATACTAAATAAATATATATAAATGAAGACCATTGGTAGTCTCAAACGATATGTTTCCTATTGTTATTTTAAATCTTCAAGGGGTGTCGTAAAGAAGAGTGTTACTATACTGAACTAGTCAGACATGACTGAGATTTGGGAGCGTTTCTGGCTCACAGGTTGTATGCGTGAGGAATCAATATGGACAGAACCATAGAACTGACAGGAAGAAAAATAGAGAACTCTTGTGGATTAAATTCTGTTTCCAGCAAACGTTTTAATCCTCCTGGAGAGTTCCGTTATGGGATAGTGATTTGTTTTAGGAAATCGTCCTGAGGTGTGTTCTTTGGAGGATGTCTTTGGAGAAGGTTTCGTTTTGGCCCAGCGAGGGGCACAGCCACTGGAATGAATTCAGGATTTTTAAATTTGTCTCTGTTGAATGTATTTTTTTCCAGTTTTTGCAAAGTGCTTTATAGCTTTTATTTTATTTATTTATTTTTGAATGGGTGAAAAATGACTTCTTGGGCTGATGTAGGTCATGGAAAATTGAAAGCCAAAGCTCTAAGATATTTCAGTTTTCCATCTCTTGTTTTAGAGGAAAGGCTTTCAGATTGACTGGTGGGTATCAGTTTTCACATTAATTTACGGATTCTTTGTATGTGTGTTCTTCAGACTGAGGTATTTCTTTGACAAGCTGTGTAAGCCACAGAGGTTTTATATTCTGATGAATAAGCCGGCCTGTGGCGGAGGAACGGATGATGAGGGTCTTGGCTAGCGGAATGCTTGGTCTGTTTTTACCATTGCCGCTTAAGTCGGCTTCGTTTTAAGTATAACTTAGGATGAAGTTGGCTACTATTCATTGAGTCTGGCTTAGGTCACAGAACCTCTATTCTGGAAGGAGGGACTCTGAGCTTTGCGCTGGAAAATGTTTGTTTAGGTTATCTGAGCTTTGGTCCTCTGCTCTTTAATTCTTTTTTTAAAAAATTCATTAAGTTTTAATTTTTTTGCAAGATTTTTATTTATTTGAAAGAGAGCATGAGTGGGGGGGGGGGGAGAGGGAGAAGCAGGCTTCCCACTGAGCAGGGAGCCCTACATGGCACTGGATCCCAGGACCCCGAGACCGTGACCCGAGCCACCCAGGTGCCCCTTACGTTTTTAATTTTATTTCCAGTTTAGTTAACGTAGAGTGTTCAGTTAGTCTTAGGTGTGTGAGGTAGTGATTCAACAATTCTACACGTGGCTCAGTGCTCATCATGGTTCACTGTGCTCCTGAATCCCCAGTCCCTATTACGCCTGGCTCGCCCTGCCCCCCACCTCCCCTCCGGGGACTACCAGCACATTCTCTGTGGTTAAGAGTCTTCTCCCCTTTACTTCTTGATTGCTTTCCGAAGGTTTACGTGCAGACGTGGAGCACCCAGAATCTGACTATGACCATCGCGCGAGATGAGTACCCCTCCTACCCTATGGTGCTCCGGGGCATTAACCAGAAGGCTGCCTTTCCTCAGTACCAGCCGGTGATCATGCTGGAGAAGGGCTACACCATCCACTGGAACGGGCCGGCGCCGAGGACTGCTTTTCTCTACCTCATAAACTTCAACAAGTACGTCTCCATTACCGTGACTTCCCATAGTGGAGCCAGGCGTCATTTCCTGGGGACAGACCAGACCGTATTGCTCTCGGAGCAGGGCAGGAATGCCAGTTTTCACGTACTTCGTTCTTAGGTGGAGGCTGTATCTGTCTTGTTGACACAATGAAGCAGTTTCACAGATTGACAGGACCCAATCATGTTAAAAACATTTCTCTTTTGTCTGTGGTTGAGCTGTTGTGGGCAGCCTCACAAGAGGTTTTACTACAGCCTGCCGAATGCTCTAATTGAGGGGCCAAAGTTGGGTAGGACGTTCCAGCGGAGCTCTTGGTTATCTAGAAAGTGCAAAGATGTTTGAGGCCCACTTTAGACCTGACAGAAGAGAGAGGCGTGACTGACAACTAACATCAGCTACAGGCAGAGGGGAAAGAGCCAGACGTGAATCCCAGGCGCCCACCACCCCTGCCGGAAGGCATCTTTCTGTCCCTTCTGGATTTCAGTTGTCCGTCCTAATAACATTACTTCCAATCAAAGGCTCTGTTTTTCCATCAACGTATGCAAATGTTTTCTGTGTGCCCGCTGACCCAAAGATGAGCGAGAAAAGTTCTTGCCTTTCAGGAGCTCCTGTTGTCCAGGTAGAAAAAATTTTAAGTGCGTTGACAACCCAGTGCTATTTTTAGTGGACACGGGATAGAGCAGAAATGCTGTCTACCGGGGCCCACCAGGGCCCGGCCGGGCTGCCCAGAGGAAGTGATACCGAGGGCTCAGTCTTGGTAGAAAAGCAGTGCCGTTGAGAACGGGCTGGCTCTGCTCAGGGACGGATGGATTCAGTGCGATGGGAGCATGGGGTGTGTCAGGGCAAGTGACAGATGACCCTGGCAAGGAGGCATGGGACTATTTTGAGAGGCAGAGGTGACCAGTCTAGTTGCGTGTGATGGTGACCCCGGGGGAGTCCAGGAGACTACTTGGATAGGTGTTGGAAAAATTGAAATGGCCTATCTTAAAACATCCACTTGAAAAAAAAAAAAGAAAAGAAAAGAAAACAAAAAAACACCCACTTGAAATGAACAGGGGTGGGCCTATAATGTGTAGGACTTCAGCTCTGTGTAGGTCACTTCCAGGGGTCTGTGACATATCAGCGGATGGCCCTTCTTCTGAGATGTTAGGGCCCCAGCACCTGCTCTAAAGCAGACCATGACTGTTTCCCCCTAACACTTGCTGCTGTTTCTCTGTGCCTTTGCTGGAGAATCACACCCCTGCCTACGGAGTCAGCCCCAGGCAAAAATCCCAGGACTCATCACTGACGCCTCTTTTCTTCGTCCCAACCCGTCAGCGACCAGAGCCTGTCGGTCGCATCTCCTTAGTGCTGTGCGAGTCTCTCCGCTTCTGCCCACACTGCTCGCGGCTGAGTTCAGACCATTGTCGTCTCTCGCCTGGATCCTACGTGATCTCCCCGCCTCCGGTCCTTAGTTCACACTGTGTCCAGGGTGAGGTCTCTAAAAGCCTATCCTGTGTGGCCAGTCTCCGGAGTGAGCTGCGCAGAAGGCAGTGAAAGAAACAGCGACGGTCAGAGGGGACCACGGGGAAAGTCAGAGTGACCAGGAATGGGAAGACTGGTAACCGGCAGCGTGTGAATTTGATGTGAGAGATTACAACCAAAGGATACGCAGGGTTCTGTGGGGATCCCGTGTAACTTCTGAACAAGCACCGAGCGGGAAAAGATCTTTTAGAGTAAAAATCTTTTAAAGTGAAACAAGGCCGAACCCAGAAGTTTCAAAAATCTGCATGGGCTTTTGAAGTTCAGTCAGACTTTCCTAGCCTAAGTAGCTCAAAGTGTATAAAAATTACATCTTGGGCAGAGGCAGGAGGAAGAGATGGACGGTTTTTTCCCCAAAATTTGATGTGATGATAGAACAGTCATAGGTTTTGTCATAGTGTCATGTCTACGAATAATACTTTAAAAATGGTAAGAGCTGTGCTTATTCACTAAACAAAATAAGGAAGATAGAGAAAAATATAAAGAAAATGGAAATAACCTATAATTCTTCTAATCAGAGTGAGGCGTTATAAATGTAGTATTCTCCCCTCTCTCCATCTCGGTTTTTTTTTTTTTAAAGATTTTATTCATTTATTTGACAGACAGAGATCACAAGTAAGCAGAGAGGCAGGCAGAGAGAGAGGGCGAAGTGGGCTCCCTGCTAAGCAGAGAGCCCGATGCGGGGCTCGATCCCAGGACCCTGAGACCATGACCTGAGCCGAAGGCAGAAGCTTTAACCCACAGAGCCACCGAGGCACCCGTCCACCCTTGTGTTTTTGGAGCATATAAATATACCAGAATTTACTTGACTGCTCTCTTTCTCCATGAGCATGTACCTTCTTTTCTTCTGCCAGCCCCTCGACACATCCTTTATGCTATTATAAATGATACAGCATAGAGCATCTTTCCTGGTCTATGTTCCTAATTATTCTTTAATGGGATTACTGGTAAAACCTGTATGAATAATTTTAAGGCCTCGTTACATATTATTTTTAAAAATTCGTTGGAAGAGTGGTGGTAATTGTAGAACCCTGTGAATGTACTTAATGCCACTGAACTGTGGAGTTAAAAATGGATAAAAAGATAAATTTTTGGTTATGTATATTTTACCACGACTTACAAAATGCCCTCAAACAGCAAATGATTTAATGGTTTCCGGAAAGTGTTGATTTTATATCTAAAAACAGGATATTACCTAAGGAAAAAAAAAAAAAAAACACAGCAATTTGGTAATATGCATCGAAAGGTTTAAAAGCACATATGCCTTTATAGCCAAAAGTTTTACCACTAAGTATTTATCCTAATGCAATCATAAAAGAAAAAAAAATATTTATGAACCAAAAAAATTCTTTGGAGGGGCATCTGGCTGGCTCAGAAGGTTGGAGCATGCAACTCCTGATCTCAGGATTGTGAGTTTGAGCCCCACTTTGGGTGTAGGGATTACTTATAAATAAATAAAATAAATAAAAATAGGGGCGCCTGGGTGGCTCAGTGGGTTAAAGTCTCTGCCTTTGGCTCAGAGATCACAAGTAGGCAGAGGCAGACAGAGAGAAGGGGAAGTAGGCTCCCTGCTGAGCAGAGAGCCTGATGCGGGACCGATCCCAGGACCCCGGGTTCACGACCTGAGCGGAAGGCAGAGGCTTTAGCCCACTGATCCACCCAGGCATCCCCACAGCAGAAATTTAAGGCAGAGAAGAATCACGGCTGAAATGTACAAATGCTATAGTACTTAAAATACGCAGACTCAAGTGTGGATTCGTTGTTTTATTGTCTCTCCTTTATAGGAATGACTGGATTCGAGTTGGCCTCTGCTATCCATCAAACACAAGTTTTCAGGTCACCTTCGGCTTTTTACAGCGCCGTAACGGCTCGTTATCCAGAATGGAGGAGTACGAGCCCGTGCACTCGCTGGAAGAGCTGCAGCGGAAGCAGTCGGAGCGGAAATTCTATTTTGACTCCACCACGGGGTAATTGGGCGCAACCAGTGAAAGAGAATTATTGCTATTTTTCTTTAATGGTGAAATTACTATTCTTCAGCCTAACTAAGAATAGGTTGGGATAGGACGGCTGTTTAGAAACGCAGCCGATGTGGGTAATTCTCTGCTCATCACTATTAGAGGTTTAGAGACGTAGAATGACTCGTAATTACAGTTGGCAGCAGGTATCGGATGAAGATGTTTGCCGTATACCTATTAAGGCAATTTGGAGAGGAAAATTACCCTTGTCAATAAAGAACCAGTAGGCCCAATTGAAAATTAAACTAATTTTTTTTTCTATGGAAACTCTTAAGATGATTACTTACGTGGGCTAGAGTTCATATTTCAGGGAGAGCTCGTTTTTTTCTTCCTTTAAGGTGATCTCTCAAGTTGACCTTGAGTTTAAAAAAACAACCAACACCAAACCACTGTGTAACCATGGCATGTCTGCTTTCAACTTTCTCTAGGCTGCGTCTTTCCACTTTTTAATTCTAATCCTGTTCACCCGGGGTCCTGTTGGCTTTGTCTGCCTTTATCCAGTTACAGTCTCTCAGCCTTTGGGTTATGGTAGGCTCGATCTCCTGTACTCTTCCAGCAAGTAGCATGCTCCTTGAGCGTCCATCCCTGAAGCTGACATTCCCATCACGTATGCCATCGTCTGGGTGCCATAACGATGCTCATGTGACGAAGAGCCATTTCTTAGGCAAATTCGCTGTCCGCTGAATCAAGGACGTGGGCTTGTAAAGCAAGTCCTTAGCGAACTAGAGGTTTAAATGCTGCGATTCCTGTAGTGGGGTTTTCAGGGTGCTTTCTGAGGTCACCCAAAAGCTCAGCCTGGGATGCCCAGTGACATCCCAAGAGGATGACACTGGGGCTAACTCCTGAGGAATGAGTAGGAGGAGATGGAAAAAGAGAGGGGTCAGGTATCCCCAGGAGCAGCGCGGAGAGGTGCATGGAGGCATGGAAGAACACGGCATGGCATGTTTGGGGGAACGATGAAAGTTCAGAATGGGGAGACGGGGGCGTGAGGTGGGGGTTCTGTTAAATGGCTTGTTAGTTTTCGAAGAAGATGCCCCTCATTTGCCTTCCAGGGCTCCCCCCAGCAGCCCGTGTGACCTGCTGAAGTCTTTTCTTATCATAATTGTCGCTGATTTTCAGTTCTTAGTAAGACTTAAGACAACCTACTGGGACTTTTATTCTGCAGATGACAGAACTTCCACAGTCCCTGTTGATTTTCCACAGAAATAAGTGGAACACCCCAATTTGTGAGGATGGTCTGGAGATCACAAATGATGAATGATTAACTGGGAAATATTTTTTTTTTTTCCATTCTGGTATTTTTAGAATCCCTCAGCCTTCGAGGTTCTAATTGTTTTTAATTCTATTCCTTTTGTCGATTTTTAATTGTATTCATTTTTTAAAATTTTAAATTAAAAAAAAATTTTTTTAATTGTGTGTCAAAAGGCCCAAGCCTAATTAGGTCCCTTTCATTCCTGACAGATGTATGTTAAAAGTGTTGATGTTAGGACAATGGCTGATTTTTTTACCTCATAACTGCAACTTTTCGTTGTTCACTGACTTCGTATTAAAATATGAATTCGTGATCTCCAGTAATCAATCACATTGGATCAGATGCTTTACAGTCTTGACTTCCTTTGGTTCAGAAAGACTAGGTTTGCTGACAGATGTTGGACTGTTGCCTGGAAGTTACTTTTCCATCCATCTTGGCAGCAGGAGGATAATTCCAAGTGGGCGGGGACGGTTCCTTTCCCTTGATTTTGGCCGAAGTACAGACAGAAGGACCTCAGGCCCATCTGCTCTTGGTAAACATCACAGGAATTGATGGGAGACCGTAGCAAGCATGTCACAGTTGCTGTTTTTATTTATTTCGAATTTATGCCTTAAACTGAAATGATTAATAACCCCCCCCCAAAAAAAACACACACTAATTTACGAAATCATAAACTCAATATAAGACTAAAATTTTCCAAGGAAGTTTGAACCAAACCAAAGTCCATCCTCCTAAATTACCTATTGAAGTAATTCACTGCAGGAATGAACTTTGGTATGTTCCAGAATGACTGAATCGGGTTATCAAAATATCTCCTGAAAGTAGTGTTGCATTTTGCATTTGACTTAGGGCCCTGGAAGGATAGAAAGGAAGGAGAATCGACTTTATTAGTTTTGTAATTTATTTTCTTTTAAGGAAAAGTTACTTTATTAGAGGAACAGCCTTCTGGGCCATGAGCCAGTGGGAGGCATTTCCGTGAGTTTGTGAGAGGCCGGCTAACATCCCGTGGACCGGTTTGTGTTCTCAGGTTGCTGTTTTTGTATCTCAAAGCCAAAAGCCACAGGGATGGCCACAGTTACTGTTCATCTCAGGGATGCGAAAGAGTCAAGATCCAGGCAGCGACGGACTCAAAAGATACCAGTAACTGCATGGCCAGAGCGTATCCCCAGTATTCCAGGAAGCCGTCGGCCCTCAAGCGTATGCCTTCCATGCTCACCAGGCTCTGTCAAGACTGCGGGACCCGCCAGGTAGATCAGGGAGAAGACTGGGCTGTGGGTGGGAGGAAGAACCGAAAGCAGTGTTCTGTTTTGGTTTTTGTTTGTTTCTTTATTTTGGCAATAGGCACGTTTTTCTTGGGAACATGTGTCTTGCCAAGTTATAAGTACTGCGGGATTTCTCCTGAATTTTGGCCCATTCTAGAATGCCGTAAGCCTAAGAAGTAAACTAGTCCAAATTTGTAATAGAAATATCTGACCCCTGAGATACAGCAGTTTACTGGGGATGGCTGTGGATTTTCTGGTCCTTGTTTTCTTTCCCCCTCAGGTGTGATTCTGTTAAAATATTGCTATTGGGTTTACATGTCCGTGATGTAGAAAAGTACTTTCTTTTATTGAGAACTATAAAATTTCTCTTCCAAAAATGCAGCTGCTATATGGGGCACCTGGGTGGCTCAGTCGGTTGAGTGTCTGACTTCTGATTTTGGCTGAGGTCCTGATCTCAGGGCTGTGAGATCCAGCCCCATGTTGGGCTCTGCGCTAAGCAGGGAACCAGCTTGAGATTCTCTCTCCCTCTGCCTCTGCCCTTCCCCCACCAAAATAAATAAATCTTAAAAAAATGGAGACACCTGGGTGGCTCAGTTGGTTAAGCAGCTGCCTTCGGCTCAGGTCATGATCCCAGCGTCCTGGGATCAAGTCCCACATCGGGCTCTGTGTTCCGTGGGGAGCCTGCTTCTCCCTCTGCCACTCTGTTTGCCTGTGCTCGCTCTCTCTGACAAATAAATAAATAAAATCTTCAAAAAAAAAAAAATGCAGCTCCTTTTGAAAATTGCCCCCCCTTAAGGTGGAAAGCTACTGTTAATTTTGAAGCATTTGCTATTACATTTACTTGTAATTAAAATTACAAACTAACTTTGGCTAGAAGCAAAATTCTTTTCCTTCTTAATTACAAGGCTTCCCTCTGGATCTTAAGAACATGTGGCAATGAAAGTAAATCCAAAATAATGAGGTCAGACTGGGCATGGGTTTTCAGAGGAGGTCAGACCAGCTCCAAGTAAAAAAGAAGTATAGAGTTGATATTGCTCTAATTAATATTTAAGTTTTGCACAACAAATATAGGTTACGGAAAATGGTTCTCAAAGTGTAGTCCCAGATCAACACATCAGCATCACCTGGGAACTTACATGATATTAGAATCCTTGGTCCTGCCCTAGTCCTGCTGAATCAGAAATGTTTTTCCTTTGTTTTTGCCTGTGGGTGACGGTAAGAAGCAGAAAGAGGAACATGGATTTATTCTTCCTGTTATCATATATGAATATTTTTTCAGTGGCAACTCACTATCCACAGTTTCAATCTTTCATATCCTTGTCCCACTTCTATTCTCCACCTCAAATAAAACCAGCCCATCAACCCACCCACCAACCAAGCATCAGCCACCAACTCATCAACCAACCCACCAACCAGACCACCTACCAACCAACCAGCTAGCCAACCAACTCACCAACCCGCCAACCAACTCACCAACCCACCCACCAACCAAGCCAGCCATGTACATGAAGAAGTTTCTATAGATCCTTGCTCGTCCCATGTAATATGTTGACTGTCAAAGTGATATTTTATTTATTTTTTATTTTATTTTCATTTTTATTTTCTTGGGGGAAGGGATGGGGGGAGAGGATGAGAGAGAAGAATCTCAAGCAGACTACCTCCTGAGCATGGAGCCTGACACAGGGCTCAGTCTCACAGCCCTTGAGATTATGACCTGAGCTGCAATCAAGAGTCAGATGCTTAACTGACTTAGCCACCCAGGTGCCCCTAAAGTGATACTTTTAGATAATCTTAGTGGGGAAGTAAATTCTTTAGCCTAATTCTCAAGCTGAATTTGTTAAAAGTCCTTCACTACAGAAAAGATTATATAATTTATTAAAGCAATCACAACATGGTAATTTATAAAAATAATTATCATTGGAAATATCCTAAGCCTATCTAAATGGTTCCATACATTAATGTTTAGCACTCCTAGTTTTTTTTGTGTGTGTGCTTAAAACATTGTTTAGAATTTATTTTTTATGTTTTATTTTTTTTAAAGACTTGATTTATTTATTTGACAGAGATCACAAGTAGGCTGAGATGCAGGCAGAGAGAGAGGAGGAAGCAGGCTCCCTGCTGAGCAGAGAGCCCGATGTGGGGCTCAATCCCAGGAACCTGAGATCATGACCCGAGCCGAAGGCAGAGGCTTAACCCACTGAACCACCCAGGCGCCCCTAGAATTTATTTTTTAAAAATGTATCGATTACTGACTTGGTGCAATTGCAAATACTTGAAGCATTTGGAAACCTCACTTTTACTTGGAAATTTGAAGGGATTAATTTGTTTTGCATATCAATATCAAATCAAATATCAAAAAGAAACACATGTTCATGAGGAGTAAGTAGGAAAATTCATGCAGACTTTTGACTCTAAACCTAAGCTTCTTTTTGTTTAAAAAGGTTTTATTTATTTATTTGACAGACAGAGATCACAAGAGGCAGAGAGGCAGGCAGAGAGAGAGAGAGGTAGGGGGAAGCAGGCTCCCCACTGAGCAGAGAGCCTGATGCAGGGCTTGATCCCAGGACCCTGAGACCATGACCTGAGCCAAAGGCAGAGGCTTTAACCCACTAAGCCACCCAGGCGCCTCTCTACACTGGAGCTTCTAAACGTTGAGTATCATGACGATTGTTTGCCCTTGGAATGAAGTCTTCAACACGCATTCATAAGGAATATATACTTGAAGTGCTAAACTGTGTGAGAGTTCGGCCTGCTTTTAATTGAGAGGAAGGCTTTTAGGGAGGAGGTGCAAGGTGGGATTTGGAGGCTGGGAGTGATTTCAAGGAGTGGAGGGAAACAAGGAAGGGCATTCTGGGGGGAGGGAACAGCATCTGCAAAGGCCAAGTGGCGGGAAAGGAGATAAAGCACGTGTGGGAAAGCGAGGTTGCTCTGGTGCCTGCAGAAGGCGATAGAACAGCGGGATTAGGGGCCCGGATGTAGCGGGTAGCTTGATTTATGGGACACAGCGCAAGTCAGGTCAGGACGTTAGCTTAGTGATGCACCACCGGCTGAAAGGTTTTGAAGTATAATCCTTGTCACCTTTACTTTTCTTAGTTCTGGAGTGACTGGGTCCCAGTTTAAGATAACTGGTCTGAAAAGGACAAAGATCTAAGCGAGAAGCACATTACGTAGTCACTTGCAGAATTGATTTCCTGAACAAGATTTCAATTATTTGAGACTGGGATTATTCCAGAAAATGAGGAACATACCCTTCTTGAGTTAAATCCGGATCCAAAGAGGGAATTCCAGGCCATTCAGTCTGTACAAAAAGTTCACTGGGGGGAAAAAAACCCCCAGCACCATTGGATTTCATATAATTGAGTTGATTTTGAGGCCCCTTTGAAGGAAGATGTGGTTGACGGAAATGGAATTTCTTCCCTGTTTAGGTGGTGTTTACCAGTGATCCTCATAAAAGCTACCTCCCCGTGCAGTTCCATTCACCCAGTAAAGCAGAGACCCAGCGTGGAGACCTGACTATTATCTCTGTAAGTACGGTTGGCCCATCCCCTGCCTCAGCTTCTCACTGTTGTGTTTCGTCGGGTGACATGAATTCTCTCTGGCAACAGGCACTGGGTGGCGAGCAATGTGGTCGAGCTACAAATACCTCCTAAACGTTCGCGTTTTTACACACGTTAAACATATCAAGTCTTTTTTCTCTCTAGATCGTGTTTATGGATGACTTCGAGTGAATGTTGAAAGTGGTTCACGGAGTGCTAGTCCTCTCTTTAGGCGGGTTTATGAAAGTGTAGGCCTGAGGCTCCTTGGCAACACGTAGAATGTGGGCGAAGAGCCCGGCTAGCCAGGGGTGACCTGCTCTTGGCATGAAGTCTGTTCCAAATCAGGTTGACCCGAGTGCCACTGTCTAAGGAGCTCTCGGCAGGGCAGGTATCTAACCACCTAACAGATATCTAGCCGGGCCTGATCCCAGTCTCATGCGGTGTCTTGATTTATTTACTTATTTAAAAATTTAATTTTAATTTTAAGTTTTTCAAAGATTTTGTTTATTTATTTAAGAGTGGGGGGAGAGAGCACAAGCAGGAGGAGTGACAGAGGGCGAGAGGGAGAAAGAAGCAGGGACCCTGATGCGGGGCTAATCCCAGGACTCGGGTCATGACCTGAGCCGAAGACAGAGGCTTAATCCACTGAACCACCCAGGCGCTCCTCATGTGGTCTCTCTAAAGAGCTCATTTTTTTCTTTTTTTTGGTAACTGAGGTATAACTGACCTACAGTATGACATTAGTTTCAGGCATTCCACATAGCGATTTGACATCTGTGTATGTTATGAAATGCTCACGGTGGTAAGTGTAGTTACCACCTGTCACCACACAAAGTTACTACAATACTATTGACTCTCTTCCCTATGCTGTACTTTTCCTTCCTGTGACTTACACATTTTATAACTGGAAAAGTCCACCTCTTTTTTTTTTTTTTTAAAGATTTTATTTATTTATTTGACAGCGGGAGAGAGATCACAAGCAGGCAGAGAGGCAGGCAGAGAGAGAGGGGGAAGCAGGCTCCCTACTGAGCAGAGAGCCCGATGCAGGGCTCGATCCCAGGACCCTGAGATCATGACCTGAGCTGAAGGCAGAGGCTTAACCCACTGAGCCACCCAGGTGCCCCAAGTCTTTACCTCTTAATCCTACACCCGTTTGACCCATCCTCTAACCACAGGAGCTCAGTTTTTTAAAGTGGTGGGCAAAACAGCCACAAATCCATATGTATGCAGACAAAATTGCATCTTACTCGTTTTCTTTCCTTTCCCAGTTTCTTTTATTGTGTTAAAATATACATAACATCGAATTCATTATCTTACCCATTTTTATTTATTTATTTGACGGAGAGAGATCCCAAATAGGCAGAGAGGCAGGCAGAGAGAGAGAGAGAGAGGGAAGCAGGCTCCCCGCTGAGCAGAGAGCCCGATGCGGGACTTGTTCCCAGGACCCTGAGATCATGACCTGAACTGAAGGCAGCGGCTTAACCCACTGAGCCACCCAGGCGCCCCTGTCTTACCCATTTTTAAGTGTATAGTTCAGTGGCGTGAAGTACATTCAGATGGTGTGCAAGCATCACCATCATCCGTCTCCAGGACTGAGCTCTGAATCAGGAACTTCTTAACAACCTTGAAGAATATCCCTGCGTGGGGGGAGGGGAGGGTGAAATGGTGTGTTACTCATCAACAGGCATGTAGTTTCAGGTGGGTAAGATGAATAAGGTCTCCAGGTCTGCTCTACCCCATTGTCCCTGTAGTCTGTAATTATGTATCGTACAGTTAAAATTGGTTAAGTGGATGGATCTCGTGACTTCACATACACAAAATTTAAAATAAATAAATAGAGACTATCCCTATTTAAATGGAGCTCAAAGATTTTCTAACTATATATTTATGCCTGTTGCCCTCTGTTAGCAGCAGTTCATTTTGTAGTATGTTCATGATGTAGCGTTTTTTTGTTTTTTTGTTTTTTTAATTTTATTTATTATTTGACAGACAGAGATCACAAGTAGGCAGAGAGGCAGGCAGAGAGAGGAGGAAGCAGGCTCCCTGCTGAGCAGAGAGCCTGATTCGGGGCTCGATCCCAAAACCCTGAGATCATGACCGGAGCTGAAGGCAGAGGCTTAACCCACTGCCACCCAGGTGCCCCCATGATGTAGGTTTTTTCTGGCATAAAACTTGTTAGCTCGGCATCTCAGGGCAGTCGGCAGCGTGGAGAACCTGACCCCAGCCTTGTTGGCGTGGCAATCCATTGCAGAAGGGAAGCGAGTGGGTGCCTAGTCTCTCTGCTCTACTAACTTCACTAAACACTTCGAGAAGATAATGTTTGGCTCGCCCAATAAATCTCAGGCAGGCTCTGCTCCAGCGTCTGAAGACACATTTTAAACTCCTTTGCTGCACACTGGGTGCTCAGGACCCCAGAAAAGTCCCACAACATTGTGTTCTGTCATATTTACCTCCAGTGGTTTACCCAAGCATTGCCTGAAGTCTTTGCTAAGACATGGTGTCGCTTTAGTCTTTGGTGATTTCTTTAAGCAATAGGTTTTTAGGGGGTTCTTTTCAAGAGGACAGTTTAAGTGTGTAGAGGATCATTATGTATTTTTTCTCAAATGTATCTCAGTTTTAGGTATTCAGATTTTTTTAAAAAATAAGAGAATCTTTTCCCATCTTCCCAAGAATGAAGTGGTACTTGATCTCAAGGATTTTCAGAATTGTTCCCTGGATTAGAACAATATAAACGTAGCCAACAAAGTCATCTGACTCCTGTGAGACAAGGAGTGATTAGAAATAAAATTTAGGGGCACCTGGGTGGCTCAGTCAATTGGGCGTCTGACTTTGGCTCGGGCCTATGATCTGGGGGTTCTAGGATCGAGTCCCGTGTTGGGCTCTGTGCTTAGTTCGGAATCTGCTCATCTTTCTGCCCCCACCCCCGCTCTTCCTCTCAAATAAATAAATTCTTAAAAAAAATAAATAAGGGGCGCCTGGGTGGCTCAGTGGGTTAGGTCACTGCCTTCGGCTTGGGTCATGATCTCGGGGTCCTGGGATCGAGTCCCGCATCAGGCTCTCTGCTCGGTAGGGAGCCTGCTTCTTCCTCTCTCTCTTTCTGCCTGCCTCTCTGCCTATTTGTGATCTCTCTCTGTCAAATAAATAAAATCTTTAAAAATAAATAAATAAATAAATAAATAAATAAAATTTAAGTGCTATTTCCCCAAACATGAACAAGTGTTGTTAGCTTTTAGCATAGTTTCTGATTTTACACATTTTCCCCCAAGAAAAACCTTTTCTTTTTCTTTTTAGTTTTTATTTCTTTAAGTAATCTCTATATTAGTGCAAGGCTTAAACTCAGGACCCCAAGATCAAAAGCCACCCACTCCTCCGACTGAGCCATCCAGGCGCCCCAATTTTACATATCTAAAATAGAAACAGTGCCTATGGCTTAAATTAGTGTTCAGTCATTTTTTAGTCCAGCGAGTTTTTTTTTCCCTTTTCTGGCTGACGAGTTAATGATATTTGGATGTGTCTGGAGTTCCTTTTTCTTGAAGAGGTCTCAAACCACTAATTTAATTTAGAGAGGACTACTGGAAATTTCAGCTCACAATAAATTATGAACAAAATTTATTAATACCTTGTGGCTTACATCGTGGTGAAATTACCCCATTTCGTTTTGATTTGAAGGGAGAGCTATGGGTAGAACAAAGGAGATGAGGCCATGTGGCTCCTTCAGTGTTCCAAACCTAAACTCTAATGGGGGGTTTCTGTGTCGGGGAAGGCATGATATTTTTTTCTGAACCAGTGTGACAGTAAGTGAGCGGCGGGAACGGTGGGACCGAGGCTGACACCTGATCTCTGCGGGTTGGAGCTTTGACCCCAGTGAGAGAGTGGGATAGGCATGGGGTTCTCCAGCCTGCAGTGAGAGTCCCGCTACTCAGCGGAGTGGGGACCTCCAGGCTTTGCTCGGAGATTTCAATCCAACCAGTAAAGACCCATCAAAGGCACAGTCTGCGAGAACACTGGCAGGGTTTCAGATGTTGGTAGAGAAAGAGTCACTGGGTTATGCAGTTTGAATCCTGGAAATAGAATTTGATTCATGGCTTTAGAAGACCGAGGGAAAGGCTAGAAAGATTCTTCTTGGAGATAGGAATGAGGTGATGACAGCAGATGTTTCTCTGTTCCCAGGTCAATGGCACCGACTTTACCATCCAGAACGCAGGTGTCCTCCTCCTTATTGTGGATGCCTGTAGCGTGCCCTTCCGGTTAATGGAAAAAAAGATTTTCTCTCCTGCTGATGTCAGTCGCATGGAAGAGTATTTGAGAACAGGCATCCCTCCAAGGTAGGTGACGCTTGTTCTGCAAGAGGGGACGGACCATCGCAACAGGTGACACCTGGTTAACTCTTGAGCTTTGGTTTGTCTTTCCAGCCTTTTATGGTGTGGGCTTTTAGGGCTGTTGAAAGGCGGTCATTTCTTCCTTGTCTCAGATTAGTGCCCATGGTCTAAGCTGCATAGCATTGCTTGGTGAAAGCCCAGATGTGAGTAGAGTTTGCAAATGGTGTGAAGGCTCTTCACGTGGGATTCAATATTTTGAAAGTTCAGAATTTCAATATTTTGAAAGTTCAGTATTTTGAAATACTAAATAATATTTTCCCACTTTTTAGTGTTTGGTCGATTATATTGTACCTAACTTACTCAGGAAGGTTCATTTCCAGTTTAAAGCAGTTTGATAGACAGTTTGACCTTCGTGGCCATCCATGGTACTGATAAGTTCTCAGATGGCATTGTGCTGTGAATTCCCCACCTAGCGCAGGTGGAAGTGACTAGAAAGGAGTCAATTCAGTTTTAAGTGGACTAGTATCTGGTCTCTCTTTTAAAAGCCCTGGCCTCATGGGTCTTGTTTCGTTGGTCTCTGAAGAAGAATGCACATGAGCAAAACCTTTCTTTTGGGGGGGGATGGTTAGACCCTGCCTGGAGGCAAGAAGATGAATTCAGGCTCCTCTCTGCTGCCTGGCTGTGCGGCAGACGCTAACTTACATGCAGACCTTTGTTCAGTGAGGGAGCTAAGGGAAGCATAAGCTTCCTGGGGAGTAAGGTCCTGTCTGGTTTTTGAATGCATCTTCCATCATCTGATGACTTACACTCTTTACATATGACAAGACCAAAAAAGGTTTTTTTTTTTTTTTTTTAAAGATTTTACTTATTCATTTGAGAGGCAGAGAGGCAGGCAGAGAGAGAGTTGTGGGGGAAGCAGGCTCCCCGTTGAGCAGAGAGCTTGATGCGGGGCTCCATCCCAGGACCTTGGGTTCATGACCCAAGCTGAAGGCAGAGGCTTAACCCACTGAGCCACCCTGGCTCCCTGACAGGACCAAATTACAAATAAAGTCACTGGATTATTTGAATGTAATATTCAGTGTGCTGAATATTACAGCTCTACTTTCTGCTTTGAGATACTTTTAGGAAATTCCTTTCCAAGGCCTCAATTTTCTTGAAGGAGTTAAAGATTTTTGCTGATGGTGGGTATGTTTACTCAGTTCACCTGAACCCCTCCAGGACATACTGCTCACCAAAAACTTTTAGGATAACACGGCAGTCCTGTAAGGTACCCTATAGATTTAACCAGCTTATTAAAAAGTCACTAGGTTGTTTCTGGAAAGGGTACTGAAGGAAGACTTTTAAGATGTGGGTAGCGCTCTGTTTCTTCATGTAGGCTGGTTACGTAAGTACATCATGTGCAGAAATTCAAAATGCTATATACTTAATGATACTTTTCTGTATGTATATTGTATTCCCCCCCTTATGATTTTATTTATTTATTTGAGAGAGAGAGAGTGTAAGCATAGAGGGAAAGAGGGAAGCAGACTCCTCACTGAGCAAGAAACCCAACATATGGTCTAGATCCCTGCACCCTGGGATCACGACCTGAGCCTAGGCAGACGCTTAACCAACTGAGCCACCCAGGAGGACCTGTGTGTTGTATCTTAACAAAGGCTTCAGAAGTTACGGAGCAGCTACCAGTGTCTTCTAGAAAACTAGGCACACACTGGGGTGAGCGGGTCCCTGGGGATCTGTAAGTGATCTCATGGGATGAGCCTGAGGAAGAGGGTCAGGCCTGTAGGTTTGCTGTGGTCAAACCTCTGTCCCGACACTGAGTGGTCTCCCCTGCTTTAGGATGACGTCAACATATCAAGACCCACCTTAAGAAAATGAATACTGGGGGCGCCTGGGTGGCTCAGTGGGTTAAAGCCTCTGCCTTCAGCTCAGGTCACGATTCCAGGGTCCTGGGATCTAGCCCCACATTGGGCTCTCTGCTCCGCGGGGAGCCTGCTTCCTCCTCTCACTCTCTCTCTGCCTGCTTGTGATCTCTGTCAAATAAATAAATAAAATCTTAAAAAAAAAAAGAAAATGAATACTAATGGTTATATAAAAGTTGAAGAAAAGAATAGTGGAAGAGTAACTGTGGGAGAGTAATAAAATATTTGTAAACAACTTAAAATAATGCAAGGGGCCTGTTTTATAACATATTAAAATAAATCATGAGGCCATAGTAATTAAGCCCATGTGACCCTGGCAGAGTTGAGAGAGAGAGAGAGAGAGATCAGGAGAAGAGAAAATCTGCAAACGGATTTAAGTATATGTGTTGATACGCTGCATAATAAACAGGGAATTTAAACCAAACCTTGGGGCACAGACTTTATTTCTTTGTAGAACTGGCGTTTATTCATTTATTTTATAAATAGATAATAGGACATGAACAGATAGAGCATCTGAAACAAAATAGCTTCCCTTATTAATATAAAAGAGGTGAGTCCCCGTTTACTCACTGGGTTAACTGACCTCAATGACCTTGGCTTTCCCAACACTTGGAGACACCTTACAGGAGCAGTGTGGGTCCTGGGTGGGTTCTGGGGGTGGCGTGGAGCCTGAACTTGGAACAGCGGGATGTGAAAAGCATCTGGGTTTGGTTTTGTTATTTTGTTTCCTGTTTGTTTTTAGCTCTGCTCTTATCTAGTATTTCTCTGCTGTATTCAGTTCAGAAAGGCACTCAATTAATACATGCTGATTTTTTGAAATTCCCTCCAATTTTCTGACTTTTATGTACAGGTCAATTGTTCTGTTGAGCACAAGAGGAGAAATAAAGCATTTAAATATTTCCGATTCCTTAGTACCTCTGGGATTAGCCAAACCAGCTCATCTTTATAACAAAGGTTTGTATTTTTGTATTTTTCCTTGAAGTTCTTACGAGTCCAGCCATAGAAACTTTCTTTGGGTGGGAAAAGCTGCAAGAGCTTAGTTTGCTGGAGTGGGTATCATTAAGATAATTTTTAAACAAGGAGACATTAGAGGAAGTGTTTGGGGATGTGGTTTATTATTTGGGGCAAGAGGTGGGTGGTCAGAGTTCATCGGCTGACGCAAGGAAGTGTAGCTTTTCTGTTTCATAGCTGTCTTTGTTTTGCTCACCTCCGACTCAACCTCCTACATGGTCTTGTCTGGAACAATTAGATGGACAAATGGTGCATTTTTTTTTTTTTTTTTTTTTTAAAGGGAGTACCATATTTTTGGGATTCAGCGGAAACTTTAAACCAGCCTGGGCTAAGCTGTTTACCAGTCCTGCTGGCCAGGGCCTCGGGCTGCTCGAACAGTTCCTACCTTTGCAGCTGGATGAATATGGTTGTCCTCAAGCCAGCGTTGTCCGCCGGAGGGATCTGGAGCTGTTCATGCAGACGGCAAAAGCACATTAGGGACTCACTGTAACTTAAGTGCTGGGGGAAGAAAAAAAAATGTGAACTAACTTATTTAATTTATGGCATTTTAACAACGACACTGTTAACCCGATGGAACCATTTTCCTGTCTGATCAGAGAGGGGACGAAAGGATTTAACATGATGGCTTGAATACCAGCTCACGCACCTTCTAGTTGTACAAAGTGTTGAAGAACTTATTTGGGTTGGTTAGGCTGGTGTATTCGGAGAGCATTTCTCCTGACCCTCACCCGCCACTTCGTGTGTCTTAGTGACTGTTAAGTAGCTTCACCTTCTGTGTGACAGGTTGCCGTGGCGGGGAGGTGGGGACCTCTGGGGGTCAGCCCGAGTCCTTTTGTAGCACCTAGGATACTTGTAGTCTGATGCCCGGTTGTGTCATTGGCTTTGGGTCAGCAGTTGACTCGGGTGGCGGACGTGTTCCACGAGGCCCCAGGCGCTGGATTGGGTGGGGCCCGCAGCCTTTGCAGATTGTATAGGATACTCGATGACAGAGTCTTAAGTGGCAACTCAGGCCCAGCTCATGCCCCCCCTTTTTTTTTGCCTGGGGCATGTGCTATTTTTATCCATTTGTACATTGATTCCTTCCAAGGGTTGAACTTTCAGACAGAAAGCATACTGGGTTGAAAGGGCTTTAGGGATTGGACATCCCTTAAAACTTGCACCTCCGGGGCAAAAAATTTGATCAGTGCCACCGAGGTCTGAAGTTGCTGGGACCATATTTGCAGCTTTAGTCCTTAGCCTGTTTCGACTGTATATTTGTGTTTAACATGCAGAGCTGAGCTGAATATTTACATTTTTTTTAAAAAGAAGAAGGCCGTGTTCCTGAACTGTACACGTAGGTCATTTCAAAGGGCTCAAGAGAAGTCTGTTCTCGGGGTTGCTCCTGTACCCGGGTTTCGTTGTTGTTTTTGTGAGTGGTTTTTTTTTTTTTTTAAGCTTTTTTGCTCACCATCCTGCCAGAAAAATTTACAGAAAGCTCACCGATACCCCAAAATATTGTACTCAGGGGGAGGAAAAAGGGAGAGCCTTTGAAGGGCCAGAATCATGGAGGGGGGGGATATTCAGTAACAATACTCTGCAGAGCATTAGAGGAATTGGTCACTCTTAATTAATTAAATTGTTAGAGCCAGTTAAAAAAAGTAAATGCTGCAATGAGCAATTTCCCTTCCCCCTGGGTGCATGTGTGTCCAGCCCGTGAGACTTGCATGTAGCAGAAAGTTGAACTCCACAGCCAGAGAGGACACCACACCGAGGGGAGAGAAGGATCAAAAAAACGCCTTCGCCTTTTCCCAAACCTGCAGTACAAGGAGGGTATGATAGACATGGCCATGGCGAGACGGTAGGAAGTGAGTTCAGGCTGACTTGGCAGTGAACACGGACAGATTCACTCTCCTGCACCAAGAGCAAAGGCTGAGTGAGGGTCTGTCCCTCGGCATCCCGGACAGGCTGCAGAGCAGGTCTGAAACTTCTGTTACTTTACAAAATATGCTACCTCAAAATGCTACCGATAAACCATTCTCACTCCTAAGTGCTCTTGGTAAGGGCATGTGTCTTAAAGTGGAGGGTTGTTGCTGTTGTTTTCTTTTGTATATTGATGAACAAGATCTTACCTATTAAATATATTATTGGGTCATGGTTCCTGAAGGTGATTCAAGTTTGTGTGGGTGTGTGTGGGTGTGTGTGGGTGTGTGTTTTATGACTTAAATATCTTTGATGTGTGTTTTTTAGAGTTTGGTTCTTTAAAGATTTGGAGAGGCTATGTAAGTTTGGAGGCACTCAGTGTTTCTGATTTGTATGCTAATTGTCAGGGCCTAAGTTAAATAAATAAAAATATGTGTGCATGTATTTTTTATATATGCGTGTGACTTAGTCAATCGATCAGCCGTTTTTCATTCCAGCTTCCAGCCGTGGAGAAGTTCTTGGCAGGGATGAGGAAGAGAAACTCTCCTCCAGGGAGATTGGGAAACGCTAAGCTTCAGAAGGACAAGGATCCTCTTCTGCAGTGCAGACCTTTTCCACCGAGCCTGTGCACTAGAATTGCCTGGGAGCTTTAAAACAAAAAACAAACAAACAAAAAAAAAACAAGGCCTGGGACCCACCCCCAACCCTGACACTCAGATTTAATTGGGGTAGGATGCAGCTTGGGTATTGGAATTTTTTTAAAGCTCCCTGGGTGATTCCAGAACGCAGCCAGGTTTAAAAACCATTGCACCCATATAAGAGGTACACTGTTTAACTCGAGTCTGTCATTTTTTGTGACTCGAACAAAATCACATGTATCTATTATTTTTACATTCCCAAACTCCCAGCCCTAAACAGCGCTTCACTATTGTCTTCTTTTAACAGAGTTTTAAATATGGTTTTCAGTCCTTAATCACCTCACATTGTTAAGTTGGTCAACTAAGTTTTTAAATACATTTCTGGCAAGGGGGGGAGCCAGCAATGAGTTTTATTTCTATGGGGAAAATGGATTCAAGGGTGATTTACAAGTTCATGAGCATTTTCCACCAGGTGAGGCAGTTGGCAGAGCTCCAGAAATGTGGCCGTCCACAAATCAGCCGGCTGATGAGAAACACAAGGCCTTCTCGTATGTCCACAGACGTGGGTTTTAAGTCTTTGCTGAGTTCCTGCCTCTGCACCTGAGCCTGGCGTGCCACGTAGTCTCTTCTGAAGCTGGAGGGGAGCTTGCAGGCACATGAACGGCGGGTGTCTGGTTTCGGGATGTGACTGCAAGTGGCCGCTCAGCTGACATGCAGATGCGGGCATGGCGGAGGGGGTTTTAGGACTTCCCTGTTCTGCAGCTTTGTGAGAAGAGGGCAAACGCATCCTCATGCCATTAAGTGGGTAACTTCGTAGTGAGGAGGGGCAGGCCATGAGGTGACAGACGCTTGAAGGCTTCAGGTAACAAGGTGTTCCTTCCCTCGGAGATGAGGTCATGTTCGGATAAGCCCGGTGGAAGGCATTTTAATAAACAGGAATGCACTTCGTGAATTCAAGTGGGTTCCCCCCCGCCCTCAGCTTGGTCCTCATTGGTAAGTGTGCAGATCCCATCATGACCGTCTTTGTTGGTTCTGTGATAGAGTTGGACCTGACCTTCCAGAATTCTCGTTTGGCTTTCAGATACTTAGGAAACCATGTTTAATAACCAGAGAAGATCCCCTAAAGGTGAAGACTGAATGGGAGTAATTGGGTAACAGATTTGTATCATTACTGTTGTCTTAACTTGGCAACAATCCAGTCTGCTGGAAAGGTAAGCAGAGACTCTGGGTGGGAGTGGATTTTCTTTTTGTTTCTTTCTTTTTTTTTTTTTATTTAAAGATTTTATTTATTTATTTGACAGATACAGTAGGCGAGGGAACACAAGCAGGGGGAGTAGAAGAGGGAGAAGCAGGCTTCCCCGCTGAGCAGGGAGCCCCACGCGGGGCTCCATCCCAGGACCCTGGGATCATGACCTGAGCTGAAGGCAGGCATTTAACAACTGAGCCACCCAGGCGCCCCAAGAGCTGATTTTCAACCAAAAGTCAGGGAAAAAAAATCAAGGAAAGCCATCCCCAGTACCTTGTTCACAAGGAACGAAATGCTATTCACATCTTGTTGGGCCATTGGAGTCATCTGGAAGGCAGAGGGGTTTTTTTTTTGTTTTTTATCCATTTGTCCTCAAAATAAGAGAAAGCTGGGGATATCTGGGTGGCTCAGTCAGTTAAGAGTCTGACTTTGGCTCGAGTCATGATCCCAGGGTCCTGGCATTGATCCCTGTCGGGCTCCCTGTTCAGTAGGTAGCCTGCTTCTCTCTCTCTCTCTCTCTCATAAATAAATAAATAAATAAATAAATAAATATTTTTTAAAAAGAGAGAAGCTGAAAAAGATGCTAATCAGGCACTTGTGTTGTGGGGAAGGGCACATACAGACTTTATTTTATGTGGTAAAATTAGGGAATGACTGACTGAACTATGAACATTTCTAAATGAGGAACTGTGCCCTACAGGGCATCCAAAAATATCAGCCGTGAGAAGGTGTGAAATGTTCTATCTGAAAATACATCAGAGAGTCTGTCAGAAAACAATCTCATAGATTCAGGTTTTCAATTTTCCTAAGATGGACAGTGTGATTAGTCTGGATAAGAGAAGTCATTGATTTCGGGTGCCTGAATGGCTCAGTCGGTTGAAAGTCGGCCTTTGGCTCAGGTTGTGATCCCAGGGTCCTGGGGTCAAGCCCTGTGTTGCGCTCCCTGCTCTGTGGAGAGCCTGCTTTTCCTTCTCTTCTTTGTGTCAAATAAATAAATTATATATATATATATATATATATTAAAAGTCATCAATTTCACGCTCATCCTCAGAAGAACATAGACCTTAGGAGCACAATTGAATTCCTCAGTGGTTGGCGAAGTGACATAGAGGCCAGATTTGACCCCTGATTGGTTTTGTACCAATTCTGAGCCAAGAATGATGTTTGTATCTTTAAAGGTGACACGTTGGGAAAAGTCAAAAGAAGAGAATAATTTTGTGATGTGAAAAAGTTCAGTGATGATAACTGAAGTCTTAATGGAAGACAGCCACATCCGTCTGCTCGCATGTGGGCTACATGTCCCAGGGGCAGAAGGCGCAGACTTGAGGTGCTAGCTGGGCACAGAGTCTGCATGACTTCAGAGCTGAAAAGGTTTACTCTGTTCCTTTACTGAGGACGTTGCTGACCCTTGCTCTTGGTGAAGGGTCTACTGGTGTTCATTATCCTCTTCTTGGGACTTATAGAAGACTTGAGAGTTTTTAAACTAGAAAGTTAACAGAAAAAACCAGCCTGAGAATCACCTGAGGTGTTTGATGGACATGGAGAATCTCCAGCCCCAACTCAGACTGGAGAATTGGCATCTCTGGGGGTTGGCGCCGGGAATATAATGTTATAACAGGCTCTCCAGGTATTTCTTCTAAAGAAAAATCTGAGAATTTTTCTGAGACCCCATAAGGTTTAGTGAGCTCCTGTTACCTCTTTCCCTCCTTTCCTTCAGCAGAGAACACATCTGAACAAGTCGTAATGTTGTGTTTTTGAACCCTGATCTCCGTGATCTTCCCCAGAACTTTCTGTGACAGATGCAGGGCAGATCTGATGTGCACAGTACAGTCTGTCACTGTTCCTGGGGTAGAAATTTGGAGCCTGTGATCAAACCCTCTCTCCATCGTCTGAAATTCTCATTAGTAGATGATTCCTTTGGCTTGGGTGTTCCCACTCTGGAGGGCCAGCCATCCTTTGTTTCCTGCAAGTTCTTGTTAGTTTTAGGAGTTTAAAGGAAAATATACATTAAGCCACAATCAAGCCACATGGAATAACAAAAGCGTCATTTCTTTGCTTTGGGATGGAACTGTATATCCACTCTGGTGATTTCACATTCCTGGAAGCACTAATTGTCAATTGTGTTCTTTTTTTTTTTTTTTTTTTTTTTTTTTAAGGTTAGAGTGAGTGACTTCATACAAGCAGTTTGATTTGTAAGTGAAAGCCTTTTAACACATAAACTTTATGAAGGCGGTTGGATGAGCTTGGGAGATTATGAAATTGGTCTTTGCCGACAGAGGTTGGGACACTCTGTGGGAGACTGAGGCAGGGCTCCCTGCATCCACCTCCTCCCACCAGCCCATGCTGGTCTGAAACACCCAGTTCCTGAGAGCGGAAGGCTTAGATCAGATGGGTTGCCCATGGGAGCCAATGTAGGATCTGACAGATCTCAGGGAGCAAGGGGCATCCTTAGTTCCCAATGTGGCAAGGGAGAAGAGAGTTCTGATCCCGGGAGACAAAAGCCATCCGAAACTTGTTGCCTCCCAAACGTGTGCTGGAGCAGTCTTCTAAGGGAAGTGATTCTTGCGTGAGTAGTTAGTGGATTTGAGACCGTGAAGTGCCTAATCTGGTTCATTGCTGTAGGTCTGGTGCATGTTCTGGCTACCAGACTAGGTCTGATGTCAGTCGGGGCTCTTTACTAGACTTGTGACTTCAGGTGCATCCCTTAGTCCTGATTTTCAGCTCTCTTGTCTCTACAATGGGGCTAGTGATACTGGGGTAAAATTACAAAGGGGATTGAATGAGAACAATCATGGTTCCCAAACAAGGTTCATTATCAACAATAACAATGCCTGGGTCGTTTTGTTTACAAAACAAAATAAAAAACAAAACTTAGACTTTCAGACCCCTGTGAATTCTAATTTAGTAGTTTCAGGGCGAAGGATTAGGGAATCTGTTTGGTTTAAAGCCGACTTTGGAGATGATGCCAGATTTGGGAAGCCCTGAAAAGTGCCTGTGAAAGCCTGTGGTCTAGTTCTAACACGCTTTCTGTACTCAGTTGTTGGTATCTGGAAAACAGGACTTTGGGCCAGACAGTACGTGTTCAGTGACTCGGTGTGAGCGTCCTCATGGACTCTGCTTTTGTGCTCTTTGTTGTGCTAGCTGTGAACCTCAGCAGGTCAGCTGTGTGCGGGCCAGCGCTACGAGCTGTGGAAGACAGCTGTGGGGGAGACCCTGCGTCTGCACCCCGTTCCTCGGCTGCTGTATACGGCTTTCTGCTCTCCCTTCCTGGGAGGGAAAAGTGTGGTGCAGCTAAGAGTTTGCTCTTCCAATCCCTCTTGTCCTAAACTCAACATGGGCTGGAAACAACTTATTTCTAATTATTACTCCATCCTTCAACCACCCACGTTTTTACTTTTGTCAGAGAGAGGAAGCAGCAGGCAGAGGGAGAGGGAGAAGCAGGCTCCCCATTGAGCAGGGAGCCCCATGTGGGACTCCATCCCAGGACCCCGGGATCATGACCCAAGCCAAAGGCAGACACTTAACCCACGGAGCCACCCAGGCGTCCGTTCACTTTTGCTTCTCATCAAGCAAGACAGATGCTAACATACAGTGAAATGGTTCAACGCTTAGGCTGATACGGCAAGCCGAAGCTGAGAGGCAGGTTTGGAGAATGAGTCTCTTTGGCAGGGAAATTTCCCGCGTTTTTCTGCACCCCATTTCTTCCTCCTCCCGACTGCCCCAGGGTCCACTGCTGCGGTCTGGTCTGGTCCCACGGGCCAAGACCACATTCCCGGACCTCTCTGTACCTCTCACACCCCGACTCACACCTTCCATGTCCAGCCTCAGGAGCCTGAGCCCTTGCTAAACAAATTCAAAGTCAGATTAGTCCTCATGTCTAAAACTAGTTTCCTCTTAGGCAATGATGCCGTTTTAATATCAGCCCACAGTGCTTATAATGCTCTCGGTAATGTGTTGCTGGAAGTTTTGTGTACCTGGTTTGAGGTAATTTTGCTCTCCTGCATACTTCACCTACAGCTGATGCTATCAAAGCCTAGGGGAAGTTGCAAATCTGGAAAATCCACAAACCAGGTAATCAGTCACTGGGTTACGGGATCAATACCATCGTCGGCATATCAGCATTTGTATTTGAGTGGAATCCCTTCTGATCATCTTTTAGAAGGTTATGGATAATATGATGATTTTCCTCCTGCCTTTTTTTTTTTTTAAGATTTTATTTATTTATTTGACAGAGAGAAATCTCAAGAAGGCAGAGAGATGGGGGTGGGGAGCAGGCTCCCTGCTGAGCAGAGAACCCCATTGGGGCTCCATCCCAGGACCCTGAGATCATGACCTGAGCCGAAGGCAGAGGCTTAACCCACTGAGCCACCCAGGCGCCCCAATTTTCCTCCTGCTTAAGCAATGTTCTCAGAACACAGGCTAGATGAGAACTGGATGAGATCCCTACCTGGCTCAGAAACCTGTAATCCATTTGGATTCCAGGCTCTGGGACTTGGCCACAAGAAAGAGTATTTATCCCAGTCTCTTCCTGGAAGCTGTGCTCTCTGAGCACTGGAAAATCCCTTTGTTTATAGTTGTCTTGCATTTCTGTAAATCGCCTTATCTGAGTAGCTTAAAGGAAGAGATTGGGTAATTACAGCTTTCCTTTGTTACAGCTTTATATTGAAAACACATGCCCCCAAGGTTAAATGAGGATCCAAGTGGATAGATAGAAGATATATAAACAAAATTAGAGATCACAAGGATTAGGAGTTTCCTGTGCACTTTCATCCAGAGGAAGAAGGTTAATTACAAATACAAAATTATTATTTTGAGGGGTAAAGGCAGGGTGATTTTATTATATTGATGATCTATATTTTCTGGCTCTTGTTTCCAATTCCTTGAAATGGGATGATTTTTTTTTAATTTCAGTTGTGAACTTTTAATGTGGTATTATCTAAAATAATTGGATTCAGAATCTATTGACAAGTATAATGATGGGATATTTTGGATAGTCAACTTTGAAATTGTCAACTTAATGCCTATGTCCTTGCTACATACTTGAATTAGCAGGATAGGTTCTTTTCACTTTATTCAGGTTCTTTATCTTGTTCACAGAAGACAAGTGATTATTATGAAGCAACAAGGTACCCAGTGAAAGACTTACTTTTTTTAAAGATTTTATTTGTTTATTTGACAGACAGAGATCACAAGTAGGCAGAGAGGCAGGCAGAGAGAGCGGGGGAGAAGCAGGCTCCCTGCTGAGCCGAGAGCCCCATGCCGGACTCTGAGGACCCTGAGATCATGACCTGAGCGGAAGGCAGACAATTCTGTCTCGCTTCTCTCTCTTCTTGCTTCTCGACTGAGCCACCCAGGCACCCTTCCATGAACTATTTCTATGCTTAAGTTAAGGTCAGAGCTGGTGGAATCTCATAACTAAATTCCTAAATTTCCTTTTTTTTTTTTTTTAAATCAATTAACTTTTTAAAAAATTTAAATTAAATTAATTAGCATATAGTGTATTATTTGTTTCAGGGGTACAGATCTGTGATTCATCAGTCTTATATAATACCCAGTGCTCATTTTAAAGAAATCCTGCCCTCCTTGTTACTCTGTGTGTGTGTGTGTGTGTGTGTGTGTGTGTGTGTGTGGGTCTAATATGCCTGAGAGTTTGTTATGCTGATATCATCACTACAACCATGAAATTAAGTCTTTATCACTTGACCTTCACCTTGAATTCAGTTTTCAATGCTATTTCACTTGAATTTAATTAAAAGCCCTCAACATGACAACCTTGAATTTAATTTAATCTTCAACATTATGACCTTTATCACATTGTGAACAGATCTATCATTTTAGTGTGTCAAAAAGTATATATTCTTAACAGTGTTTCATGTAATCTAAATTTGTAAATACTGCCTCTGCTTTATTTATCCTTAATATACTTGACTGTCTAACTTGGTGATAAGTGACATGAACTTTATATTACATATATTTCTTTGAAACCTCATCTTTTTGGTAATGATAGAATTAATAATTTTGGAATGAGACCATGTCAGAAACTCACATTTTATTTTATTTATTTATTTTTTGGAAAAGATTGTATTTATTTATTTGACAAAGAGAGAGAGACTGCAAGTAGGCATAGAAGCAGGCAGAGAGAGAAGGGGAAGCAGGCTCCCCACTAGCAGAGAGCCCAATGCAGGGCTCTATCCCAGGACCCTGAGATCATCACCTGAGCCAAAGGCAGAGGCTTAACCCACTGAGCCATCCAGGTGCCCCAGAAACTCAAATTTTAAAAACAAAAATTGGTTCCAACCCTGTTAAAGAAGTTTGTCTTGCTGAGGGCTACATAGAGAATATTTTACTGGTGTGTACGGTGTTAAAGAAAAAAAAATACTCAGTACTCTTGTAAAGGATGGTGAGGTGGACTTTATTCAAGGAGTTATTACAGTGGGGTTTTGTACTAGGAGAGTGGATGGAGCTCAGTTCAGGATACGACAAGGACAAGTGGACTTTCATAGTCAAGGAGCAGAGTGGAGATTGGGTGATGGGAAATTACTAAGAGGAAACTTCTCCAGTAGGGGGATTCCAGCTTTACAGGATTTTTGACAGGGTGATAAGATACCAAGGGTGGGGAATTTTCCCTAAGCTGAGGCAGCAGGATTCCTGTTAAAACTGGATTAAATGGGCCAAAAGGTCCCAAGAACCCAAGGTCAGGGGCCTAGTCAGAAGAAGGGCCCAGAGGAGCCTGGCTCATTTTGGTCATGGAGATCATCTTCATCAGTGGTTAAGTAGAATATTGCTTTGTGGGTGAAGTCACGTCTACTGTTAATGACCATGGGGGCAGTTAGCTACTTAGATGTACCCATCTGCTTGGTATGAGTTTCTAAGTTTAGAGAGAAAGAACGTTTAGCTTTTCTCTCTGATTAGACTTCTGTGAGATCGCCTCGAAATGGGCTGTAATGTTGAATATTAAGGTTTCAGGTTCTACATGGAAAAAGGATAGTTTTGAAGGAGGGACATCGCTGTTATGAAATATTACCTTCTGGGTTATACATTCTTGATTGTTTTCCAAAGCTCAAAATTATCTTATTATTTTATTTATTTATTTATTAAAAGATTTTATTTATTTATTTGACACACAGAGATCACAAGTAGGCAGTGAGGCAGGCAGAGTGCAGGGCTCGATCCCAGGACCCCGAGATCATGACTTGAGCCAATGGCAGAGGCTTAACCCACAGAGCCATCCAGGTGCTCCTGGAATTATCTTTTTATAAAAGCGAGGTTTAGGGGCACAAGTTTTAAAAAAGTGGCTCAGTGGGTTAAGCCTCTGCCTTCGGCTCAGGTCATGATCCCAGGGTCCTAGGATCAAGCCCCGCATCATGATCCCAGGGTCCTAGGATCAAGCCCCGCATCATCGGGCTCTTTGCTCAGCAGGGAGCCTGCTTCCCTCTCTCTCTCTCTCTGCCTGCCTCTCTGTCTACTGTGATCTCTCTCTGTCAAATAAATAAATAAATAAAATTTAAAAAAATGTGAGGTTTATGGGCTGTTCTATCAGAACCGTGGAGTTTACTCTTAAAACTGCAGATTCATGGATTCCATTCTAAATAGTTTGAGTTAGAATCTTTGGTTGAAACTCCCAAATCTGCATTTAAATAAGCAGCCTAAACAGTGGAATGAATCACAGCACCCAGAAATAGACCTGTAACAAAGATGGCATTACAATCAGTGGGCAAGGGATAAACTATTCAGTAAATAGAGTGAAGATAAATGGTTTTCTATGGAAAAAGATGCAGTTGGAGCCCTACCAAACACCATGAAGAAAAACAAACTCAATATGAATTAAATGTTTAAGTGTGAAATGTAGAACTATAAAACTTTTATTTTATTATTTCTTTTAAAGAGTCTATTTATTTATTTGACAGAGACACAGCAAGAGAGTGAACACGAGCAGGCGGAGTGAGAGAGGAAGCAGGGTCCCCGCAGGGCAGGGAGCCTGATGCGGGGCTCGATCCAGACTCAGGGATCATGACCTGAGCCGAAAGCAGACGCTTAACAACTGAGCCACCCAGGTACCCCAAACTATAAAATTTTAGAGAAAATACAGAAGAATATAATTTTGACATTGGAAGGGAGAAATAGATGTTAAATACACAAAAAACACAGGGGCACCTGGGTGGTGCAGTTGGTTAAGCATCTGACCCTTGGTTTCGGCTCAGGTGATCTCAGGGATTGAGCCCCAAAAGGGGATTTGTGCTGAGCTCAGAGTCTGCTGAAGTTTTCTCTCTCCCTCTGCCCCTCCTGCCACACTCTCTCTCTCTTAAATAAATAAATCTTTAAAAAAAAAACATTAAAAAATCATTAAAAAAATTTACTAGATCACAATGTAATCATTTTGTATGATAAGATATCTTAAACAAAGCCAAGAGACACAGCATAAACTTGGATGAGGTATTTGTTAATGAATATAACCAAAAAAAGAATTCGTAGCAAAAACATAAAAAGAACTTCTCTAAATCATTAACAAAAATAAAAGCAAACCAAGGGGAAAAAAGGGCAAATGTCGATCATATCCAACTCAGAACAGGAAACCTGAAAGATAAACACATATATGAAAAAGATGTCTAACTATATTAGTGTTTAGGGATAATGCAAATAAAAAGTGAGATTGGGGTGCCTGGATGGCTCAGTCGGTTAAGGGGCCAACTCTTGGTTTCAGCTCAGGTCTTGATCTCAGGGTTGTGAGACTGAGCTCCATGTTGGGCTCCATGCTCAGCCCAAGAGTCTGCTTAAGACTCTCTGCCCCGCCCCACTGTATGTGGTCTCTAAAATAAATAAATAAATAAGTAAATTGTTAAAAAAAAAAGTGATAAACTGTTCAAAGGGTTCATGAATATGTAGAGGAAATGAAACTTGGATACATTGTTGGCTAGAAAGTGGGTACAAACACTTTGGAGATCAAATTGGTAGTATCGGGGCGCCTGGGTGACTCAGTTGGTTAAGCGACTGCCTCCGGCTCAGGTCATGATCTTGGAGTCCTGGGATCGAGTCCCACATCAAGGCTCCCTGCTCGGCGGGGAGTCTGCTTCTCCCGCTGACCACTCTCTTCTCATGCTCTCTCTCTCAAATAAATAAATAGAATCATTAAAAATTTTTTTTAAAAAGTTGGTAGTATCTAATAGCTTTGTATATAAGCTACCCTAACTATATATTTCTATGAATATTCTGTTCATCTGTGCAAAGAAATATGTGGGGATATTTATGGCTGGGTTTATATGAGTAAAACATTGGACTGAACATAGATGTTATTGAGGGGTCATATAAATACAGTGTATTCATAGATTCCACTACTATATTCCTGTTAAAATGAATGAATTATGTTATGTATGAATATAAATATATCTAGAAAAGGTAATATTGGTAGGTGTTGGAGAGGAAGAATTTCCTCTTCCTTTCAAAGCCTTTCTAGCTGGACTAAGAATCAAATTAACATGAGACAGATTAATAGGAGAAAAATCAAATTTAATAGCATATATATGGGAAATCTACATGGGCATGGAAATTCCAAACACAGAACATTTTTCTTTTAAATACAGGCAATTTAAAGGATCCATCATCTGTCCATTTGTGAGTAGGATCTGTGAATAGTGACTCAAACCAATATGCCTTAATGGCTTAACCAAAGATGCAGGAGGTGTCCAAAGGGGACATAGATGATGTAGCCCCATGATCCAAAAGTTCACTCTCAGAATTAGCTGGAGAAGGCAAGATGTGTGTTGCACAGGTGGTAATGATGGTGTAATGCAAACAGCATCTAAATAATACCCCCCAAACGTGAGATGCCTCTAGCCACAGACCTGCTAATCTGCGACACTGGGCTAGCGATATTGGGATGGAACTTTGCACACTACTAAGGAACAAAGGTTAGTGTGACAAAGGTTCCTGTGGTTTGGAACCTCTCATAGCAGACACCCCTGAGAGCTGGCATGGCCAAACAGAAAGAGAGAAAGGGAGAGCGAGAGAGACTTGGATCCCTGGTCTGTTTGAAGTCCCAAGTTCACCTCTTATACGTGCACCATCAGGATGGTGGAGACCAAAAAGAATGTTCTCATTGGTCAAAAAGCCAATGGTCTTAGGACATAAAGCAAGACAGAAGGAAAAATACATGTACATTAATCGTGTTAGCTGAGCTTTTGGTCTTTGGAGGCATATTAATACCCAAGAGGTATATGCCATGGGGTTGGTGACTGTGTGTGGTTTTATAGTGTACCTCATTGCATGGAAGTTTTCTTGAGGTTAGCAGATGACCCAGTGTCAATGTGACCCATTCTGGGACCAACTTATCCCACCATGGGCAGCGTCTTGAGGTGTGAGCACTCTAAAAGCTTTTAACTGCTAGTGGTTTTGTGGCTTTGGCTTCCAGGATGTTCTTTAGCAACAGCTTTTTACCTCCTGTGCACATCAAATGACATGGACAAAAGAAAACAAAGACCTCCTCTGGGAAGAAATGCATCAGTCACCAGAGAGTAAGCTACCAAACTAGGCCCAAGGAACTGGCTCGGCAAGTATTTTCTCCTGCTAATCTAGATTCGCAAAGAGAGAAAAAGGATTCTCATTACGCTCCCTTCATCTGACACCACAGATAGAGAGATGTCAGGAAGCTGCCGTGGCAAGAAATGTGAACTTGGGTTGGCTGTTTGTCAGGTTTCCCAAGGACGTCTCAGCTGCAGCGGTGTCCAGAGCAAGCAGTGTCCAGTGAGTTCAAGTATCCTGCCAACAACATCAGTTGTTGGGGAGGAAGAATTTCCTCTTCTCTTCAAGGTCCTTCTAGCTGGGCTAGGAATTGAATGGCCCTGAGATAGATAAACAGGAGAGAATCAGATTTAATCATGTATGTGCAGGGAATCCACAGACATGGAAATTCCATAGACAGTGAGGCAAACATGATGTTTGTGTGAGCTAAAGAGAGCGGTCGGGGGTGTCTGGGTGGCTCCGTTGGTTAAGTGACTGCCTTTGGGTCAGGTCATGATCCTGGAGTCCTGGGATCGAGTCCTGCACCAGGCTCCCTGCTTAGCAGGAGTCTGCTTCTCCCTCTGACCTTCTCCCCTCTCGTGCTCTCTCTCTGTCAAATAAATAAATAAAATCTTAAAAAAAAAAAAAAAGCAGTCAGGGCCTGAGGATACAAAGGAGAGAAAGACCATTAACAGGAAGGGGAGAGGAGATGTTTGGAGAGCAAAGTTTTCCCTCTTATGTAGGTAAGTTTCTTAGGCACAGAGGAATCTCTGTTAAATAGCTTTCTTCCTGGTGTAACCAGGCAGTTGAGGGTGGAGATGAACAGCTTTTCTGGAATCTGCTAGGTTTTGATTGCTTTTAACTGAAAATAATATTCCTGCCAAAGTGGCCCATCTTGGGGTGACCTGCCCTTGGCCCTTACATAGAGAAGGTACATACGAATCTGTAAGCATTGGTGACATATTTATAGTTGCAAACATATTGTTGAAGCTGCATGATCCAGTTTCCTTCTACTCTTGCTAACCTTACAGACTGATTATATTATATTCAGAAATCAGAATGTTGAGGTTAAAAACTCTTAAAACTCATCTCATCCAATTTTTTACTTTTTAAGAAAGATCTTAAATGAACTTTTAACTATAGAATAGTTTTAGATGGATAGAAAAATTGTGAAGGTTGTATAGTACAGAGGGTTCCCATATATCCCCACACCTAGTTTTCCATATAATTAACATCTTACAGTAGTTGGTACGTTTGCTACAATTAATGAACTAAATAGAGTTTATGTTTTATTCAGTCTATGTTAATTTTTAGCTAATGTACCTTATGGGTTCCAGAATGCCATCTAGGATACAATGTAAATGTTTTTGTCATGTCTCCTTGGGCTCCTTTCAGTTATGGTAGTTTCTCAGACTTTTCCCTTTTTTGTTGTTTTTCATGGCTGTGCCCATTTTGAGCTGTAATGGTCAGGTGATTCATAGGATGCTCTTCACTGGAATCTGTCTGATATTTTTCTCATAATTACGTTGGAATTACATTGGATAAGAACACCACAGAAATGAAGTACCATTCTCATCACATTGTATCAAGTGTACATATTGTTAGCATGACTTACCATCTTTGGTGGTAAACTTGATCCTCTGGCAAAGGTACTGTTTGCCAGATTTCTCATCTGTAAAGTTACTTTGTTTTCTCCTTTTTCTGTGCTGTGTTCTTTGGAAGGAAGTCGTTATGTGCAGCCTGCACTGTTCTCCTTTTTTAGAAAGAGAAATTGTGAGGGCACCTGGGTGTCTCAGTTGGTTAAGTGTCTGACTTCGGCTCAGGTCATGACCCCAGGGTCCTGGGATTGAGCCCCATGTTGGGCTCCCTGCACAGTGGGGAGCTTGCTTCTCTCTCTACCTCTGCTCCTCCCTCAACTCATGTTTTCTTTGTCTCTCAAATAAATAAATAAAATCTTAAAAAGAAAAGAGAGAAATTATAGCTCAGAATGATGAAGTAATTTGCTGTAGGCCATAGCATTAATCATACTTAGACCGAGGTATGATCAGGGTCACAGTAAGAGGATTACTTAATGGATAGTAGTTGTTTTTTTTCTTTCTGTTGAAGGTTTTATTTGTTTATTTGCCAGAGAAAGAGAGCGAGAGCGAGAGTGAGAGAGAGAGAGAGCAGGTGCACAAGCAGGGGGAGTGGTTGGCAGAGGGAGCCTGATGTGGGACTCCATCCAGGACCCTGGGATCATGACCTGAGCCGAAGGCAGATGTTCAGCAGACTGAGCCACCCAGGTGTCCTTAGTTGTTTTATTTTAAAACTAATCAATGTGATTCAACAAATTTTATTTTACTTAGGTTTCAGTTCAGTTTACATGTAAAATTAAGGTTCAGGCAGTGGATTTAGAACATATGAAATCTAGCTTCCCCTCGTCCTCAACAACCTTTCTACTCAAAACATAGAGAATTATTAGATAATGTATTTTTTTCAAATTCACCCTGCCCCCACACATGCATAGCTGAGCTCAAGGTGAATAAAGGAAAATGTATACATGTTGGAAACTTGGAAGGAACCAGTTTAAAGAGCAGGAGCTAAAGCTTCACTGGGACTAGGGACTTATACTGAAGGCCAGCCCCCAACAAGGGCCATCCACGCAGGAGAGTCTAGAGTCCTGGATCTTTGAAACACAGTCTGGAAGGGGACGAGAGGTGCATGCCCAGAGGGGTATGTCTTCTTGGGCTCCTGGATTCCTTGGTTCTTAAAGATGGGCAATGTGGATCAGGGGTCAGGGGGCAAGAGAAACCCTCTAAATGCTGAGTCTCAGGCCCCATCCTGGATACTCGGGTCTGAGGGTGGTGCTGGAAACAGCCATGGGAGCGCTCCAGAGGATGAAGAAAAATGATGGCGGGGTGACGCTGTGGGGTCTGGAAGACAATGGTGAGTAAAGAGAGCAGTGACACGTGGGACATGGTTTTAAAAAGTACTTCCCGGAAAACAACAAGTATAACAGCATTTGGGTTTGTGTTTGGAAGCAAGCTGGAAATAAAATACTTCATAATAACTTGGAATTACTGTTCTGAACCCAACTTGTTCGTGCACCCGAAGTGCCGTAAGCCAGTGTCTGAGACCCTGGTTTTGAAGCAGAGAGAGCTTCATTATCAGGGCAGCCCAAAAGGAAGGCAAGGGATCATTCTCGAAGCTGTGTTGCCCTGCTGAGCCCAGGGCCAGCTTCTATATGCCTGGAGAAGGAGGTGGGTATGTGAGAGCAGAGTGAGGGGTTTCTTGAAACCTTTAAGGGGGTGGGGTTTGAAACAACCTAGAGCGGTTCGTTCTTCTGAGCAAGGAGGCACCTGTCAGACCCCGTTCTGTCAGGTAGGTCAGATAATTTCAAGACAAATGTTACCGTCCAGTCCCCATTAGGTTTCTACAATCAGTGTGTAAACAGAGAGTGGGGGTAAGAAGGCCAAGTCAAGGACTGACTGTGCATGAGGTTAAGAAGTGCATAAAACACACTTGAGTAGGGAACAAAACAGAATGTGGGGCTAGGTTAATAGCACAACTAACACAACTTCAGTTCTGCTTACGCTTTCAAAACAGGTCCGGGAGCCAAGTGTCCGGCCTCATCAGGAGGCAGAGGAAGTGACTGACTGTGTGCCAAGGCCCTGTCTTTTTCATAGAGAAAAGAGATACTGATTAACTTTGACTTTGTCAGCATATTTTAAGTGTAAGAATGTGTGCTAAAAATAAACAAAAAGCGTAACTTCTAAACTGGAAAGTGAAAAGAAAGAAGTTTAAAAAATCGATCTATTTAATGAAAGCATAAAGAAGAAAAACAGGATGAATTGCAAATATATATATATATGTATAAAGATGGTAGAAATTAATCCAAATACATCAATAACTATAATGCACAAATGCAGATTATACTCACTTTTCTAATATTGGATACAAAAATCTCTCAGTTTGGGATTAAAAAGTGAAATTTGTAAGAGGGTAGATCTTAAAAGTTCTCTTCGCAAGAAAAAAATGTGTAAATATGTATGGTGACTTATTAACTAGATTTGTGGCAGTCATTCTGCGGTAAACACAAACATTGAGTCATTCTGTTGTACATTTGGAACTAATATAAGGTTATATGGCAATTATACCTCAATTTAAAAAAACCATAGTAATTACACGCTATTTATAGATATACCTTAAACAAAAGGATTTGGAGTGATCAAAACAAAAAGAGAGAAAATCGTATACTGAGAAATTTGATATAACAATATTGAAAAATATTATGGGAATTCTAATAGGCTATTAAGCAAGAAATTGTGTAGACACAAAGAAAGCACATAATGCTAGGCAGTGGCATTGAAGGACCAAGAGGAGGGGGGCTCTGGCTTGTTCAGAGGGTAGAGCACAGGATGCTTGCTTTTGGGGTCGTGAGTTCAATCTCCACATTGGGGGCGGAGTTTACTTAAACTTAAACAAAAAAAAAAAAAAAAAAAGAGGAATATCCCTCTTAGAGACTGACAGAACAAGGAGGCCCAATTAAGGAGTCACCCTGACGAATCATGAAAGTAGGAAATAGGCACTCTCTTGTTCTCCAATTCAAGAGCCGTGGTGCAGTTTGCTTTATAGTGAAGCCCACATATTTCCCCCGTATTTCCTAAGTACATATTTTCAGTTCTCCAAACCAGCACGTGTTTTCTCATCTCTGGGCTTCATACACCCTTTGTTCTCTACCCAGATCTCTCCCCCACGACACAAGTGACACAAGCGTTGGAGCCCTGGGGCTGGGCCCTTTTCCCTATTGCAACACCGTGCTCTGCACACAGAGTGCTTCCGTCAATGCAGAAATGAGATAGGCAAGAAGAAAAGGGGATCACGGATGGGGAGGGTTTAATTGAACCTGAGGAGATGCCTTCAAAGAGGAAGTGCCCTTTAAGAAGAATCTAGGAGAAAGAATAAGGGCAAAGGTTGCTAGGGTAAAGGGAACAGCTTGAGCAAATGTCCTGAGGCTACTGAGAGAGCCCGGCCTGGCGGGGAATTTTGAGTAGTCACATTTCATGTAGCTGGAGTGTGTGTGGTAATGAAGCAGGACAAAATGAAGCTGGGTGGCTCAGTGGGTTAAGCCGCTGCCTTCGGCTCGGGTCATGATCTCAGGGTCCTGGGATCGAGTCCCGCATTGGGCTCTCTGCTCAACAGGGAGCCTGCTTCCTCCTCTCTCTCTCTCTGCCTGCCTCTCTGCCTACTTGTGATCTCTCTCTGTCAAAAAAAAAAAAAAAAAAAAAAAAATCTTTAGAACCAGAGCGCTCAGGTAGAGAAAAAAGCAAATGTTTGAGTTCTGTTCACAAAAGCATACTTTACAAAACTGCTGATAACTTAGAGAAAAGAGAAGCAGCTTTCCTTAAATCGAGCCCGGGATGCCATGCTAAGGAGTGGTCACTTTACCCTGCAGGTGGGATATGTCCAGGGAAGATACTGAAACAGTGGAATGATTGTGGTAGCTGTTAGAGCTCTTCACTGAGTATTTCCAGTATGTCCTACGTCCAGCCTCTATCAGGACTGTACTTCTCTGCCTGCCTTGAAGTGAGGCATGGCCACAGACCAGACATTGACCAATGCTAATGAATGAACATGATGTGTGCCACTTTGGGCAGAAACCCTAAGAGATGCTATCTGATTTGTCAGAGCCTTTTCCTGCGTGAATTACTATGGAAGTATGGGCCTTTGTCCTCGAGTGAGAATGACATAGAGAAGATCCTCAGCTTGTTTTTCACAGACACAAACAAGACAGAAACCGTTGTTTTCAGATGCAGAGACATGGTGGTTATTATTGTAGCATAACCTTGCTGGTTTGGACTATTATAGGTTTTTTGTTTGGTTTGGTTTCAGATATGACACTTGTTAGACTTGAAGCCAAGAGAAAAGTGAGGAGACCATTTCCACTGGGTACTGGCGGGAGGGAAGGGGAAGGATAGTCTGAGCCCGAGAATAAGGATTCACCGATTTTACTTATTTATGGGTTTCTGGTACCTGGCTCAGTTCCTGGAATGAAAGAGGGGGTGGTGGAATCTCATGCTTCCAAAAGGACTGTGTAGTTTTCTCCAAAAGATCTGTTCAAATCTTAATCCCTAGTGCTTTTGAATGTGACCTTATTTGGAAGCTGGATTTTTGCAGATATAATGAAGTTAAGGATCTTGGGAGGAGATAGCCCTAGATTTAGGATGGACTCCAATGACCATGACCGGTATCCTTCTAGGAGGAAGGAGAGAAAGACTTGGCACAGAGACTCAGGGCAAAGGTCATGCAGAGCTGGGGACAGAGACTAGAATCATGTATTCCCAAATCAAGGAATGCGAAGGGTTGCCCGCAGCCAGCGCACAACGGAGAAGAGGTAGGGGAGGTGTTGTCCCTCAGAGCCTTGAGGAACACAAACCACACCTTGATTTTGGACACCTGGCCTCTAGAACCAGAGCGCTCAGGCAGAGAAAAAAGCAAATGTTTGAGTTCTGTTCACAAAAGCATACTTTACAAAACTGCTGATAACTTAGAGAAAAGAGAAGCAGCTTTCCTTAAGTCTGGAAAAACGAAACATTAAAGAACCACAGGGTTTCAGCTTAAATGATATCCAGGTGGACCCACGCACCCAAGCGCATTGTCAACGAGCTTCTTTACATCAGGGAGCTCTTCAACTAGGTTGGAAATCGAACGCAGAATGTCGGGGTGTCTCAGGCGGACAGAGTCCCTTTCCTAAGTCGGACCCAGTCTGACCTCACCCTTGGGGCCATTCCCAAGTCGCCGCCGGCTGCCCCCCAGTCTGACCCAGGCGGGGTTTGGTTTCCATGCGGGACTCAGCCCCACCCAGACCCGGACCCGTTTGCAAGTCGGACCCAGTCTGACTCGGGCCCGTTTCCAGACTCAGTCCTGGGAAAAGAAATGCTCGGGGAGGGGAAGGGGGGCCCCGAAAGCTCCTCGCAGGATCCGTGAAGCTGGGTTGGGCAGGCGACCGCCAGAGCCAGTGGGGCCGGCAGGGAGCTGAAGGACTTGGACAGGTGGGTGGCCGGCATGCTCTCTGCTCCCGGGACACGTGGTGGCGTGGGTGGGGGGGTGGGGGGTTGGGGGGATGGGGGGAGTGGGGGGGCTGTGCTTGGAGAGGGTGGGGGAGGGTCTCCTTCAGTTCCCTGCTCTGACGTCAGAACTGTCAAGAGATAAACTGAGGCACATGCAAAATTTTAAGAATTTATTTGAGCCACAACCTGCGAGTGGCTGGCAACGCTGTACTCACAGCAGGTGGGGAGAGTTTCTTCAGGAGAAAAGGTGGAAGCAAAGTAAGGAAATTACTGATGGGCTACGACCCAAAACCTAGTGGCTTTGATTGATGTTTTGGTTTTGTAACCATGAGGGAGAGACAGAGCGTCTGTCGCATCAGATGGGGTGACATCCCCATAAACCTTCTGTAAGTTGAAAACGTCTTAAGTTGAGAATGCATTTAGTGCGCCTAACCTAAGGAACCCCGTGGCTTAGCCTAGCCTCCTGGAAACACATCAGCTCCCAGTTGGGCAAAATCCGCTCACACGAAGCCAATTTTATAGCCAAGTTTTGAATATCTTATGTAATGTATTGAATACTGCACTGAAAATGAAAACCAGAATGGCCAAGTGGGTAGAGAACGGCTATAAGCCCATTCCTCATGTTCCCTGGTGATTGTGGGGCTAACTGGGGGCTGTGGCTCGCTGCCCCTGCCCAGCTCAGAAGAGGGAATGGTACTGCTTATTGCTAAGCTGGGAAAAGACCCAGATTTGAAATTCGAAGTACATTTTCTGCTGAATATATGTTGCTTTTGCACCATCCTAAAGTAGGAAAATCATAAACAATAGTAAGTCAGGGACGGTCTGTGTAGGCCGAGATTTTGGTTGGCTTCAGTAAGCTGCTGTGGCATTAGAGCCCCCTCAATCTACGGCTTCCTTCGTTGATTAATTTAACGGAAGCCAGGGTTCTCAGTGCTGCTCAGGTCTTTTTGACTCTCTGTTGCACATTCCCAAGCTCAAACCCTCTCCTCTGTCCCCTGTCTCTGTGTTCTGCCTTCCAACCATCATAACCTACTTCTTGTCATTTCATTTTGCTCTGGTTTGTTTTTGTGCCCTGGTGAATCAAGTTTGGTTTGTTCTGAAGAAATAACAAATGCCCGATTCCCCTTCTTTAGAGCTCTGGGGTGAGTGCAATCTACAGCTGTTTATGAGTGGTGACAGTCCCCCGCTGGCAGATGTAGGCCTAAGACTTTTGTTTGGGAATGAGCTATCTTGAATGATGCCAGCCGAAGGAGAATTTCAGGAATTTGCTTTCATGTCGACCATTCATTTAAACACACTGAAGAATGGCCCCCACTTTCTTTAGCTTTTATAAGCTCTTGTGCAGTCTGAGAGCAATTTTTTTTTTATTCTTTCATGTGGTTTGGGGGGGGGATGGGGGAGTGAAAGACAGTTGTTCAAAGGGAAGCTCTTTATTCACTCTGCCTCTCACGTCTGTTTCATAGGAAATTTTCCATAGGAATTCTAGAAAGAGAAACAAATGACTTGGGCTGAAAGCAACATTTGGTGTATGAAACATTCCAGTGGCTCTGTCTGTGGCCAGCAGGGCAGCCAAGCCTACGGAATTTCAAGGAACGCAGCACTTTTAAAATCAGAGCCCTATGTCTGGCCGCAATGCTAATTGTTTCACAATAGTCACTTGGTATATAGTGTTATGGGGACTTCAGTGGTTTCTTTTGTCTGAAACAGGCTAACTCCTAGTGCTTATTCAGAAAGGTTACAATTAGAAAGGATATGGGAACAGAGCTTGAGAAAGTAATCGTGGGCACCAATATCCCCTTTCATTATAAGTCGCTTCCTCTTCCCTGTTTCTGTAGTTGGGAGATGCCAAATGCTTGAATCGACGGGGAGTTCTCTTTTCCTAGGGAAGGACGTGGTGTAACTGCGGGCAGCAGATATCTGAATCTCGTGGTCTAAACAGCTGGCACCCGGAACAGGCATGTAAATGGAGGCTGGTGGTGATTTGAACAAAGCCCAAACATGCCTGGGGTTAGCTTGATTTACCAGAATCAAAAGAACCTGGACAAGAACCAAATTGTGGAGTCTTTGTTTGGAAAGTTTTGTAGGATAAAGGCTAGTTGGACTTAAAGAAAACTGTTCCATCAGGATTTCGAAACAAAATATTGAAAAAGAACAGAGGGTTTCTCTATCTTTCCTTCCCACAGGCCAGGTTTTGAGTTCCATGAGAGGACTAGTTTGTTGGATGAGATGCAGACTCCATTCCGCCTGGAACAGGACACCCTGGCTTGGATTTATTTCCATTGCTTAAGGGGAAAACTAATTAGTTGATTTTTCCCAGTGTTTTTATTGTGGTTGAATATACATTGGAGGCACTGTTAAGTTGACAAAGAAAGTGGACGTGACCTATAAATGCCATAGTAGAGGTGTGGCCATTTACCTTCCATTTCTAGCTGCCTTTGCCAGCAAAGTCAGCAGATGAAGTTTGCATCTCGGTGACATTTTTTGTGAAATGATGGTACAAAAAATACCAATTTTATTATTTTTTTAAAAGATTTTATTATTTGAGAGTGAGAGAGCATGAGTTGGGGTGGGGATGGTAGGATGGGCAGAGGGAGAGGGAGAAGCAGGCTCCCCACTGAGCAGGGAGCCCGATGTGGGGCTTGATCCCAGTGCCCTAGGATCATGACCTGAGCTGAAGGCAGATTCTTAAGCGACTGAGCCACCGAGGCACCCCTAAAAATACCAGTTTCAAAACAAGCCAAGTGAAAAACTGCCTGTAAATGTAAACTATGATGTTCTTGTGGCTTTGTATGGGTCTGTTCCCGAAATACTATGGTCTCCCCCAACACATGGATTCATCTGTGTGGAACCAGAACACACATGGTAGGTGCTCAGCATTGTTGAATAACAGAATTTTTTTGTGTCAAAGTATCATCATGCTCTATAGCAAGCTGGACGACTATAGTTCACAGACCTCTTTTCCTAAATAAAGTTTTATTGGAACATAGCTATATCCAATGTTGACTATGGCTGCTTTTTGCTACTATGGCAGAAGTTAGTAGTTGTGACAGAGACCTTCTGGCCTGTAAAACCCCATATATTGACTAACTGGCATTTTATGGAGAAAATTTGCTAACTGCTGCTCTACCTCCAGACTTCTCTATTTTTTTTTTTAAAGATTTTATTTATTTATTTGACAGATAGATCACAAGTAGGCAGAGAGGCAGGTAGAGAGAGGAAGGGAAGCAGGCTCCCTGCTGAGCAGAGAGCCCGATGCGGGGCTCGATCCCAGGACCCTGGGATCATGACCTGAGCTGAAGGCAGAGGCTTTAACCCAGTGAGCCACCCAGGTGCCCCCAGACTTCTCTATTTTCCCCTAAATGATGGATTCATGAATGCTTCTAGAACCAATTGTGTCAAAGTCTGTTCCAGGGAACACTCTTTCTATGAGCTACTCCTTCCTGGTTTAGGAAGTTCAGAAAATATAAACGAATAATATACTTTGTGCAGTTTGGCAGTCGAAAACAACTGTATATGGGTGTCTGGGTGCTCAGTCAGTTAAGCATCTGCCTTTGGCTTGGGTCTTGGGATCAAGCCGTGCATCGGGCTCCCAACATAGCGGGAAGCCTGCTTCTCCCTCCCCCAATCCCCCTGCTTGTGTTCCCTCTCTTGCTGCCTCTCTCTCTGTCACATAAGTGAATAAAATCTTTAAAAAAAAAAACCCAAGTGTATAGTTTTGATTCAGTATTTTCAAATTCATTTGATATAATAATAATTATTATTATTTTTACCAGTTAATGTTTTATAGGAGGAAGCTGCCTCAGGCACAGCTTAGGAAATATGGATAACAGAATTGATTTTATATGCTAGCTCCGGTAAATTGGAGGCGACTCCAATGTGTTGCATTGAGAAGGGTCATGAGGTACTGCCAAGGGACTGTGGGAAGAAAACAGCGACTCCTTCCCTAGATCAGCCATATATCTGTGCCAGCATTTGCCAGCACTGGTTTAGACCTTACTCAAACTACATTATGCTGATGGCCTGTATGGTTTCTACACCTACCCCTGCTCTGCCTGAAATACTACTTCAGATGCTTTTCTTATGTGGCTTATGATCTAGTGATGAGGAAATTCACAGCGAGTTAAAGGGAGAGTTCTTGTCTTATCTTACAGGAGAACTGCTTGGAAGATGAAATTTAATTGGTCATACAGAAGAAAACTTGATTACATCATTCTGTGTCTGGTATTCCCATCACACTTATGTGACACTTTTTATCATTTTTCACAGCCCTTCAATATTCTGTTTGTTTTTTTCAGTCCTTGTTCTTTTTGTTTTTCAGATTTTGTAGTTCCTATTGACATTTGCACAAACCTAGAGATTCTTTCCTCAGTCTGGTGTACAGACAAGCTCATTGAAGGCGTTTTTCATTTCTGTTACAGTGGCTAGCATTTCTTTTTTATTCTTTTTTAGAATTTCCATCTCTCTGATTACCCATCTGTTCTTGTATGTTCTCAGTTTTTTCCATGAGAGCCCTGGGCATATTAATCATAGTGGTTTCAAATTCCCATCTTGTAATAATAGACCTAATAATAGTTCTCATTCCTGGCATATCTGAGTCTGGTTCTGATGGTTGTTATGTCTCTTCAAACTTTTTTTGCTTTAGCATGGTCTGTGATTTTTTGTTAAAAGCCAGACATGATTTAGTGCATTAAAAAAAAACAACCCCAAAACCTTCTAGTAAATAGACCTTAGTAATATGATGGTGAGGTGAGATGTGGGGCATGGGGAAGTGTTTGATAGTCCTGAGATTAGGTCTCGGTCTTTTGGTGAGCCCGTGCCTCCACGCTGGCAAGTTCACACGGGCTTCTGCCTCCCCTGCCCTTCCCACTTAGGTGCGGTAGGAGAGGAATGGGCTCTAGTTGGATAGTTCCCTTCCCAGAAATGGGTTAGGCCCTCTTGAGAGCAGGTCTTACTACCAAGAAGAAGGAAATTCTTTAGTGTATTTCAAAATGGATGATTTTCCCCTGCTGGAAGCTTGAGAGGATTTTTCTCCATCACTGTCTACTTGTCTGCATTGAGCCTCCAGCAGTTTGTCAATTACTTTGAGGTTTCCTCCCCTGGTATTGGTTGCAATGGAGGTTTCTGCTCTGGTAAGCTGGGATTCTCTATTTTAAGTCATTGATTTTCAGTTTATTCGGCTTTTAACTCATTGTTAGGAGGGAATGATAGCTTCCCAGCTCTTCACATGCCAGACTGGAAACTGGAAATCTACAGCATTCTGTACACCTTCCTGGGTCCTAAAAACATAATAAAGCAGATTCTTTGTCAGACCTTGGGTGTCAAGGAGACGTTATAAATTAATTTTTGAAGCTCCATCTTTGCTCCAAACGTGTAACTATATAAAAAGAGAAGATGAAAGTAATAAATACACTAACAAGAAAGAATAACATTTTCCCAGACCAGAAATACAACAAAAGACAAAGCTATGGTTGGAGCTGGGGTTGGAACCTGCTGGGTTGTATGTCTGAAAGTAGATAGGAGCTTCTGGAAACTAGGGCCCGGAGTGAGGCTCCCCTAGTTAAGAAAGGAGATTGGAACTCTCCTTAGGGCTGCTACTTCTATGAAACTTGGTGTCCAGGAAAGAAGGACACTGTACAAGTTCACAACCCCAAAATGAGGAAAGCCCCAAACAGTGGCAGCTCCTTATCTGCAGTGCCATCAAGGGGATGGAGGGCCAGAGGCGGTTATAGACCCACCACTAGAAGTGGGAGGCTGGCTAGAGGGGAAGGAAAGAGATTTAACCAAAGAGAACTTAAGGTGCAAATTCCAGAACATATGAAGAAATCTAGCCTATGACTGCCAACCACTGGAGACAAACTTTAGGTAAATGAAAATAATAGAGAAATATGAAAAAGACTTTAAATACATGTTTTGAGGATCTTCAGAGTGGTCAATGAAATAAGAACTTCCATAACAAGAGCAAGAATTAACCAAAGGTAAGCAGAAATGAAATTAAGAAGCATATATGAAAGAGAGCCACTTAGGTATCTTGTGCATGAAAAACAGAGATAAAGCACACAGTATGTGGCATCAGCATTAGGCTGACACATGAAGGAAGATACTGTGCTCTCGATAATTGTGTCAGAACTTTGCCAAGAATGCAGTACACAGAGAAGAGGAAAAAAACATATGGAGAAATAGGGGAAGGGCATGGGAGATTGACTGAGAAGCCTACATCCAACAGGAAGCTCAGAAGAAAGGAAGGAGGGTGAGAAGCACTATTCAAAGAGAGACTGAGGATTTTTCAGAGTTAAAGTCACAAACCCTCACATGTAAATGAAGACAAAGGATGATGAAGTGGTTAAATGAAAATAGATGTAGATGTAGATACAAAACAGTAATATGGTGGAACTCCAGGCATGGGGAGAGAAGTCTTAAAAACTGAGAGAGAAGAATGCCTGCTAATAAATACCTGTTAGATGAACAACAGACTTCTTACCTATAGCCAATGCCAGATTATAACAAAGTATCACTTTCAGTTTGCTGATAGCAAGTGCAAAAATTGAATTCTAAATCCAAATAAAGTACGACTCAAAAATGAGGACCATACAGTTTCAAAAAGCATTAGGAAAACTTGCTGCTTAACATTCTCAGTGAAAGAGCTATTAACAGATATCTAAGAATTGGGGTACAGAAAACCAGAAAATAATACGTTATTATTTTAATTAACGATTGACACTATTCACACAGACATGCACACTCAAAATTCTACATAAGAATACCAAGGAAGCAGGAAAGGTGGAAATGGGGGTTGAGGTCTTTTGATTGGGTAGGAAAAGAGGACTTTGGTTGTTTAGAATCACTTGGTACACACAGGTTGTGGGCCCCACCTGGAGTTTCCCATTCCTTAGGTCTGTGGTGGGACCTGAGAACTTGCATTTCTAACAATTACCAGGTGATACTGATGCTACTGGTCTGGGTCTATACTTTGAGAACCACTCCTCCAGACTTCAGGAGAAATATATTGTAGCTAACTCTGTAGGTTAGAAAAACTGAGTAACCTTGGAAAGCATAGAAATAATGTATAGCTTTAAAACCACAAAGGAGGGAAAAAAATGTATATAAAAATGTTATAAGTACAACAGAAGGCAAGAAAGAAGAAAACATAATGAGGACGAAAAGGGGAATAGTAAACACAAATGGAGACAATCTATAGACTGGAAGACAATTTTTGCAACACATCAAACTGAGAAGTTATTTGTGTGTAGAATGTATTAAGAACCCTTGCCAAACTGTAAAGAAAGGCCAAAACCTTGAGAAAAATTGCAAATGCTATAATTAAGCAATTCACATAAAATGAAACTAGCATGACCAACCAGCCCAGGAAAGTGTTTTGTCTCATTAGCGACCAAAGAGATGCAAATTAAAACATGGGTTGTTACCCAGCAGATCCGTGAACACTTAAAAGCCTGATAATTGTAATAATTGTGAATGTGAGTGGGAATGCGGAGAAACAAGACAGAAGTCTCCCACCCAGCTGGTGAGTGGATGCACTGGTATGATTCCTTTGTGAACAGTCTGACACAACCTCGTAAGGATATGGTCCTAATGTCATACCCAACTAAATATGCATATTCTCTGGGATCCAGCAATTCTGCTTTCTAGGATTCTTTCAGAACTCTTGCATGTATACACAGAGGTGTGGGTGTGAATGTTCTTGCGGCATTGCTTGTGATAATGAAGAACTGAAAATAGCCTAACTCTTTCACCAGCAAGTGGATAAAAATGTCCGATCTCCATAAAATGGAACTCAAATAATTAAAATGAATTGGTAGCATGTGGAGATAAATTCTATCTGTAAGTTCCTTAATGTTATTTACTAGACAACATTATTGACTCCAACTACTTGGAAATAGCCTTAGCTAAAATTATCATCAAAACATGTAGTTTGTGGGGTGCCTGGGTGGCTCAGTTGTTAAGCGTCTGCCTTTGGCTCAGGTCGTGATCCCAGGGTCCTGGGATCGAGCCGGGTTCTCTGCTCAGTGGGAAACCTGCTTCTCCCTCTCCCACTCCCCCTGCTTGTATTCCCTCTCTCTCTGTCAAATAAATAAATCTTAAAAAAAAAAATGTAGTTTGAGATTTCAGTGATAAATAAGAAATTTCCATGAAGTCTTTGGCATAAGGGCTTTTGTGAACCCAAAACGCTGGGTTAGTCACTGTTTGTTTAGATTAGAAAGATAATGCAGAAAGTTAGAGAAGATTTCCATTCCAGTAACAACAATTTTAAAATTAATCTATGCTTCTTTTATATGTTATCATAAAATTATCTCTAAGTTTGTTTATTAAATGGAACAAAGAACTTTGTATAATGTGTGCAGAAGTTTGTTTAATAGTTCTTGTCCAAAGAGGGTTGACTTGTGAACTTGAAACAATGTCTGTTTATTTTACATTTGTCAGAGAATTTATAATAGGTAAGTGTATTTTTTATTTAAAGAAATAAAGTGTTATTCTGTTCTTGTTTCACTTAGTACAACAAGTATATTTTAAAAAGTTCATTAAAATTAAGAAAGCGTAGGGGCGCCTGGGTAGCTCAGTCAGTTCAGTGTCCGACTCTTGATTTCAGCTCAGGTCATGATCTCAGGGTCCTGGGATTGAGCCCCATGTCAGGCTCCGTGCTCCGTGTGGCATCTGAGATTCTCTCTCTCCCTCTGTGTGTGTCTCTGCCCTTACCCTCATGTTCTCGCTCTCTCTCTCAAAATAAATAACATCTTAAAAAAAAATTAAGAAAGCATAATTGAAACCTTGCTGTCTGCAAAAGGATTTTTTTGAAGTAAAATTAATTAGTCTTTTTTTTTTTTTTTAAAGATTTTATTTATTTATTTGAGAGAGAGACAGTGAGAGAGAGCATTACCGAGGAAAAGGTCAGAGGGAGAAGCAGACTCCCCATGGAGCTGGGAGCCCAAAGCGGGACTTGATCCCAGGACTCCGGGATCATGACCTGAGCCGAAGGCAGTCGTCCAACCAACTGAGCCACCCAGGCGTCCCTAATTACTCTTTCTAACATTCACTTAAAACTGTAACACTAAATCTAATTTTCCAGTTACATATATTAATGTGGTAAATCCCAAAAATGAAAAGCGGAGTGCAAAAAGCAAATTGTTGACACTTCTATAAACAATTTCAACATTCAGAACAATGCTGTATGTACAGAATATGAATAAAAAATATATGAAAAATGTGTTCTGTCCTCCATAAACATAATTCTTATAAACCAATGCCTCCCAGCAGTCCTTCTCCTGCCTCAGCTCTCGCCTTTGGTTCACACAGATGCTGTGCAAACGTGTGGCAGTCCTGCCTCGGGGGCCTGCAGGGGCAGCAGCAGGCTGTTAGCAGCGAGCTGGCTGTCTCTTCACACGCACAGTAACCTTCCTGCACATTTCCACTTAGCACCTTCGTGTTTGTCCACAGCTACACACACCTTCCCCGGTCTCCTGACGCTCCCCGGCCGTGCCCCACACTCAGCAGAGGGCCCCGTCTGGCATTTAATCAGGAAAGTGGAGGTCAGTAGGCATTCCCACCTGAGCTGCTCCTGCTCTGTTTCCTGACCCATGGATCTGAATCCAAAGCCTTTATTCCTTTCATTCCCCTGCATTTCTGTGAGAACTGTGGCCTGCCTTCTATATCTGTTCAGTGACCTGTGTTCTGGATCTCTCGTTTTACTTTTTCAGAATATGTTTATCCATGGCGCCTCTGGCTCCTGTGTCTTAAATAATTTTTTAAAAAATATTTTATTTATTTATTTGACAGAGATCACAAGCAGGCAGAGAGACTGGCAGAGAGAGAGGAAGGGAAGCAGGCTCCTGGCCAAGCAGAGAGCCCGATGCGGGGCTCGATCTCAGGACCCTGGGATCATGAGCTGAGCCGAAGGCAGAGGCTTTAATCTACTGAGCCACGCAGGCGCCCCGGCTCCTGTGTCTTTATTCCCTCTTGACATGTTTTCATTTCCCTTTGGTCTACAATTGTGCTTCACTATCTTCCAACTTAAAAAAAAAAAAAAAAAAAAACCCTTGATTTTCTGTGACCTTCCCATTTCCAGTACACCTATTTATTCCTCCTTTGACAACTGATTTCTGAAAACTTTGTCACTAAACGAAGAGCCATTAGGGTGAAAATCCTTTTCTGACCCGCTATTACATGCAGTGACACAACCCTTCACCATCAAATTCCTCACAAGAGAAAGCTGCTGGAGCTTTCTCCACTGTCTCCATCCACTTCCATGGTGGTCTGCTTTCTGCCTTAGTTCACTAACTTCTCTTGCCAAGAGCATTGTCAGTTCACTGTCTGTGGGTGAGTTCAGTGTTTTGTCTTGGCTTCTTGGAAGTAGTTCATAAAGTTGATTATTTCCTCTTATTGAATACCTTTCCTCCCATGATTCCAGTTTAGTTGAATGGACATTTATTGATGGGACAGGTAGGATGTGCCAGAAACCAACCTGGGTGCCAGCGTAAGACTTGGGCCCTGTCCTTGAGAGCTGTAGAAGCTGGAGATTGGGGGTGTGGAGGAGATGGAGATGCTGTTTCACTTAGAAGGTCATGGGCGCTGGGTATAGCTCTGCTCAGGAGCCCACAGCAGAAACAGTTGGGGTGGTGAGGCCGGGGGAGACCAAGAGAAGGCTTTTCTGGGGAAGGTGGTACCTGAGCTGAGTCTTGAAACTTGAGTATTAATATAATTTCCAGCTCTTCTTGTTTCCTTTATATCTTTGTCTTTCCACATCTCTTCTTTTTTGCTATTTATGTTTCTCAGTCTTGCTTCCTCTGTTCTCTGTTCCTCCTCTTTTCTCTTCTCATTCTGTTCACTCTTGACATGTGTCTCTGGCCTTGATTAGCACTTGTCTCCTCAGATCTGTCTCGGACTCCAAGCTAGACTGATTTCACCACTTTCCCCTCCACAGGGTTTGTTGAGATATCATGGATATATAACACTGCGTACATTGAAGACGCACAATGTAATGATTTGTACACATACATATTGTAACATGTTTACTGCACCCACTCTGTCTGGTCTGGGTATTTTATAGGCAGTTCAACCTTGGATACCTAAAAATGGCTATTTAACCCCTTCCATCCACCTTCCTCCTATGCTTCCTGTCAGTGAATGCCACTATAATCTCTGTCTAGATGCCTAGGTCAAGCATTTAAGAATCAACTTTGAGGGGCGCCTGGGTGGCTCATTGGGTTAAAGCCTCTGCCATCTGTTCAGGTCATGATTCCAGGGTCCTGGGATGGAGCCCCACATCGGGCTCTCTGCTCAGCAGGGAGCCTGCTTCCTCCTCTCTCTCTGCCTGCCTCTCTGCCTACTTGTGATCTCTGTCTGTCAAATAAATAAATAAAAATCTTAAAAAAAAATCAACATTGATCCTCTGTCCCCCTTACCTACCGTGTCTGTATGGTGACTGAGAGTTACTGATTTGGCTACTTCATAGCTCTCTAGCTCTCTGCTTCTCTGCATTCCCCTCCTTTTGCCTTGACTTAGACCTTCCGCATTTTCTGCCCGTTGCACTCACCTCCTAAGTGGTCTCTCCATCTTCAGGCTTTTTCCCCTTAAAGTCTTCCCATATCCCCATCAAGCAACCTCTCCAAGAATGGATCTGGTCTCTTCATTCCCCTGATTAAGGTCCTTTGATCACTGCCCCTTGCCATCAGGGTGCAGCATAAACTGGTGGAAGTGGCTCACGGAGCTTCACCTCTGGAAGCTTCACTCCATGTTCCTGATTTTTAAAACAGTCTAACTGCATATGGTTCTCTGAGCATACTGGTCTCTGTTGTGCTTTTGTAATTACACACATGCTATTCACTCTGTCTGGAACTTCCTTGTCCCCTTTCTTAGCTGACTGTGCCCCAGTTACTCAGTTGTCACTTCCAACTGCAAAAGGCTTCCCTCTCTCCATCTTTCTGAATATAGTTCACTCTGACCCAGAGGCTCTGTAGCATCAGTTTTGTGTCTAGCATTTCTCACGCCATACATTTATTACCACGGCTTGTCTGTTATCTTCTACTTAATTGCTAGGGGTCTTGAGGCCAAGTACTGTGTGTTCTCTGTGGCCTCAGTTCCTAGAGTAGTGACACACAGGCAGAAGACATGTACTCAACAGATGTGTATAAAGCGAATAAATGGATCTAGCCTCCCCTAAAACTTTCCCATGGCTATCATCCTGGTCCTGGTTCCTTTGTGGTCTGTGTTACTTAAAAAAAAAAAAAAAAGTGGGTGAGGAAGTAATAGAAATAAGATAAAAAGATTTTTCAAAAAGTGTTGAAAAATGACTCTTGAATTAGATTTTTATTTTTATAACAGTCAAAACTGACATCTACGGCACAACCACACACAAAAATTCCTGTCGGGCAAAGTGGCATAAGGGATCACAGAAGACTTTTGGATAAATTTTTAAAAAAGCAACACAGTGAAACAAATCCTGAATAGTAAGCTTGAGATTTACTTAAAGGCACATGTTTTAAGACAGTCATAGGTAATGCTTCTCAAAGACTAGAAAGACATCCTTAATAATAAGCAGATGTACTTAAACTATTTTGAGCTGACATTAATGAGCTGCTAGACTGTTTTACATACATGATCTCAATTAGTATATACATGACACTGTCAAGTGTGTATAATTATGCTGCCCAGGTTATTGCGAAAACAGGCCTTTCTCTGGATCCAAACCCAGTGCTTTCTACTTTCCCCTAAGGAGGCTTTTCCTCAGGGGGCGGAGCTCAGCTCACCAGGGAATGCAGGGGCTGGACTTTGTCTTCCTGGATAGAAATACACCTGCTGATGTGGCCCCCCGCAACCTGGTTGCCTTTTGGGGGATTTCCCCATTTAGGAGTCTTTGAGCAGAGGGAGTCTTGGGGTCGCATATAATAATGGACCAGAGGCTCTGGAGGGAGGTAATGTTCTTACTTAATGCCATCTCCTGTGGCAAACTTGCCTCTGAAGTCTCCAGGCCTGAGTGCTGAGAATGAGCTGCTGCTTCCAGATGAGGAGGTAGCGGCACGAAGAGCCAGACTCCCTGCTCAGATGTCCCTATGGAGTCAGGACCAGAGCAAGGGTCCAGCTGTCACTCCTGGACACTCAGGTGGCTTATACTGGACACATATGTGTGGCAGAAATGGGACCTGAGAGAAGCCAATGCACCTTCCTGCCTGTGTTACACTGAGCCCAGGTGCACACACCTGTCTTCCGTTATTTTGAGGTTCCTCAAAATCCCTGGTCAGAACTCAGCTCACAAGAAGACCCTCCGGTATATGTTCCTGATGAATTCGGAAGATTTTACAGACAACTCACTGTCTGATGGAACGTCCACAAACTTCCCTCAGCCATTCAAAGCCCTTCCAACAGCGAGGACTGCAGCTTGGGTCCCAGAGCGGCAGCCCTTGAGGTCATGGGCTTCGAGGGTTGCCCCGTGCTCGCAGAGACCATTGTGAAATATTCAGGGCTTCTCAAGCTGGATATTGGATTGCTAGTGGCGTGACTTCACATGGTGGGAGTCGGCCGCAGAAGTTTGCCAACCCTACCTATCAGGGCTTCCCCCTGCGTACTGGGAGCCAGTTGACAGAACCGGTTTAGTGGGTCTAACCTGTGACTGCTCCAGTGACTATCCCAAGTAACTAGTGTTGCTGTTAAGCACAGGATCACAGCCCACTTAACAGCAGCCTTGCCTTAAAGGTCCTGCGCAGCCAAGCCACTGGACTCCTATGAATAATTGATCCATGGAGTAAAAAGCAAATTAGTGAGACACCTGTAAAGAGATATGCTTTCCCCCTGCCTTTGATTTCTGTTGAAATGCTGTGAAACTGTCCCGTCTGTCTTTGCGAGGTTGGTTGGTGGGCTGGTTGGTCTTCTCCAACTCCGGTAGAATGTGAGCCCTCTGGGGACACAGGCTTCATTTCTGCGGTGTCCCTGCTAGCCAGTAGAGTGAAAGAAGATCAGAAAAATCCCTGTTCCTCAAACAACAAATACAGTAGAAACCAGCAGCGAGTTCAGCAGCAGCAAGCAAGCAGGGAAATGGTTATACTCTCGCTCTATGACTGTGAGAATCTGGTAGCCAAAGAAAGAATCAGGGGAGTCTACAATGGCTGTGCTTAGCTTGGCTTCTTGCCCACTTCCACCTTCCAGAAGCAGCAGAAGGGGAGATAGTAAGTGATTTTTTTTTTTTTTTTTAAAGAGAGGTAGAAGGGGGGAGGGACAGAAGAAAAGGGAAAGAGAATCTTTTTTTTTTTTTAAATAGGATTTTATTTATTTATTTGACAGACAGAGATCCCAAGTAGGCAGAGAGCAGGCAGAGAGAGGAGTAAGCAGGCTCCCTGCTGAGCAGAGAGCCCCATGTGGGACTGGATCCCGGAACCCTGGGATCATGACCTGAGCTGAAGGCAGGGGCTTTAACCCACTGAGCCACCCAGGTGCCCCAGGAAAGAGAATCTTAAGGAAGCTCCACACGTAGCATGGACCCTGACATGGGGCTTGATCTCACAACCCTACAATCACAGCTGAAGCTAAAATCAAGAGTTGTACGCTTAACTGAGCCAGAGGCCCCAGTAGGTGAAAATTCTTATAAAATTTTTATAAATATTGCCATATTTGTGGAGAAGCAGATGAAGGAAGGGAGTAGGCAGCATAGGAAAAAGTCTGGGCACCCTTGCGCCCATGGGAATAGTTTTAGCAGGGGAGAGCACTCCCAGTTAGGTGATGCGAATTCTTAGGATATTAAGAAAATCTCTGAAAAAATAGAAGAGTTGTGTCCTCAAATTAAGGTTACTCAGAGCCCCGGCCGAGCTCTCTCCTTATCCTTTGCACCACAGACTATGGAAAAATTAATCTAAAACAATATCCACTCTCTAACCCAGAATTCAGAGGAGAAAACAGTGCAGTGTCAGAAGAGCGGCGAAGATGTCAGTGAAACAGACTTGCGTTCTGTCTGAGCAAACGGAAGTTGGGTTGGAGCTGTCCACCTTCAAGGTGGGTAAAAAACCCAAACAGGGCTAGATAGATTGAGAAGAAGGGAGGAAGGGAACCAGGGAAGTGGGAAGAACAGAAGAGAGTTCAAGGAAGTACAGGGAAGGAGAAAAGGAAGGAAGAACCAAGGTACAAGGAAAGAAGGAAGAGTGGGAAAGAGACTTGGAGAAGAAGGGACGGAGTGAGAACATGGTGGGTAAAACACAGACAAATCATTCCACCCATAGTTCATGGGTGGTTTGGGTCATAAAAGAAGTATGAACAGGGGAGCGCCTGGGTGGCTCAGTGGGTTAAAGCCTCTGCCTTCGGCTCAGGTCATGATCCTGGGGTCCTGGATTTGAGCCCACATCGGGCTCTCTGCTTAGTGGGGAGCCTGCTTCCCCGCCCCCCGCCCCCGGCCTGCCTCTCTCTACTTGGGATCTATGTCTGTCAAATAAATAAATAAAATCTTCCCCCCCAAAAAACAAAACCCCAAAACAAAAATAGAAGTATGAACAGGAATTTTTTTAAAGGGAGGAGGGGCAGGAGAGGGAGAGAGAGAATCTTAAGCAGGCTCCATGCTCGGCACAGAGCCCCACACAGGGCTCAGTCTCACCACCCCGAGATCATGACCCTGAGATCATGACCTGAGCTGAAATCAAAAACTGGTTGCATAACTGACTGAGCGACACAGGGACCCCAGGCGTTCTTTATTAGAACAGGAACATAAAAATAAGAACTCAAGGACAGAATGGGAAGAAACAGCAGCATGAAATGCAGAAGATTTCAGAGCTAAGGGAACAAATTAAGGACCAAAACAACGTCATTAAAAAACTTAGACGCATAAATTAGAGACAACAAAGAACAGAGTACACACAGCTGAAAATCAAATTATTTCCATAGAGAGAAAGCTGAAAATTTCAGAGTGCACCCAGAAGGAAAATGCAAGAGTTGAAAGCAATTAGAACAGAGTCTCACCACCACTGGGCTTCTGGCTCACTCTCAAGTCCACATCCTAGCAATTCTTCCACTTCACTGAGATGATCAGTCCAGTGTCCTACTGCATTTCGTAATTCATTTTTCGCCTCACTCCCACTGTATCCAGCTTGGATTTACTTTACACACACCTTGAAAGTAGGGTTGTAATACATTTGTTGTTTTATTTTATCTTTTGGACAAATTTCCCCTGGAATGATAGGCTTTTTGGTATGGCGGGGGCTTGGTTTAGAGCTTCTAGGACAACAACTTCTCTTTTCTCCATAGCTTTTCCTTCTCAGTCTTCTTTACTGGATTCTCCTTTTCCCAGCCTCCAGATGTGACTGTATCTGAAGGCTTAGTTCTGGGTCAACTTTTCTGTTGACACTGGTGCCATGTTCAGTCCTCACATATGCTGTTTGTTTTGGGGTTAGAGAACTGGGTGCAAGTCTTTCCCTTTTTTTTAAAAAATATTTTTATTTATTCATTTGACAGGCAGAGATCATAAGTAGGCAGAGAGGCAGGCAGAGAGAGAGAGAGAGAGAGAGAGAGAGGAGGAAGCAGGCTCCCCGCTGAGCAGAGAGCCCTATGCGGGGCTCCATCCCAGGACCCTGAGATCATGACCTGAGCCGAAGGCAGAGGCTTTAACCCACTGAGCCACCCAGGTGCCCCGGTGCAAGTCTGTCTTAAAGCCCAGATGATTTTGTTGCACAGTGAGGACTGAAGACCACTGTTTCCCCATGGTGATTGTCCTCCGGCTGTTAATTTTACCCATATGTTGACCAGTTCTAAATTTCTGACTCCACTGAACTCTAGACAAGACGTAGATACCTTTTGTCTACTGAATTTCTGATTTCTGAAATGTGACATCTTGGACCCCTGTTCTCAATCCAACCTATTACTTCTCCAGCCTTGCCCATTTCAATAAGTGGCACTAATTTTAACCCCATTGCTCAAGTAGAACAAAACCAACCAACCAACCAACCAACCAACCAACCAAACAGACAAAGCATAAAAATTTGTCCTTGGTTCCATTTTTCTTATTCCCCCACCAGTCATTCCATCCACTCTAGGAAGTTCCGTCCATTTCACTTGTGATGTGCATCCCAATAATGTCCCACTCTGTGTCTTCGCTGTTACTACCCTAGTCCACGTCATCATCTCTTGCCTGGATTACTAGTATTATCTCTTAACTGGACTTTCTGCTTCTATATTTTTACCCGACCTGTTCTTTTAGCTCATCCTCTACACAGCAGTCACATTGGTCTTATCAAAATGTAAATTAGTTCACACTCCTCTTCCCCCCTCTTGCTTATACCTTCTAAAACTTTTACATTGCATTTTGAATTTCATCATCTGAAATTCTCTGTGTGAGATGACTCTTGACTCTCTCTCTGACCACCTGGGCTCCTCTCCCACTTTCCTGCTAAGCTGTAGCTACATTGACCTTCTTCCTGGTACTTAAGCCACATTTAATTTTGCCTTAGGAATTTCTGTTCCTTCCATGTAGCAGATTTCTCCTCTCAGGCGTTTTAGTGATGGAGTCTTTTGAATTATTCGGGACTCAGCTTACATGTCATATCTAAAGAGATATCTTTCTTTGCTAAAATAGCTTTCCCCCTACTTGTTACGTACGCAGCACTTAGCACACACAGTCTGAGAAATACCTTGTTTTGTTTTGTCTTGTTTGTTTTCTTTCTCCCCCTATAGAATGTAAGTTCTGTGAATGCAGAGATCTTACCCATTTTTCATACTCGTCTCCTCAGTCTCCAGATACCCCAAACATAAGTCTTGAATATACTCCAGACATATGTATTGAATGGAAAACCTACGGTAAAAATGATCAGTGTTCAAGATGAGATACATTTAAATGGAAAACCAGGAATGACTACTTGGAGCCTTAGAATCACGAAACAGATTTTAAGTATTAAAAACCTTGACAAAGTTAAAATAATAATATAAGTTATGAAATAAAAATGTGAATTACAAAGGGCAAATTTCCTTATTGTTCAAGGTAAGGAGTAAGTCTTAATTTCATTTTCTAGACATTTCTTGTGTAAAATTCAAGACGAATTAAATTTTACTTTAAAAAGATCTTATGTGGAGTACAGTTTCATTTTATATTCTACATCTCTTCCCCTACCTATCCATCTTCTTTTTGGATGAAAAAAATGTTATAAAGGGAAAAAGATGCTTTTGAGAGTTCCAGTAATTTTTTTCTTTTTTCTTTAATTTTTTCCCTATTAGGTAAATTTAAAAAAATGATCATACATCAGTGAAGTCATTCTGAAAAGTAGTAAATGAGAGATGAAAAAAGCAGACTGCATGTGTGGAGAACTTTACAACTTACAAGCTTACAAGCTACCCGTGAAGGAGAACATTGAAATAGGATCAAACTAGAGAGGTTTTCTCTAGGGTTTTGCTAGCTTGCTTCTTGTTTAAGAAGGGAAGTTTTAGAATAAACCTGAATGTAGGGGAAATGGACCCAGAAGCAAGAATGTGGCATATTTAGGGAAGAGAGGTGACCTGTGGGATGGGGGAGTCTTTTCCAGAGAAGAGGACAGTGAATGAGTTTTATAGGATCTACTCCGATCCAGTCTTTGTTAGGAGATGGGTCATTTACCTACTGGAAAAGGGGGAACAGGAGAGATGGGAGTGGGCAGATGCAGGAGGCTATGCCAATTTAGAATCCGTGGTGGGAGGTTGAGGGATTTGATGGCTAATTCCATGTAAGACCTCTGTGAAGTTGGAGACAAGTTATTACTTGAGAATGTGTGATGGAAAGTGTATTGTATAAAAATGGTGGAAAAGCTACTCCTAGAGAAAGACAGCAAGATTAATCGGCCCTGCTGCGGATTTGGCTGAGGTTGCTGCTTTTAAATGTGAAGCAATCTGTTCAGTGGAGTGATTTTTCTCCAGCTTTACTCGGCCGTTTGGGTGCAGGAGAACGTGGGCGGTTGAGTTTAGTCACGGTAGGTGCTTTGAGGGAGGCTCAGCAGTTTGTAGCGGGAGGAGGAGGATTGTGATGGACTCCAAGCCGAAGAAGACGGGAGTGAAGAGACGCTGACAGATAAGGCGGCATGGCTTTGGCCTGTGAGTTGAAAGGTGGTGATGGGTTTGAAGGAGTTTTGTTCCTGGAGCATTTGAGCTGTTTGTCTTCTTTTCACGTACGGCAGAAGTGGACTAGCTAAAGCATTCATATCAAGGTCCTTGTCCTAGCTGCTTTCATGTATAACTTCATGGTTTGGCACAAACTACTTGCTTGAGACTCTGTTTCTTTATCTGTAAATAAATGGGTTGAGATCTTTTTCTCTCGAACTGAAGGGTGCACGCAAATTCCTGGAATATCATGTTTAAATACAGAGTCTGATTTTAGTGGGTCTTTTTTTTTTTTTTTTAAGATTTTGTTTATTTATTTGACAGACAGAGGTCAGAGGTAGGCAGAGAGGCAGGCAGAGAAAGAGGGGGAAGCAGGCTCCCCGCTGAGCAGAGAGCCCAATGTGGGGCTCAATCCCAGGACCCTGGGATCATGACCTGAGTGGAAGGCAGAGGCTTTAACCCACTGAGCCACCCAGGCACCCCTGATTTAGTGGGACTTAAGTAAGGTGTGACGTTTTGCATTTATCGTAGGCAACCATGTAATTTGATGCTGTTGGTCCGGGGATCACACTTTGAGTAGCAGGGATCAGATAAAGTCTCTAGGCTTCGAAATTCTGATTATAAAATCTTTGACCTTGAAATAGATTTCCCCCTCTTTCTTGTCTTCCTTTTCTAAGCTTTGCCAGTTCATCTTGAAACCAAGTCTTTGGCCATTTCGATAGTTTTCCCTTCACTGAGCAGGAAGTCAGGAGAGAAAGATGCAAGCCCGCAGAATCACCAACGCCCAGCAACGGAAACGGAAGAGCTCCGGTGACGTCTTACAGCTGGTGTCTGCCTGGGTGGGGGTAGTGATACTGCCTTTTCCCAGGCATGGTGTGTCAAACAGGAATGTACTATCATGCAGGAAACAGCTCCAATACAAACAGGGACAGCAGAGATCAGGCTTGAGTAAGAGACTGATCACAGCAAATGGTACATTACAGACAGACACTTAGATCAATTTCCTTCCTTTGTTGTGTCAAAAGGTTTCACTGTGTCAGGCTTCCTTTCCTTAAAAAACACATGTTCCCCGTCTCATGTACAGCACAAAGCCGACCACAAGCCTCCCTTTACTCCCCCAACTTTAGGTTTCATTTAGTTTTAAAGCCAAAGACGACTAGAAGGTCCGCTGGTACCGACGTAGGGGAACCAACCTAAACTGTTCCCGTATTCTGTATTTCCCATAAGTAACCTTCCCATTCCGAAAGGTCCCACCTACGGGGATGTGTTTTTCTGGACCGAACATTATTTTTTGCAGGCAATCAATTCCCATTTCAATTATTAGAAAAATAACAAAGTGCTTTAGCAGGTGGAATATGATGTATTTGACCCAGCGGGAACATTTGTTGTAAGGAGAAGTACATGAAAGGAAGGAACGTAACATTTTTGTAACAGCTGTAACTGTTCGAGGACAGTTTTCTTGTAATGAGATGGGTGTTAGTGATCGTAGGAAATGCTGAGTATGAGTAACTGAGGGAAAAGTCAGAGTCAACGTTTACTTTCCTTTTGGGATCTGTTTCAGAGGAGGGGGAGATCATTCTGAGAAGGACTTGGCTGGTTTATACGGCACAGGACACTGCCCGTAGGCCAAGTTCACAAACGAACCGAGAAAGACGGATTTAAGATCTAAATGTCAGCTTCCAGCCTTTCGTCCTGTGGGGCACCCTGCTGATGAAGTCCCAGAACCTATGTCCTCAGCCAGCCTCCTGCTCCCTCATCACTGCCACCCCTGACACTGGCAAATGGGACTGACGTTATCGAATGGCTGGCTCCTTCTTGCTTTCTGGAGCTGGGTTGATGCCATATTTGAAGATGGTAAACCATAAAAGAACAAGAGCCATCTTACCTAAAGTCTTCTAGGTTTTCTTTAAATATCCTAACTCCATTCAAGAAATGTCTTGGAATATGTTTTACATTGTGCTGAAATCGAAGCCACTTTTATCTCCAGGAAATGATGGCAGGGAATGAAAGTAAGACTTTTTATCGGTAGCAGCCTTTTGCAGTGGGGCAGGCAATCCACAGAACTAAAAGTTCTGCCACAAAAGCCCATTTGCACAGGAAAAGAACATTGTATGCAATAAACACAAATGAACTCTCTGCTGCCCCCTTACCCCCAGCCCACTACCTGTTATCACGGCTTCATATATACTGTTGAATCCGCAGGCCATGGAATAGGTAGATGACACATTGAATAATTAGGCTGACATAACATAAGAGGCTGCTTGAATTATAAAGCCAGAGCTCATCATTGCATTGAAATGAGGAGAAAGGAATTGGAATAGCCTCGCTTGAATTGCATTAAGTTACTATTTTGCAGAGCCAAAAAATTCCTGGGGTCTTCACAATAGGCATTGTGGAGACTTTTTTTTTCCCAAAGGGAGTGGGCAGGGGTGTGTGCGAGTGGATTATAAAAGACTGCAAATTACTTGGAATAAAGAAGAATTTTTAATTTTTTTTTTTTTTAATGAAAAGGGCTTCTACTGCACATAGCAAATTAAATTCCAGATGTTCACGGCTACAGAATCTCTACCAGATGCAGGAACTCATGGTGGCTGGGGATGTTTATTGCAAGAAAGGCATTCAGCACCTGTTTAAAGAGCCCTCCCGCTTACCTTTTCATGTGTGGTAGCATGTTGATTATCAAGAGTGCTGAAATATTTAGCCTCAATAATTAAAGAGGCAAGGAAAATTTCTAAAACTATTAATTATTTTACTCTAAATGCCAGTTAAATAAATGACTACAGTGTTTCTCCTGGGACATTTTTGAAAATTCATTAATTACACTGTTTCAAAATAGGGGATCCATTTTGAGAAGTTAATTCAGAGTGGAAAAAAGGACTTCAGATCGCATAAGCCAGCCCAAAGGAAAGGCACTGGTTTTTAGCAGCCCTGTTTGCTGCTTTGTTAAAGAGTCATCATGACCAATAGTTTCTGCACAGCAAAGGAAACAGTCAACAAAACAAAGAAGCAAACCACAAAATGGGAGAAGATATTTGCAAATGACACTACAGACAAAGGGCTGGTATCCAAGATCTGTAAAGAGCTCCTCAAACTCAACACCCACAAAAAAGATAACCACGGGTTGCCTGGGTGGCTCAGTCATTAAGCATCTGCCTTTGGCTCAGGTCATAATCCCTGAGTCCTGGGATAGAGCCCTGCGTCAGGCTCCCTCAACGGGAACGGGAAGTGTGCTTCTCCCTCTCCCACTCCCCCTACTTGTGTTCCCTCTCTTGCTGTCTCTCTGTCAAATAAAAAAACAACAAAACAGATTATCACGTCAAAAAAGGGGCAGAAGACATGAACAGTCACTTCTCCAAAGAAGACATACAAATGGCTAACAGACACATGAAAAAATGTTCATCATCATTAGCCATCAGGGAGATTCAAATCAAAGCCACATTGAGATACCACCTTACACCAGTTAGAATGGCCAAAATCAACAAGACCATCAACAACATGTGTTGGAGAGGATGTGGAAAAAGGGAAACCCTCTTACACTGTTGGTGGGAATGGAAGTTGGTACAGCCACTTTGGAAAATAGTGTGGAGATTCCTTAAGAAATTAAAAATAGAGCTACCCTATGACCCTGCAATTGCATTACTGGGTATTTACCCCAAAGATACAAATGCAGTGAAAAGAAGGGCCATCTGTACCCCAATGTTCATAGCAGCAATGGCCACAGTCACCAAACTGTGGAAAGAACAAAGATGCCCTTCAGCGGACGAATGGATAAAGAAGATTTGGTCCATATACACTATGGAGTATTACGCCTCCATCAGAAAGGATGAATACCCAACTTTTATATCAATATGGACAAAACTGCAGGAGATTGTGCTGAGAGAAGTCAGTCAAGCAGAGAGAGTCAATTATCATATGGTTTCACTTTCTTGTGGAGCATAAGGAATAATATGGAGGACATTGGGAGATGGAGAAGAGAAGTGAGTTGGAGGTAATCAAAGGGGGAGACGAAGTATGAGAGACTGTGGACTCTGAGAAACAAACTGAGGGTTTTGGAGGGGTGGGGATGGGGGGACAGTTGAGCCTGGTGGTGGGTATTAAGGAGGGCATGTATTTTATGGAGCACTGGGTGTGGTGCATTAACAATGAATCTTGGAACACACACACAAAAAATTAAATTAAAAATTTTAAGAAAGTCCTTATTACAGAGCCTCCCCATTTATGAACCACGGTGTTGCTAATGCCTTTTCCATTGCGTGAGAGCAAACAAGCCTGTGTTCTCAGTGACCATCAGCAGAGCCGGACTGTCCAGGCTGGAGGAGAGTCCTGACGAAGGCCACTTCCCCCTCTGGTGTCACACTGCAATCCACATGTCTGTGTGAGTTCTTCAGTCTGAAATGCATGTTAAAAATATGAATTAATTAATATTACAGTCTCTGCTACTTCGAAGTCACTGTTTTGGTGTCTACCAAAACATTTTGTGTAATGATCATCCTTGTCTTTGGGATTCGTTGCTTGGTGTGGAGGTTGGGCAAGAGGAAAGAAATACTGTGGCATTTTCTGAAGCTCACACCACCATACCTTCCTTCACATAGGCTCTCTTCTGATCTGTGGCCCTTTTAGATGGTAAAACAAATGACCTCTTTATGATCTTGTTTTGCCTTCTGAGGTCTGCCCTTATGAATTTAGCTGGGATTAATTTTTTTTAATAGACTGATTTTTTTAGGCTCACAACAAAACTGTACATAAAGTAGGAGAGTTCCCATATATACATCATCCCTCCCCCTCCCCAGTATTGCCTCCTCCACTATCATCATCCTCCACCAGAGTGGGACACGTGTCACAATTGATGAACCTGTGTTGACACACCATTATATCCCAAAGTCCAGAGTTTACCTTATGGTTTGCTCTTGGTGGTGTGCTTTCTGCGGGTTTGGACAAATGTATAAGGCCGTGTATCCGCTGGAGGGGTTTCTGCCTTGTGCATTCCTCCCTTCTCACCCCTGGGAACCTTTGATCTTTTTCTGTCTCTTTGGTTTTACCTTTTTCAGAACACCATGCAGTTGGAATCATTATGGTACAAATGCTTTTCAAGTTGGCTTCTTTCCTATCGTCCTAGGCCGTTAAGTTTCCTCCACATCTTTCATGGCTAAATTTCTATTTATCCCCATAAAATGTTGGGGTGGGAGAATGAAAACACATGGTACCTTGCCAGGGGTTGAGGCTTCAGTGTTGGGAGTCACTCTGTGAAAAGGCCCTGAGCTAACCCACCCTGGATTTCCACAGCCCACCCATCAACCTGGAAAGCTTTTACATGGTGGTCGGCCTAAGCCTGTTTTGCCCCGTGATGTTCACATGCGTTTGATGGTCCTTGGTCCTCCTTTATTGCCTCCTAAACCAATAAACATAAGTGAGACCAAAATGGATTAGGGGAAGAGGATATTTATTCATTTCTACAAATAAAAGGGTATAGAGATTTTTTTTTTTTTTAATATAAACAGGGCTAGAATAGCTTGTCTTCTGATTCCAGCTTCCTGTTTCAGCAGAGGGCACTCCGACCTTACCTAGAGCCCGGTGTTTTTTCTTTTGACCAGTTGGGGAAGTAGCTAGCTTATCAGATCCATCTTTCAGTTTAACTGTCAGCAGTGATAGCACCACGGAAGTAGAAGCCGGGTGCATCCAACCAGGGCTGAGCCCCCCTGGGTGCATCCAAACAGGGCTGAGCCCCATCCTGTGTGATCCTGAGGTCTTTCATTCATCTCTGCCCTAAAGTCCCTACAGTTCTCGACTGTAGTCCGTGCATTGACATGCAGCCTTTCTGTCTAGTCTGTGAACTCCTTGGGCCTGGGACCCATACATTTCATCCTAGCACAATGCCTGGCACAGACTACACACTCAGTAAATACCTATTCAATAAATGGGGAAAAAAAAAGAGCGGAGTCTGATGGGACTGTATGAATGGAAGAAGGGCATGCGTTTGGTGTTTCCATATGATGAAGTCCCAGAACCTAAGTCAGGTTCGGTGGGGTGAGGTTTGGAGCTGACGACTAAAGAAAGAATTCTTAAGACATCTTTGGTGCAAAATGGTGGTTTATTAAAGCACGGGGACAGGACCCGTGGGCAGGAAGAGCTGCTGCCCCGGGTTGTGAGGAGTGGCTGGTTATATACACAGGAGTTGGGTAGGTGAGGACAAAGGGGTGTTCAGAAGGGCTATTGGGGCAAAGAATACTATCAGGATATTGAAGGCTTGGTTACTATCAAGTAAAGACAATTGGGAGTCTCCTGGTGGAATGTTACATTCCTGCTATCAAGCATCCTTGTTAATGAGATTTAGGTTTAGAAGAAATTTAACTTTATTTACTTTTCCTTCTACCTCCGCCTCCTTCAGTTTTTTATGGAGGGGAGGGTGACATTAGGGCTTGAGGAACTGAGTTCTGTGTCTTTGGAAATTGGGCTATTGATAAGGTAACTTCTTTGTTGTAAATCTCAAGGACATTTGCAAACCAAGGGAGACTCCTGCCTTGCGGGACTGTGATCTCTGCAAGTTAACTATTTATTGTTTTATGGCAGTCAGGGTTGCCTGAGGAATGCTACACATATGGAGGGGAGCGGGTAAAGGGGGGGGTGCAAGGTGCCAGCTTTTGCTTTGTCCTCAGCCAGCCTCCTGCTCCCTCATCACATAGAAGCCACTGTTTTGCCTATGGATTCAGTAGTGTTCCTGGTTGGGGTCATATCCGTGCTCTATATTGCTTTAGGTCAAGAGGCAAAAATGGCACTGGCCTTAGTTCCAGAATAGAAGAACCCACCATATCATCCTGTTCAGCATGGCCTCATGTTTGATCCCCCTGCTGGCTGGGTCATGGCAATCGTGTAGGTAATGCAACGCTAGTTCTCTCAGGAGAGTTGGGCTGACAAGAGCCCAAGACAAATCCAGCTTGCGAATTTGCATGTACCCTTCCCCGGTCCCAAAAGGTCCCCATCATCATCTCTGAATTTCAGAATGTCAGCGCACATTCAATCACCAGCTCAAATGCCACCTGTCCTAGACTTCTGTCTCAGGCCATCAGCAACCTTTCTGCCCTGTCTCCTATAGCAGTGAAAACTTCGAACAACCCTCTTGGCACTTAGCAAGTTCTCTCTTGCCTTACAATTTTTCATACGTATGTCCTATCTTCCAGAGTGTTATCTCCTGTAGTAAGGGACTCAACATTTTTTTTTTTTTTAGATTTTATTTATTTATTTGACTGAGCCATTGCAAGTAGGCAGAGAGGCAGGCAGAGAGAGAGGAGGAAGCAGGCTCCCTGCTGAGCAGAGAGCCTGATGTGGGGCCCGATCCCAGGACCCTGAGATCATGACCTGAGCCGAAGGCAGAGGCTTTAACCCACTGAGCCAGCCAGGCTCCCGAGGGACTCGACATTTTTGAGTGCCGGCTGCATTTGTTATATCATTTAATCCTAACAGCATTTCAGTGGCGAGTAACCGTCCTCAGTTGGCTCATGGACTGGAGCTCAGAGAAGTGAATTATCTGGACTGTTACCACCGAGCTGGCCAAGGAGGGAGTCAGATTTTAGGACCACTTTCTTGCCAAAGTCCATGCTCTTCCCATTACATTATGCTGCTTAAGAACAGGACCCACTAGCCCTGGAGAGAGCTTGAGCCTTAGCAAGCTTTGGGAAGCAGAGCCCCTTTTTACTTTGCCCTGTGTGTGGGCCTCCAAAATCATCATGATTTTATTTCACGATCATGACTGTATCATGACAAAGTGCTTACGGAAGAGAATCTGTGGGCCTGTCATTCGTATTACCTATTTTGTTTAAATTTTAAAAATCAATAATGTAATCTGCATGAAGTAAAACACCGAAATCTTAGATATGCAGCTTGGGGAGGCTTCCTTCCTCCCTGCATCCGTCCATCCGTCCATCTGTCCATCCGTCCATCCATCTATTCCTTCCTTTTTTCCTTCCTTCACATACTGTGCAGGAAGGAAATAGCCGAGAAGACTTGACTGCTATCCTTAGAAAGGCCTGCTTGCAAGCTTGCTAAGAATTTGAATTTTGAGAGGGTTTGTGTTGCTTTCTGCTAAGAATGGCTCATTGTAGTGGTGCCTGGCCGGCTGTTGGAAGAGCATGCAACCCTTGATCTCAGGGTTGTGAGTTTGAGCCCCACATTTGGTGTAGGGATTGCTTAAAAAAAAAAAAAAAAGTTTTAAAGTGGCTCATGTGTGTTTATGGGAACAATATGGCTTAAGCTGAAGACTTGCTTTCTTCTCAGAGTTTGTAATTTGGTACATACTAGGCAGAAGCTACCTATGTGACTGTTTCCCGGTAAAAATCTTGGCACGGATTCTCCAACGGGTTTCCCTAGGAGACAGCACTTCGCACACACCACATTTGTTGCTGTAGGAATTAACTTCCTGTGCGACTTCACTGGGACTCTTAGACCTTTCTCCTTTACTCTGAACTTCGCCCCATGTGCTTTTTCTTTCCGCTGATTTTATTTTGCATCCTTTTCCCCCCGGAGTACGTTGTAGCCATGCTTGTGACTCAGCGCTGAGTCCTCTGAGTCCTCCCAGTAAACCATTGAACTTGGGCTTGGTCCTGCAGTTTCCTGACTCACATATGTACACACCAGTGTAAACATCAAGCAGAGCAAGATATAGAAATTTCTCCTATTCCAGAAAGTTCCCTCCTGCTTCCTTCCAGGAAAAACCCTTACTTCCTAAAAGAGGTAACAGTTATTCCGACTTACATTGCTGGAGGTTGGTTTTGCCTATTCTTGAGTTTTAAATCAGCAGATCATAAGATAAATATATATACTCTTGTGCCTGACTTCTTCCACTCAAAGCAATGTTTTTGTTTAATCTTTTAAAATATTTTATTTATTTATTTACAGACAGAGATCACAAATAGGCAGAGAGGCAGGCGGGGTGGGGCGGCATGGGGCAGGGGGAAGCCAGCTCCCCGCTGAGCGAAGATCCCAATGTGGGGCTCAATCCCAGGACCCTGAAATCATGACTTGAGCCCAAGGCAGAGGCTTGACCCACTGAGCCACCCAGGTGCCCCAAAACAATGTTTTTTGAGATTAATAAAAAATATCCAATACAATATCCAGCTTCTTAAAAATCTTATGGCAGTTCATATATATATACAGCACAACTTAGTCTTTCTTCTGTGGATGGACATTTGTGTGGTTTCCAGATTTGGGCTATTACAGATCATAGCTGTGGTGAACATTCTTGTATAAATCTCTGGGAGAACATACGCATTCATTTCTCTTGAAGATCATCTCGAAGCCTAATTGTTGGATCATTGGGCAGATGCATTTTTACCTGTATTAGGAACTGCTAAGCCATTTTCTAAAGCAGCTGTACCGTCTACATTCCTATCATCAGTGTGTAGGAGTGTAAGTGTATAAAAGCATCCTTACTAGTGCTTAGTGTCATCAGTCTGTTTTGATTTTATTTTTTTTTTATTTTTTTTTTTTTTTTAAGATTTTATTTATTTATCAGAGAGAGAGAGGGGGAGAGAGCGAGCACAGGCAGACAGAATGGCAGGCAGAGGCAGAGGGAGAAGCAGGCTCCCTGCTGAGCAAGGAGCCCGATGTGGGACTCGATCCCAGGACGCTGGGATCATGACCTGAGCTGAAGGCAGCTGCTTAACCAACTGAGCCACCCAGGCGTCCCTTGATTTTAGCTGTTCTAATGGGGGTGGTGGTGAAGTGATATTTCACTGTGGCTTAAATTTGACTTTCTGATGAGCAGTGACTCTAGCATTTTTTTCACATTATTAAGATGACCCTTTGGATCTCTTCTTTTGTGATGGGATTGATGTTACATTTTGAAATGATTTAAAAAAAATTTTTTTTTAATTTTGTCCTTAGTCCTATTACCTCATTTCTGAGTTTTTTTATTTTTTATTTTTGCATACTCTATTGTGGCAAAAAAAAAAAAAATCTCCATTAGTTCATTTGAAAAATACTAAGTTACAGTTTTCATCTGTTCCATGGCCTTTTTTTCTGGAGAGCTTTCATTATCTACAGAGATGTTTTCCTGTGCCTAGTTTTCTGTTTTCTTACAAAAATGTTGTATAGAATTCAACTGTAATTCCTTTCTGTTGCTCATTTCCACATGAGATTAGTTTTCCTCAAGTCTTAGGGGGAAGAGCTGGGTCAGGATAGCTTGTCTAGCTTGATTGCTATAGAGTTTTGTTGTTTTGTTGAAAAATACGGTGTCGTAATTCTGGAACTCTCCCGGTTTTTGTTCCTCATCCTCACTTTCTTTGGATCTTCTCTTTTCTTCCTCCTTCTCTTTGTCAAATTAGGTCATATCCCCCACAGTTTTTTCCTAGCGCAAGCTTTGTCCTGGAATAGCACTTTGGCAAGTTCACTTCCACAGTTAAGTCCCAGATTAATCCGCTTCTTAAAATCTTTCTGCCATTTTATTGCACTTACCTGCAGACAGCCCTTGCAGTTCCGCTGCGGTCCTCACACTGGCCACCCACGCTTTCCGGCCAGTATATCCTGGTGTGGTCCTCACACTGGCCACCGACACTTTCCCCGTCAGTATATCCTGGCGTGGCGTCTGGGTGGCGTAGTTCATTGAAGGGTCAGCTCTTGGTTTTGACTCAGGTCTGATCTCAGGGTCTTGAGATGGAGCCCAGTGTTGGGCCCTGTGCTCAACAGGGAGTCTGCTTGAGATTCTCTCCTTCCCCCCGTGTGTGCGTGTTCTCTCTCTCTCAAATAAATAAAATATATATACAGGCAATTCTGGGGCTAACTTGTTCTCAGATCTGCTAGATGCCTCCTTACTTCCCTTGGCTTCTACCTATATAGATGCTAATAATAGATGAGTCCTGGTGTGTTGTCCTCATTTACCCCAAGGTAACTTACACTTAATGTTCTAGATACTGTATGTAGCTGTTGGTTTGGCTCTGTCTGTTTTTATGGGGCGATTAGGGATATTGAAAAAGCTACATACCCTCATTACTATCTTCCCTTATTATGTTTTGAATTTAAGCCAAGGTGTGGTTTTTTTTTCATCCCCTGTAGTGTGTTTATATTTTAGGTGTTATCTTACATTGTGGAACAGTAGAACACATCTCCAGTTAAAGAGCTCTCAGGGAACAGGTATCAGATTTTCAACCTCTTGAGATCATACTGTGGTAAACTGATGTCTGCTGGGGCTTTGCTTCAGACCCTTTTGAGAGAAGGGGCTTACGAAGAATACATAACTCTGTGTTTGTTTTTCTCTTTTCTTCTTAAAAAACAATTCCCCTACTTCCTCTACTTGTTTTCCTTCCCTTGACTTAAATTCCTGGGAGTATATTCCACTGGTTTCTTATGTAAGGGGTGGCAAAAGAAACTTCTTAAACTTTTTCCCTACTTCCCAAGGCAACTGTTGACAAAGGTATGGATTTCAGTCCAAACATACAATGGAACACATGGGACTGTTTGAATCTTTACATAATGAAGTTTCTCCATGGGGTTCTTGCTTTCTTTCCTATCTCTTTAGGACTCGTCTTATACTGAATTTAGATAATGAGCCTTCCGTCAGGGAAGTTTTCCCTTGTTCTGTGCTTAGTGACCAATTTCAGAGTGCTGCAAATTGGGGTAACCACATAATCCAATGGTTCTCTAACCTTGTCTACATAAGAATCTACTGGGTTTTTGGATTCTACAAACTGGAGATTCAGAAACAATATTGGAGGGTGAGTCTGGGAATCTGCACAGGATTTACATCCCAGACCATGCTGATGCCGTTGGTTAGTCTAGGGATGTCAGTTCGAAAAACACTAGTGTAAGCCAAAACTATTTTCAGAGACCAAATCAAAACTAAGTTCGGTGACTGTGGGATCTAAAATAGGTAGTGGGGTTTCAGAAAGCGCTCTGTGTGAACATCCATCCATCCATCCATTCATTGTTTTAGTTAACATCTTTTTTTTTTTTTTTCTGACTTTTTTTTTTTTTAATTTACTTCTTTTTTTTTTTAATTTCCAGCATAACAGTATTCATTATTTTTGCACCACACCCCGTGCTCCATGCAATCCGTGCCCTCTATAATACCCACCACCTGGTACCCCAACCTCCCACCCCCCGTCCCTTCAAAACCCTCAGATTGTTTTTCAGAGTCCATAGTCTCTCATGGTTCACCTCCGCTTCCAATTTCCCCCAACTCCCTTCTCCACTCTAAGTCCCCATGTCCTCCATGCTATTTGTTATGCTCCACAAATAAGTGAAACCATATGATAATTGACTCTCTCTGCTTGACTTATTTCACTCAGCATAATCTCTTCCAGTCCCGTCCATGTTGCTACAAAAGTTGGGTATTCATCTTTTCTGATGGAGGCATAATACTCTATCCCCAGGGGTACAGGTCTGTGAATCACCAGGTTTACACACTTCACAGCACTCACCAAAGCACATACCCTCCCCAATGTCCATAATCCCACCCCCTTCTCCCAAACCCCCTCCCCCCAGCAACCCTCAGTTTGTTTTGTGAGATTAAAAGTCACTTATGGTTTGTCTCCCTCCCATCCCATCTTGTTTCATTTATTCTTCTCCTACCCACTTAAGCCCCCATGTTGCACCACCACTTCCTCATATCAGGGAGATCATATGATAGTTGTCTTTCTCTGCTTGACTTATTTCGCTAAGCATGATACGCTCTAGTTCCATCCATGTTGTCGCAAATGGCAAGATTTCATTTCTTTTGATGGCTGCATAGTATTCCATTGTGTATATATACCACATCTTCTTGATCCATTCATCTGTTGATGGACATCTAGGTTCTTTCCATAGTTTGGCTATTGTGGACATTGCTGCTATAAACATTCGGGTGCACGTGCCCCTTTGGATCACTATGTTTGTATCTTTAGGGTAAATACCCAATAGTGCAATTGCTGGGTCATAGGGCAGTTCTATTTTCAACATTTTGAGGAACCTCCATGCTGTTTTCCAGAGTGGCTGCACCAGCTTGCATTCCCACCAACAGTGTAGGAGGGTTCCCCTTTCTCCGCATCCTCGCCAGCATCTGTCATTTCCTGACTTGTTGATTTTAGCCATTCTGACTGGTGTGAGGTGATTGTTTTAGTTAACATCTTAAATGCTAACTGTGTGTCAGGGTCTGTGCTCATTCATTTTGAAATGAATAAGAGGAGGATTTAGACTTTATGGCTAATATGAGAGAAATGTGCAAGGGAATAATTCCAATGTAATGTTAAAAGGGAAAAGCGTTGGCCCTTGGCATTCTCAAGGGAGGTATCTGTGACTTCGCAAATTTGCCATATAATTCCTCCCTCAAAATATGGTTATAATTAAGAGTGAAGACTGAAGAATAACTTTAGTGATATGTAGAGTCTGGGCTATTATAATTTTTTCATTAAATTGCCTCCAATTCTGTTCTAATTTTGTTCAATAAAATGATGGCTCCGTGTCATGAACCTTGTGGTCTGTCAAGAGTATTAAATCCAGGGGCGCCTGGGTGGCTCAGTGGATTAAGCCTCTCTGCCTTCGGCTCAGGTCATGATCTCAGGGTCCTGGATCAAGCCCCGCATCAGGCTCTCTGCTCAGCGGGGAGCCTGCTCTCCCCACCCCCCACCTGCTTCTCTGCCTACTTGTGATCTCTTTCTCTGTCAAATAAATAAATAAATAAATAAAAATCTTTAAAAAAAAAGAGTATTAAATCTACAATTACCAAAGGTCAAAGGGTATTTGAGAGTAAGTTATTGTAGAACAGTGCTTCTTAAATTTAAGCAAGCTTGTTAGAACCCAGATTCTCAGGCCCTACCCCCAAATAAAAGGATTCAGTAGGTTAGCAGTGGGGCCTGTGAATGCCCAGTTTCAGTAATCTCCCAAGTGAAGCTATTGTTGCTGGTCCAAGGACTGCCATCGAATAGCACGGTTTTCGAAGAGCTGTTGGTAGCACTTTAGAGCTAGTAATTAATATCCTGCTTTGGGGAGTGACAGAGCATGAGGAGGAGAAGGCTCTTCACAAGGAATCTGGGTATCGGAGGTTCAGTAGGGTGTGTAATGTGGGAGAGGATGGATCACAGGTAAAGAGATGATTTCTAGATGGCAAAGTAGGTTCAAAGACACAGGCTCAAATAAGCACAAAGTGTTCCGGGACCTGTCCATAGACAGATCTGTCCACAGTCTAACAGCCCACAGTGACTTTGGAGACAGTGGGAAAAGCTAAGCTCCTCCTTGAGCAGAGGAAATGAAGACAATGGTATGTGAGCTTCAAGGAAGCGAATTGTGCCAAGAGATAGGATGCACTAGTATGTGATGTCCTTTTGAGATATTTCTGAGAAAGGGTGGCTGGTTTGCTTCCAGGGATGAGTTAAGTAGAGTTCTGTCTGTGTGGCAGAGCTTCCTGTGTTTAGAGCTTCCATCCAGGTTTCTGATTCTGTGATATTAAACATGCATTTAAAATTTGGGGGCACAAAGAGGAAAAACATACATATTTCTGCTTGATTAGGCTTGAAACATGCAAACAAGTAGAAAGCCAGCTTCTGCTAGAGAGAGGGGAAAGTCTCCAAAGATCTCTCTCTCTCTCTCTTTTTTAAAGATTGATTGATTTACTTGAGAGAGAGCATGCACATGTGAGTGGGGGAAAGGGCAGAGGGAGAGAATCTCAAGCAGACTCCCCACTGAGCTGGGAGGTGGACGTGGGGCTCGATCTCATGCCTCATGAGGTCATGATCTGAGCCGAAATCATTAGTTGGATGCTTAACCAACTGAGTCACCCAGGCCCCCTCCAAAGATCTCTTAACTATACCTCTGAATGTACGCATTTGTGGTCACAAGTTCAGCATAGACTGACTTCTTGATGGTATTCTTGGGCAAAGAATCTACAACAGTCCAGTTTCTCATTAGAATGAGCTGCCAGTCGATGCTGTATTACGGGGCAGCAGAGAGGACTGCCTCTGGTCAACAGATAAAATAATTGGGCATTCTCATTAGTGGTACCTGGAGTTTACAGGGGAGAAAACACCACAGGAGAACGAACATTTCTAACTGTGGCCCCAAAGACTTTCACATTGCCGGGTCTTCATGTCTTTACCCAGGAGGACCGGCAAGCCTTTTGTAAGAGGAAATAATAAGACCAACCAAGCCAAACAAGTTTCTGTATGTGTTGTTAAAGAGAAAAAGAATATCCATTTTTAGCACAAATTTTTCTGATGAAAAAGGTGAATTTTCTCCCCCAGCCCTTCCCCTCACAGCTGCTGTGTAATTCTGGAGCCTGAAGTACTTCTACTCTAATAAAAATTTTCATCTTATCTATCAGCAGCAACTAAAAGCAGACCCTAGGCCTGTGTGAACAGCCTGGCACATTCTCTCTTCCTTCACTTTTAACTGTCTAGGTCTGTGGGCGGAGGAGCCCCGGAGGCTCAGCTGCAGAACAAAAGCCAGGGGCTCTTTCTCTGCTACTGATTGGTTTGGTAAATGGATTTGTCACAGAAATCCTCTCTGAAAGGAAGTGACCCAAGTCTTTGGGCTTTTATGTATTTATTTTATGCTGCTAAGAATTGGGTTTGACTCTGGTTTTTAAATAAAGAGCCTTGATAGTTCATTCAGCCCTTTATTTATTATGAACATGTATTGAATATCTGCTATGTGCCAACGAGTGTACCAGGCACAGGGATACTAGGAACGGTAAGGGTTGGCTTTGGAACTTTCTTTCTAGTGGGAGAATTAGATAAGTAAGCAACTTTCCCCATTATCTTGAGGTTCAAGGGGTATTTCATTCTGCCTGGGGAAGTGCCCCAGACTAGGACAAATGTAATCGGACTCCTAGAAGAAGGAGGCATTTGTCTTCCAGATCAAGGGTTGGTTGGGGTCTAGAAGCTGAGGAAGGCCTACAGGACAGCGGCAATGAGAATTGCAAGATCCTAGGAACTCTGCAGTCTTTGAAAAACTGGAGGGAGTTTGGATTGGATATGGGTTGGGACAGATGGTGCTAGGAGTTGAACGTGGAGATCCAGGAGAGGCCCCGTGGTGACAGACTCAGTTCACAAACGTGAGGAAAATCCCTGGGGTTTCTTTAAGGCTCTGGATCTAGGTGTGTGTTCTCTGTATACCGCGCACTCTGTCTGTAGAATGGGATAAGGATTGTGCTTCCTTCACAGCACTGTTGTAAATACAAAGTGAGGTGACATGTGTCGCGGTCTTAGCCTGATTACTGGCAATTTTTTGTTCTCCATAAATCGCGGTAATGACAGTGACAGCAGTGATAGTAGCTGTTCTTGTGCTTGTGCTGATTATAATATTTCTGGAGTCCTTCCCATCTGGGCCTGGGAACAACTGTGGGGAATCTGAAAAAGCACCCTGGTAAGTCTATTATCATCCCACTGGGGGTGAATGGTGAGATACTGATTGGAGGAAGCCAGAGAGTTCTGGGTTCCCAGAGCTGAGAATGAATAAAACCTGGATCAGGACCCTGAGGATGAAGATGCAGATCTGATGACATACATACAGGTCTCCCCAAGTCTCCACTCTAAACTAGACTCTGTTGAACTTGACACTGCTCCAATGGTGCTCTCTAGTGGCCCATAGGAAAAGAACATTTCCCATCAGTAGGATCAGGACCAAATACAGTAGCCCCCCCCATTATCTGAGGTTTTGCTTTCTGCCCTTTCAGTTACCCAAGGTCAACTGTGTCCAGAAGTGGACCATCCCTCTGACAAAATGCTGTGTCCCCAGTGCCTACGTCATTCACCTCAGGTCATCCCAGCATATCTCACATGACCACAAGCAGGGTGAGTACTGCATAGCAAGTTATTTTGAGAGAGACCACATTCCCATAACTTTCGTTACAGTTTATTGTTAGAATTGTTCTAATTTTTATTAGCGATTGTTGCTAATCTCATACCGTGCCTAATTTATAAATTAAACTTTATTGCAAGTATGTGTGTATGGGAATAAATAGGATATGTAGGGCTTGTACTCTGCATGGTTTCAGCCATCCATTAGAGGTCTTGGAACATATCTTGTATAGATAAGGGGGGGGGGGAAACTACAGTAAACTATATGCAGACCACAGAATACTGTGCAGCCATTTAAAAAGAATAAATTAGAGCCATCCCAGCCAACTTGGAAGTATTTCCGTGAGGGTTTGAGAGAGAAAAACAGGATGCAGAAAAGCATAATTGATGTGAGCTCCCTCTTGTAAAGTGACCAAAGAACTTGTTTCTGTAATGGTAGATGTGTATGGGTGAGTGTTTATATAGGATTAAGAAAAATTATGGGAGCATAAATAGTATATGAAAGGATATAGACGAGGTTGTAAAAGTGAATTCTCTTAGGTGGGAGTAAGTAAGAGTTGCAAAGCCAAACAAAGGCCCACATTTATGCATTCATTTAAAATTATGTTTAAATACATATAATCATAAATAAAAGTTCATTTGCAAGTGAAATAGTCCGGATGATGGAGTGCATGAAAAAACTATTCCATGAAAGTGAAATAGTATGGAAGATAATTTACTCACATATTTATAATTTCTGATTTGTGATTTTTTTCTTTCTTGCAAAGCTACTGTTTTAAGTTACAGTGTTACAGAAGTTCAGGGTATACGGTGGGATCCGTTGAGCTATTTTATTTTATAATTTATTTATTTATTTTTTTGTTGTTGTTGAGCTATTTTAAACCCCTCCCAGTGCAAGTTTTGTTTTTTTTTTTCTGAAATTCTCAGCTTTGGTTTCTTACCACAACAGTGTGAAAAGCTCTCAAATTTAACCCTGTATAATAAGGTATTCTGGTATACCAGAAAACCCTGGTACTGTGTTTTCTTCCACTTGGCAGCCTTTACATGTGAGGACACTATGTTTGAGCTGGTTTGCTTATCTTGTAGTGACTTATTCTTCGCTTCCATGTGAACAGCAATAAAAATCTATTTGAAGATGCCGGTTGAGGTCTATAATAGCAATATGATTGATACCAGACCTGGATCTCAGTTCTGTCACTCACTATGTATGTGAACTTAGAGAAGCTATTCTAGTTGGGACTTCACCTTCTTTATTTGCAAAATGGGACAAAAATAGGACATAACCCATAGATTCATTTTGAGGAGTGAATGAGATAATTAAGGTAAAGTGTTTAGTGATCTTACTGGCACATGGTATTCATTTATTCGTTCATTTATTTGTTTATTCATTCAGGAACTACTTCCTGGGGGCCTCTATGTGCCAGGCTCTGTGCTGGGCACTGGAGATGGGAAGCCGCAGATCTATGTAGTCTACCCATTAGCAGACAAGAGAGATGAATCTAATGGCCACACAGTGAATTGTTGAGAGCTGTGATGTAGGCTGAGAAGAAACAGCACAGGGAGCAGTGAGAGTACCTGAGCTGGCCAGGGAGCCAGGGAAGGCCTTTCTGAGTAAGCAATGTTTCGGTTGAGAAATTAAGGATGAACTGGGGCGCCTGGGTGGCTCAGTGGGTTAAGCCGCTGCCTTCGGCTCAGGTCATGATCTCAGGGTCCTGGGATCGAGTCCCGCATCGGGCTCTCTGCTCAGCAGGGAGCCTGCTTCCCTCTCTCTCTCTCTCTCTGCCTCTCCGACTACTTGTGATTTCTCTCTGTCAAATAAATAAATAAAATCTTTAAAAAAAAAAAAAAAAAGAAATTAAGGATGAATAAATATTCATTAGCTGATGGGGTGCTTGGGTGGCTCAGTCAGTTAACCATGTGGCTTTGGCTCAGGTCATAGTCCCAGGGTCCTGGGGTCGAGCCCCGTACCAGGCTCCCTGCTCAGCGGGAAGTCTGCTTCTCCCTCTGCCTCTCCTCTGGCTTGTGCGCTCTCTCTTGTTCACTGTCTCTCTCAAATAAGTAAATAAAATCTTTTAAAAAAAGTTATTAGTTGAAATTGCGCATATAGAACATTCTAGACAAAGGGAGGAGCCTGTACAATGCCTGTGCTAGCGGGGAGAAGGATCCGTTCAAGAAGGGCTTTTTAACACATGGGGTATAATTTCACCGAGCTCACTCTTCATTTTCTCACGGGACCTATTTTGTGGGGACTGTGAAGATGACTAATACCTGTTTTGTAGTGTTGTGTAGATTAAGTAAGAAAATGCACTTGAAGCATACTACTTAATACATAGTAGATATACCATAAATGCTCCCCCCTCTGATATCTTGGCTTTGGCACAGAGATGTTTAGTATAAATTAATTATTATTAGCTATAAATGTAAATTAATGATTTCACATATACATACACCCCCTCACCCACACCAGCCTTTGTGAGGACATCCCATACTACCCCGGAGACCTAGTTTTGTTTGTGAAAACTGAAGGTTTTTTTTTTAAAGATTTATTTTATTTATTTATTTGACAGACAGAGATCACAAGTCGGCGAGAGGCAGGCAGCGAGAGAGGAGGAAGCAGGCTCCCTGCAGAGCAGAGAGCCCGATGCGGGACTTGATCCCAGGACCCTGGGATCATGACCTGAGCTGAAGGCAATGGCTTAATCCACTGATCCACCCAGGCGCCCCGAAAGCTGAAGTTTTAACCCACTGAAATCTGCATCTTCCATATTTGAGCCTTCGTTTAAAAGCCAAAGCCCCAGAAGTTGGCTGGTATAGGAAAAAGAAAAGTGGTATGACCTCTACCTGAATTCTCCAGACTTCAGGCAATAATCCTTTCTGTTCTGGGTTATGATGAGGCATTCATTTCAGGTTGTTACAATTTCATGTGCGCCAACTATGTGTTAGGCATTGTATTAGTTTCTGGGTAATAAAACATTATTAAAACAGAAGCCTTATTCAGAAGAGGAGAGATGTATATAATAACAACTAGTATCTTTTAGGATTCTTTTTTGGAGGCTGGTAAACCAAGCGTGGATGCTCAGTTGAAATCAGTGCCGCCTGAAGAAATCTCCAGCCCTGCCCAAAGCTCTTTGAGTGCATTTTCCCTCTAATGCTGCTTTCTGCTCTCCAGCCGCTGTAGGGATCACACAGGAAAGTCTCCACAGTTGTAGCACTAGGAGAACCGCATGCTCCTGCCGCTGTGCGTGTCTGAATGTCTGATCTCCCTGAGGGCTGCTGCATTTCGCTTCATCCATTTCTACTCTCAGGTCTTTTTTTTTTTTTTAAATTTAAATTTTAATTTTTTAAAAGATTTTATTTATTTATTTGACAGACAGAGATCACAAGCAGGCAGAGAGGCAGGCAGAGAGAGAGGAGGAAGCAGGCTCCCCGCTGAGCAGAGAGCCTGATGCGGGGCTCGATACGGGGCTTGATCCCAGGACTCTGGGATCCTGACCTGAGCAGAAGGCAGAGGCCCCAACCCACTGAGCCACCCAGGCGCCCCTCTACTGTCAGGTCTTGAATGAATGTGTCTTTTTGGTGGAACTCAGTTCCCATGCATAGCCCCAGCTAAAACAGATTCTTACAAGTGAAGTGTTAACTCCCACTCTCTACTGTACAGGAAAACATGGTAAAAGGGATTGAGATTAGGAATTGAGTGAGCAAATTTCTAATACCTTCCATAGCCCACCTCTTTAGCTGGGTCCACAAAGTCTGAGAATTAAACTTCAAAACAGTGACAACAAAGACATTTTCCTGTAAAACAAAATGCAGTGATTCCTTACTTACCCTCTTCCCAATGGGGAGAATCAGTCTCACCAATTACTGCAAATATCTTGATGCACGCCTTTTTTTTTTTAAAGATTTTAAAATATTTTTATTTGACTCAGAGAGAGAGAGAGATCACAAGTAAGCAGAGAAGCAGGCAGAGGTAGAGCGGGAAGCAGGCTCCCCACCGAGCAGAGAGCCCGATGCGGGGCTTGATCCCAGGACCTTGAGATCATGACCCAAGCTGAAGGCAGAAGCTTAACCCACTGAGCCACCCAGGCGCCCCTTGATGCACGCTTATCCTTTAGTTTAGAATTTGGCAAACTACAGTTTCCAGGTGAAATCTAGCCCATTGCTCTGTTGTAAGTAAAGTTTTGTTGTTGTTGTTTGTCTTTTTAGAAGATTGTATTTCTAAGTAATTCCTACACACAATGTGGGACTTAAACTCAGAACCCCAACATCAAGAATCACATGATCCATGGACTGAGCAAGCCAGGCACCCCTGTTGTTAGTGAAGTTTTATTGGAACATAGCCATACTCATTTGTTTATGAATTGTCTATGGTTGCTTTTTTGCCCCAATGGCAGAGTTGAGTAATTGCTATAGATACAAAATAAGACCCACAAAGTCACTAAAATATTCACTAAAATTGGACCCTTTACAGTAAAAGTTTGCTTTTACTTTTCCAGCTAGGTGTAATGCTGTCTTTTTTTTTTTTTTTAAGGCAAGGTAGAATTTTTTTTTCTTTTTTTTAATCCCCCCCCTTTTTTTTCAATTTTATATATCCATCAGAAAGAGAGAGAGAGCACAAGCAGGGGCTGGGGGACAGCAGGCAGAGGGAGAGGGACAAGCCAGCTCTCCACTGGCAAGGAGCCCGATGTGGGACTTGATCCCAGGACCCTGGGATCATGACCTGAGCTGAAGGCAGACGCTTAACTGACTGAGCCACCCACGCATCTCTGTAACACTGTCTTGCTGTCTTGTAACTAAATTTACATTAATCACCATGAATAATAGGATAGAGGGATTTTTAAAATTAACATTTTAATAGGAAAAAGGGATTTTTAAAAAATTAATAATACAATGTATTATTTGCCCCAGGGATACAGATGTGTGAATCATCAGGCTTACACATTTCCCAGCAGTCACCATAGCACATACCCTCCCCAATGTCCCTAACTCAGCCACCCTATCCCTACCTCCCTACCGCCCGGCAACCCTCAGTTTGTTTTGTGAGATTAAATGTTATGGTTTGTCTCCCTCCCAATCCCACCTTGTTTCATTTTTCCCTTCCCTACTACCCCGGCCCCCTGCCCTGCCTCTCAACTTGAGAGGGATTTTTCTTAAAAAGAAAAGGATAGTTAGTATATATATTTTTTAAAGATTTTATTTATTTATTTGACAGACAGAGATCACAAGTAGGCAGAGAGGCAGGCACAGGGAGAGAGAGGGGGAAGCAGGCTCCCCGCTGAGCAGAGAGCCCGATGCGGGACTCGATCCCAGGACCCTGAGATCATGACCCGAGCCGAAGGCAGCGGCCCAATCCACTGAGCCACCCAGGTACCCCGATAGTTAGTATATTTGAGCAAGGAAGAAACTGTGAGTATATGCTCTGATAATCATTTCTACAACACATGTTAACAAAGTCCTTTTCTCACTCCTCATTCTACATTCCTTTTACCCTCAGTGAGCATATAATCTGTATGTCTAGTTCTTATGGGTCTGAGCCTCAGTGGTCCGTCTTCATGCTGTTGCTAGACTCGTTCACTGTTACTGTTGGACGTGGCGGTTCTAGGAGAGGATCCAGAGGAATCATTTCAGACATGTAGCTTTCTGCTTACATTGTGGAGTAGCAATCGCTTTTCCTTTTGATGATTAGAATCTGTCACCTTAACCAATGAAGTAGTGCCCCAGCCCCTTCACCAGCACATTCAGTGGACCAGGGTGCTCAGAACAATCAGGTGCGATTCTTACTTTCTAGATCAGTTCTTTTGTCAGCTAAAGTTGTTCTTTCACCCTTAGGTGCTAAGATCTCTAAACAAGCTGAGCCCAAAGACTCCAGAATAGAAAATAAAAATCTTTTCAAGGCTTTATCAGGGGTAACACTGACAAATACCATTCCAAATTCTACCCTTTTGGTCCCTGTTATGGGCTGAATTGTGAGTTCCTCAAAAATGTGTTGAGTCATAGTCCCCCATACTGAGATTGTGACTGTATTTAGGAATAGGATCTTTGTAGAGGAAATCAAGTCAAAATGAGGTCATTAAGTTGGGTCATAGTCCAAACTGACTGGTTTCCTTATAAACGGAGGAAATTCAGACACAGACACATACAGAAAAAAGATGAAATGAGGACCCAGGGAGAAGAAGAGCGTCTACAAGCCAATGAGAGAAATTGGGAGCAGATTCTTTCCTCATGGGTCTTAGTAGGAGCCAACCCCATTGATACCTTGATCTCAGACTTCCAGTCTCCAGAACTGTGAGAAAATAAATTTTGGTTGGTTAAACTAGCCGGTCTGTGGTACTTTATGATGGCTGCCTAAGAAAATGAATATAATTCTGGGCCTGTAAACAGCACAATATATCACTTACTTGTTTAGAGCAAACTGTAGAAGAGCAGTCCAGACTCCCAGCTAATGTTATGACTCTTCAGTTGGCAGTTCCACCATTCAGTAGAGTCAACTGCTTTTGAGTAATGGAGAACATCACAGGATCAGTGACTCTTGCAAGTGGTCCCCATTGTTTTATTTCTTTTGCTCTAAAATTGAGTTCATTAGTCAGAAGTGTATTTTTTAGTCTGCTTTAATGGAGAGTCCCAGAGTGGTCATGTTGGCATAAGTGTGGCTAGCACAGAAGGCAAATCCATATTCAGAATAAATGTCTAGTCCAGAGAAGACAAATTAGTTTCACCACTCCACCAAGTGTCTTGCTGATCACCTAGATGTGGTGCTAGCAGTAGGTTTCTGTGGCTGGAAGTTTGAAGTTTGAACAGTCGTCAATGGTATTAGCCAGATAGTCCTTGACGCCATTATGCCAGTGCATAACTTTATTCCTGCCACTATTGTTACTTGATAGATGAGCCCATTGAGAAGGGTCTGGATAAGGATGTCAGTTGACATAACAGAATAACAGAATAAGACTTATTCTTTAAGGAGGGCACTTTGGATGGGTATTAAATACAAAGGTACTAATCCTTGGTTTCTTCTGAAAAGATCACACGTATACTTCTTTCCAGACATCTTCTCATAAACCCAAGTCTGCAGTTATTTGCACAAAACCCATAGCCTCTACCTTCTGTGAATTATTGCCCATCTGAATCTTCAGTCATTTCTCCTCTATACATTTTCCTCCTGCCCTTCTTGAAGGCTACCCCTCACTAAGACTGTGCTAAGCGGTAGCCCATTTACAGCTGATGCCAGCAAGCTGAACAAGCCTATTTGTAAGTCCGACTGACACTTCTCCCCACTTTAATTCAGCTTCTAAAAGGCAATTTCCCATCAGTTCATTTATGTAGCAGTACAACAGGAGGAGGCATATTAGGAATGTGTATACAAACATACATGCTCACGCGACTAATTCGTGCTTCCAGGACTCCCCGCCCCCGCAGCCCGACTGGAAATATCAGACTTCACTGATGATGAGGTGCTGCTGGGCACACTCAAGCTTATGGCTTGGCGGGTCAATAAACTGCGTTTGTCCCATGTATTTAAGATCTCATGGTTGCTTTGTGTTCCATTGTCCATCTTCTCAGGATTTAGGACCAAGTCAGAAACTATTTTTTAGAAGGAAAATAGTGATTTGTTAAAAAGTGTGTGGTTATTTTCCAAATTCCAGATTGTTTACACTGTCATCATCCATTTTAGATCTGCTGCTGTTGTACATCACATCCTGATTCATGACAGATATTTCAGACATCTTTGAGTTTGTTGGTTCATAAGGGACAATTGGCAGAATTATTTGCCCTGCAACTAGCTGGCTGAGAGCTTCTCTTGCTGTGTTCCCTTTATTCAAAGCTGGCAGCTTTACAGATTACTCAGGGAGGGAGTAGGAGCAACATACCAAAATGAAGTATGTGTTACCACCAGTTGTCTCAAAGCATTAGTCCCTCCAGAACTTTACTGACGTGCCAGGTATCTGAGTATTCATGAAGTTTATCTCTAACATTCTAACATGCATGTGTCTCATAATAGCATCTAGTGTACCTGCCCCCCTCTGCCTACACATTACTGTTATCATGTCGTTCAAGTAGTGAGCCAACATGATGTCCTGTGGAATGGTGACACAAAGTCTCTGCACAGTAAATAATGGCACAGAACCAGAGGTCAGATAGAGCCCTGTGGCAAAAGAATGTAGGCAATCTGCTGACCACCCCCAGGTGAAAACCAACTGCTTCTGGGGCTCCATAATGGAACAGAAGTAAAGCATTTTTCAGATAAACAGTTGCAGACCACATGCCAAATGCAGGGTTTACTTGCTCCAGTAAATTCTCTCAAATGGAAATGACAACAGCCTTTAGAATTAACATTTGATTAAGGTTATGATAAGACACTGTTACTCACCAAGAAACAGCTGTGTTTTACAGAAGTTGAACAGGCAAGTTAAACAGAGATATAAGTATTACCATCTTGCTCATGGACTCTCTCAGGTACATAGTATTTTTTAATCTATTATTTTGGAAGCTGTCTTAGCTCAGGCTGCTATGATATAATACCATAGACTAGATGTCTTAAACAACAGTTTTTTCTCATGGTTCTGGAAGCTGGGAAGTCTGGGATCAAGATGTTGACTTAGGGAAGGCCCTCTTCCTGGCTTAGATGGTGGCCATTTTGCTATGTACTCATGTGGCCTCTTTGATGTTCATGTTCATGGGAAGAGAGAGATCAAGCTCTCATATCTTTTCATCTTCTTTTAACTTCACTCATCCTATGATGAGGGCACCATCCTCATGGGCCTAATCTCCAAATACATCATATTGGAGGTTTGGGCTTCAGCACATGAATTTTGGGGAGTACACGGACGTTCAGTTCATAACAGAAGTCTCTACTCAATGGTCATAAAGTCAATGGGGGATGGTTTATGTTAATTTCCAGGTATCTTCATTTTGATCATAAATTTAGGGTGCATGGAAATGACTACAGAGTGGATTGAAAGATTCTCTGAGCTCACTGTGATATTCAGTACAAAGGTAGTTTATCGGCTGATCCACATGGGCTCTCATTGTGGCAGGTAGACGGCAGTGGTGTTTCGGCCTCTTTATTAGTATGCGCGTCATTGAATCTACAAGTAATATCATTATGTCCCTTTCCCCCGATAACTAGCCACAGTGAAGTTAACTTTGAGGGACCTCCTTAAAGAGGATCAACTCCTCTTGATTCAAAGGACCCTGGGGCAGACTCAAGTCCGAAATTGGATCACAGAACATAATTGTCCATTGCCAGATCTAGAGTTTGTCATACAGATCCTAAGAGCGAGTGCACTGCCAATTTGCAGCTAAGGGACTTCAAGATTTATAAGCCACTGTAGAGATCTTTGCAGGTCAAATCATTCTCATCACCACTTATATTTTGCTGTCATCACAGTAACTCCTCTCACTTTGCTTCTTACAGTTAAATGATGTTACTTGGCTTCTGTTGCTCCAGTATCTCTTCATTCCTATTGAAATTAGGAAATTTATCTTAGCAGCAATTCTGCCATCTTCATTTATGCCCTAGAGAAGACAGACACTAGGACACTTTGAAGAACCCTACTACTTTCTTCATTGGTGTGAGTAAGTGGGTTATACTCAATATATCCATTTTAATATGCTTATCTCCACAGTCTTTAGATTCCTTCCTGTACATTTCACCAAGAAATTTCTGGGATCTCAATTTTAATTAGCAGAGGCCCCATTAGGCTGAGTTTTATTAATTAGTTGAGCAATCAGAGTTCTTGCCAACTTGTACCAGCATAGTGCATCCAGAATCTGCTAAGTGCATCTGTATACAAAAGATCAGTCTGATCTTAAATTGGGTTTTTTTCCCCTCAGCTCTGTTTATTACTCTCAGAATCCATCCCCACACATATCCTTTAGGATTATGTTGGTATAAATTTATACCTTGAAATTTTATTGCTGGGTAAGGCCTTCACTTCTGAGTCTAATGGGCCTCCTGAAACGTGCTGGGATCTGACTTTTATATAGATTTGGACGTAATAAGGAGAGGACGGGTAAGGAATAAGGATACTTGACAACTCCTTTTAAAGAAACATGGCAGGGTCTTCAAGTAGGATAGCAAGAGTCTTATCAGACAGGGTGGCAAAAGCTACTTCTGCTGAAAAGGGAGGTTCAGTGGGGTTTGAGAGGATGGGTAACTTGAAGTCTTCCAAATTCCACAAAGTTCCCTATTCCTATTATTGAGGTTCCACTTTTTCCAAATTAGTGGTCTAATTCTCATATAATACTCAAGGATGAGGCTGCAGTTGAACTTACAGTATATTTTTACAGACTATAGGATCAGACCCTGCAAGTTCTGTTTGGCTATATCTGCCCACCAGCAGCAAGAGATAATGTCTACATTAGGCAAGTCATGGCTCTCTGACTGTGACTTTGGCCAAGAATTTAAAATCCCAAACTTATTATTTTCTTTATTAAAGCTCTCCAGAATAGTTTGAAACAGCTAGCTCACATCCCATATAACCATTGCATGCCCCATGTTGATCAGCATAGCTTTTCATAGCAGTAACTTCATTTGCCAAAGCCCACTAGGAACCTCTTTCCTTTAAGATGCCCACAGTGGTAAGTTGACACTCAATTTCATGGAAACTCATTAGTTAGTGCCCCACCTTAGTGCTCACCAGCTTTAACTGACTTTACACCTAAAAGAATAGACAACTGTTATGGACTAAATATTTGTGCCCCGCGGCCCCCCCCCATTTATATGTTAAAGCCCTAATTCCAGTGTGGATGATATTTGGGGAGGGTCTTTGGTATGTAATTAGGTTTAGAAGAGGTCAAGAAGATGGAGTCCCCATGATGGGATTAGTGGTTTTTTTTTTTTTTTTGGTGGTGGTGAGGGGCTGTTAGTGTTTTTATAAGAAGAGACACCAAAGTTTGTTCTCTTTGCCATGTGAGGACACAGCAAGAAGGAAGCCATCTGCAAAGCAGGAAGAGGGCTCTTACCAAGGAATCAAATTAGCTGGCACCTTGATCTTGGACTTCCCAGCTTCTAAAGTATGAGAAAGTAAATTTCTGTTGTTTAAACACCCAGTCTTTGGTATTTTGTTATGGCAGCCTGAGCAGACTTATATAATAACTAACATTAAGTGACCATTTTCCTGAAGGGTCCATTTATAGCAAGCATTTCTGGTACAAATTTCCGTATGAGCCAGTATTATTAGTTGCAGATAACAGAATCTATTCTAAGTAGTTTAAACAGAAAGTGATTAATTTTAGAGCATCAAGTAGCATAACGTATTTCCAAGAGGGCCAGGGAGCTAAGTTTGGGTACTATACAATCAAACATGGTTTAGAGAAGCTCTAAATTTAAATCACTTCAGAATTGTTTGAATGAAAATTATTCTGTTGCTAATACTTGTTACTTGACATTTAGGAAGTTCATGCACCCAGAGTACGATCTTAGTGACAGTTGCCCCTGGAGATCCAGATGCTTCTTCTTGTGGGCAGATCTGATCTCTCTACCTCCCATTGTTTGATTATGCGTTCCAAGTCTCTAAAAGGTATTTTTACAAAAGAGTCTGGGTTATATAGATATTAGCTTTCTCGTACATGAAGGCGTATACTAAAAAGAGCCTGATGTAGGTGTTGAGTGCATCGATCCATAGTGTCTACTGCCAACTTCCATGGAATCTAATGAGAAATACTTGCGAAGACGTAAAGAAGATTCTTGGTCTGGTTTTTTGTTATCTGGTCTGAATATTCAAAAAGACCTCTATTTTGGGAATCTAATTTGTGATGATTAGCTGAGTCTCTATTATTTTAACTCCAGTTTAGGGAAGACAAAGAAGTATCACCCTTTCATTTTAATGAGCTGCCCATCAGCACTATGTTATTGGACCTGGACGCCTCATTTCCTGACTTGAAGGATAAGCCACCTTTTGCAAGGATGCTTTCGGGAAAATTGTCCATAGGGGAGAAAGGCTGGGTTGAAACCTCAGCTCTTTTTTCCTTTTTTAAGCTTTACTCACCATCCCAAGTCCAGCCTGTGTACCTTTCTCAGTTCTGTAAGATCTAGCTGGATGGGTCAGGGCTCTGTTGTCGCTTGCACAGCAAGGAGGAAGTCATTGCGCAAGTTGACAGCCTGTACCCACTGTCTTTTTCTGTGGTCCTCCTAGATTTTGTTCTTCCAGTGGCACATCGGTTCCTTTTTAACCATCCTAACAATGAAGTGTGTTTAGCATTGAATGCTGTTTTCTCATTATCTTTCATCTTCTGCGGAAAAAGCCATTTGTCTTCTCAAATAATAAACAGCAGGGACTCTTGTCTTCCCACATGCCATTTTCTCACATTCTTAGGTCTCAGTGTTGAAAAAGAGCAACAACATTTCTGCAGAAATACTATTAAATGCATCTCTCAGAGCTTCCATGTCTCTAATAGGAGCAATTGTGGCCTTTGGCTAAGGGCAAGAGCTAAGGGGAGACTGGATGTTTCGATGCCTGAAAGATTTTTCTTTTCTTTTCTTTTCCTTTTTTCTGGTAGGAAAAAGAAACATTAAAAAAAAAAAAAAATACCCGCTCAGGAACCTTGTTCAGGCACTGAGGAGAAACTATGGACCATATTTTAATGAGACATGTATTCTGCCTAGGAAACAAATGTTCGGATAAAAAACCATGAAGGGGGTGAGAACAGCCAGGCTATTGCTTTGTTAAGAAATAGTAATGTATTCTTTTCTGGAAGGAAAAGAAATGATCTTTAGAAAGAGGAATCTTAGAACAGGGGTTTTTGAAGTACATTAGATTTGAATCCAAAACCTAAATATTCTACTTCTATCTAAGGAAGTTTGGGCTAGTTATCATCTCTTTGAGTGTTCAAGTTTTCACATCAGTTTAACTGGTATAAATATTAATAGCTATTAATAGTATTGTGAAGATCAAATGTAATATTGTGTGGGGACACTTGGTTGGCTCAGGCAGTAGAGCATGTGACTCTTGATCTTGGAGTTATGAGTTCAACCACCATGTTGGGGGTACAGTTTACTTAATAAAAAATTATAAAAATGTAGTAATGTATAAAATACTTTAGTGCCTGAAATAGCCAGTAGCTATTATTAATATTGATGATTTTATAATCATCTTGTACACTGTAAGGTTGGAACTTTCAACTGGAAAGCTTTAAGACCACATACGTGTGGGTACACACACACACACACGCAAACTTTTTTTAGGTATATACAATTGACCTTTTAGTTTTCTTTGTAAATACAAATAATTAGCAGACATTGAGTCTTTAGAAGGCAGATAAAGCTTGTTGTCCACACATTTTTTTTTTCTTCCATTTTTCCTGGCTAAGAAAGTCATTATCGTGCCCTACTAAAAGACTCCCATTCTTGCGTTAGAAGTGGTTGTCTGACACCGTTCTGACCAAGGAAAAGAAAGCAGAAGTTTGTGGGTGATTTCTGGAAAAGTCTTCCTTTCCTAATATTGCCACCCCCTCTTTCTTCTTATCACCTCCAGTGCTGCCTTCTGATTGGGAGGTTGAGATGATCAAGAGGATCAAGGTAGAGTTTCCTCTTGAAGGAACGAGGAGACCCCGGGATGAGGGCCATTCACTGAGGCAGGCAGAGCAGAGAGAAGAAAGGAGTAACTTGACCCAGCTCATGGTGCTGAGCAGCTGCTTGCTTGGACCATCTTGACGTGAAATTTTTTTGAGGAAACAATAAATTCTTATTTAGTAATCTCTGAAGTACATCTTCTGTTCTGTGCAGCTGGAATTTATTTCTAAGTGGTGATTTCTTTCTGTTGGCTGATGGTCTGCTAATTGGCTTTTCGTGAATTATCTGACTGAGACCTAACACTAGGGCTATCCTGTGGCGTATAGATATTTCCCTCATTTAAAAGATTAGGAAAGCCCAGAACGGTTAAGTGACTTGTCCATGGTCACAGAGCCAATACGTGGAATAGCCAACATTTAAAAAACCACAGCAATCAGACTTCAGAACCATTGTGTATCTACTCATATCTTCTTATCGTTCTACGATGGATTTCAGGCCCTTTCAAGAACTATATAAAATAAGAGAAACAAATATCAATAAAAAATTAATATGGAAAACCCCAAAGTGTTTACAAAGTGTTACAAGAAATAATACATTTCAATAGGAGGCAAAAGCCAAGGAACAGTCACCAGGGAAAACAGAATACAGGTGGATGGACCATATAGTCACTCCAGGAAAGATCCATAAACTTAATGTCTGAGCTTTCTGGTACCTAAGGGAAGGTACGGTATATTTTTGTGTGAGAAAAAAAAAAACCCATTCTTAATGGGAAACAAAGCTTTTCCATAGGAAGTTCTAAAAGCAGTTGCAAACATGTGGTTTTAAGTGGGACAGAAATGTGATTAAGAGACCTTTTTTTTTTTTTAAATTTATTTTTATTTCCAGCATAACAGTAAAGAGACCTTTTAAAAAAAGTATATTTATTTATTTGAGAGAGGGAGAGACAGAGAGAGAGAGCATGAGCAGGGCAGAGGGAGAGGGACAAGCAGATTTCAGCAGAGCAGGGAGCCCAATGCAGGACTTGATCCCAGGAATCTGGGATCACGACCTGAGCCCACGCTTAACTGACTGAGCCACCCAGGCGCCCCAAGAGATTGTGTGAAGACACGGATTCCTGGAAGCCGCCCTCAGAGATTCTGAAACAGTCGGTTTGCAGTAGGGCCTGAGAATCTGCATTTATTCCCTACTTCTAGGTATTACTGATTCTTCTTGTCTGTGAAAATTCAGGCAAATGTTGCTAGATTTTCAACCATTTCAAGAGAAACCCAAATGTTTCAAGATAACTCAAATATTATCAAGAGAAAGTTACATGAAATTTCTATTTCTTAAAATACTGTTCATGCCAAATACATCTCTCTCTCTCTCTCTCTCTTCTTCATCTTCGTCTTTGTCTTTGTCTTCTTCTTTTTTGCACATGGACTCCAAGTCCAGTGTGGAGCCCAATGTGGGGATTGAACTCACAACCCTGAGGTGAAGATCTGGGCTGCAATCAAGAGTTGGATGCCTTACCATTTAAGCCAACTACGTGCTTCTAAATACATCCATCTCTTAGTAAATGGGCTTTAGGGGGTGGATGTATCTTACTGCTCTTGTTGTAAAAATTCTCTATACTTTTGTGAGTTTTGTAAAATATTTTTCTGCGTGTTACTAATATAGCCATTCATGATTAAGGAATTCCTCCTAAGTTAATGTTTGTTTATGGTTTTATTTATGTCAATAACTTAAGACCCATTTCTGTAACTAATGGAGGTTCTTATATAAGGGGTAGGCAAGTGGCCACACTGCAAAAACTTACTCCAGTACCTTAAAGCTGAGGTGTTTGCTTCCATTTCCTTGGAGATCAAGGATTAATGGGAAACCATTATAGGGGGTCCAAGATCTTGCAGATGAAATTCTTCTAGTTTTTGGTCCAGATTCCCTGAAATATGAGCTAGAAGATATCACATAATCTTTTCCTCAAGGTAAATTTTTTCTTCCAATAAATGGACAGAAGACAAATCTCTTCAAAACTTCTGGAGTACTTTTTTTTGTGGACTGGTGATATGCTGGTACACTGTGATAGCATCTTTATTGTTGCTTTGATAATTTGTTCCTTTTTATTTCTTGTTCTCTTTTTCTAGAACTGCTAATATTCAGACATTGACCTCTTAGACTGATTCCTCTACATGTTTGCTCTGTAGCTTTTATTTGGATACTCATTATAAGAAGTTCCCTTCTGGTCCCATTTTGCAAATAACTTTTTTGTTTCAAGTCATAAATGGGTTTTTAATTTTATCAAGTGATACATTTGCATCTATTAAGAGTTTCATGATTAATATGAAAGATTTCTTAGATTGATTTTGGCACATTGAATCATCTTCACATTCCTGAAATAAACCTTATTTGATTAGGGTATATCATGATTTTTATGTATTTGCTGATTTGATTTTCTAAAATTTGATTTTCTAAAATTTCTCTTTTATAAGGAACTTTAGCCTATAATTTTCTTTCTTATAATATATTGTCAGATTGTGGAAGCAAGTTATCCTGGCTTTATCGAATGAGTTAGAAGTTTGTTCATATTTATTCTCTGGAAATAAGGAATATTAAATAATGTTCTTATTTTCTCCTTTAATTATTCGTAGGGTCACTGATGAGGCCAGCTAAACCTACAGATTTCTTTGTAGAAAGATTCTCTTTTTTCATTACGATTATTATTATTTTATTTAAATTCAATTTAGTTAACATATAGTATATTATTAGTTTCACAGGTAGAATGTAGTGATTCATCAGTTGCATATAACACCCAGTGCTCATTACATCAAGTGCCCTCCTTAAGGCCCATCACCCAGTTACCCTATCTCTTAACCCCTTCCCTTCCAGCAACCCTCATTTTGTTCCCTATTTAGTTAGGAGTCTCTTAATATTTGCTTCTCTCTCTGTTTTTATCTTACTTTATTTTTCTATACATTACTTCATGTTTATCACCATAAGTATATTCTTTTTTTTTTAAGTTTTTATTTGACAGACTGACAGAGATCACAAGCAGGCAGAGAGGCAGGCAGAGAGAGAAGAGAAAGCAGGCTCCCCTCGGAGCAGAGAGCCCGATGTAGGGCTCAATCCCAGGACCCTGGGATCATGACCTGAGCTGAAGGCAGAGGCTTTAACCCACTGAGCCACTCACATGCCCCCAATAAGTATATTCTTAATTCCCTTTACCTATTTCACCTATCTCCCCCTCCCATCTCCCCTTTGGTGACCACCAGTTCTTTATATTTAAGAGTCTAGTTTTTTGTTTGTCTCTTTTTATCTTTGTTTGTTTTGTTTCTTAAATTCCACACATGAGTGAAATCATATGGTATTTGTCTTTCTCTGACTGACTTATTTTGCTTAGTGTTATACCCTCTAGTTCTATCCATGTTATTGCAAATGACAAGGTCTCATTCTTTTTGATGGCTGAGTAATATTCCTGTGTGTGTGTGTGTGTGTGTGTGTGTGTGTGTGTGTGTGTGTACCTACACCACATCTTCTTTATTCATTCGTCTGTTGATGAGCATCTGGGCTCTTTCCATAGTTTGGCTATTATGGACATTGCCGCTATAAACATTGGAGTGTATGTGCCTCTTTGAATCACTACTGTTATATCCTTTGGATAATACCTAGTAATACAATTGCTGGATCATAAGGTTATTCTATTTTTAACTTTTCGAGGAACCTCCATACTGTTTCTCAGAGTGGCTGCACCAGCTTGCATTCCCACCAATAGGGTAAGAGTGTTCCCCTTTCTCCACATCCTTACCAACATCTGTTGTTTCCTGAGTTGTTAATTTTAGCCATTATGACTGGTGTGAGGTGGTATCTCATTGTGTTTTTATCCTGATTTATTTATTTGAGAGAGAGAATGAGAATGAGCAGGATGTAGGGGCAGAGGGAGAGGGTGAAGGAGACTCTTTCCTGAGCAGGGATCCTGACACAGGACTTGATCCCAGGACCCTGGGATCATGACCTGAGCTGAAGGCAGATACTTAACTGACTGAGCCACCCAGGCACCGATCATTGTGGTTTTGATTTGTATTTCTCTGATGCTGAATGATGTTGAACATTTTTTCATTTGTCTGTCAGCCATTTGTATGTTTTCTTTGGAGAAATGTCTGTTCATGTCTTTTGCCCAATTCTTGAGTGGGTTATTTGTTTTTGGGTGTTGAGTTTGATAATCTTTATAGATTTTAGATACTAGCCTTTTATCTGATATGTCATTTACGAATATCTTCTCCTATTCTGAAGGTTGCCTTTTAGTTTCGTTGATCGTTTTCTTTCCTATAACAAAAGCTTTTTATCTTGATGAAGTCGCAGTAGTTCATTTTTGTCTTTGTTTCCCTTGCCTTTGGGGATGTGTCTAGCAAGAAGTTGCTGTACCTGAGGTCAAAAAAGTTGCTATCTGTGTTCTCCTCTAGGATTTTGATGAATTCCTGTCCCATATTTAGGTTTCTCTTCGATTGTGCATTTATTTTTGTATATGGTTCAAGAAAGTGGTCTGGTTTCATTCTTCTACATGTGGCTGTCCAGTTTTCCCAACACCATTTGTTGTAGAGACTCTTTTTTCCATTAGATATTCTTTTCTGCTTTGTCGAAGATTGGTTTACGGTAGAGTTGAGGGTACATTTCTGGGTTCTCTATTTGTTGCATTGATCTATGGGTCTGTTTTTGTGCCAGTACAATACTGTCTTGATGATTATAGCTTTGTAATAGAGTTTGAAGTCTGGAATTGTGATGCCTCCAGCTTTGGTTTTCTTTTTCAACATTCTTTTAACTATTCTGGGTCTTTTCTGATTTCATACAAATTTTAGGATTATTTGTTCCAGCTCTGTTAAAAATGCTGGTGGTATTTTTTTTTTTTTAAGATTTTGTTTATTTATTTGACAGAGCAAGAGAAGGAGCGAGAGAACACAAATAGTGCGAGTGGCAGAGGGAGAGGGAGAAGCAGATTTCCTGCTGAGCCGGGACTTGATGCAGGGCTTGATCCCAGGACCCTGAGAGCCAAAGGCAGACACTTAACCAGCTGAGCACTCAGGTGCCCCTTCTGGTGGTATTTTGATAGTAATTGCTTTGAATGTACAGATTGCTTTGGGTGACATAGACATTTTAGCAATATTTGTTTTTCCAGCTCATGAGCATGATATGCTTTTCCGTTTCTTTTTGTCTTCCTCAATTTCATTCATAAGTGTTTATAGTTTTCGGAGTATAAATCCTGTACTTCTTTGGTTAGGTTTATTCCTTGGTATCTTATGGTTTTTTGGTGCAGTGGTAAATGGGATTGATTACTTAATTTTTCTTTCTGTGGCCTCATTGTTAGTGTATAGAAATGCAACTAACTTCTGTGCACTTATATCATGCAACTTTGCTGAATTCCTGTATCAGTTCTAGCAATATATATATATATATATATATATATATATATATATATTTTTTTTTTTTTTTTTTGTAGAGTCTTTTGGGTTTCTACCTAGAGTATCATGTTGTCTGAGAAGAATAAAAGTTTGACTTCTTTGCTGACTTAGAAACCTTTTATTTCTTTTTGTTGTCTGATTGCTGAAGCTAGGATTTCTAATATTATGTTGAGCAACAGTGGTGAGAGTAGATATCCCTATCGTGTTCCTGACATTAGGGGAAGAGTTCTCTTTTTTTCCCCTGTTGAGGATGATATTACCTTTGGGTCTTTCATATATAGGCTTTATGATGTTGAGGTATGTTCCCTTTATCCTTACATGATAGAGGGTTTTTATTAAGAAAGGATGCTCTATTTTGTCAAAAGCTTGTGGGGATCATATGATTCTTAATCTTCCTTTATTAATGTGGTGTATCACACTGGTTGATTTGCAGATGATGAAACACCCCAGCAGCCCAGGAATAAGTCCCACTTGGTTGTGGTGAATAATCCTTTTAATGTACTGTTGGATCTGATTAGTTAGTATCTTATTGAGAATTTTTTGCGCCCATATTTTTCAGGGATATTGATCTATAATTGCCCTTTTCACTAGAGTCTTTGTCTGGTTTGGGGATCAAGGTAGTGCTGGCCTGATAGAATGAGTTTGGTGGTTTTCTTTCCATTTCTATTTTTTGGAACAGTTTCAGAAGAATAGGTATTAATTCTTCTTTAAATGTTTAGTAGAATTCCTTTGGGAAGACATTTGGTCCTGGACTCTTGTTTTTTGGGAGATTTTTGATTACTGATTCAATTTCTTTGCTGGTTATGAGTCTGTTCGGATTTTCAATTTCTTCATTTTTCAGTTTTGGTAGTTTATGTATTTCTATGAATTTATCCATTTCTTCCAGATTGCCTAATTTATTGGCATATAATTGCTCATAATATTCTCTTACAATTGTTTGCATTTCTTCAGTGTTGGTTGTGATCTCCACTTACATTCATGATTTTATTTATTTGGGTCTTTCTCTTTTCTTTTTGCAAGTCTGGCTAGGGGTTTATCAATTTTGTAAATTCTTTTGAAGAACCAGTTCCTAGTTTCTTTGATGTGTTCTTTTTTTTTTTCTTTAATTTCTATATAATTGATTTCTGCTCTAATCTTTGTTTTATGTCTCTTCTCCTTCTGGAGTTAAGCTTTATTTGCTGTTCTTTTTCTAGCTCCTTTAGGTGTTAGGTTAGGCTGTGTATTTGAGACTTATCTTGTTTCTTGAGGAAGACCTGTATTGGTATATACTTCCCTCTTAGGACTACATTTGTTGCATCCCAGAGGTTTTGAACAGTTGTGTTTTCATTTTCATTTGCTTCCATGTATTTTTAAAAATTCTTTAATTTCTTCATTGACTCATTCATTCTTTTGTAGGATGTTCTTTAACCTCTATGTATATGTGGTCTTTCCAAATTTTTTCTTATGGTTGACTTCGTTTCATAACATTGTGTTCTGAAAATATGCATGGTATGATCTCATTCTTTTTGTACTGGTTGTGTCCTGATTTGTGACCCAGTACGTGATCCGTTCTGGAGAATGGTCCATATGCATTCAAAAAGAATCAGGATGAAATGCTGATTTTTTAGGATGAAGTGCTCTGAATATATCTGTGAAGTCCTTCTGCTCCAATATGTCATTCAAAACCATTGTTTTCTTGTTGATCTTCTGCTTAGATGATCTGTCCATTGCTGTGAGTGGGGTGTTAACACTCCTACTATCTCCTACTATTATTGTATTATTATCAATGAATTTATGTTTATTATTAATTGATTTATATATTTGGCTTCTCCCAAGGGGTATAGATATTTACAATTGTTAGATCTTCTTGTTGGATAGACCCCTTTATTATGATATAGTGGCCTTTTTCATCTCTTATTACAGTCTTTGGTTTAAAATCTAGTTTTTCTGGGGTGCCTGGGTGGCATGAGTTGAGTGGCTGGCTCTTGGTTTTGGCTCAGGTCATGATCGCATGGGTCATGAGATTGAGCCCTGTGTCAGGCTCTGAGCTCAGTGAGGAGACTGCCTGAAGATTCTCTCCCTCTGCCCCTCTCCTGCCACTTGCATACTCTTGTCCTCTCTCTCTAAAATAAGCAAATCTTTTAAAAAAATCTAGTTTATCTGATATAAGGTGGCTACTCCATTTTTCTTTTAATGTCCATTAGCCTGGTAAATAGTTCTCCACACCCTCACTTTTAATCTGGATGTGTCTTTGGGTCTAAAATGAGTCTCTTGTAAGCAGCATATTGATGGGTCCTGTTGTTGTTGTTTTTTAAATCTGTTTTGATAACCCTATGTCTTTTGATTGGCATATTTAGTCCATTTACATTCAGACTATTTATTAAAAGATATGAGTTTAGTACTGTTGTATTACCTGTAAAGTTGCTGTTCCTATAGATAGTCTATGTTACTTTTGGTCTCTCCATTCAAAGTGTCCCCTTTAATATTTCTTGCAGGGCTGATTTAGTGTTCACAAATTCCTTTAGTTTTTGTTTGTCTTGGAAACTCTTTATCTCTCCTACTATTTTGAATGACAGGCTTTTTGGATAAAGTATTCTTGGCTGCATATTTTTCCCATTTAGCACATTGAATATATCATGCCAATCTTTCTGGTCTGACAGGTCTCTTTGGACAGGTCTGCTGCTAATTTCATGGGTCTACCTTGTAGGTTAAGGACTTCTTGGTCCAAGCTGCTGTCAGAATTTTATCTTTATTTTTGTAATTTGCAAATTTCACTATAATATGTCATGGTGCTGACCTATTTTTGTCAATTTTGGGGGGGTTCTCTGTGCCTCTTGGACTTGAATACCTGTTATCTTCCCTAGATTAGGGAAGTTGTCAGCTATAATTTGTTCCAATAAATCTTCTGCCCCGTCCCCCACTATTCCTCTGGAACTCGTATATTGTGGGTATTATTTTGCTTTATGGAATTGCTGAATTCCCTAAGTCTACCTTCATGATCTGATAGTCTTCTTTCCCTCTTCTTTTTAGCTTCATATTTTCCATATCTATATCCATATCTTCCATATTTCCATAATTTCTGTAATCTATACTACTGATTCAATCTTCTCCTTCATTTATCTCTGTTTTTATGGTCTGAACTTGGGACTGTATCTTGGTTATAACATTTTAATTTTGACCTTACTAGATTTTAGTTCTTTTATCTCTACAATAAGGGATCCTCTGGTGTCTTATGCCCTTTTTTCAGGCCCAGCTAGTATCCTTATAATCATTGTTTTAAATTCTAGTTCAGACACCTTACTTATATCCATATTGATTATATGGATAATAATCCTTACTTATTGATTATATGGATAATAATCCTTACTTATATCCATATTGATTAACTCCCAAGCTGTAAATACTACCTCTTGTTCTTTCTTTTGGGATGAATTTCTCCATCTCATCATTTTTTCAAGACAAGAAAAGAAGAAAGAAAACAAAAACAATCATAACAAAAACAACTACCAAAAAAAAAAAAACAAACCCCACCAAAACAAAAAAAACCCAGACAAACCCCAAACAACAACAACAAAAACCAAAAAACCCCCAAACAACCCACAGAAAAACTAGATCCTGAATGTGTTTTGATCTGCTTGTTAAAAGAAACTAGACCAAAATAAGCAACAAGCAAAACAAACAAACAAACAAAAACAGTTAAAGGAAACAAAAAATAAAAAAATTATAAAGTTTATACGAAAAATTAAAAAAATTTTTGAAAAAAATAATAAAAAATCCTAAAGAATAAAAGTACAAAGGATGCTAGATACTATTTTCCCCTAGAGCTGAAGCTTTGCAACCGTCTTTGATCAGTAACCTTGGTAGGTGGGAGTTGTTTATGCTGGTCTCCTAGGGAAGGGGCCTTTTGCACGGATTCTCAGGTGGACTTTCCCTAGTGGAAATGCACCTTCATTGCACAAGGTGGCGGGGCTTGGTGTAAGTGGCTCCAGACTCCACTAGGTGGTGCTGTTTTGTCTCTGGGATTAATATGGTGGCACCATGCTCTCTAGCCCCAGAGCTGAAAGTTTGTGCTCCCCACTCTTCAGTAAGTCTTCACAGGAGAGCAATCACTCTTGTCTCCCTGGTTTCCATTAGAACTCTGTTCAACCTGCCTGTGTCTGAGTATTTTTATCTTGGGCACTTGACTGAGTTTCAAAACTCCAAATTTTAGGGACTCTTGGGGAATGGACCTGCTCTGTTTCTCCCAGGAAGGGTCTCACCATGCTTCAGGCTCTTGCTGGACCCTCCAAGGAAAGCAGTCACACAACTGTGCTGTGGTTCTCAGTTTATTGCAATACAGAGCAGAGAGCCAGCATGTAGACTCACCGTTCTCAGCTGTCTTCTGGGTGCCTGTGTCTGCACTTAGGTGTCGTCCATTCTTCTCACAATCCGGGGGATCCTCAGATCATGGTGTCGTATCTAGGATTCTTCCCTGCTTCACTGAACACCTGTAAGCCAGGCACAGTCCCCCACTGTAGCGGACTTTGAAAAGTTCTGATTTTGTGCTCAGAATGATTTGATAACTATCTCGTTTTATTCAAAGGATGGGACAGATTTAGGGTCCCCCCACTCCTCTGCCATCTTGAGAGAAAGTGTAGAACGGTTCTTAAACTTACAGTTTATTTAACAGAGAGAGGATTATTCAGATTTTGTTTTTTCTTATGTTAGTTTTGGTAAATTGTATTTTTCCAAGAGTTTGTCCATTTCACTGAAAATTTAATTAGCATAAAATAATATATAATAGCATCTTTAAAAAAAATTCTGTTAAATCTGTGATGTCTGCTTTTTATTTCTGGTAAGGGTAATTTGTAATTTTTTGTTTTTTCTTGATACAAATAACTAGGAATTTATTGATTGTTAATCTTTTATTATATTGTATTTTTAAAAAAGGTGTTATTTATTTATTTGAAAAAGGGAAAGAGCACAAGTAGGCAGAGTGGCAGGCAGAGGGAGAGGGAGAACTAGACTCCCCACTGAGCAGGGAGCCCTACATGTGGGGCTCAATCCTAGGACCCTGGGATCATGACCCGAGCTGAAAGCAGCTACTTAACTGACTGAGCCACCCAGGCATCCCATGATTATTAATCTTTTAAAAATGAAACAACTTCTGGCTTTGTTTTAATTTTTTTCTGTTGAATAATTTGTTTCCACTTCATTAATTATTTTTTGTATCTTTGTCATTTCCTTGTTTCTTCACTCTTTGTGTGTAATTTGCTCTTATTTTTCTAACTTTTGGAGACGTATTTTTAGGTCACTGATTTTCAGTCTTTTCAAATAGATGCATTTAAGGTGCTATATTTGGACTGCTTTAAAAGCAAATCATATTTTGGAATGTTATTATTATTTTTTGCTATCATTCAGTTAAAATACTACTAATTTCCATTGTGATTTCCTCATTGGCCCATGGGTTATTTAGGAATATACTGCATGGGGCACCTACATGGCTCAGTGGGTTAAAGCCTCTGCTTTTGGCTCAGGTCATGGTCCCAGGGTCCTGGGATTGAGCCCTGCATTGGGCTCTCTGCTCGGCAGGGAGCCTGCTTCCCCCTGTTTCTCTGCCAGCCTCTCTGCCTACTTGTGATCTCTGTCTGTCAAGTAAATAAATAAAATCTTTTAAAAAATATACTGCTTAATTTCCAAACATTTAGAGTTTTCTTGCTATATTTTCATATCAATTTAATGATTAAATCAACTGTGGTCAGAGATTGTTCTCTGTATGACTTTAGTCCTTTCAAAATTTGTTGAAATTGGCCCAATGGCCCAGCATATAGTCAAATTTTTGTATATGTTTCTATGTACACTTGAAAAGAATAAAAATATTGCAGTTGGTAGCTGAGTGTTGCATGTAAATTAGGTCAAGTTGGTTAATAGTGTTAAAATCTTTTTCAATCTTATTGACTGTCTGTCTTCTTGTTCTATTAATTACTGAGGAGAGTTGAAATCTCCAACTTTAATTGTGAATTTGTCTGTTGCTCCTATTTCATCAAATATTTTTTGTTGTAGAATATAAATTAAAAAATTTTCCATCTTTTAAAAAATTCTGTATCTCCCTAGTTGACCCATTATTATTACAAAATGTCTCAGTTTTTCTCTAGCAATTTTCTTGCCTTAAAATTTACTTTATGTAATATTATTATAGTTAAGTGAGCTTTTATTGATTGGCATTTGTGTGGTATGTGTATTTCCATTATTTTGCTTTTTCACCCTCATTTTTTTTTGAGATGTAACTGACATATAATATTGTGCAAGTTTAAGGTCTACAACATGATGATGATTGATATGTATATATTGCAAAATGTCATCATTTTACATCCTTATATTTAAAGATTGTTAGTAGCACGTAGTTAGGTCTTAGATTATAACCACCCTGACAACTTTGACACTTCATTGGGATATGTAGTCCATTTACACTTAATATAATTACTGATACACTTTAGTTTACATCTGTAGTTTTTTATTTGTCCCATCTATTTTACATTTCTTTTTCTCTCCTTTCTTGCATTTTCTTTGATTAAAAGTTCTCATTGTTCCATTTTTCTCTCTAGTTGCTTGTTATTAATATATGCCTCTACTCTTCTTTTAATAGTTACCTAGAAATGACAATCTGTATCATTGTTAGAGACTAATATAAATTATTACTTTTAATACATCCAGGACAATGCAAGAAACTATAAGAGTTTTTACTTCTTACCTTCACCTACTGGTATGCTACTGTTGGCTAATATCAGCTCCTGAAGGTTGATTGATAAATTTTCAGAAATTTTGCAGGCCAGTTGGTAAAACATTGATAATTTGCAGTTGGTCATGGTGGGGACTGTTTGTCACAGAAACTGAGATAGTCAGATTAAGATATTTTGTGTTTTCTTGAGAACTTGTTAAACATCTAAGACCACATTACTGTTTCCATCCCCAGTTATGTTTTGGCTTCCATATGTTTTTCCAATTTTTAAAATCATGTTTAATACTGTATACATTATTTTGCACAGTTAGTATTCCTATATAAATAGAATGACTAGTCATAGGTCCCTGACAAAACTTCCTATGTATTTTAAAATCAGCATATTTTTCATAGCACAAAGAAGTACAATGAATAATTATCTAACCAGTTGAATGGACATGAGTTGTTGGCAGAAGCTTTGCCTGCTTTTGATTCTTTTTCATGTCAGTAACTTGAGGAATGTTGCTATCCTCTTAATCATTCTGTCCAGTGTTTGCTGAATGAAAGACAAAATTAATATACATATGACCTATAACTTGTAGATAATAAAGATAATATTATCTTTGATGCTACTATTACTACTAACATAATAACAATCAAAAGGGAATCCCTTTTATACCTGAAACACAGTGTGTGCTCAATAAATTTTTGTGGAATTGGTGAATGAATAATTCAAGCCATAAACATGTACTTATCTTCACCCGGATAATATTTTCTAAAACTGGGAGTATTCCTGTTTTGTCTCAAAAAGTCTATTGATAGTCCTGGCTTCACCCTCTCTAGAAAGCCTTTCTTGACTTTTCCAAGCTCTTGGTAGGTGTTCAGTTCATTTGTGCCTCCAGACCATCCCAGACTTTCTGTAGTACGACACATTTTAATTGCTTGTTTAATTATCTTTTTAATTTAAGTTTATTCTATTCTTTAAAAAAGATTTTATTTATTTATTTGAGATACAGGAAGAGTATGTGCACAAGCAGAGCAGGGGAGAGGATCAAGTAAGTAGACTCTGCGCTGAGCATGGAGCCTGACACAGGGTTTGATCCCACAACCCTGAGATCATGACTTGAGCTAAAATCAAAAGTCAGGTGCTCAGCTGACCGAGCCAGCCACATACCCCATGTAATTATTTGTTTAATTATCAGTCATCCCACCATTCTGCGTGTTTTGTGAAGTCAAGGATCCTGGTTCTTTTGTTCTATAGTAGATGCTAAAAAAATTAACTTGAACATATGAATTACAGATTCTCCAGGGCAGGTGCTAAATCTCATTTGCCTGTTTTGACTTTGCAGTATAGGCATAGTACTACATTGCTATATGGTTTTCAGTTAACACTTCTAATTTGAAATTTCCTCCTTGTTAGAACATGTGCTCAGAAAAAACAAACTGCTTTCGATATTAATTTTGCAGAAAATATAGAAAACCAAGCCTGGCTTAAACAGCCATGCAATGATATTTGAAGTATTTTCTGTTACAGATTTTCAGCTTCTGTTATTCTTCAACTACATAGGGGACTGAGCCCTTTTGGCATTTCCAAGGAGAAAAAAAGGGAACATAGGGTCACAGAACACATTAATTAGAGGATTTCCAAACATTTAAGTGGCATTGAATGGTGATATTTAGCAAAACTTGGGCAGAAGTGAATCAAATATAGTATCAGAATTAAAGTCAGGAGTTTTGACTCCCGGCTTCATGGCTGCTCTGCAGGCAGGAGGCCTTGGGAGCTGTCCATTGTGCCCCATGTAGCACCTTGGTCCATGCCACACCTAAGAAGGCAGAAATCTAAGCTTCCAAACGCAGTCAAGCCTGGGCTCCATTGAACAATTGCTTTCACTGTAATAACAATTTTCTCTTTGTCTTGCCATTGTCCAAGCATATTGAGAAAGTTTAGAAATGAGGATTATGTGTTTGGCACTATGCAAAATTTATAGAACTCTCTGGACATGGCCTTAGGCTCAGAACCAATTGGCAACTCCAGTTGGCTGGAAGGGTTAGTTACATTTCTAAAGGTTTTAGTTCTTAGAAAATCATACTCTGGGAATAATGAGAGGCAAAAACCCCAAAAAAACAAAAAACCCCAAAACCTTCCCCTAAACCCAAAGCCCCTGTCTAACTTGGCTGGGATGAGGCTAGTCATGTCATCTGTCTTAAATTTGCGGGCAATGGAAAGACATTAAGCTCTATTTTTAATGGTTGTGGTCATGATTTCCATAGCCTGACTGTATTTGGCAACATGTTATTGTGTTATATGGCACACAGACACTTTTGAAACCTAAACCACGAGATTCCCCCCCCCCCCTTTTTCTTTTTATTTGCTAATTGTAGCTGCTTTGTCTATCTCTTTTGCTGTGCTCTTAGAGAATCATAAGCAGACTTTCCTTAGGGAAGATTCTTCCTCAGGTTGGCCACTGAACATAATCTTTCTACTGAACAGAGCACTTTTAATGACTAATTGAAACCAATACGTGGTCTTTTGTCTGGTTCGGTTTCTGGTGGCCAGAAATGGCCAGGGCTTGGAGGCGAGGTGGAGCCCATGTTTACTTCGAGGGAGGAAGGTTTGCTGCCAGATCAGGTTGGAAGGGTGCCTGCTCTAAGTCAGATGCCACATGATTTATCTAGCTCCAGCTTCTGTCATCTCTACTGGGCGAGCGATTTTCTCCCCATCTCATACACACAATTATGTGTGTTTATTTTTGTGTGTATGAGATGGGGATACAACAGGAACCATATATCTTTTTGATTTTCCAACAGTGTGTGATGCCTAGTAAGAACAGAAAAAAACCGAGGGGTTCCTTAGAGGAAGCAGAGTGAAAGTCTCTTTGTGTCAGGCATTTTCTTCACCCTGTGCACCGCATAGGCTCTCACCTTCTTGTCTCTGAGCGTCAGCCGCAGGAGAGAATGCCTGCCCAAACCTGCATCCTCTCTCTCCTTTCCTGTATTCTACATTTAACCACTTTGGAAGGGAAGCCTCAGGACAGATTTCCACTGTTGGAAGGAGTATCTCTCTACACTATGGTACAACCTGTTGGAGGCCGTCTGACAAGGCTGTTGAGACAGGAGCCACAGGGTGACTTAGGACTATGGATTAATGAAAGGACATTGGCTTAATCTCTCCTCCTTGAAACTAAGGCCCCTTACATGCATTTAAAAAATGGGGTCATAGTCTTCATTCTTTTAACCTACTTCAAAATATATATCATGGACAGCTTTCTGTGCCCTCAAATATAAGTCTACATTGTCTTTCTTATTGATTCCATGCTATTCCACTGTAGTTTACTTGAGCTTTTGTTGATACAGAAAATAAAAGATTTCATTAATAGAGCTCTTTGTAATAGAGCTCATAGGAGAAGGTGTGATTTATTTCAGGCCAAAAAGTTGCTATTCCTCTACTTTGGCGTATTCTTTTTTAAGACTTGAAAGAAATTCTAAGGTTCTTAAGGTTTTCCAGAACATTCTAAGTAAACTTAATGCTCATGCCAGCTATTAACAGTTAATTGCTGGTGAGGTTTATGGTCCCATAGAGAAGATTGCAATCTATTTCAGGAAAAATTCCGTAACTTTCAAGATACACTGATAAACAATTTTTAGATACCCGAATCTGGCTAAATCTGGGCCTGGGTCCTCTGGACAAATGTCTTATGGCACCACCATTATTACTATGATGTCAGAAACAGCCTCTTGCCTCAAAATATTTTGCAGATCATTGAATATCCTGAGATCCTTTGTATAGTAACCTGATTATATTACCTTACATTTTTTATCCCGTGCTTATGAAATGCCATTGCCGCTGGCCTCATTTATACTATGGTATGAGTGAGTTTCAGAAGGCTTGTGGATTTTTTCTCCATTTTCTTCTTGAAAAAACATGAGAGGAAAAGAGGATAAACATATCGGGTACCCAGGGTAGGAAAGTGGCCTGACCAGTGGTTAGGTGTGTGGGGGTGGAGACTGGGGTCTGGGATAACTCCCGGGCCTGTTTGCCCCATCCTGAGTTTGTCCCTCACTATTTCTGATGTGGTCATAGATAAGAGTGTAAGTTCAAGGCCTTACTGGTGGAAAGGGGCAGTTCTCAACATCCCATGGACAGATCTGATAAGGAGCCTAAAGAACAAGACTGATTTCATGACGCACATGGGGGGTGATGCTCGTTAACATTCAGCAGATGGCAAGCAGGCCCTTTTATGCAATATATTGCAGTAAGCAAAGGAACCGTGGGCAAAAGAGCTTAAAGATGCTATGCAGGTACTAACTTCCTGACAGCTGAGCGCCTCCAAGGGGATGGCCAGTGGAGAAGATGACCAGGTTCCAGAATTTTGGCCCCCTTTCCATTTGTCCACTCCATGGGGGCAATGCCTAATGCCACCTGGGGACACAAAGAGCCATTCATAATAGAGCAAGGAGAGTTCCAGCTCTGTTGATGGCCAGCGGTTGTGAGAAGTAAGGTAAGAGACAATACTTTGTCATTTATGAGGTGCAACGTGGATGTTGGTAGCAGTTACAGCTCTGACCGTGCCCTGTAAGGCTGTCGGAGATCTTATTCGGGAGAGCATGTAGTTCCGTTCTCCTAACAACCCTGAGAACAAGAGAAGAGACTATTTTAATTTTACAAAATGAAAATAGCTTTATTTTTTTGTCCGGCTGTGCAAGTAATACCTCTACAGACTACCCCCCAAAATAAATACAGCCAAGGAAAGGGAATACATATTTAAAATTTTGATACATATCCTTAAAGAGCCCTTTATTTATTTATTTTTAAAGATTTTATTTATTTATTTGACAGAGATCACAAGTAGGCAGAGAGGCAGGCAGAGAGAGAGAGAGGAGGAAGCAGATCCCTGCTGAGCAGAGAGCCCAACTTGGGGCTTGATCCCAGGACCCTGGGATCATGACCTGAGCAGAAGGCAGAGGCTTAACCCACTGAGCCACCCAGACACCCCTTAAAGAGCCCTTTAAAGATATAGTCAATCAGCAGACTTACCGGACATGTATAAGGGCAGCCTGTACACTTGCAAAAGCTGGGCTTTGCCCATTTTTAAAATCATAGCCAATCTGTTGTTTTATTTCTGTTTCTTTGATTACTAGTGAGGCTGAACATCTGTTAATATAGGTATTGGCCCCATTTTTATTGAATTACCTATTCATACCCTTTACCCATTTTTTTTTCTGTTTCATATTGCTTTATAAGAATGTGATGGACTGTACATACTTACCCTCTTCCTGGTACATATGTACAAATAAATAAAAAAATATTTAAAAAAAAGATGTAAAATTCAGGTGAATACCTGAACTTTCTTTAAAAGTAGCATTTATTGGGTGCCTACATGTCTTTGCCTCAATGTATATCTAATTGCATTAAATTTGCACCAAAATCTTATGAGGTAAGAATTACCATCATCTCCTTCTTACAAATAGAAAACTCGCAGGTCAGAAAACATGGTTCGCTCTAAGCCGTCCAACGGAGAAGTGGTAGACTGAACACTGGGGGCCTGATCTCTGACTTTATAGAATATAAACTTTTCAACTACTTCATATTCCAGAGATGATCCTGCCTGAAGATATTTAATTTGAATAAATTCATAAGTTAAAAGGAAGCTATTACAAATACTTTCCCAGGAAAAAAATGCCCAATTCTGAAAAGAATAACTTTAATAGATTTATGCAGGCCGGATAATAAAAAGTAGGAATAATGGCTGAGAATGCCAAGAGCTAGCTTATACAATAAGATTTACTGGTTTCTATAACTTGGTGAATGGAATATTTTGGTTATTCAAATATTCCAGCTAAAATAAAATTCAGGACAGTGTCCTCATGAGCCAGAGGATAGACTTTCTGAGGTCTTTTCTGGGCAGAAATCATGTTCTTCTCTAATAACCAGAAATAAATGAATGGATGTTATTTATCCTTCTACAGTAGCGATTTACAAACATTTTATTTCTACCCTGTCTACACATTTCATATGTTAATTTATTTTTCTAGCCAAGCTTTGGTTACATACCTGTTCTCTTTCAATTCAAGTGCTGTTTGATACCATACTTTATTGTTTTCTTTGAATTCTTTGTCGTGTTACACATTTGTGACCCATTTCTAACAAAATCAAACCAGTGAGCTATGAGATGTTCTGTAAATGAATTGTCTAGGTTCCTACTAAGATGAGAACTGGTTGGCAAATTTTTAAAAACTATGAAGTATGGTAGATATAAGTGTTGAGATGGCATTTTTATGTTGATACTTCAAGCTTTGGGGACTTTCAGAGAGCTTGTACAGGAAATGAGATGCTTTAAAATTACACGGAAGACGAGTTATTAACATTCTTTTGAACATTTCATATCACAGAGAAAATAGTGCTTTTTCTTGACTGGTAATTCAGGAGTCGAGGGTGATTTCCAAAATTTTAAAGCCAAGGGGAAAAAAAATGACACGGAATAATAAAGCAATGGGCGATAGTTTTAACCATGAGAATATGAGAAAGGGTTGCAGAATAATTTTAATTTGCTTAAGAAATGTGTATGTAAGACACAATATCTGAAGAAGTTCTTTGTTTTTGTTTTCATTTGGGGTTGGGGTTGTGGTTAAAAAAATAAAAATAATTCTACATACTTGATTTAATGGCCTAAAACACAATTTGTAAGGTATGAAGAGGGAAGTTTGCAGGCTACTTATCCATCAAGCAAGGGGACACAGTGAAGGTAAGAGGACGTGAATTCAATCGTTGTTGTCTTCAAGGAATGTCTCTTGAACATCAAAAGTCAAGATAAATTCCTTTGAATAAGCAGAATTTCTTTTTGCTCGCCTCTTATCAAAACCATGAAAGGCAGAATGAGAGAGACTCTGACTACTGGGTAACAAGTTAATCTCTCTAGGGGGTGATCCGTCCTCACTGGAGAGAGCGGGAATGACGTGTGGGTGATGGGTCTGTTTATAAGATGGGACAGAAGAAGGAACGCTTGGGGTGGGGGAGTGGACTGGAATTTGTGACTGGGGTCTGGAACGGACATACAGGTTTGAGAGTCATTTCTCGATTGATTCAGGCAGCGAATCTCTATGGCGTATCTGCTCGGTGCCAGGCACAATTTATCTTGTTTTGGGGAGCAGTCCTGGCTGTTCACTGTAGTTTAGCCCACAGGCAATTAGACTAGTTGAGGGAGTGCTGGGGAGCATGCTTTGTCTCTTCATATATCTCTCCTTTACTCCCTGCTAAGGGAGAGAGAAAAGGTTCGGCAGTAGCTCAGAACTTGAAGTTAATGGACTGCATTTTACTGTGGGCAGAGCCGCTGTATTAATGGCATGCGTTTTCCTTTTCCTTCTTCCTGAATCCATGCTGCTGGCCGGTTAGACAGTCAAGGACTTTCCCCTTGTGTGCGGAACAGCTGCTCCCTTTTGCTGCTCCGTCTGCCCCCCATGCCAGGTGGTGACTGCAAAGCCGTATCAGCTCAGAGCAAAGCTCTGGCGCGAGCTTGCTCTGGCTGTGGCCATCTCTCAGTTCCTCTGTCTTGGGGCTGCTGAGGCAGCCTCTCATTCTTGTCCATGTAGGTAGATATGTAAGTGGATTTGGGGTTGCCTGTGCAGTGCTGGTCTTTGTTGCTCACTTATTCCTGGCATAGCAGAGTCTCAGCACTCAAGGCTGGGAAGCAGTGGGTCCCTTGAGCCTGAGCTGTGTTTCCCATTCCAGCTTTTGCTAGAGCTCTGCTCCTCAAAGGCCATTAATAAACAGCGTGTTTTGTTTGGCTAGTGATGTTTGCGCGCATGCTCTGCTGGCCAGGCCTTGCAGGGAAGGAGGAGAGAGGAGCAACTCACTTCAATCAACCCAACAGTAAGGGCATTTGAATAACATGTAGGATATCTGAAGACTTAATGGTACGTAAGCCAGAAAGCCAGAACAGTATGTAAGATGAGAGAAGTGGGGAAAAGGTGACAGAATCCTAGGAAAATCATTGCAACATTAAGGGGTATGTATTACATTATAGAACTACAGTGCAAGAACTGGTGTAGGGGGTCGCACAGAAGCCTGTGGGTAGTACCAGAGGTTTTCTGTTCATCTTGTATTCACTTTTTGTTACCTTTTTTTTTCCCATCACAACGATGAACAATAGCTACTTTTATGGTAATAATAATAATAATAATAATAATAAAACAACCCTAGGGGTATCTGGGTGGTATAGTTGGTTAACCATTGGATTTTTGCTTGGTTTCAGCTCAAGTTGTGATCTCAGGGTTATGAAGTCAAGCCCGGCGTCGGTCTCCACATTCAGCCTGGGGTCTGCTTGAGTTTCTCTCTCCCTTTGCCCCTCCCCGCCATGCTGGCTCTCTCTCTCTCTCTCTCTCTCTCTCTCAATAAATAAATAAGTAAAATCCTTAAAAAAATTCTAAAATACTGCGGTCTCTCTATGGTCTCAAGGAAAGAGGATTCTTTTTCCATCTCAGGCTGCAATGAACAAACCCAATTCTCTCTCTCTCTCTTTCTCTATTTTTTAAAACAGATTTTATTTATTTGTCAGAGAGAAAGCACAAGCAAGGGGAGCAGCAGGCAGAGGGAGAAGCAGACTCCCCACCGGGCAAGGAGCTGGATGCGGAACTTGATTCCAGGACCCTGGGATCGTGACCTGAGCTGATGGCAGATGCTCAACCGACTGAGCCACCCAGGCGCCCCAACACATCCACTTTTTGACTGCAGGTTCTTTAGCAGAGTACTTCATTTGCAAACAACACAGAGAAGCAGCAAATTCAGATTCGGAGAAAATTCATTTTGTGAGGAACCATCTGGGGACAATAAAAGCTGAGGCCAGGAAGCATGCACCACAGCTGGAGAAAGTGAGTGCAAAGGGAGAGAAGAAACCTAAGAGTAAAGAAATTTATTTGTCCATTCGACACATACCGTCTGTGCCTGTTATGCGTCAGGTTCCGTGCGAAGTGGTGGGAATGTGAGGGTCAACAGGATTAGTGTGATTTCTGCCATCTCTGACCTTCCAGACCAGTGAGGGTGCACAGTCAGGAGGGGGTCGAACAGAGTGAAATGCTGTGATGTGTCATGGCTCCAGCAGCACCTGGAAACATTTCTAACAGGCCATGGTGAGAGGCGAAGCAGACTGAGCATAGAGCTCCGAGGTGGACCTGACCATTCTAGCTACGTATCTGGAGATTTCTCCCCAGGTACGGAATGACATTTCCCCTAATAACTGTGTATGTGAGGTTGGGGTGCTTTCCCCTAGATGCGCATGTTTCCACGACTGATAGAAAAATGATGGTTCTACTAATCAGCAAAATACCCAAATATTATGAGTACTTGGCTTAGCATCTGAATATGCTTTTTAGTTGTGTTCCAGAAACCTCTTTCACTTTAGAAGCTGTCTGGTTTCCACACCTAAACCCAGCTGGAAAGCTAATTTATGAGCAGGGGATATCGAATGCCAAGACAGACAGGCCGTTTCGTAGCAGCTGTAGCAGATTACAGCCTGTTAAGTTTGTAAAGACACATGTCACTGCGCTCTTTTGCTTCGAGGAAGCCATATGCTCTATTCTCAAATGTTTTGGGTCTGCATTCCCCCAAGGTTTCAGCTCCATGGTGGCGTGTCTCGTTGACACGTAAGGAGCCAAGAACATCAGCGCTATGTCTCCCAGCTTAAAGAAAGGACACAGTGGATGAGCAGGGGGATTGAAACAAAGACGAGGATTAAAATGTGTACACCCATGGTTTTACCGTCATTGCCGTATGCCTCTGAGCCTATGATCTGCCTAAAATGTTAATCCAATTTCTGGTAAGCTTTTCATTAGTTAAGTGGGGAGATTGGTGCCTGTGAAATGGCCAGGCTTGCTCTACGAGGGGCTAGCCTCCCCCTTTTGGGTTGAGAGATGCAGGGAGGTTTTTAGGAGAGCATGACAGCAGACCCTAACCTCTCTGGGTCAGGTGGTGCGGGCAGGAGGGACGCTCTGAGAAGACTGTGGAATGGTGAAGTTGGGAGAAGTCAATGAGAGGAATTGTCAGGTAGCACTCATAACATACAAGAAGCACTCAATAACTGTTCCTCTCCTTTCCTTTCCTAATACAGTTTCTCTTCTCTCCCTGGGCCTCTGATGGTACCAGCTCTTCTGCCAACTCATCTGGGGACATAGAACAGGCTTGGCAGAAACAGAACTGTGGTGACAGGGTCACTTACTTATGCTTTGGCGTTCAGGGCAACGGTGTAGTTTTCTCCAACGAAATGATGGTTCTGAGGCATCCTTGACCTTGAACAGAAAAAGTACCTTCCAAGTTGGTTCAGGGCCCACATCACATCTGGCTACCCAGGCAGGGCCCGAGGACAGATGATCAGAATGTTGGGTGCAAAATGGCAAGGCTCGGGGCACCTGGCTGGCTCAGTTGGTTAAGCATCTGACTCTTGGTTTTGGCTCAGGTCATCTCATGGGTAGTGAGGTTGAGTCCTCTGCACTGAGTGGGGAGTCTGCTTGCAGGTCTCTTCCTCTGCCCCTCCCCCCCTCACATGCACCTGAACACACTCCCATGTGTATGCTCTCTCTCTAATAAATCAGTCTTTAACCAAACCAAACCAGACCAGACAAAACGGCAAGGCTCTCAGTTATAGCCGTGTCCCTTCCTTTCCTTCTTTGCTTTCTCTTTCCCTCTCTCCCTCTCTCCCTCCTTTTCTTCTTCTTCCCTTTTATCCTTTTCCACCAGAAAAAGGAAGCAAAGCAGAAAGAATTTAGGAGTAGGAAGACACCTGAATTCGAAATCTTAGTTCAGCCATGTACTGAAGCTAGGTACCAAAAGTTGCTCCAAACTTCCCAGAAGCAAAGCAAAACTAGCCAGCATCTAAAATTTGAAAATAGGCTATCTTGGCAACTTGGAAACAAGACATTTGTGAATAATCCCAGCTCTGGCTTGCGCAGTGATTGCATTGTTGATGCAACCCGAGGCCAAAAGAGTGTTTGCGTTCTCATTCTCTCCTGTGCTCAGTTTCTTCTTTGCACTGATGACTATTTGTAATTATATAAAATCGTCTGTTTACTGGTTTCTCTGATTAGACTGTAAGCTTCTTGAGGGCAAGGATCATGCCTGCATTGTTCACTATTGGATACTTATTCCCTAGCACAGTGACTTCTTCAGAGTACAATTTTTGTGAACACACGAGTGAATGAATGACTCTGAAAAGATTCTAACATAACATACACACAAGAGTAAATGAAGTCAGAAGGAGGCCACCAAGAATGAGCCCAAGGGTGAGATTAGCTCAGATGTTAAAATCTGAGATCTAAGATCAATAGTAGCGTAGTAGCCTAGTTTTGCATATCGATCTGCTTCTAATGGACCCAAGATATTGAAGAGTAAACAATTGAGAGGGCTTTGCCAAATTATCTCTTTCCTGCATGCATAACTTACAGAACTGAGTATCGCATCTGTGCGTCTTTCTGTCAAAATATTTCACAGACAAGCCCCATAGAATTTCTTCCCCTTAGTTGAGAAGACGGGAATGATCCTATGGATGAAAAAAGAAAGAAAGGGATGACTTGTCCAAATCCAAGTGGTGAGTCAGTCACAGATCCCCAAAATGACTAATGAGCTATGGGAACCTCCCTGAGTTGCTGAATTCTTCTGAGCCTCATCCGGCCAGTGGGTGTAATAATAGATGCCCTATTACTTGTCTTATAGGGTTTTTGAGAGAATTAAATCTCCTACTAGATGTGAAAGCCTTTGAGAGACACATTACATAAATGTACGATAAGAAAGTGTCGTGTTTTGTTTTGCCTGCTAGCATGCAGTTCTGCATGAAGAAGTTCTTCTTGAAGAAGCCTAAATTGTTGAATCAATTAACCTAAAAGTAATGGCTCACACAAAAGAGAGATTTTTTTCCTTCCCGGGTAAGGGGGGATGATGGTAGTGGTGGAGGTCTGGTGGTGGGGGTGTAGTCTTTCCACACATTCAGGAACTTAAGCGGATGGGGGCTCTGCCGTTCTCAATACATGACTTGTGGTTTCTCTGGCCATGCTGTCCTCACTCATGGGAGTGACCATGAGTTTAACGGCCTAGGCCTGGAAATGATACTGATTGCCTTGTACTCATTGGAGAGGACTTTGTCACGTGGTCACACCTAGGGGTACAAGAAGCAGGGAAATGCAGTGCAGTTGGACAGGCTTCTGCTTTCTTCTATAGTAGAATGTGAGAGTAGATTTTGGTGAAAGCCAGCAGTCTTTGCTCTGGATGGGGTCACGTTCTCCCTTTATAGGATCTCCATTCTTCACAGTGGTCCAAGACGTAATTACATTTTATGATTATTGGGTTCATTTTGCTTCACCAGACAAGGACAGGGATCATGTCTCTTGTTGGTCATGATCTCCAACACTTGACATAGTGCTAAACTCACTATAGACCTTTCATCAAGATTCATTCCATGAGAAAGGATACATGAATGTATCAGAGACGTTGGTTGATACTAAAGAACCTCCAGTGTGTCTGGGTGAGATGTTATAGCCTTGTTCTTATGAGGCATCTTTTGCAACTTTTGATACACTTTAGGAAAGGGAGCGTGGTAGGCAGAATTCTAAGGTGACTGCAATGTCCCTCACCCTTGTATAATCTCCTCTCCTTGAGAGTGGCTGAAACCATTCACTCTTATGATGATAAGTTATATTATTTGGCACAGATGACTTTAAGAAAAGGAAATTATCCTGGGTGGACCCGAGCCACTCAGATGAGCCCTTAAGAGGGATGGGGCTGTCCTTGAACAGGTTGGAAGGGTGAGAGGTATTTGTTGCAAGGAGCCTCCCTGTTGATGGCTCTGAAGATGGAGAGGGCCACACAGCAAGGAATACAGATGGCTTCTAGGTGGCCCCAGCTGACGGCCAGTGAGATAATGAAGGCCTCTGATTTTGGTCAACAACTCAATGAGTTTACTAGTGGATTCTGCACCCCCCACCCCCCACGGCCTTCAGATGAGAGCTCTGGCTTGTTGATACCTTGCTTTCTACCACAAAAAGACCTTGAGCAGATATCTCAGCTGAGATGCACTCAGACTTCTGGTCTACAGAAATCATGTGCTAATCAATGGGTGTTGTTTTAAACCACTAACTTCGTGGTAATCTGTTAGGTAGGACTAGGAAGCTAATACAGGTTTATGCTTGTTTACTGGGGTGGGATCGAAGTTGAAGGATAGAGAATGATGTCTGCTCCCCTGAGGGCTTCATGGATAGACTTAGGTAGGATAACTAACTGTTCTGGTTTGCCTGGGACTGAGGGTTCTCAAATACGTGGGATTTCCAGAACTAACACCAGGACAGTCCTGAGAAATGAAGGCAGTTGATTCCCCTACACGCTGTAGGAGTTGCTTTGTGAAGAAGAGGTATAGTGAGCCATGGTGACTAGTTTTCTTCTGTTCAGGGACAGCAGGAATGCGATGCTTCCTGTAGCCCACAGCAGCTGCTTGTTTTAGAACCACTGACACCAGTATGATTGTGGTAGAGACACCAGTATGATCTGCAGTAGAGGGCTGGTGAGGTCCAGCCCTCAAGGGACTGTAAGTTGCAGATTTAAGTGAGGAATCCTGGGGCACCTGGGTGGCTCAGTGGGTTAAAGCCTCTGCCTTCAGCTCAGGGCATGATCCCAGGGTCCTGGGATCGAGCCCCATGTTGGGCTCTCTGCTCTGCGGGGAGCCTTCTTCCTCCTTTCTCTGCCTACTTGTGATTTCTCTCTCTCTGTCAAATAAATAAAATCTTTTTAAAAAAAATTTTTAAGTGAGGATTCTCTGAGGGATATTATACGAATGTCAGCTGTAATCACAGGGGCATCTCCCAGGCCTTCTAGAATTAACCATATGTATCTCTGGAATGGATCCGCAGCTCCTGCACAGCGCAGGTTTGGGTTTGCCTCCTCATTGTCAGTGTGTCCTCCCAATAACCACATACTCATGAAACGAAGGTGTACACCACCCACTGTGCCAGGCGCTGAGCCAGCTGCTCTTAGATGTGCTAGGGTTCACAGCGTCTTTCCTGGTGGATATTATAAGCCCCATTTTGATTATGAGGATTTTGAGGCTTAGTGAATTTACATAATTTCCTTAGGAATGCCACCTGGGGCTCTTTTACACGCATGCTAAATCTCCAGGAGATACTAGAAACGGCTTTAAGAATCAGTACATATGACATCTTCAAAACTACTTGGGAGAGCCCACTGGTAATTGATCTTTGGTTGCCTTTGCTTAGCTCAGGGGCTTGGAGCTCTGTGGGGAGAGGGGTACATTGAGTCTGAAGGGCATCTACATAGGTTTCTGTGGACAAAATATATACATTTATCAAGGACGACTTAACCCCAGTATCTGACCAGGAATGCCATTATTTTATTATTTTATTATTTATTTGGAAGGGGCAGAGGGAAGAGAGAATTTTAAGTGGGTTCCATGCTCACAGCCCTGAGATCGTGACCTGAGCTGAAGTCAAGAGTCAGATGTTCAACCATCTGAGCCACCTGGGTGCCCCAGGAATGCCATTATTTTAAAGGCATGTGGAGGTGGTTTGACTGAATCAAGCAAAGAAACAAGCATTAGCACATATCCTTCTACCCGGTTACTTTATAAAATACAGAATATCTGGTAAAAAAAAAAGTCAGAAAAACATCATGTTTCCTCTGCATCTGCTCCCTATTTGTCGTGCCAGGGCTAATAACAACCAGAAAATGAGCATCCTTCCTTCTAGCTCTTGTTTGTGAAGAAAACAGATTAAGTTTCTCATTTGCCAACCAAGAGCCACTGTGTACATTTGGGCAAGCTGTTTACTGCACAAGAGCGCCTGGCGTAACAGGCATCTTTTTCTGATTTGCAAAGAATAAGTGCTCAGTGAGCTAGAAGCAGCCCTCTTAATCCCACATGGTGCCATGCCTCTCTCTCTGTGTTCACGCCGAGCTCTGAGGCTCTGAGGGGGTCCAGTGTATGCCGGCGGTTGTAGTCTGTCTGGGACGGGCATGGGACAGATGGAAAGAGCCCAGTTAACTCCGGATGTTGGGAGTTACAGTTTTCACGTCCTATTTCTGGTTAGTGGATCAGAGAACATAATATGGGGATAACAGGAAGGTGTCCCTGTGCTACAGAGAGCTAAGTGGACCTGCCCCCAAATTTATGAAGGGTCCTGAATTTTCACCTAGATGTGCAAACGATAGCTGTCCTCAGTTTCTTACAACACAGCTTGTCTTTATTATAAATGCCAGGGACAGGACACTTCATCTCACTCCGTTTTTGCTGATTTCATTTATGCCAGGTTTCAATTCAGACAATTCAGGTCTTCCCACCTTCTCCCTCCCCCACCCCCATAAAATGAGTTTATTTTCTCTTCTCAGTTCTTGGGGCTTAAATCTCATGATTGTACTGCAGGGAGAGGGCCTGTCCCCGGTGATTGGCTGCTGTCCCTTTGCTGGGTAGAAGATTGAAGTTATCCCATTTGGCCTTTGGTATTTCACATCTTTGTGGGTTGACTTTCTGTCCTGCCTTAGTGTGAGGGTCCTTGGGCTGTACGTGTTCCTGTCTGCAAGTTGCTGCAGCCTCTTGGGAATACAGGAAAGCTGTAGCTCTTCTCTCATACCACCCAGGAGTGTGCAAGAGTCTGGAGGCCCCTCCTGGAAAGTAAGTTCAGGTCCTTTCTGCTTTCCGAGCCCCACTGCTGTGTGGAGTTTTCTGTCTTTCCCTTGAGGCCTGTCCCAAGAGGATGGGCACTTGTTGGCAACATTTGCAGGATCTCACGTTTTTACTTTTACTTTGCTCTTTTAATCAAATCTGGGCTGCAGAACTGACTTTTTAAGTCATCTATGATTACTAAGATTAATGATTCCTCTTGGTACTTAAAACTGAGTTTTTGAGACTCAGAAACATCTTTCTCAACTATTTTTTTAAAAGATTTTGTTTATTTATTTGAGAGAGAGAGAGAGAGAGAGAGAGAACACGAGAAGGGGGGGAAGGTCAGAGGGAGAAGCAGACTCCCTGTCAACAGGGAGCCCAATGCAGGACTCGATCCCGGGACTCCAGGATCATGACCTGAGCCGAAGGCAGTCACTCAACCAGCTGAGCCACCCAGGCACCCCTCTTTCTCAACTTCTTACCTGTGCTGAGAATTTCAGAACTCTATATGGAGAGAGCTGAGACATGACATTTCTCTGTTGTTCTATGGCGTTTCTCCCCCTAAGACATAAGCCCAAAGGGCCTGAACACATCTGAAAAGAGGGAGTAGAAAGCCTAGAGCAGTTAATACTACAATAATCCTTCCTTATGCTTGCTTCTTGGATAAAATCAGGGATCTAGACAGAGGCTGGGCAGAAGTAGACAGAGAGCAGGACACAGGTCATGTACATATCTTGCTCACTGAAACCCTAAGCCCAGGCAAATCGTCCCCCAAATCAACCTACAAAAGTTCTAGGAAGAAGCCTTGCACAGTAAGACAGAGGCAACTGGCAGGCCCAGAGGAAGGGTGAGCTTTGAAAACTCACCTACCATTGGGGTGTCTGGCTGGCTCAGTTGGTAGACCTTGTGACTCTTGATCTCATGGTTGTGAGTTCAAGCCCCACAATGGGTATAGAAATTACTTTTTTAAAAAAGTATTAAAAAAAAGAGAGAGAAATCACCTATGGTAGCATCTAAAGAAAAAATGTCAGTGTCCTCAAAAGAGTGCATTGTGAACAAATTTAAAAAGGAGAAGGCCTTGTAGTGTTTGTCCCCAACTTAATTACACCTGAACGAGAAGATGCAGATGACCTTGGCTTAATTCTTTACATTTAGATATCATTTGCATCTCTTTTGATGCCACAGTTGAATCTCAGATGAAGTAATATGTTTGGTCCTGGCTTCCCAGGCTTCAAGATTTCCTCTGCTACTGATATGATTAAAAAAAATTTTTTTTTTTAAAGTAGGCTCCACACCCAGTATGGAGCCCAATGCGGGGCTTGATCTCATGACCCTGAAGATCAAAACCTGAGCTGAGATAAAGAGTTGGACACTTAACCGACTGAGCCACCCAGGTGTTCCCCCCTCCATATGATTTTTTAATCTCTTTTATTGACTATGTGGGGAATATAAATACCTCATAGACTTGGTGTTATATCAGCCTTAGATTTTGAAAATGAATTATGGTTTCATCTTTTTCTATTTCTGATGATATTTTGTTGAGAAATTTGGAGAAGCTACACTGGGGCCACCATCCTCAACTGGATGTCCCGTTGTAAGTTATTTTTAATAACATTTTAATAATAGTGCAAATAAATATTTTTATTTGGTAATTATTAAAGACATTTACAATATTGAAAAACCAATTAGTTGTTTTTATAGGTAAGCCATTAACATTTTTGGAGTGAAAGACATCCTAAAAAAGTAACTTTTTTCAAAATAGTTAAAAGTGACAAAATGAGTATATGAATACATGAGTGGGTAAAGGCTTTGGATTGCACAGCTCAGGGGGTGAATGATGTCCTTAGAGCTGATGAATTCAACAGTTCAGAGTAAAATCAACCACACTAAATCTACCCTTTAGTAAATGGCAAAAGAATTTTTAAAACTGGAGATTACTGTCACATACTGATATCTAAAACCCTATCTGATTAAAAAAAGACATAAAAGAAGTGGCAAATAATTTTCCTATTCCATAGCTGATGATGGGCAGGGGAGGCCTAAAGAACGGTGTTAAGAAGGATTCTGAAGCCACATGTAAACTTAGAGAGAAACGGGTCAGGATCAGTTGTTCATGGTTGTTAGGGACACTGACTGTGTGGCAATCAAGACCCATGTCAAGCTTTTGCTATCCTTAGTATAAGAGAAAAACATGAGTGAAGAAAAAGAAACTAGGATAAGCAATACGTAGAACTAAACGCATTAGTTTCAAAAAGCTCAGAGATGTCTTTCCCCAATTTAATGTGTGTGTACAAAGTCCTATGCTGGGAGCTCTGCGGAGAGAGGGAGCTGTTCAGTGAAGCTGAGATCCCTTCAGATCCTCGGACATCCGTCCGTCAAGCTTGAATGCCAAAAGCTTTTACTTTTACTTAGGCAGAAGAATATTGACAGCCCTTACACAGTGATCTTACTGAGCATTTTGTAATGTATCAAATTTAGGGGACTTCACAATGATGAAAAGGAAATTTCCTTTATTGTGTTCATTTGAACAGTGTTTTCCTGGAGTCATTGTTGCAGCATTGTTCCTCATTTCCTTGGGCTCCATGTCAAGATACCAGGAGGTAGCTGGTTTACACAACAGAAATTTATTTTCCTCAAAGTTCTGGAGGCTAGAAGTTGAAGAGGGAGAGGCTAGCAAGGTTGGGTTCTGGGGAAGCCTTCCTCTAAGGGTAGATAACACTTTTCCAGCTGTATCCCCACATGGCCTCTGTATGTGGACAGACAGACACTCACACAAACCCGTCTCATCCTCTTTTCGGAAGGACACCAGTTTTATCCCATTAGGGCCTCACCCTTATGACCTCATTGAATTTAATTACCCTCTTAAAGGCCCTATCCTAACGACAGTCAAAGAGCGGGTGAGGGCTTCCGCATATGGATTTTGGAGGAACTCAGTTCAGTCCCTATCAGCAATCCTGCGCCTTCTGTGGCACATAATCTCCTAGAGGGGCGGGGGTGCTCACCTCCCTGGGCTGCAAGAGGAGGACAGAATATCAGTGCAGAGGGAGTTAAGAGGGAGAGGTTGCCAGAAGCAACGACCACAGCCTTCTGCGATTTAACTGTTTCCTTATCTCTTTAGCCACTTGCTTCTCCCTAAACTTCTACCACCTCTGCCTCCCTGGGGTTTTCGAACTGTGCTCCACAGAGCCCTAGTGTTCCACGGCCCCACTGTAGTGATTTCCTTAAATGTGTGATTCAGATTCCATTTAAAAATCCATTTCAGCTATTAAAACTGTAATAGAATAACATGCAAACAAGCTTCAAGAAATAACTCATGTGTGTTATTACTAAATTTTCACACATTACGGATCGCTTACACACCAACTTTGGGTGCCAGGTTATCTTGAGTTCCTGTAGATTTTGGAATAAAACCTCTGCCGTTGTATCCTGATTGAAGAATATCTTGAGAGCATCGGAGAAGCTGTAAGAAACAGCTTATCTGTGTGAAGAAACAACAACAAAATTATGCCAATAAATGGAGCATTGAGGTTAATGTATAATTTCATTTAAATCATGATTTCTGGGCACCTGGTTGGCTCAGTCCATGAAGCATCTGCTTTCGGCTCAGGTCATGATCCCAGGATTTGGGATTGAGCCCCAAGTTGGGCTCCCTGATTAGCGGGGAACCTTCTCCCTCTGCCTGTTGCTCTCCCTGCTTGTGCGCACGCTGTCTCTCAAATAAATAAAATCTTAAAAAAAAATCACGATTTCTGCTTTCTTTAATAAAACAGATTTACTGACTTAAAATTGTTACAATATAAACTTGTGAATTACATTTATGCTAATGAATGGATGTTACTAAATAATGATGTTATACTTATTTATTGTAAGATTTCAAGTGAAGGTGAGGTGCCACTCAGGCAAGTTTGAAAACCATTGCTCTACTTGTCCACATGTCTTCTACGCTGCCCGCGCTGTTGAACTACTAAAAGCTGGAGGAGCCTGTCGTGTGATGTCAACCAACCGGTTAAGATCAGGTGGAGAGACATATATTGTCATTTATGTGCCCTTGAGTTCTTGGTTTTACAGCCTGGCAGCGAGCAGTCATTCATTATAAATCATTAGAATTTTAATTTAAAAAATTAGTGTAAGGAGCTGAGTTGTGGGGGGCATTAATATGAGTATTTGGTATTAAGATGAGAGCAGCTCGGTAGGAAACTTCCTAATGGAAATGTCACTGTTAGCAATTACCCCTTCCCAGTCAAGCAGCTCTTTGATTTTCCTCCAGCATTAGGAGACCAGGCAGTCTGACAGAGCCAGTGGAAGGAGAGGGGGATTTTAGAAAGCTAGAGAGTCTGGAAAGCTGGCTAGGGAACTGGGAGACAGCAGTGTGGTTTGCTGTTTGTATCATCTGAGAATCCTGCTGGGTCACGTTGTTTTCATTGGCTATTCGGTGGGGGCAAACTGGTGCGGGACACTGAGAAGTGGAGCCGAGGAAGGAGAAGGAATTTTGGGACCCGCAGATCCCTGCTGATGGGCAGAGGGTGGGGTGGGCAAGGTGAGGAGACTGCTCGGTGGTGGCTGCTCTTGCACTCCTCCCGTCAGGGGTGTCTGGCTCTCAGGGGGCCTCTGGGTGGTGCACCAGTGACCCTGGGAGGACGTTTAGCATCGTTGTTTCTGTAGGCAGCGTGTGAGATGTGTATCGTTATCAAACCTTGTGATATCTTACGCTGATTAAACCGAATGTACAGAAAGCTCTAACTAGCGTCCCTGAACCGAAGTAGCTTTTTTAGTCTTTTTTTCTTTTTCTTCAAATGAGTTCTTGGAATCCTGAAGCCAAGTACTAGCAAGATCCTACTTCCAAAGAAAATCCTTACAAGCTGAAGGGTGAAATTTCTGATGATTAACACAGCCTCTTGCCAATGGACAAATATGTGTGTCTTCTATTCCTCCCTCACAGAAACAGCCTTGTAACCTCAAAATGAAGAGATTGAATGAGAACCCTGGTCCTGGTGGTGGGTTTGTTTTTTTTTTTTTTTTTTTTACCCCTTTCTTCTTCAATGATTAAAACTTTCTTTATTAAGAAACATTAAAGGAAACATGTCAGAGAGCTTAAATTATCTATATTTGAGTGTGACAAGTTAAAAATAAGATTGAGTTCTTCTCTCTGCCTCTGGAATAAGTCTCATTTCTCTGAGAATACATAACACACACAGAGAAGTACACATTGATACGGCAGCGGGCAAATACGGCAGCTATGTTTAAGAATATCCAAGGGTGAAATTAGACAAATAAGTTTCAGAATGTAAATTTTTGTTTCTCAAGAAAGTAAATACTGCAGAGGCCTCTCTGCAAAGCTATGCTGACTGTCTGTATTAACTGGCTGATATAATGTTCAGAGCAGTTTTTGGTTGATTTCCTAGCAATCAGAGATAACATGACAATTCACAGTATTTGATTTTTGTGGGTTGGTAATGGTTCAAACACATGGGAGTAATTCAAAACTTTGCTTTTGCGGGTTCAATAATTCCATCTCCACTTAGAAATGAAATGATGGTTTTTTTTTTTTTTTAAAGCAAGTAAATAATGCATGGTGTGATGGGATGAGGAGAGTATTGCTAAAATTCACATCAAAAAGCATCCTGTATCATACCGCTCAGTTCTCAGAGCTGTTCCATTAGTGCCCCTTTAACATGTAATATTTTCCAATTAAATGTGTTGGTAAGAATTATTCATTTTAATAATTAAAGAGCTTCCCCAGCTCCCTGAAGAGCGTTACCATGGAGGCCCGGCTCCACTGCTGGGAATAATCACGGCATGCTAATGTAAGGAGAGGGTGACAGTTGAATGCTACTGTTGCCACCGGGTGAAACGAACTTGGGGCTCATTTCAATGGCTGGGCCCCGGGACACCCGCAAAGTGACCTTTTCCTGTAGCAGGCTGTGCTGTGGTTTGGTTTTGCAGCTAGAATGGACTGTAAAATTCATCAGTTGTTATGTATTTAGACTATGCTTTGAGACATTCTAGAATGATTTGAAAAGGCTTTCTGACTGCCTTTAATACTACTTAACTGTTACACAGTGATTTCCCCCAAAATAAGGGTTTTGTGATGCCTTAAGGCTGCCGTGAAATTCTGCAAACAAAAATTTCTTTCATTTTAGTTAAAAAGAAATATAGGGCCTTGGGGCTTTTAGGAGAGGCTGATGTAAAAGCCAAACTTGGAGAAGAGGTCGTAACTAAACAGGACAGAAACCCATGGTCTGTCGGCAGCCGCTGCTACGTTGAATCCGGGTCTCGGGGCTGGGACTGAGACACTGCCTTCTTGGGTATAAAATGCTGGTAAATGTAATCCCAGCTGATAGTATTAAGGGAGTGATAGTTCCCAAACACTTGAGTTCCTAGTATAAGAAAGTTCTATAGTACATATAAGCCAAAACCCCATCCCTTTACTGAAAATAGTGATGAGAATCATGGTAACCAGTACCACCACTGACCACCATCCTAGGTGTGCCTGGGTGGCCCAATCGGTTAAGCGTCTGCTTTCGCCTCAGGTCGTGATCTCAGGGTCCGGGATGGCACCCGGCATTGGGCTCCCTGCTCAGCGGGAAGCCTTCTTCACCCTCTGCCTTTCCCTGCCCCACCCACTGGCTTGTGCTGTGCTCTCTCTCAAATAAATAAAATATATCTTAAAAAAACCCATCACCGTGATAAAAAACTCATGCTTATGGAGTGTTGACCATGGAACTCTCTTCTAAGTACATTACATAAACAGACTCATTTAGCTGTCGTCTACAAAGATCGGGTCCTAGATTCTGATAACTTGCTAGAGATATTGATGGTGATAATTATGTCTACAAATATTTGCACTTTCCATATGATGATGTGACTCTTTGGTACTACACAGCTTTCAAACCACTGTTAACGTTTATTATTTGATTCTTGCAATAAACCATTGAGGTAAATAAAGCTACTTTTATGTTAATAGTACAGAGAAATGATGGGATTTTCCAAAAATTTAACAGCTAATCTTGGATTCCCAGAATTTTCAAAGTGGAATATTTCTACAGAGTCTTATCAATGAGAAAACTGTCTAACAGCCATTTGTGCTTTGCTCAAGCTGTTAAGTCTTGTCGTTGTCATTCTGATGACTTTCCCATGGCATCAGTGTTCTTGCTTTGATTATCAGAACTGGAACAATCATTCCTTAGCTTTCCTTGATAAGAGGCAGCTGTGCTTAAGGCCATTCATAACCTGAAAAATGAAAAAAAATGAAAAATGACCCAAAAGGTTCAGAAGGCAGAGGGCACAGCAGATTACCTGTCTGGCTTCTGATGCCCTCCCCAGGACAGGAGGAAAGCACTTTCTGGTTTCTCGGGCAGTGAGAGGGCTCGGGCTCTGGTGCCATCCCCCACAGGATTGCAAGCTGCGGGCAGTCTCAGGGCGGCTTGCTCCGAGTGTTTTGTCTACATTTGGGGGTAGTCGTGAGGGAGTTGGGAGCTGTGGAGGGATGACCAGAAGCCTGGGCTGTGTTCCTCCGAGGGTGGCTTCGCTTCTCTGCTGGCAGGCCTTCCCACCATCTTCTCTGCAATCCAGGCCCTCTCTTGACAGATGGTCCTTATGCGATATTATAGCTGTTTTCCTTTTCAGGGGGAGCTCTCTCGGCCCTCAACTTACAGTTAACGTTCTAGCTAAATCTTTCTCTGTTCTCTTTGGGGAGTATATAGACATGACCTAGTAAATTTTTTTATGCACTGGGTGCGATCTATAACTTGAGGATTTCTAAGTTTCAGTACAACAGTCATGCGCCTGATGCCTGTAGCAGCCTTGATCGCTCTCCATTATGAGAAGAAAGGTAGAGAGAGTCTTCTCGTGGTTTGTCCCCTAAGTCCTTCTGGGTCCCAGTCGTCCTGTTTCGCATGTCCCCAGATTATTATGATATGCTGTTTATCTGGCTGACTTAATCAGGACACATCTAATGGCAAGGAATAAAATTCTTTTTTAAGAAAAGGAGGGATTCATTTCAAGGATACAACAGGGAATTTCAAGGTAATCCAGGTGGGAAATGAAGTCTGGCCTGTTTTTGTGAGACTGGGACTTGGAGATAGGGTGCAAACTGCCTCTGTCTTTCTTTCTTTGACTTTCATTTTCCGAAAGCCTCATAGTAATTGGTGTCTGCTTTTCTTGATGATCTGTGGTCTTGTCTTCTGCTCTCATATGGCTTGTCGTGGCTGCCCCCCACAGCAGCGTCCCATCTCCCGGTTACTCTGTCTTGTGGTCTCAAGTTGGCAGTCCGCTGACCTGGACTCTGTCTATCAGTCCCTCTTCTCTGTTGTAAGCAACGGAAACTACCATGACAAATTTAAGCAGGAAAGGAACTTACTGGAGGATATTATGTAGCACACAGAAATGTTTGGAAGGGATGGAGCATGGACAGGAAACAAAAGACTCCAGAGCTGGAACCACAGCCACAGATGTGCCACAGAATTGGTCCCATGGGAAGTTTACTGCTGATGAACTAGACCTGACTTATCCTTGGGCCCCTGACGCTGGAGGCTCTTGGATTCTGCTGGTGCTGCACTCACGGCTGTTCCTTCTGAACTCGGATTCACCAGCACTCCTGCATCTGGGCATCACCAGCTTCCACTCTGTCCGGGGTGGGGATTTCTGGCTGGTCAAACCTAGGTCATGGGCCAGTTCCTTGCCTGCAAAGGAGGTTGGGAAAGCCAGTGTCAGGTGCTTTCCTCAAAAGGAGGCTATTCCTCCCACCGTGTCTCATATGGTGGGAAGTTTCTCAAACCTAGAAAGGGGATTTAGATCTGGGCAGTGCCCCAAAACCAAAGCCAGATGGTCACTGCACTCAGTGATCTTCTTTATCACAGCTGAATGAATATAAAAAGTCTATTTTGAGTCAGATATCCTTTCTAGACCAGTGACCTATGACCTGTGAAGCAAGAAGCCTTTATATACAGAGAGCTGTATTTTCCAAAATTGTGGTTGAGTATATTTTTGTCTAAGAAGCAGGGATATGTGTGAAATCATGGCTGGGAAATCATGGCTACCTTTATTTCTGATAATGGTTCGTGATTAATATCCTGTGGTGACTTGTAATATTGCGAATTTCCTGTCAGTTGCATTAATCTGTTCATACGGTTTTTAGCATCCCTAGAATAGAAATGGTTACTTTGGGGCATTTGGTAGCTTTGTGGATCCAGATCTCTTCTAGAAAGTCCAACTTCTTGAAAATACTACTACATAATAATTTATTACAATTACTACTATTCACTCAAAAAATGCATATTGAGTACCTTTTGTATGCTAGGCACGGTATTAAACTTCATTAACTTTATTAGTTAATTCTTCTTAAATGGGCAGAGGATCGAAATGGGTATTTTTCCAAAGAACACATACAGATGGCCAACAGGCACATGAAAAGATGGTTAACATCACTAATTATCAAGGAAATGCAAATCAAAACCACAATGGTATAGCACCTTATACTTGTCAGAATGGCTATAATCAAAAAGGCAGGAACTAACACATGTTGGTGAGGATGTGAACAAAAAGGAACCCTTGTATGCTGCTAGTGGCAGTATAAACAGATAACGGCCACTGGGGAAAATAGTATGGCGGTTTCTCAAAAAATTAAGAACAGAAATACCATATGATTCAATAATTCTGCTACTGAGTATTTAAAGCAAAGAGAACAAAAACACTGATTCAAAAAGATACATGCACTCCTATGTTTATTGTGGCATCATTTATAACAGTTAAGGTACAGAAACAAACCAAGTGTCATTGATAGATGAATGGCTAAGGACGATGTGGACACACACACACAGGAATATTACGTAGCCATAAAAAGGATGCGATTATGCCATTTATGGCAACATGAATGAACCTAGAGGGTATTATGCTAAGTGGAATAAGTCAGAGTGAGAAGACAAATACCTTATGGTTTCTCTCATATATAGAGTCTAAAAATCCAAGTGAATAAACAGACAAAAAGCAAATCTCACCTAAAAATACAGAGAACTCTTGATAGTTGCCAGAAGGGAGGGAGTCAGGGATGAGCAAATGGGTAGAGGGGAGTGGGAGATACAGCCTTCTGGTTATGGAATGAATAAACCATGGGAATAAAAGGCACAGCATAGGGTATATAGTCCAAGATATTGTAACAGTGTTGCATGTGACAGATGGTAGTTACACTTGTGGTGAGCATTTTATAATGTATAGAGAAGTTGAATCACTATGTTGTACACCTGAAACTAATGTAACATTGTGTGTCAACTCTAATCAAAAACAAATTAGTTTTCTTAGCAATGCTCATGGTAAATTAAAATTAAAGAAATCTCTGTCAACTGTAGCCAAAAAAAAAAAAAAAAACAACAAAACACAACAACCAGTAAGAGCCATATATAGCTTTTCACCTCTGTATTTTAATAATCTGGATATTTGGGATTCAGATGTGGGGAGACTGGATATCTAGCTCAATATTACAGTCCCTCCTCAAGAGAGTTTAAAACCTTTTCCATTTAATAAAGTTTCTGAAACTCTGCAGTCTTTGTTTGGGGGCCTGAATTTTAAGAAGTACAACTGGGTATTTGTTTTGAATGAGGTAAATGGTGCCAGGAGCAACAATTATCATTAATATTTACTGTTATTTGAGCTTACAGGAGAAAAAAAAGAAAGCTCATTGAAAATACCAAAGTTGATAAGTAATAAAAGGAGCTTGTAGGAAGCAAAACACAACCAAGGAGGAACATTACATGAAAACTCCTTATGTTGAGGGGGCAAGAGTAGTAGAACGATTTTCTTAATTATAGAGTCAGCTTTTAAAAGTATGAGGCTGTTATATTAAATTCGGTAAAAATATTTGGGCTTTGGAAGGAAAATGTGGATATTGAAACATGGGCAAATACTAAAAGAATATCAGTTTTTTACTCCATCTTGTGCTTATTTTACTAATCCACCTATGATCCACATCCGTGTCAAATCTCTTGTTCTGAAGGTCTGTCGAGTTCCGTAAAGCTGATGCAGTTGTATTTCCAAAGTAATGGCACAATTATGTCATAAAACAGAGTGGTGGGGCGCCTGGCTGGCTCAGTCAGTTAAGGGTCTGCCTTAGGCTCATGTCATGATCTCAGGGTCCTGGGATGGAGCCCTGCATCGGGCTCTCTGCTCAGTGGAGAGTCTGCTTCTGGCTCTCCTCTTCCTTCTGTGCGCTCTTTCTCTCAAATAAATAAATAAAACCTTAAAAACCAAAAACACACAAGAGTGGTGGGCCAGCTCTGTTTGACAGCATGGTTGCATGTGAGATGTAGCAAAATAAACCACGTTCTTTGATAGCATTTGAAAAAAGAAGAAACATGATATCATGTGAAATAGTAATTTGTCTACCCAGTAGGATTAAGCAAAATATTTTTATTAAAAAATAAAATCATCTCCTTATACTTTAAGGGGACTGAGTTTTCTTTCAAAGGACAAATACGCACAGAGCAGCAAGTACGACTGTAACTTAGACCCATACGCTATGGGTCCAGGGGAATAATACCCCCTGCACCTGTTCCACTCCCATTCAGTGAAAATATGGGCGGATAAAACCCTCCTTATGTTAAAGATGAAAAGCAGGCAAGCTTACTATCCAACTGCATTCTCTAAAATAAGAAGAGGCCAATTTTCTGTAAAGGGCCAGATAGCGAATATTTTTGCCTTCGTGAGTGCTACGGTCTCATGTCACAGTTACTCTACTCTGCTGTCAGCAGCACAAAAAATCCATAGGCAATATGTAAGTGAGTAAGCGGAACTGTGTTCCTGTAAAGTTTTATTTATGGGCACTGTAATTTGAATTTCACATAGCATCCTGTGTCATGAAACATTCTTTTTCTTTTGATTTTTTCCCCCCAGCCATTAAAAAATGTCAAAATCATTCCCAGGTTTGTGGGCCATACAGAAACAGGTGGCGGGCCAAATTTGGCCTGTGAGCTATAATTTACCAGCCCTGCTTTAAAATGTACTAGCGTTTTCCTTTGCTCAAGGCTTCCAAACTAAATCGGATTAAATGCATTTTCAGGAGGCATAGCACATTTCCTCTTGTGTCACAACTTTGTTTTAAAATATTGTGGTCTCGCCTTTCAGGCCCCTTTCCCCATCCAGGTGTTGATATCTTCCAATTAATAATGTCAAGAATGTGAAATGTAAGTAAGACTGGTCAGGAATTATGGATTCGGTATTTAACTACCCTCTTCCACATTATTTAATTCATCTTTTCTTTCTTCAATTTCGTGGCATAATTCCTGATTCCCTTCAAATCTAATTTGTATGTGACATATGTAATCTTCTTTAGAAAAGATATTTGCTGTGACTCAAACAATCCCTCCATTTGCTCTTGGTTTCTTACTCTTGAAATGAGAGAACACACATCTTAGTCCGGATGAATAAGAGAAAAAAAAAAAAAAAGTAAATGGAGTTGAACCTCAGCCAAAATACAGGCTTTGCATAAGATGCCCGACTAATTTCCCTCAGCTTTGTCCGCTCTATTAATTTTCTGCCAGTTGCTTATTTTCTTCCAAATCTTACACATCCTCTGCATGCAAAAGCAATACCAGTGAAAGCTCATATTTGAGCCAGAGAAGCAGGGAGAACTCAGCCGTTCTTACTATTATAAGAAGAAAGCATTTCTTAATTCAATTTAACCAATAATAAGGGTATGAGCATGTGTTTTTCCATAGACAGGACTGTGCAGAATGGGGGGTGCTAAAAGCCCATACATAGTACAGTATATCCCTGCAGGGAACTTGCAGTTAAAGAATGTACTTAATATATTAAATACAAATACAGAAGAAGAAATATGCTAGCCCGAGCTGGCCAAGAGGGGAGCAGCATAGGAAAGCAAAAGTATTCTGTCTGGCTTCTTTACCTCCCTTCTTCCAGTGCTGTGCCTTTGAGGAAGTGTTCGTCGCTCTGACATTCTTACAGGCTCTTGGGTTGCTGTAGGATTTCTCACACATGCTGCCTGTTGTAATTCCATCTGTATGTCATAACGGCTTGGTGTTCCACCTTGCTGAGCTCATGTTAGATCATAGCACAGAAGATTTCTGCAAGCCCGAGTTCCCCACCTGGACGGTGCCCTACACCAGAGGGTGCCTGGTGGGCTATCCTCTGTTGTTTCTAGCTGGACACTCTTAATGACGTGTTCCTGGTCTGGAGGAAATGTCTTTTGTCCATTTTGGTTACTCTCTGCTGCAATGCACTACTGTCTCCCTGCCAGGTTTCTTACCAGAGAACAGAGCTATCACATTTTAGTTTCATGTTAATTGCAGTCCTGTTCCCCTCCTCCCGACTCAGGAACTCATCCTTGAAGGCTATGCTGTGTATAATTTGAGGGTCAGACACCAAAATGTAATCATCTCTTCCCTCAGAACCCGATAATCTTGAACCACATGTATGCACTTCAGTTCTCTCTTCTATTGGCTTGAATGTCTTCACCTAAAGTTTCTCAGCCACTCAGTCATCTGTCTAGATCCCAGGCCAGGCAAATCCCATAAGCCCTACTGAAATGCTCCATGGCCACACACAGCTTGGATTTCCATTCTAGGGTCTCCACAAACAAAGATAATTAATAGCCAGAGTAAGTCACACAAACAAAGTTGTAGATAAGTGTTTGGAGAGAATAAAGATTATGTTTGAGTTAGAGTTGTAGAGGAAGAGTCTTTTATGAACTAAAATTTAATTTAGATTTTGAAAGAACAAAAGTTTAGAAGAAGAAATCAGTGGGAAAGGCATTCCTTATATGTTGTTGGTCAGTACTTTTTTGTGGGCACACATCAGAGTCCATACTTTGCCCTGTAGCATGTTTCAATTATGTCTGCACAAGATATGAGCAGATTGTGTGCAAGAAAGGCTTTATGGAAGAGATGGGATTTCAGAAGTTTCTGATCGCTTCCCTGAAGGCTTAAGAGGCTCTGACCAATATTAATTCATAAGATTTGTAGGATAAAGTTTCTTGGAATACTACCAAGATGAAACCGGGGTAAAATAACTTATTTTTTTTTTTTGCACTTGATCTAACAGGTTTTCCCTTGAATAGAGTTTTTTAATCTCTAAGAGGTTGATTTTTGACTGGAAAGAAACCTTCGTTTCTGTGGTAAACCACTGAAAATGAAAAAAAAAAAAAGCATAGCTAGTTGAATTCTCTGGTTACGGTTTTCATGGTTATGTTTGTGTTAAGCCAAAAGCAGTGACAGGACAGTGATTAAATGTGGTACAGGAGCATTACTAGGATTGAAAACCATAAGTTGCTTGAGAAGTTGTCATAGCTCTTAAGAGTGTCTGTTTTAAATTCTTCTTTCTCTTTATGGATTATTGTTGTTTGATGGTAGTAGGTACTCATCACACACAGTTTCTGGGGCTGATGGACCCAGTCACAGCACACTGGTGTCTTGTATGATATTTGCATCATTCTTCCTTTTCCCTGACCACAAATGAGGTCAAGGACAAGGAATATTTATTAACAAATCCTTCAAAAGTTCTATCACGGATAAAGTTAAAGGGAGGTTTGAAATGAAATCTGGAAATAGGTCTATGGATTTCTTTTGTTCCAGTCATCCAAGAGAAGCAGTGAATAGTTGAGAGACTCCAAGGTTTGGAGTCACAGGGCTAGTTTTGTCAGCCAGCTTGACCACTTAGCGACTACAGAGCTGAGTCAAATGTTTCTGGAGGGCGGGAACTTTGTTTTTTTTTCTTTCTTATAAACACCAAATACCTAGAACAATGTTCAGCACATAGTAGGTGCTAACTTAATATTTGTTAAAATATGAATTAGTGAATTTAACGTGAAAGTGACTTGTACATAGAAGGTGCCTATATTAGTCAAGTTCTCCAGAGAGAGAGAAAAAGATTTATTTTAAGGAATTGGCTAATATTATTATGGAGGTCAGCAAATACAAAATTTGCAGTGTAAGCCAGTAGGCTGGAGACCCAAGAAAGAGCCAGGTATTGCAGTTCATCTGAGGGCTGTAAACTGGCAGAATTCTCTTTGGCTCGGGAGAGGTCAGTCTTACTCTGTTTAGGCCTTCAACTGATTAGATGAGGCCCACCCACAGTATGGAAGGCAATCTGCTTTGCCCAAAGTCCGCTGATTTAAATGTTAAATCTCATCCAAAAATACTCTCACAGAAATATTTAGAATAATATTTGACCAAATATCCAGGACTGTGGCTTATCCAAGTTGACGCATAAAATTAATCATCTTAGTGTCAGTACAGGTAGATTCACACATTCATCTTATCCATACTAGGCAGTGGATTATTATAGAATTGTCTATTACCAGAGCACAAACCCAGACTCAATTTGTCATCAGTAGTCAGTTTTTTAAAAAATTTATTTATTTATTTATTTGACAGACAGAGATCACAGGCAGAGAGGCAGGCAGAGAGAGTCGGGGGAAGCAAGCTCCCTGCTGAGCAGAGCCCGATGTGGGGCTCGATCCTAGGATCCTGGGAGCATGACCTGAGCTGAAGGCAGTGACTTTAACCCACTGAACCACCCAGGCACCCCAGTAATCATTTTTTTTTTTTTTTTGTAGAAGACAAGAGAAACAAAAATAAAGCATTTCTTTATTGATGTATGAATGTCTTGTTTCTTAGAGACATTTTTTTCCTCAGCAGTGAAAATGTACACTTGGACTATATTTAGGGGCTTTGCTTACTCCCTTGCCATAAGGAAATTTCTTTCTTCTATCACCTCTGGAGCCACCTTCATCTTCTGAATACTTTCTATTTTTAATAGGATACTAGTCACGGGAGATATGATCATTGGCACTGCTGGAGTTGGAAATACAGGCTTGCTTCTTGTGTTGCCATTTATGTTCCCTTTAGTTTCTTTTGGCTGCAAGAAGCAGAAGCCTACTTGAATTTATTCATGTGGAAACATATTATTATAAGGATTCAGGAAGATGTCATAGGAATCTAAGGGCATGTGGCTTCAGCCGGGTTGCAGGGGGACTGGAAAATGTTAACGAACAGAGGTTGCTCTCTCAATCTCTTAACCATTACCTGGGACTTTAGTTTCCGAGGGTTGCTTTAACAGAGTACGACAAATACAGTGGCTTAAAAAAACAAAACAAATGGGTGTTTTATCTTCTTAAATTCTGGAGACTAGAAGTCTTAAATCAAAGTGTTGGCAGAGCTGTTCTTCCTCTGAAGGATTTAGGAGAGGATCTTTCTTTCTTTTCTTTCCTGTCTCCAGTTTCCAATGGCAAACTTCGGTGTTCCGTGGCTTATAGCAGCAGAGCCCCAGTCCCTGCCTCTGCCTTTATATGACCACCTTCTCTGTTTCTCTCTGTGTCCAACTTTACATCTTCTTGTAACAATACCAGGTGTTGGTATTTGATGAAAGAGGGCTGGCTTTCAGCATATCCTGTCTTTTGATATGCCTTCCCTATCAAACTTAATCATTTCTAGCTTCTGTTTTAAAGTGAGAGACACATGACTCTTCCTTTCACTTGAACTTTGAGAGGCCATTGGTGGGTTACTAATTGGCCTAATTTCAGTATTGTTGGGTCTCAGGGAATAAGAAGGCATGAAGAGAGGGAGAAAGATGGGGAAATGACTGATGAGTGCTGCAGTCAGAACACACACAACATTTGTCAGTTAAGTTTGCTGTCTTTTATATGGGTGTGGTTTGTAGTGCCCCCAAACAATTATAATAGTAATGTCAGAGATCACTGATCACAAATCATCATAACAAATGTAATCATAATGAAAAAATTGGAAATATTATAAGAATTACCAAAATGTGACACAAAGTGACCCAATACTGTTGGAAGAATGGCGCTGGTAGACTTGCTTGACTCAAGCAGGGTTGCCACAAACTTTCAATTTGGAAAAAAATGCACTATCTATGGCGTGTAGTAAAGCAGAGCTCAGGAAAACCGGGGATGCCCAGAGGCACCTGGGTGGTGCAGTCGGTTGAGCGTCTTACTCTTGGTTTCAGCTCAGGTCATGATCTCCTGCTTGTGGGCTCGAGCCTTGCACTGGGCTCTGTCCTCAGTGCGGAGTCTGCTTCAGATTCTCTCTCCTGCCCTCTGCCCCTCCCCACTCGCGAGTGCTCTCTTTCTAAAATAAACTAAAAAAAAAAAAAAAAAGCCTGTATTTATTTCTGGGCAGAGGACGGGTGGAGTTTTGACATCTTCATGGTTCCACAGCCAGTTTTATGTTTCCAAAGCACGAGAGATACAGATGTCTAATTTTATTTATAAGTCTAGCTTATGGCCGTAGACATGCTTCCTCAGCCCAGTATTTCCCCCTTTTTAGAAGGATCACTCTAGAAGAGATATTTGATGGTGCCAGATACAATCTATTTAAAAATGGCAGCAACTTATGGATTTAATTTAATTTTTTTTCTTATCACATGTGGGACCTGTGTCATGCTAACTCTAAAACTATTGTGTAGGTGGTATGACTTAGATATTATCTACATATAACTAATGTTGAGTTGGATGGACATCACTAAGTTATTTCAAAGATCTTAAAATTATGCATGTGCAACTCATAAAATTTAATTATCAGTGTTAATGGAGATGATCAAAAGTGTGATAATATCCAATTATTGGGCAATATGATATATATTTATATTGGAAAATAGTTTTATTTATCACACAACTGTTTTTACTATCAGGCTTAAACACAGTATATGTATTCTTTAATTGAGAATTGACATTTCTTTGAGGTGATTATTGTATTATCATTTTACCAACATGGAAACTGTGGCTAAGAGAAGTTAAGTAACTTGCCGGAGGATGGACATATAAAACTTGATGTAATGCAGGAGCACCTGGCTGTTTCAGTCGGTAGAGCGTGTAACTCTATCTTTGAGTCGAGAGTTCAAGTTCCATGGAAGGCATGGTGCCTACTAAAAAAAAACCACAAAAAAACCCCAAAAAACAAACAAACAAAAAATCCCAAAACACAAAACCTTGGGGTCAAGGTTTTTAGAAACCCATTTGGTGTGACTCCTGAGACCTTGTTTATATAGAATGTGGCCATGTGATGTGAAAATTCACAGTATTATTTTCAACAGGGCGTAATATGAATTTCAGACGTGAGATTTTTCATTTCCGTATCCTCCTCTTCTGCTGAACTTTTAGCCTTGCTCCTGAGACTGATAACAACAGTTCATTTACAGCAATTCTAGCCTCTCCTACCTTGCTGGCCTTTAACTTCCCCGGGGCCTAGTGGTAGTTGCTTTTACATACCTCATCTTATTGTTTTGCTTTGCTTGAGACATCAGTATTTATAAGTACAACTGTTTTACAGTCATTTAAATACAGGTAATCTCCTATTTGCCTTCCAATCAAGTATTAGAAAAACTTGGGTTTTTGTTTTTGTTTCATTTTTTTTTAAAGATTTTATTTATTTATTTGACAGACAGAGAACACAAGTAGGCAGAGAGGCAGGCAGAGAGAGAGAGAGAGAAGCAGGCTCTGCACCGAGCAGAGAGCCCGATGCGGGGCTTGATCCCAGGACCCTGGGATCATGACCTGAGCCGAAGGCAGAGGCTTTAACCCACTGAGCCACCCAGGCGCCCCCTCATTTTGTTTTTTGAATTAGTGTTTTGGAAATTCACAGCTTTCATCCCTCTTGCATTAAACAGAACGGAGCTCCCAGTTTATGTCTTCTATTTCCTTTATTATATGCAGAATACATAACGATGACATGAAGAATATGCAAGCCAAGATATTTTTTGTCCCTAGTAAGAAGCTTTGGGATAAACACAAATATGACATACCACCCTTGCATTTCATTCATTTAGTCCCAACATATGATTCTCTCTTAAAGACATCACGAGCCCTAAACTTGGAAAACACATGTTAGATGTGCATGGTATCTCAGATATGCAAGATGCTATTTATTTGCTAACTTCATTTTTTGTTTGTTTGTTTGAGAATATGCACAAAGAGTGACACAAGTGTTTCCCCAGTATCCCTGGGAGCCCCCCTGGGAGGGACACGTGGCCGAATAGACAGAGTATGCTAACGGTTACCTTTTGGGAACGAATGTAGCCCAGATTATTTCAATGTCTTTGACTCTCACAAAAGAGGTGAAAAAGATCTCATGAACCGGCAGCATAAACTAACAGCCTTCACCTTTGCTGAGGAGCTGCTGTTAGCTGTGGGCTTTCCAGAGTGTTGGGGTTGATTCTGAGTCCTGCGGTACACAGGTGGCACCAAAAGCCACTCTCGGTGAAAGATGAGCAACAGTAAATACATACGAAGAGCTCATTCTTTTCCCGAAGTTTGAATCATGTTCATCTTTTCACCAGAAGCTGTTTTGCCCAGAGCCTATTTCATTCTGAGGTGGCTCCGCATCTGAACCTACCAGAGCCCCACTTTGCATTCTATGTGGTTCACTGAGCAGATACATACATTTTTTAATGTAAAGCAGGAACTAGTAGAAGATTCTTCGCTGCAGAGGTTTGCTCAGAAATATCCTGCATCTGAAGAGATTTTCAAGCCCCTGGATGTGTTCGTTGTCCTTCAAAATCACCACCACAACCACCCCCTGCTTGTCAGAGTCCTTCAAGTCTCTCTGGCCTCCCAGACAGTTTCAACCAACCATACACACAGACCTGTAGAACCAAGAATGTGGTGTGGTGGCTTCCAGTAACAAAATGCAAATAGGCAGTTATAGAGGAATTCATTCTAATGCAAAAATTTATATCTTTTTTTTTTTTTTTAAGATTTTATTTATTTATTTGACAGACAGAGATCACAAGTAGGCAGAGAGGCAGTCAGAGAGAGAGGAGGAAGCAGGCTCCTGCTAAGCCTGGGATCATGACCTGAGCCGAAAGCAGAGGCTTTAACCCACTGAGCCACCCAGGCGCCCCCAAAAATTTATATCTTAATGCATTGGATGCTGCTATAACTTTTGGGCAAAGCCTCATGTTTTTCAGGTTGTCTTTCCTGGAAAGTGTGGCTTCCAAACAAGCTACTTTATGGAGAAGAAATTATTTAAAAACCAGCAGAAATTGAAGTACTCCATCACAGAAAGGAAAAATTAAGGGAAGTTTCTAAATGTGGCCCCAGTATATATCATGTAGTATTCTGGCTTGTCATTAGAATTTCCCAGGAACGGAGGTACGCAAGTTGGACATCTGAGAAAATGAACAGGAGGAATTATGGACAGATGAATGGTCCACAGAAATATTTCAGAAAGCTGTACATCGATGAACAGTCCCAGAGTCCCCAGGAAAACTCCCAGACAGGAGGATTTTTGAAGAGGAGATGAATGTCCCTCTATACATTTTTAGATAAATAATACGAAGAAATAAAAATCTTTTTCCTTTTTTCCTTCATATCGGTGTGAAACCTGCTCCATTGAAATTACTGGTCTAGAAAATAAGGGAATTAGAGTTGATGCCGAGGTGTAATTTTTCCATGCAGCCCTTCGGAATTCAAAATCAGCACAGTGGAATGTCAGCTACTGTTTATAACCATTCATGGCTGTGACAGTCCATAAATAATAAATGCTCGCTTTGTCTTCTATCTAGGAGCCTGGGATACTGGGATGACCTTAAAAACATTGCCTTTTTTCTCGCTGGCAGTGATTTGAGGACTTTTCTGACCAATCAGGGTAGAAACCAACATTCCTCCCGCGAAGCACTATGTTCCTGCCATTGGCTACAAGAAAACAAGCTGGATCGGTTGTGTTCTGATTACTTTGGAGGTTTCGCCAACATTCTCAAATGAGAATAAGATAAAATAAATAGGGATACTGTTTACCAGTTATATTATTCCTCAACCTCAGAGTAGTGTAATCATGTGTAAGTGTCAGCCAGGCTCCACACAGAAGGTACTCTGAGCTGGAAACGGAGAACATTTAGTGCCAGGTCGGGAAGGGGTCTAACCTTAGGTGGTGTAAATGCCATTTATGATGAGAAGGGGACATGTGCTCTGGGGCCATCTCTTGACCCCTGGCTCCCAATGCGGTGAGCGCAGCTTGTCCTGCCTGTCCGTGGGCATCTTGTTTGGTACCTGCAAGGCTACTGGGCATCACCAGTCTAAGTCCTGCCTGTCATTTGAGGGTCTTACAGTTTGCATCTCTCTTATCTCAAACTTGGGTCTCTTCTGGTTCGTATCTTGGCCTTTAGAAAGCCGGAGAAACTTCAGTGGTCTTCTCTGCACCAGCTGAAAGTACATAGGTCCCTCAGGCTCCCATGGATCCACCTCTAAGTTCTATTTTGATCACCGAAGCACATGTCCCTGCATTGCCAGGCCCCCTTGAGGCAGCGTATGATCTTTCCAGGATATTCCCTGGAAAGGCAGGCTCAGCTGACTTTCCGTGTTATTCTGCCAAGCCTCCTTGGGGGTCCTGTTATTCTCCATTCTACAACCAAGGCCCAGAGAAGTAGGGTGATGGGAGCTCTCTCAGTGACCCACATAACATGTTAAACCTGTTCTCACATCCTCGAAATCCTTCCCTTTCTTCTCAACTTTGTGACTTAATTTTGTAAACACTCTGAGCTCAGTCCCCTAAACTTTCTCTTTCTTGCAGTTCAACATATAACCCTCTTTCACCTTAGTGCCTAGATCTGACAAATCTTAATGCACTTTGGCTTTTGGAGGATTATTTTTCCTCTGGGTATAAAACAATGCCTTATTTGAAACTCAAAACCAGACAATGACTTCTTTGTTGTAGGAGGTATCTGCCTTCCTTTTATCCAGGGAGCTTAGCTGTGTGTTCAGGGCTCAGCTTTACTTACTGGTGGAAAGTACAATGACAAGTTCCAAGAAGGGAGGTGGGCGAGGAAATCTAATATCAAAAAAATCCTCCTATTACTTTGTAGTTATAACTTATATTGCATCTGTACAAGAAATTTGTATAAATATAGTTTTCAAAGTGCTTTCATGTATGTCATCTTGAAGCAGTAGATAATAAAGGTTAAAAACCCAAACCTTGGACCTAGGCTTTGATTATGGTTCCGCAACTCAAGAACAGTATGTTGTGGGACGAGCTAATTTAATTTTCTTCATCTGTGAAATAAAGACAAAAGGCATAGTGACAGTATCATTGTCAGGATTTCAGCATTAAGTAAGATTTAATCTGTGTAAAGAACTTCACAGGAAGCCTGATACACATTATTTATAGTTGGCATGACTTCTATTTCAAGAAACCGAAGAGTATAAATAAGGAGCACACTATGGTTCTTAACATTGGTATTAATCTCTTTGGACCCTCCTTCTGTCAGGTTTGCTCAGCCTCCAATCTTAGTTGTGGATTCCATTTCTTTGTCTAAAGCTGGGGGAAGAAAATGGAGGTCCTTAACTGGCAGTTCCTTATCTGGCAGTTCCTGTGTGCCACCATGTGTATGGTTATTCCACTAGGCGATGCAGGACTTGGGGACTTTGTCAACTCATGCTGGGAACCTGAGAGCTTTTGCCCAGCGTCACTATGCAGGAGGCATGGAACAGTTTCAGTGGTCAGTCCGCCTGCAGCCCTGCAGATGTCTCTCTGTTCTCTCTTTTTCACCCAGTGACACTCCTTTTCTTCTGTCCTCCTCTGGGAGAACCCAACATAATGTCAAGAAGTTCACAATTTAGGAAGAAAAAGTGGAAGGGGGATTGATGTCAAAGCATTTCTCCTTCTGGATGGCACCTCTTGTGTTTAAGCAAAGGTGTGCTGCAGGAAAAACAAAGTATATGTTAATATCTCAATAAATTATCCTGCTATGCATCGAATTCCTGGAAGCAGTCATTATAGGCATTCCATGATACAACGGAAGGATAAAGAATTTTGAATTATACTTTTATCACTTAACCTAAATCCAATGAAGGAGTTTAAGGAATAGATATTTGATAATATTGAAAATGAGGGTATGACATCAGACTTAATTTCTGTCAGGCTCATAGAAAGAAGAAAAAGGAATCAGTCCAATATTGGATATTTAAATGGTTTTAGGAACTTGTCCTTATAATTGGAATGAACCTAGAAATCATAACTAGCTGTCTATGATGATTAAAGGTGGAAATGCAAATATAGATATGAACAAAAATTTATAAGAAATCCTAGATTATATAGAAGAGGGAAATAAATTCATAACTAAGACTGAAAACTTAGATCTATAAAAGAAAAATATAGATACATTTGTTAAAAGTTAAAAATAGTTATGGTATCTGGTACCATAATCAAACCCAAAAATAAATGATGTATTTGGGAAAAGTATTGGTAATACAGAAGACAGAAGGATTATATACATAATCATACACAGAACACTTAAAAATTTAAAAAGGCCAGTAGAAAAATGAAAAAGTATGTGCTCAATAAACACAGAAAGCTGACATGATATATCAATTCACCAGCATTAGGCTGACAAAATTGAACAAACGTATATGGAAATCTAGAGTCCTTTCTTGGGCAACACACACAGAGAAATGTACATCCATCCATTGATGGTAGGATTTGTGGCATTCTACTGGAAAGAGACATGGTGATGCCTCCTAAAATAAAAATAAAAAATATAGATATCTGTTGACTTGGTGAGTCCACTGATAGAAATGTATTCTATGGGAATGAAAAGTCAGCCCCAAAGGGAAATACATATACAAGAATATTGATCACCATGTTGTTCATAATAGTTAAATAAATTATGGCAAACTCACATCTTGGAAAGCTATGTGTCTATTAAAAGGAATGAACTAGAGCTGTATTAGTCATCTCAGAAGGATTTCCATGAAATATCATTGACTAAGCAAACGAAGAGATGTGTGCAATAGCATCTAATTCTTATAAAACAACAACTCTCCCATTTAAGTGACTGTGTGTATGTGTGTGTGTGTGTGATTAGAGAGATAGACCATTGATTTTAACGTGGGTTACCTGGAGGAGTAGTGATGGGTTGGAGGTAAAGGAAAGATGTTGGATGGGAAACAAGGAAAAAAAACATCTAGACTTAAAAAAGCAGATGTACAGTCCCCAAATAAAAATACACACATTTACACACACACAGAAATCAGAGGAAAAAAGGATAAGTTTAGTTCTTTGTGATGGCCCATGATCTGTCAAGTTTCAGTTCACAGAATAATATATATAGTATACTACCTTTGTTAAAACCAGTAAATAATCTGATGTATATATGTTTCTATATATGTGTGTATATTCATGCACACACATCGTGCAGGGGAAAAAAAGCACACACTAAATGTGATATTGCACACTTTAGGAGGTGGGAATGGAGCAAGACCAGATTATATCTTTATTTCTTATGCATTGTTTGACTTTTTGTACTCCCGTGAATTTTAAGTTTTCTTTCTTTCTTTATTTTTGGGAAGATTTAATTTATTTATTTGACAGGCAGAGATCACAAGTAGGCAGAGAGGCAGGCAGAGAGAGAGAGGAGGAAGCAGGCTCCCTGATAAGCAGAGAGCCTGATGTGGGGCTTGATCCCAGGACTCTGAGATCATGACCTGAGTGGAAGGCAGAGGCCTTAACACACTGAGCCACTCAGGTGCCCCTGAATTTTAAATTTTAAATAATAATGCCTAACATATGTATGACTTCTAGAGCCTATAAATCTATTGACTCAATCAAGTAGTATACGAACCCTGGCCTGTGGTCAGCATTACCTAACCCAAACTCTGATCTTATCCTGAGGTAAAATTCATTTTCTTTACGCCAAGTGCCTGCTAAGATGCCATTTCCGCATTCATTTTCTCACCTACTTTTCATCAGTAGCCTGAGAAGGTATTATTAGCCCCATATTTATATATATGGAAGAAGGAGTCAGAGGGCTCAGTGACTTGACAAATCAGATTTCAAATTCTATTTTTTTCACCTTTCAATTATATCATGAATGCTGCTAAGGAAGTGCTTGCCTAGTTCCTTCCAAAAATCCAACACTTGCCCAAGCCCTGGCAATGGGTGGATATTCATGCCACATAGTGAAATTCTGCCCCCTTGTTGACAAGAGATCATTTATTTTTTCCAATCTCCGATGCCTTCTTTTCTTCTCCCTTCTTGGCTGAATTCTATTGGTGAAATCATTTAGATAACTTTCCAAATGTATCATCAAATGCATCAAAAGAAGACTCAGTAGTAGTAGTAGACTAGTAGCTGCCTTCTGTTTCAAGTGAAACAGCCCGGTTCTTTTTTTTTTTTTTTTTTTAAAGATTTTATCCATTTATTTGACAGAGATCACAAGTAGGCAGAGAGGCAGGCAGAGAGAGAGAGGAGGAAGCAGGCTCCCTGCCGAGCAGAGAGCCCGATGCGGGGCTCGATCCCAGGACCCTGAGATCATGACCTGAGCCGAAGGCAGCGGCTTAACCCACTGAGCCACCCAGGCGCCCGGAAACAGCCCGGTTCTTAAGAAAGTTCACCATCAAGGGGTTCGCAGTCCAAGTGCCAAAGAAATCAAGATGAACAACACTAACAAACAAGGCCTCACAGCCTCAGGCTACTGCAGTGAAAGACACAGAAAGTAACGAAAATAGAAGGTTGGTTTGGACTGAAGGTGCCCTCCCCAAATTCAAAGATTGAGGCCTCCACCCCCAGCGTGATGGTATCTGGAGGCGGGGCCCTCCCCACCCCCAGCGTGATGGTATCTGGAGGCGGGGCCCTTGCGAGGTAGGTAGAGCTAGAGGGCAGGGTGGGAGCGGGGCTCTCGTCAGGGAGTAGATTCCCTTCCTCAGAGAGGAGGAGACACAAGTGCCGTCTCCCTCCACCACGAGAGAACACAGCCGGAAGGCTCTGTGCACAAGACAGGGCAGAAGTGCCCTCCCCAGACACGAATCTGCGGGCGCCCTGATCTCGGACTTGCCGGCCTCCGGAGCTGTGAGGAAGCCATGTCTGTTGCTGAAGCCGCCGGGTCTGTGGCACTTCGTTCGAGGAGCCCAGACAAAGGCAGAGGTGGAACTAGTGAGTGGAAAGCGCTGATACCACTGGTGTTTTTGCATTTGCTGCGAGGCCGTGTAGGACTGTCGCGCGCGCGTGTGAGCGCTTTTGTGTCTTCCGTCGTAAATCGGCCTTGGGGCAGGCAGGATTCGAAGGGGACCCTCGACGAGTCGTAGCCCGTGTACCACCTCATTCCCTTGAATGGAGGCGAAACTTAGGTCTGGCGTTTAGTGGACAGCGTGTAGTAAAGCGGATGGGACGGCTGGGCCCGTGATTGCGTTACAGGACTTCCGGCCGTCGTAGGTCAGAGAGGGATTGTCCCGCCGGCGCGGAGCGCACGTCGGCCGCCATGTTGTACGTCACGTGACGGCGGAGGCTTCTGGGAGCTGAGCCCGCCCCCTCCCGACAGCCCGCGGGGAAACCCAGGGACTCCAGTCCCACAGCCCCAGCGACTGAATTCTGCCCACGGCTGCACAAGCTTGGAAGAAGACCCGGAACTCCAGAGATGCGTGCGGGCTGAGGGACATCCTGATTGCGGCTTTGTGAGACCCCCCCGAGTAGAGGATCCGGCTGTGCGGAGCCTGGACTTCTGGGCCTTGGAAACTCTGAGTTCAGAAACCTGTTTTGTCTTAAGCCACCGAGTATGTGGTAATCTGTTAGGCACCAATAGAAGACGAGTACAATACGTCACGAGTACAAACCGTGATGGCACGGAAACACAGCTCGGGAACGTAGATGTGGCTTTATCCCTCATGGCCGGTGCACTTGCTGGGGGGCGTCGAGCAAGTCGCACAAACTTTGGAAGCTTCAGGGACCTGCTCTGGGACATGAGAGCCTCCTCAAGAGTTATTTAGGGTCTTGTGGCTGACGCCTCCTGGCTACTGTTGACATTAATTACTACAGGAGTTTTAGCCACATCATATATATCAAATATCCTATCAAGTGCATGTTATTATCAGGTATTTTAATCTGGTTCACATGTTTATTGTCATTGTCACTCTTCTCCTGCCCCCGAGTCTATTAAATTAGCATGCTCAGATTTTTTTTTTGATTCTTTAAATTTAAATTCAGTTTGCCAACACATAGGACATCATTAGTTTCAGATGTAGTGTTCAATAATTCATCAGTTGCATAGAACACCCAGTGCTCATCACATCACGTGCTCAGATTTTGATTTAAGAGCTCAGGAAGACGTGTAAGGATGAGTTCGGAAAGATGTTTAAGAGAAATTGTATGATGATCATTGTTACCTTTGAGAAATTTCATTGTAAAATTGAGAAGTAAGACATAGCTAAGGTAAAAAAAAAAAAAAAAGGGAAATGGGGATTTTACTTTCCAAAACATTTTCAGGAATGTGAAAGATCGGTCAGATGTGATTTGTGTCTCTATTTCTGGAGCATTGCATAATGTGGGAAAACAGAGCAAATCCCCAGCGTCTCTGGAGAGAATGGGCACATTCCCCAGGTGAGACTCTTGCATCAGAAGGCAGCACCTTCCCCCCTCACCGGCAGGATGCTGGTGGTTCAGCAGGTCCGTCTTAATGGTGTGCACTTGCTCATGCATGAAAGGGAGAAGTGAACAACAGTGGAACCACCAACTGTTTTATTGTACTTTGTCACTGTCATGAAGCATCATAGTTCATATTTAGTATAAGTCATGAGGCTTGGAGAGGCAAAGCCCCATGCCGCAGAGGGTAAGTGGTATACTCTGTCCTGATCCCACAAGGCACTGCAAACAAAGGCGATTTCTGCTATAAATAGGACCTGGGTCAGGAAATGCCGCATGCAAGTATTAATAATCCATATCCTACACAGACAGCGTAAGGTGAAGTCTGGGGGTAATTATCATCCAGTTAGGAAAACGAAGAAATGGCTTCCTTTGCGCCAGGTGGCGGTCGGTGTAACCAGATGAAGGAATTCTTTATTAATTTAATTTTCCCTCCTTGCATTGACTTAGCTCTGCAGTTGACACAGGAGTACTGGAGCTCACTCTAGGAAGGCAGCCCTTTGGAGCGGGGGAGTTAGCCATCATTTGCAAACTCACCACGAGACTGGAAGCAAAGCTAGAAGACGGAGCTGCCAAAGCCAATAGCTGCAACCTGTGGCAGGCTCCGCTGCCTGGGCTCTCCCATCGCCCTAGGAGAGAGTTCCCTCCCCCTCAGTCCTCCTGGACGGGTGCACGGGGCTGCTGCTTTCCCCGCACCTGTCGCACCTCCTGGCTTTGGCAGAATGAAATGAGGAGACAGCTGGAGTCATTATAGTTCCTGTGTTTGAAGATTGCCCAAATGAAAAACAAACAAACAAATCTGGTGAGTTTCATGTTTCTTTTAAGTGTACAGAAATGCAGCTGCTGAGTGGTGTAGGAGATCAAAGAAGCCTTTTAAATTCAGGACACCAGCGTGTTCTTCCTGGCTTGATCCTTGGTGGAGATTCGTTAGAGAACTTTAGAAGGGAGTTGCAGAAGAGGATTGGGTCTATTAAACTTGTCTGAATTGTGAGAAGTTCTTTGTAAAGCTCATTAAGTGTCTTCATTGCTGATCTCTGTGGAGAATGGGGTAGTGTAGGGAGCCCCGAAGTTGTTATCTCGGGTGGTGAATCAAGTGCATAGTTGAAAAACATTTATTTAATAGAGTGATAAGATAATATGATTGATTGGCTATTGATCTGCCAGTTTCTTAGAAACGAAGGTATATTCTGAAGCATCCAGTAATTCCAGTACTTGGAATGAAATGGAATTTAATAAGCCCCCAAGTCTGAAGTTGTGATTAAAATATAAAGGTATTATGTAGGTAAAATAATTGGCATATTATTTTCAGTGTACATTGCATTATTTTAAATAGCTTAGACTCCAAATGATTGGGGCAAACAAAAATGTGTGTTTATTGTTTTCTATCAGTACCTCAGCAGGTATTAATTTTCTTAACAGTAAGAGAATGTAAAATTACTTTGTCATTGGAGATTACAATAGAAAAAGTGAATGATATTATTTGAATGTTCAAGGCTTCTGAACATTAAAAAAAATCTTATATTTTTTGAAGTTATAGTTTCTATTTTGTCCAAATTGGTTAAATGTCTACTTTGTGAATGGTTTTTATTTCAAAGTCACTTTTCTTTAATTTGACGTGCTTTAAATGACTTCTTGATCATGTGACTCTTCTATTTAGCAGAAGAAAATTAAGAAGTATGCTATATAGATGGAACTAACATTGCTAATGTGTCTTATAATACATTTTAGTTACTGTTGTTGACAGTATTTATATGTGTGATAAGATCTATTTTTATTATTCTGAGATTTTTTCCTATTTATTATCCAAAGTAAATGAGTTGCTTTTGGCTAAGTTCTCTCCTCCCCTGGCTAAAATAATATATCTAAAAGATTAATTTTTACCTAGAATTATTTTAATCCACAGACTTAATGGAGAACTCTTTCATAGCTAGTTATTTTGGTCGAGTTTGAATCTTATTTTGACAGTTTTAAGGGGCTTTCCGGGAGAGAAGGAGAATGTGAAGAGGCTCTTGAATTAAATAATGTATAAAGGTTAAACATCAAACACTCGTGACTGTTATCATCACAATTCTAAATCACAGCTTACCATAGGTATTGATCTGTTTCTCCAATAAGTCATCACATCCTCGATGTATTTTTTTTCTTCTGTTGACCTGATTTTCATTTTCTTAGCCTCTGGGATGTAGCTCCATAAAAGGTAGGTTTGGGGTGGGTTTTCACTTTGGATACATGCCGGAATTTGGAATTGGAATTGGAATTACCGGACGAATTCCAAATGAGGTCCTGGGTGGGGCACATTCTCAAGGTGGTCTTGTCAAGGTACTGAATTGTAGCGTTGGTTGGTTCTCCGGTGAAAGGCAAGTGAATATGTGTGTGCATCTAATTACAGGAGAAGCTCTGGTTTTTAAAGGATGTGTGTAGAATTTCTGGAAATGAAGCTTTAAGAACACTTCAAAACCATTCAACAAAATGCCATTTTAATTTATTTGCCCCTACATTTGAGGATTAATTCACAACCATTTAAATTTGGTAATTGGAATATGGGTTGCATTGTTGGAAGGGAGCTCTGCTTGTCTTCTGTCTTCTGTGTGAAATGCCCCCATTTTTTCTTATTTTGGTGCCTAATGGTATGGGCTTAGGTTTTCATCTCCTAATTTATATTTAAGAAATAAAGTCATTCATTTTCAAAGAGTTTGGTATTTGTAAATTACTTTTATTAGAAATTTGACTGGAATATGTGTTTTACAAGGTCCATGGGAATTGAAAAACTCATCAAGGTAGTTGCTTCTTATAATAAATGTCCCTTTTGAGAACAAATATTTTAAACATGGTACATGGAGATAGATGAGAAGGTATAGGAAAGTACAAAAATAGTTTTAAAAACCACCTAGTCTCAGAGTGAGGGAACTATTAAATATGGTGTATTTATCAGCATAAAGTATGCATATTTTTTAAAAAGTGGAATCATACTGTATACAAAGTATATTTTGCCTTTTCCCATAAAATCTTAATTATTTTCAAGCAATTTTGACTGTTTTTCAATAGCTATATATTTTTCTGCACAAAATTTAGTTTCTGTTACTAAACTTGAATAATTGTCTTTTCCTCTTTTGATTTTTTATTCTTTGGATATCTTACATGTGAATGTGGAACATAAGAATTATGATCCTGATGGTCGAGCATTTACTATGTACTTATTACCTAAATCCTGAATAGTTTCATATTTAAAATTTGTAATGACAAACTCATTTTAAACATGTGTTATTAAGTATCTCATAATATTCTATTAAATGGATAATCATAATTCTTTAAAATATTCCCTTGCTGACATTTAAAAATTCATTTAGAATAAGAGGATATAGTAAGATTTGCTTGGTACAATTCATTTTATATATTGGAAACACAGGCTCTTCCTTATTCCCTAAATATGGATGTTTTCACTTCTTCACCATGGAATACTTCATGGCATGGCTAAAGGAAGTTCTTTATTTCTACACCTTCATTTTAATTTTAAGCATTGCAATTATATAATATATAATTATTGCAATATATATAATGGCAATATAACACCAGTTATTATAACTAATATTGGCTGAGTGTGTTCTATAAAGATTCGTTTGAAAAAGACTGAACAGACCATTAATATATCAAGGGAACACCTTGTAAAGAGTCTTCCTTACAAATCATGTAGAACACTCTTCTCTCTGAGGCATAGCATTACATTGTATATTTGCAAACAAATAGAACATTGGCTTTATTAAAATTCTCAAGGTACTTTTGATACTACTATCTCTAATACAACAATAGTAGTGTCAGCTGAGGTCTGTGTTTTTAGGTGGGTTATAAAAGGTGGTAGGGGCTGATGGATTTTGAAAAACTATCAGTTACTAGCTTAAAATAGTATTTGGCTAGCAGTTCCTATTTAATTGTTCCCTGCTTTACACTAAAATTCTCAGGAAGATATTCTAAAAGATGAATTTACAGTACTTCCAGAGACCAATACTGATAGTCAACCTGTTGCCAGGATCTGGGAGAAATTCCGCCGGACTAGAAAATAATCAGATCTCAAGGTTCAGTAATGCCAGAAAAGGGGAAGAAATCCAGTTTGTGCCCTTTTTGGTATGTTTGCCTTCTAATTCACAGCCTCATGGTCTATACCAAAGAGGGGACAGAGTTTCTGTCCCTTTATTGGGTACTGCTTTTGAGGAAGCCAAGCCAAAGTGCTCTGTGTTTCTGCTAGATATTAGCATTTCTCTTTCTAGAACTCTCCGAGATGGCAGACCATGTCAACAGCTGTGGAGAGAGGATGGCAGATTACCAGTGTCGATGACGCCACACACCCCTGGGTGACTCCCTGCAGGGGGGTAGAAAGCCTGGGAGAAGCCCAAGAGCGGTGCACATGGAATGGGGGTTGGCCTGTATCCCGTCTTTGCAGGCTGGGCTCCCCGAGCAGGCTGTGCAGTTTGTACTCTGCCCAAGTGAACAGGGCACAGGGAGACTGCCTTAAGAAGGAACGGTGACTTTTGAAGTGTGTGTGTGTGTGTGTGTGTGTACGCGTGCGCGCGCACTTCATACAAAGTCCTTGCATGGGCATGGTCGCCTTCTCTTTAGAGCATTAGAAACCCAGACTGTAAAGGTAGGGAAAATACTCGGTGAGGCCAGTAGAAGCAGGTATAAATAATGCTAGACGGTGGAAACCGGGATGGGGGCTGTGTGCATCAGTCGACATGCTAGCAGCAGAGATTTGAGAAGGGGATGTGAACCATGCCCAGTGGACCATGACCGAGGCTGAGGGAAATTCTCAAGACCTCTTTCTGTGTTGGCAAACAGCTGGCTGCACTCTTTTTTTATTGAGATAGAGTGCAGTTGTGTTAAATAATAGATGGTATTGAAAAATACTGGAAAGAAGATAATCTGGACGTCCTCTGTCTGGTGAGATTATGGGGTTATGAATGATGATTATTTTATGTAAAAGTAACTGTATAATATTTCAATAATAAAAAAATGGAGGTCCTCCTTAAATAAGAAGAGAAAATCTGCTGAAAGTTTTACATTCATTGATATTCTGGTAATAGAATTGAGATCTTCTTGCCTCTTTTTAAATTTGCTTTTTCGTTTTCTTTTTCTTTTCTTAAAAGATTTTGTTTATTTGTGTGACAGAGAGATAGATAGCAAGAGAGGGAACACAAGCAGGGGGATTATGAGAGGGAGAAGCAGGCTTCCCACTGAGCAGGGAACCCAATGCGGGGCTCAGTCTCAGGACCCTGGGATCATGACCTGAGCCAAAGGCAGACACTTAATGGCTGAGCCACGCAGGTGCCCCACAATTTGCTTTCTTCTTAATTAGCAAAGGTATCTAATAAGATCTTAATGGCTCTATTTTCCTTATGGATTGCTGCTCCAGTGATGGTCCCCTTTTTGTTTATTACACACAGGTTGGTTAAGTATGGTGGTGAGAGGAGGAAGACTGCTTAGTCACTATTCCCCCTTTCTGGAATAGTGACCCCACAACCCACACCTGAAACAACTCTTTTAATCTCAAAAATCTCCCTCCTCGCTCTGGTTAGAGAATGTCAATGTACTGGGCAACCAAGGTTATGTGATCTGGTGGGCCAGATCCGATTAATGTTTTTAATTGTGATTTCGAGATGTAACACACCCAGGGAGATTTGTTCCAGATGGATGCAGTACAAAATGAAAAATAAAATAAAACCCCCTCCAAGCACAATATTGTTCTGAATACTTCTTTGAGGCATCAGCAGGTTTTAAGTCATTGGAAGACGGGCTGAAGGCATTCTCTACATCATTATGCCTTTCCAAGTTATTTGAAATAAGTTTTAGTTTTAAAGGCTTTTCTCTGTAGCTCTTTCCTCTGCCTGCCATTGGCAACCTTACCTATTGTATTAGAAGAAGTAACAGAGAAAGGTATAGACGTCATAATGTGGATGGTTATGACTCCTCTAAGAGTATTTTATAGGACTACCCAATATTTTCTCTTAGTGCCTCAAAAATTCTGGAGCTGTTTGTGTGTGTCTGTGCATTGTTTACAAAGTCAAGGATAACACAGAAACTTTGTTTAGAAAATAATAAATGTTAAAAGTATATGAGCAAACCATTACATAAAAACTAATGAAACAAATATATTTTACTGTTTTCTGTATAGATACACAAGTTACTGGGATATTTTAAAATATCAAATAAGAGAGTTTAATTATGTTGTAATTTCCGATAGCTATTAGATTCTTGTTACATATCCTATAAAGTAGAAATGAATAATTGAAATGGCTCTTACACTCTGCAAGCAAAAATAAATTTGGGGGGAGGACATTTTCAAGAGTAAATTAATTTGGATTTAGGTCAGTAAAGATCCCACAGACACATTGGGTTTACAAACGGAGGAGTTTCATCTTGGTGCTCTTGGTTTAATAACTAGTTCTTACAACTGACCACTAAGAAGGTATCTTGGCATATTAAGATGCTACTTCATATCCAATTCAATTTTAGTTTGTTGTTGTTGGGGATGCTCAGAATCTATCCCCAGGGTATTTCAGTTGTGTAAACACAATTAAAAACCTAGCATGGTTACTTCTCTTTGATTTTGTAATCATTTGCTCTTTCTCTTTGGATTTGGGTAGCCTTAGAAAAATAAAAACTTTCTTAAACTCTCTCTTACAATATAGAGGAAAAAAGGAATGTATCATAATTGGGGGCATTAGGTGTTTGAGGACTAAAACTGTTTAGGAAATCTGTTTCTTGTTAAATCACCACCCAGAATGTAATTATCGAATTGAGTGTGACCTAGGAGGTGTGGATTTTGTCCTGTGTGATCAGATCATGGGGAAAATTTGCACACGTATAGAAGATGAAAACTTAAGAACGTGATTAAAGGACATGTTTAAAATATGCACACGTCAGACAGTTTAAAAAGGCTTCTGCATGGCTACCTTAAGCTCTACTTATAGGTAAATCCATGAAGCAGTTAGACATGAAATTCTTCCTACTGCAGATTCCGTAATCTCTAAAACAAAAGAAATAATATAAACCTATTTCTAATGTTTAGGCCATGGTCACCACCATTGAGGCTTTATCCCCAAATTTCCTTTTTTAAAAAATATTTTATTTATTTATTTGAGAGAGAGAAAGAGAGAGCATGAGCAGGGTGGAGGGGCAGACAAAGAGGGAGAAGCAGACCCCCTGCTGAGCGGGGAGCCCAATGCAGGACTTAATCCCAAAACCCCAGGATCATGACCTGAGCTGAAGGCAGAGGCTTAACTGACAGAGCCACCCAGGTGCTCCTGTGCCCAGATTTCTATATGAAGTTAAAATCACATAAATGTAACAAATAGCACAGGCACCTTTGGTTAAATACTGTAACTATTTGAGCTAGTGGGACTAGTTGCTTTCATTTTAAAAAGCTAATTCCATTAGGAGAATGATTTGTTGACCACATCCTGGATTAAGCTTGGACAGCTAGGGATCTTTGCCATCTAGGTGCTGTCCTACGATCATTTTGATAGCAAATTGACTCCTTACAGGCTCAGACATCAGGGGTTCTCTTTCTTTACCTCCAAGTTCCTGAGCTTCTCTTTGAAAGCAAAATTTTCAGCTGTGTAGCTATCCACAGAACACATATTTGAAAGTGAGGATGATTCAGGAAGCTAATAGACTGGAACTGTTTTAAGTTGTTCTTTTGATCTGAATACAGTTGCTAAAATAACAATGCTGTTTGGTTTTAGTACAGGAAAACAAAACATATGCCAAGGATATTGTTTTCTTTTCAATAAGTCTCCAAAGGACTGGAGAAAACTTCCTGACTTGCATGGTTGAAAGGATTTGACTTGTGTAGACCTCAGGTTCTGTGTAGGTGTGAGGTAGAAATTTGGGAGCAGGAGTGCAGGGAAACAACCCAATTATTCTCTTATTTCCTTTGTGCTTTGTTGATTGATTCAGTTTTTCTTGGCCTCTTTGGGCACAGTAGATGTGTGGTAAAATTCACTAACAAAACCTTTCTCTGTATAGTAGCCCCCCTTATCTGCAATTTCATTTCCCCTGTGTCCATTACTAGGGGTCAGTTGCAGCCCAGAATCAGATGATCCTCCTGACTTACTGTCAGGTCAACAGTAGCCTAACCTATGTCACGGCACCTCCATCATTCACTTCTCTTCATCTTATCACATGGGCATTTAATCATCTCACAGTATCCCAAGAAGAAGCGTGAGTACAGTACCTACGATGTTTTCAGAGAGAGAGGCCACATTCACATACCCTTGATTATAGTGTATTGTTGTAATTGTTCTATTTTATTTTTAGTTGTTGTTCATCTCTTACGATGCCTAAATTTATAAATTAAATCTTAGCCTAAGTATGTATGTTTAGGAAAAGCCATAGTATATACAAGGCTTAGGGCTGTCCACTCTATATAGGGCTCAGTACTGCCCAGGAATCCATTGGGGGTCTTGGAATGTTTCCCTGGCAGAGGGTGGGGGAGACTGTAAAAAATGGAAAGACCTTGCTGTTCTAAATGGAAAATTTGGCAAATATGGAAATCAGTATTGCTGTGAAGAGGCAAAAATTTCACAGGCGAAATGCTTTTTGGACACTGTATAATTTGGTTGCATTGGGAGAGAAAATCTCTTGAGGATGATTAATTTTCAGCAAGAAGTGTTGAATGGGTGCTACATAATCAGCCTGACCATGGCTACTGTTTTCTTCAAGCCAGGCCTTCATTGCTTACCTTTTGTCAGTTCTGACTTCACCTTTTATAGAATTTAAGCCAAATAGAAAAGTTAAAATTGGATGCAGGGTTGGGACATCTTTTTACTTCTTCTTCTTTTTTTTTTTTTTTTTTTTTTTTAAGGTGGCTATTTTGGTTTGTGAGCTATGCAGACTTCTTCCTGCTCAAATCTCATTTTGCAGCTTGTCTCTTGTTATTTATCCAAGAGGGAGCAAAAGGACCATGGCCAGAGGTGGGGCCCTGGAATGTGCCTTTTCAACAGGCATCTCTAGGTCATCTTTGAGTGCCTCAGGTGCTCAGAAGTCACCCCCCTGAGGTGAAGTATATCTCTGTCTCCCTCCTCATCTCACCTCCCTGTCACCCTTACCACCCCCCCAAGTAGATCCTTCTCTCAGTCCCCCACCCCGCCCCGGCCTTGGCATTTTGACAGAGGGTTTCATGGGGGAGAAATTAGCCTGGATGTTGTAAGACTGGATTGTCTAGAAGTTTAGTTTGTGCAGTGCACCCCAGGTTACTGCAGAGCTGACATGTAGCATGGCTGGTCCAATAATTGTATAGTGTGAGTGTAGGTATAACAGTTATGGAGGGAAATTTCCTGAGTAATAAAAATAAGTGGTGGGTTCTTCACTGTGATTGTCAGTCATTGTCATTACCACCATCATTAGCAATGGCAGTTTAAAACACTGTGCTTTTGAAGTTGAACTAAGAGGTCTGAATGGTTTCCAGACTGTGGGGGAGGTCTTGACTCAGAGCTCTTGGTTTATAGCAAAGAAATATTGCTACATAAATGAGCCATGCTAAAATCTAAAAATATAAAAGTCAGTTGTGTGTACCTGTGTTGATGTTTTTTAAAGGGAAATTTTGGCTCTTCACAATGCAAGAGGCATTTCTGGTATCTATATATTTAATATATATCAAATATATAAATATAGATTCCCCCAAAGTAAACATAACACATGCCATCTTGGTATTCTACAGAAAACAGAATGATATTAAAAAAATCCAACTAGGAGAGGAATAAGCTATTCAAATGTGCCAATTTGAGACTTTAAAAAATATGTAATTTTATGAATAAAATGAACTACATACAGATGTATGTAGAAAAGCGAGTGACTTGTGAGGGAAACAGTATTTAGTAGTATTCAAGGAAAACAAAGTAAACTGTTGTGATCTTAGTATTCCTTACATCAAGCAACTTCCAACTATTAATAGCTGCACAATTATAATATGGTATAATAAATACCATTTTAGACACACAAATGTTAGAAGAGAAGGTAGGCAACATTCTAAACTTTGCTTAGGGAGGTTCTGGAAGTTTCATCAGAAGAGATGACCCTAGAGGTCGTTATGGGTATTGTGTGCTCAAGAAATGTTAACCTGTTATCATTATTGTTAATCTTCAGGACAGCTGACCTGGGAATCAGGTTACTTTTCATTTATTTTTTCGCTGGGCTTAGTTTGACTTTAGTCTGTGGCTTTGGATATTGTGGTTTATTCTCTTTCTTCCTGTCTGTAAATACTATACAAGGAGCAGAAGACCAATAATTTGGTGTTTGATAGAATGCTTCTTGATAATGCTGTTCAATGTGCATTCAAGATTTAGAAATTCAGGGCCTTTCAGCAGATAGCCCTGGAAATGGTGTTGAGCAGCCGCTTTTGCATCTGGGAAAGGATGTCATGGAAATAGATGTATCATACCTGAAAGATAGTTTGAGTTTGTTTGTTTGTCATAAAGTTGGATAGTAGATGTGGCTGCTAACAATACGGGTTTCTTTTTATTCAGGAAAACTGGTGATATCCTGGGGCTGGTTTGGTTGGGTTCTCTAATTATTTCCCTCAGAGTCATTTCTTCTTCAAGAGCTAGAAAAGAGATGAAGAAAACACAGAATTCACAAACAGGGGAAGTTAAGTAAGGTCGTGGCATTTTAAGTAAGTAACCTGGGTGAGGTGCTGAGATTTTTTTAAAAAAATTGTTTAATTATTATTATTATTATTTATTATTTTTTTATTTTCAGCATAACAGTATTCCTTGTTTTTGCACCACACCCAGTGCTCCATGTGGTGGGTATTAGAGAGGGCACGGAGGTGCTGAGATTGTTAAATGCTAATTAAAGAGGAACCTCAAGAAGCAGCTTGAGGCCAACTGGATATTAAACCACACTGAAACTTTGGGATGAATCTCCTAGAGGAGCATTTCCCTATAAGCTAAAAAAAGTTTGGAATACCAACTCCTAAAAACTCTGCTCATTTAGAGAGAACTTTTGTTTTAATTTGCCAAATTTAAATTTTGCAAGTAGAAAAAACTATCCTTTAAAAATTTACTTTTTAAAAAATTTTTTGTTCAATTATAATGAACATAAGTCTTATATTAGTTTCAGGTGTACACTCCAATGATCCAGTTCTCTACATCACTCAGTGCTCATCACAATAACGCCACTTTTCATCCCTTCACCTATTTTACCCATCCCCCCTCCTGCCTGGTAACCAACCACCTGTTCTTCGGATTTAAGAGTCTGTTTTTTATATGTCTTCTTCTTTCTTGTTCATTTATTTTGTTTCTTAAATTCCTTGCATGAGAAAAATCATATGGTGTGGTGTCTAAATGTGGTGTCTCTCCCAATCAGATCAGGCCCCCAGATGTGGGGCGACAGTGGATCAATCGGTCGGAAGCTGGTGGCAAGGGCAATGAAGAAAGTTCACCTGAGGCTAAACAAAGTCAATAGAAGTTGATTGAATACACTTCAAGGGAGCAGCAGGCAGGTCAGCAAAGGAGAGACTGTGTGCAAGGAGACAGTGGGTGGGTGCTGTTGGTTTTTTTTTTGAAGATTTTATTTATTTATTTGACAGACAGAGATCACAAGTAGGCAGAGAGGCAGCAGAGAGAGAGGAGGAAGCAGGCTGCCTGCTGAGCAGAGAGCCCGATGCAGGGCTCGATCCCAGGACCCTGGGATCATGACCTGAGCTGAAGGCAGAGGCTTAACCCACTGAGCCACCGGTGCCCCTGGGCACTGTTTTTAAAGGGGGAAGGTGAGGAGGTGTGGGGATGTATAGAACTTTCCCTTTCTCGGTGACTGTGCCTGGTTGTAAGCAGCCCAGTGGTCAGTTAGGGGCTATGGATGTTTTGAGGTGGCCACCTGATGGGCCTGTCTGGATCCAACCAGGTGGTTGCTGTGGGCCCTTTCTACCTTCCATGGTACATGCCTCTTTGCCTATATACGGCCTCTACATGTGGTATTCGTCTTTCTCTGATTCATATTTCACTTAGCATTGTACCCTCCAGATCCATGTTCATGCAGATGGCAAGATCGTTTTTCTTTTTTATGGCTGAGTAATGTTCCATCTCTCTCTCTCTCTCTCTCTCTCTCTCACACACACACACACACACACTCTCTCTCTCTCTCTCTCTTTCTCTCTCTTTATCCATTCATCAATGGATGGACATGTGGGTTGCTTCCATAATTTGGCTACTGTAAACAATGCTGCAGTAAACATAGGGTGCTTATATCTCGTCAAATTAGTGTTTTTGTTTTCTTTGGGTAAATACCCAGTAGTGGAATTACTGGGTCATACGGTAATTCTGTTCTAATTTTTTGAGGAATGTCTGTACTGTTTCCCACAGTGGCTGTATCAGCTTGGATTCCTACCAACAGCATGCCAGTTTCCTTCTTCTCCACATGCTCACCACTTGTTATTAAACCTATCTTTTATGAAGAAGATCTGACTAGAGTCATCCACATTTGTGGTAGGGTGTTCACCATGTGACGGGAGTTATATGATGGAGGCTGCCTTGCCACCTAGTGGTGGCATATGAAAATTGCAAGTCTAATTTCTTACTTAATATTTAATACTTATATTTAATACTAAACAGCACAAGAGAGAAGTGATAGGAGATATCATCTTAGTTCTTCTTAAGATAGACCATATGAAGCATATGGTTAAAAAGATCATGGAAGTCTCTGGAAAGCTGAAACTGGAAAAGAGTCCTTTAACTGGCAAAATCTCCTTCACTGATGGGATCTTTCTTATTAAAGTTAGAGCACTGAATACTAAGAAAAAAATAAACATCTTTCTTGAAAGGTAAGTGAATAGAATACAGTCAAATTGTTGCAAGTGACATTTATCAAGCTTCAGAGGGAAAAAAAAGATTGTCAATCCCTTGTCTGTCACTCATCGGGACAATACTTTCTATCTTTATTGAGTCAATGATATGCAGCCCACAGAAACACCAGGGTAGGCTGAGATGTTCTTAAGGGGAAAAAAAAGGAAGAAGAAGTTGTCTAATATTTTAGCAAGAAATAAGTAAAACCGTGGTTGTTCTTTACGTTTCGTTGCTTGGCCTTGTGGCTGTTACTACTTTTAGTGACCTTTTCCCATCTACATTCTTTTTAGCATTAAGATGGAATTTATAATCAGCTAGACATACCATCAGAATCTGAAAATTATCACTTTGGTATTACACTTCTAGAAACTGAGTTTTGCATAATTGACTTCAGGATAGTAAAAGCAAAAGCAAACATATGTCCCTTTAAATGTGTTTCTTTGCATAAATCTTCAGGCTTTTCAGCTATCACGCCATAAAAGCATACAATTCTATTCTCTTTTTTATTCACCTCATTGTCAAAGTTTCCTTGACAACACTTGGTGAACTGAGTGCTACCACTCAAGCATTTTGTAGAAAAATCTCTTTAGAAAGGTGAGCAACCAAATGTCACCCTGGACTTTTGACATATGATTGGTGATTTCTTGGGAGTGAGAAGGTGTTCTGGTCTAGTTTTGTGTCTTTCTTGTTTGTGTTTTGGATATAGACCATCCCTCACACCATTTCTACAATTTGGCCAAGGCATGGGGCTCCATCCCAAGACCCTGGGATCATGACCTGAGCTGAAAACAAGAGTCAGATACTTAACCAGCTGAGCTACCTAGGTGCCCCTGCGTTTTGTTTCTTGAGCTACACACTACACATTAAGACTGAGTCAGTCACCATACATAACCAGTACCTGCTGCTTCCAGCCTCCCTTCTGTATGACTTCAATGAACAGTGGTTACTGTGGTTATATTGTGAAGGTGTTTGCTTCATGACTTTGTGGTCTGGGACTACAGCTAGATTTCACGTATTTTCATATTTTTTTGTCTTGGTCATTGCAGTCTTCTTTTCATTGCCCCAACCCCAATCTTAAAAATAGCCCAGCTTCCATACACCCCTTTGTATGGTAGTCATGTTCTAAATGTTGATGACAGACTGTCCTTTCCTGATTTCAAAATGCCATAGACTTCCTAGTGTAGACATTGAAAACAAGGCCATAGAATCAAGTCTTGAGTAGTTCAAGTAATGAACTCTGTAGAGTTGTAAGTATTTTGAAATATGACATTTTGAAATAATTGTTCAGTCCCAAGTAGAATCACTACTTTATTTTTATTTATTTATTTATTTTTGGAAGCAGCCATCTGGATTTGAATATTTATTTAAGGTAATTTTCGCTTTATTACTTTCTCTAATACTGCCCAAAATACAGAGTCGCCACTTTAAACTAATACGGAGGCATAATGGTATTTTTGTGTAAAATACATTTTTCATTAATAATCAGAGGCTTTATAATTATATAAATGCATGCACAAAATCAGAGAGTCTGCCAAGAATTATCAGCAGACCATTTTCATTTATGATTTCTTTCTAATGTAAAATCAGTTACTGTGGCCTTTTTTCTTTGAGCTCAAATATAGCTTTAATTATATCTAGGGACTGTGCCTTGTGTCCTGCAAGCTTTCACACTGTGATGCTAAAAGCAGATGGTAAAAGGTGTTATAATACTGCAATGTTGTCTTGCAAATAGGTGTGAAGAATCAATCTTCTAAAATTTCATTGTCTTTGTCTTCTGGTGGCTGCACCTGTGTAGTTGTTACAAACAATTTTATAATGTAGCTAACGTTTTTTTGGAGTTTATTTTTATTTCTTTTATGCTCCAAGTCTGGTTTCATAATGATTTATTTGAGCTCCAGCCTATGGAACTGGACAGACAGGAAGGCTGCAATATATGTGCAAGTTATGTTGACTTGTAGGGTCATGAAAGACAATTCTGGATCTGAAGTTGCTTTTCTGTTATCACCGTCTCATCTAAGGGGCCATTTGCTCTGTGGCAGACATGAAGAAGCTCCAAACCAGATATGCTACTTTGGTTTGGACTTCCAGCATTTCTTTCCTGCCCTCCTCCATTTTGGCATAGGCTCTTGGGGATGCCGAATGTTCTCTCCACGCACAGGAGACTCAAGCTCAGGCAGTGTGTGCTAGTGAGGAGCCTTGATCTCTAGGGAGGGGGATCCCTGTGGATTTTGGCAGTGGACTCTACCTAGAAGCAGTCGAAAAACAAGTACGCAGGAATGCCTACTTAGCCTTTATAGATAGCATTAAGAGGGGGTGGTATTTGGGTCTTGAGTGACCCTGACATCCTTGGTTTCTGGCAAAAGACTTTGAGTATTATTTCATTTCAGGAATGACAACAGAGTGCTTTCTAAGTGATTCTAAATAAATAATTGACCTTGACATTTGCTTAGGTTGTCTATAATCTTAGCCCTTGTGTAAAAAAATTTCAGAGCAGAAATTCTGGTCAGGCAAAATGGCATTCCAAGGCAGCTATCTTCATACTGGGGTTCACACACACTGGGGGTGCATGAAGACCTCCAGACACTTAACATTCAGAAGTACTTTTAACGAATAGCCTTGCACGTGAGATTCGCCATCTTCTCTGCTTCCCCTTGTCACCCACCCCCGCCACAGTTGCTCTTTCTTGGCTTACCACATAATTGTCACTCACGCTGGAACACTTTGGAGAGTGAACAGAGGCACTGTTAATAATTATACCAAGGCAACAAGTGTTGGGATTATTTTGGACAAAACTGCATTGTGTTGTCCCCTTACACTTCTCCCATTTTACAGAAGGAAGGCAAACCTCCTCCTTCTCTTGCTTTTCACTGTGGTGAATGACCCTCAGTTTGTAAACTTCTGGATACGGAACAAACAGACAAGTGAAAATGCATGACTCCACAGAGAAAAACTAGCAATAGCAAGTCAAAGTTCAGTAGGGATGACACTGTATATCATTTGTGCAATGAACTCATGGTGAGTTCCTGTGATTTCTCATTATCTTATAATTAAAATTCACAAGTGAGATGGTTATCATAAACATGACACACTCATTTAAAATGAAATGAAACCTGGCTTTTTTAGAATGGAACATATATCTGATTTGGCTGACAGGTTTTGGACCCCCATTACCTGTTAGGTGATGTGACAGATTTTCCCCTAAATCAGATGAGCTAAATCTTCAGCTCTGAGGTTTTGCAAAAGAAACCAAAAGCGTTAAGTCTATATGCATTTTACCATGTGCCATGAATTACATCTATAGCACTATTAAACATTTTAAAACTAATAACAATTTTTGAGTGATTATTTAAAAATACAAGTAGCCACATAGTTTTTCATGATTCTGTTAGCAAAAACCTTGGAAGACCATTTGAAGTATTCACATTGAAGAATCATGATGTTTAGCATCCTGGTCTCCAGCCTCTTAGTCACTGATCACCTACAGCAGGTGCCATGTATTTCCAAATGTCACCTTCCCCCACCCATATGGAACCACTGTGGGCCCAGTAACTCCTCAGTAAGTGAAGCCCATGCTAGAGAAAGTATCTGAAAGGAAGACTCCACCATCTTGCCAGCCGGCCTGGACACTTTATTTGTGATTGGGTCTGTCAGGGTCCAAGCATGCTTATCTCTGGGAAACTTGCTAAGGCCAATTTATTCCAAAACATACACACTTTTCCTTCTTTTTTGGCCTATTTGGCAACCATGAAGTAAATTTCTGTTCAAAGAATATCAGAATTACACCCTGGCTATGGTCATCAACCTAATTAGATCCTTATTTCTGAGATTAGCAAATTTTCCCTCGTACCTAGCAGATAGCTGTTTTGTGTCTTATGTTGTCCTTCAAGTGAATCTTAATACAATGACAGACGTGAAACCAAGAGGAAGGTGATTGAAATTTTCTTGAGTAAATTGGACTTCGGTCTTACTGGTCAGTGCACAGAGGAATAAAATCAGATTTACGTAGGAGAATATATTAGTGGGAATGACATCCACACTCTTCTTTGTAGTGCTCTAACTCCAATTTGCTAAAACTCAGCTGGAAAAAAAAAAGTTTTTGGAGTATGAAGGTAAGGAAACAAAAAAACAGATTGAGGAAAGGGGCCTGCTGCTTTGGAACAGGGGCCAGTCTGGCGGACAGGTGGCTTGCTCTCCCGTACAAAGAGGCCATTGTAAACATTTATAATCATATAACTACGGATGGAGGCAAAGTTGTTGGTGGGCAAGTAGGAATTCCCATCCTAATTCTTAGTTTCCATCTGGATGGTTCTGAAACAGTCCGTTATCTCTGAACAGAGTAGCAAAACTAATGTTATGTTTGGTACCTGTCAGGCAGAGCTACAAAAAGTGGCTTATATTTTCGCGGACTCTTGTCAGAAAATGGCACCCTCTTGTGTATTATTCCATCTGATTTCGGCGAGAGTAGCATGCCGCGTGTGGATGTGGCATTTGGGCTGAAGCCGCCATGCTCCGAGCATTCTTGCGGGGTTGGAAGGTTTATAAAAAGCATCTTCCGGGTTGCACTTTGATTCTGGTATAAACGTTACTCATATCAGAAAATTAGCCTATGAAACAGTTAGTTGACTCATGCCTAATTAAAGAATATCTCTGTGGCCATGATGAAAACAATTACATGAGTAATTTACAAAATTATTTTTTAACATTTGACAGATCTAATTATACTGACACTGCTACTGTAGGTAACCCAAAACCAACTGCATTGTAATTACAATGTACTCTCTCCCTGGCACAGATTGAGCCCACGGCTTCAGGCTCTCAAAGATGATTTTCCTTCTTCTGCTCCCAAACTAGTAATTTTTCACAAAAGTCCATCAGACCTTCTAAAATGATATATCATTAGAAAGCCAATGACAATAAATTCATGTTAGAGAACACAAATTGCCACAATTCTGCATGCTACCGAGGTGAAGGATTGGGTGTAAATAGTGTAATTTGATTGAAGTAGATGAGCCCCTGAGCCCACAGGTGAAAAAGATGGGTTGGCACATTAGATATTAATGTTTGTGTAGGATTTCTCGCTTGTTGATTTTCACCCAACTACTTCTTCCTTTCCTCTCCCTCCTCCCCCTCCCCCTCCTCCCTCCCCCCCTGATAACAATTTACCACTTAAAAGTTACAATGAGGTTTTATTTCTCATGGAAGTCCTTATTAAAAAACGGAAATGTTAGTCCAATACTTGACAGAGAGGAAATTACTGAAAATTGATAAACCATGAGTCTTGTTCCAGTTTTTCTTCTACTTTCTGCTGCCACAAAGTAGATTAGAGCACTTTTATTTCATGGTTGGATTATTGTAATCATACATAAAGCAGTCTTATATCCCTCTCATTCACTTCATTCTGCTGATTTAGATTAATCTTTTTTTAAAAAAGATTTTATTTACTTATTAGACAGACAGAGATCACAAGTAGGCAGAGAGGCAGACAGAGAGAGAGAGAGGGGAGAGAGCAGAGAGCCCGACGTGGGGCTCGATCCCAGGACCCTGAGATCATGACCTGAGCCGAAGGCAGAGGCTTTAAGCCACTGAGCCACCCAGGCACCCCTCTAATTTACCCATTTGCCTTAATGCCAATTACTTCCCCACATCTAGTATCATTCATTCATTCTAAAATATTCAGTAAGCATCTACCATGTGCCACAGACATTTCATTTCTGTTCATTCTTTGAGGACTGTCTCATGTCTTTCCCTTCCATGATGTCTTTCTAAACCACTTAGATCTGTGGTGATTTCTCCCTCTCTGAAGTTATAGTTAGCACTCATTCTCTAAGTTCAAACGCTAGCTCTATCAGCAATTAGCTGTGTGATCTTGAGAAAGTTATTTAACTTCTCTGTACCTTAGTTTCCTCATCTGTGAAATGGAAATAATAGCAATATCTGTCCCATAGTGTTATTGGTAGAATTAAAAAAACTTACTTATATAAAGCACTGAGAACAGCACCTAGAATATATTAAGTACTGGGTTAAAATAACATTACTATATTATTAGTCTACAGTTCATTTCTAAAAAATCTTGTGACATTTCCGGTGTACAGATAACTAGTATTAAATGCCTCTTGTAATATTATTTTAAAACTGTTATAGATTTCTTTTTATTTCTATCACACTTACCAGAGTTTTTTTTCCCCCTGCTCTAATTTTGTTTTGTTTATTTTCTTTATAAGAAAATACACTGTTCAAAGAAACTTAGTATTTTCTTATTTTTAGCAGAGTCTTAATTAATTAATTAATTAAACCACGATTTTATTATTTTAAAGAATTTCCTTTAATCCAGGCTTTTAATTAATTCTAATTGATCTGCTTCTGTGGTTTCCCTTAGGTCTAATTGTTTTACCTGATGTCTCTTTTCTTTTTTCTTCAAATTGTTCTTGAAATTCTAGTTAGTTAACAGATATGCAGCATTGGTTTGAGGAGTAGAATTTAGTGATTCATCACTTACATATGACACCCAGTGCTCCACACCACAGTGCCTCCTTGGTACCTGTCACCCGTCCAGCCCATCCCCCACCTCCTCCCTCCAGTGGCCACAGGGCCATATATTTTAGAAGTCCAGTGTGTTCTGTGTTATGCAACGGAACCTCTAACCTGATATTTTAATGGGGTTCCAAATATTGTGTTCCTTTTGTGATTTAGCCTCATTCTGTTTATGTTCATATATTTTACTCAGCGATGTAAATGAATGCAACTTTTTGTGATTACGTATTTACTTCTGTATAATAAATTTATCTTAAAAACGAAGACCAGAATATAGAATATGTTAGTAAACTCTTTTGCTTCTGAGTCTGTTAATTGTAACTAAACCCTGGATCCTGAAGCTATTTGAAGCTCTTACTTAACTCATCTACTTCAGAGAGCAGCCCCCAAATAATCTAATCAGGACAATTATCCCTTTTGGGTGAAACAAATACTTGAAAACTGTTGAAAGGTAGAAGAAAATGTGCATGGAAGCAATAAAAATATTGGAAGAATATTTTGTTTAATGAGAAAAATCAGTTTCTTACCTTTTTCTAATGAAATCAAGGTGCTTGGGGTAAAATATGATCATGGAAATCTTCATGATCTAAGAAAACATAAATTCCTGGAGAGAGTGGGGACTCCCTTTCTAAAAATCTTTTTATTTTTCCACCCACAAAGGAGTTCTGGACACAGATATATCAGTTATATTGTTGATGAAAGGATACGCTTAACCGAAGGAAGAAAAGTAGGCATCAGGGTTTGTAGATGGAGGAGACGCAGCTTACAGGACAGCCACTCTGGGCCAGACACTTGGCTAGATATTTTGTATGTTACTTTATTAGACAATATTTTATAGATTTTTTTTTTCTGGTGGCAGGTAACAGGAACTCAAAACAGCCTAGTTAAAGTAAAAATAAAATGTGGTGTTACTCTGTTAGTGAGAAATGCAAAATTAAGTCACAGCTAGATGCTCTGCTTTCCTTTGCGTTGGCTTAATGTTCAAGAAGACTCTTTCCATCAAGAGACAAGGTGGCTGGCTGCTGGTTGATCTCGTCTAGGCTTACATTATTCTTTCTGCTAGGAATTTCTGCAGAAACCCATGGGGGAACGCTGATCAGCCTTAAACCCGGATCTTGTGCCCATCCTTGAACAGCCACTCTGCTTAGAGGGCTGAGGTGATCTGATAGGCCAGGCTGGGCCACTTGTCCACATTCACGCTGTTGGAAGCAAAGCTCTGTGAGGTGGAGGAAGAGCTGCTTCCAGAAGGGGAAGATGGTAATGAATATCCGTATGAATAGAAACGCTAACCATATCCTGGGCTAATATAATAAGAGTGGGTGTGATGGACTTTTATAAAATAAATCACAATAGAAGCCTTAATGCCCTTCTTGATTGTTTGTCCTTCGATCCATGAGGTCTGGGAAGTTGAACATACTCTGTAGACGTGTGTAACTGCAGTTTCACTTCAGGCTCTGGAGGGGAGACCCACTCTTCATGTGAGAAGGGTAAAGGCCCCATTCGCAGCCCAGTGTGTGTAATTCACCAGCACTGTCTCCAGGGAGTCTCGCTCTTGCTGTCACTGCCTCCGTGTAAGCCAGTTCCCCATTCACTGGGTTCCTGCTATGACTGTTTGTTACTGAGTTTACTGTGGCTGACTCCTTGTCCTGTCCCCCGGGGTGACACCGCCTGCAGCCCTATGATCAACTTCTTTTTTCTACCCTTCCCCAGTTACTGAGAACGCCAGTTTCTGCTCTGTCGTTCTTTGACTGAAGCCCTGCTTACTACCTTAGCCCTGCCAGGAACTGAATTTTCTTTCTTTAAACTCCTTACCACAGAATTAGATCCAACACGGGTTTCCTGCTCCCTCTTCTCTGTGTTTCTGCCCATCTCACTGGAAGAACATCTTCCATGATTTTGTCCTTTGGGTTCTACTACTTACTTATCCATTTATATTTTTATCCACTAAATAGTTACACTTTTTTTTTCCCCCTCAGGAAATACTATTTCAGGTCTGTTACTTAGTTCTGGGTTAGAGCTGGAGAAAAGAAGATGAATGGTTTCTACCCTCAAGATTTTGAGTTCAGAGAGAAAAGAGTGCCCAATAATCTCCATATTATTAGAGAGCACTAGGGACACATATGTAAAGGACAGACCTGAAAAGAAAAAGGTCAGGAAGCCTTCCCTGTGAATGTGGTCCTTGAATGAGTAGTGGTTACTGAGCCAAGGGATACCAGCTGCCCAAGTAAGGGGAACAGAATCTGCAAAGGCTCAGAGTCCTGATAGGGTGGAACCAGCTCAGTATGGTGTCCCGCATGTGATGTGTATGGGAGAGCATTAACAGATGAAGACAGTAGGTAGAGTGACAAGATCGTTGAGGAACTTGTGAGTCATAGAAATGTGCTTGGTCTCTTTCTTTAAAAAGCTCACTGTAACTTGCTTTTCCCTATCGAACAGACCCCTTTTACATTTATCTTACTGGATGATTTGGGTGAGTGGCGATTAAATTCTGCCCGTTTTTCCTTCTGTGTGACAGATTTGCAGGCATCAGTTCACCATAGCATTTGGATTTCTGACTGAATGGCTGTTCTTAAAATACCTATCCTGGGTCCCATTTCTTGAGGTCCAGACAGCTCTCTTCCACCGTAAAGTTCTGAAAATTCGCCGTGGGCTGATAGTAGAGATGGTGAAGTAGACATCCTCCTTTGGGAGTAATCTCATACTGCAGAAGGGTACACCTCACAAAACAATACTTTCTCAATTCTGGAGTCTGAGATTAGGATTAGAATTATTTCATAAGGATCTTCCAGGATGAGGTTGGATGTCTATTTTCAGAGCAACAAGGGAGAAGACGTCCTACCTTACTGACACATTAGAAGGGCTTTGTGTATCGGATTCCATGTAAGTTTTTATGATGTTTAAGGGAATGAGATCAGGAAAGAGGAACATGGGGTGCTTCTCGAGTCTGTTAGCCTTCACTACCACTAACCTTTAGAAGGGGCTCTCGAGTCTGTAGAATTCTGATGGTCTTCAGGTACCCAATAAATGAGTAAAGGGCTCTGCAGTAATGTTAGCCTAATTCATATATTTCTGAAAGCGAGCATAATTTAGGAGAGAAATACTGGTTATAAGGCATGAGGGGGAGGAAGGTTTAGCCATAGAACCTGAAAGACGAGCTAGATATGTGTTCAGAACTTAAAAGTAGTCCTTGGCCAAAAGAAAATCTTACAGTTCCTGAGAAGGCTGGGCTAGACTATCCTCTAGACCATACTAGAAGTGAGCCAATGACATTTAAAATTTACAACAGGAAGCAATTCCACATTTTCACTTGTCTTCATAAATGCCTTCATTGCAAGGAGTAGGGGAGGGAGGTAGGATGAGGAGGAGCAGCAAGTCATCCTCCCTTCTGAAAGCGCTACCCAATTCTGTGGCCACCTGGATCTGGCCGCTCCTTGGTTCTGAGCACATTTCCTTCTAAATTCTTGACAATGATTTGGCCTGACCCCCTCTTTGCTTTATTAGAGCAGCCCCATTTACAAAAGGCAAAATCATCTTATCTAAAAATACAAATACCTCTGTATAAAGAGAAGTGAAAATTTAAGTATGTCCATTTTTATGGGCGCCAGATCATATGCTGTGCTCTAAGCCCCTTCTCCCACCTTTACACACCTGTGAGGTCAGCACAACTCCCTCCTGCCGCATTAGAGCATGGCTTTGACTGGGGCTGGTTTTCTTCTGGGACATTTAGCAGAAAAGAAGCTGTAATTATTTATTTATTATTTTAAAATTAAATTAAAATGGATTTTTATTGAAGTATGGTAAATGTACATGTTGCATTAGTTTCAGGCATGCGACGCAGTGATTCAACAAGTCTATGTGTTACGCTGTGCTTGCTCCAAATGTAGCCACCATCTGTCTCCACGCAATGCTGTGATAATACCATTGACTCTGTTCCCTATGGTGTGCCTTTTAGCCCTGTGACTTACTCATTCCGTCACTGGAAGCCTATGTCTCCTGCTACCCTTCACCTATTTTGCTCATTCCCCACTTCCTTCCTTTCTGGCAACAGCCATTTTGTTCTCTGTATTTATTGTTCTCTACCTTTTTTTCGCTTGTTCATTTGCTCTGTTTTTTTAGATTCCACATAATAAGTGAAATCATATGGTATTTGGCTTTCTGTCTGACTGATTTCATTTAGCATAATACCATCTGGTTTTATCCATGCTGTTGAAAGTGGCAAGATCTCATTCATTTTTATGACTGTGTAATATTCTACTACACAGACACACTCACACACACAGCCACACACCCCATATCTTTTTTATCTCTTCATCTACTGATGGACACTTAGGTTGGAGAACCATTATTTAAAACAGCTTTAAAAATTTTTTTTTTATTTCCAACATAACAGTGTTCATTATTTTTTCACCATACCCAGTGCTCCATGCAATCCCGTGCCCTCCATAATACCCACCACCTGGTACCCCGACCTCCCACACCCCCGCCACTTCAGACCCCTCAGATTGTTTTTCAGAGGCCATAGTCTCTCATGGTTCACCTCCCCTTCCAATTTCCCCCAACTCCCTTCTCCTTTCTAACTCCCCATGTCCTCCATGCTATTTGTTATGCTCCACAAATAAGTGAAACCATATGATAATTGACTCTCTCTGCTTGACTTATTTCACTCAGCACAATCTCTTCCAGTCCCGTCCATGTTGCTACAAAAGTTGGGTATTCATCCTTCTGCACAGCAAAGGAAACAGTTAAAGCAAGCTTCTATTTCTTTGTTTGTCAACTCATTGCAATTGCTTTATACTTAGGGTAAGTTGAGTTCTCAGAGCTGAACCCCACCTCATATATTCTCCTCCGTCAAGTGGCTATAGGGCTGAGCTCTCGTTTCAGAGTTATGTTTTGGGTCAAGAACTGGTCTCATGACAATATGTTAAAAAAAAAAAAAAGCGATAGAGTGTAGCATTTAAGAGCGGGAACAGGAGAATGGTGTAAGGATGATAAACGCATGGTGTGTTTATTACTTGTCCCCTCCTCCTGACCTGTGGCAGACATTGCAAATCAAGCACAGTGCTCTTTGCCAGTAAATCTCAATGCGGCCTTAAAATCCTTGCCCAGCCATGCCCCCCGGCAGATATTACCAATCAGTTAGGATAGGTACTTGGAATAAAATCAATTTGCTGTCAGTGGTTGGACTGAGTAGTTTTATAAAATTGGCATAGCAGAGAGCCATCATCAAATAGTGGGTCATTAGAGCACTTGTCTTTTGGTAAATGGAGGAAACTGAGGAAGGGGAATGTGTCCTGATTGTAGATGAGTGGAATGTTAAAGAAAAATTGGATACAACAAGAATGAGTGTTGAGGGGCGCCTGGGTGGCTCAGTGGGTTAAGCCGCTGCCTTCGGCTCCGGTCATGATCTCAGGGTCCTGGGATCGAGTCCCGCATCGGGCTCTCTGCTCAGCAGGGGCCTGCTTCCCTCTCTCTCTGCCTGCCTCTCCATCTACTTGTGATCTCTCTCTGTCAAATAAATAAATAAAATCTTTAAAAAAAAAAAAAAAGAATGAGTGTTGAGACAGAGACAGACTTCACAATTTGTCGCTGAACTACTTCTGACCAGATACCTTGTACTTCTCTGTGCTCTAATAACAGTAGGAGAGCTGATGGGCTGTACAAAAACATTAATTAAAAATATCCACCCCATTAGTCTCCGCTATTCCATAGCACTTTTAGGCTCTAGGGATGGTCTCTGCTGGGTAGAATGCTGGCATGAAAAAAAAAATCATATTGAAACCCTGTTAGGATCTGAATTTCTAAAATTACTTATTGACTAGAAAATTTTTCTTTTCTGATTTTCTCTGACCACTGTTCCTCATAGTCATTTTAAATATATTTTAAAGTTTATTACTTCCCATTTTCACTCTCTTGATCAGAACTTCCAAATGGATAAGCTCATTTTATCCAAAGAAAGGTTCTATTGAGTAGAATCTGTTTTCAGTTCCTCTCTTGGGTAAGGTGTGACATACAAAGATAAAATATATTTCACTAAATTCAAAAGGCCCACTCCAGGGGTGCTTGGGTGGCTCAGTCCGTGAAGCATCTGTCTTTGGCTCAGGTCACTAGGGTCCTGTGTTGGGCTCCCCTCTCAGCGGGGAGTCTGTTTCCCCCTCTTCTACTGCCCCTCTGCCTGCTTGTGCTCTCTCCCTCTCCCTCTCTCTCAAATAAATAAAATCTTTAAATAAATAAATAAATAGAAAGTTTTCTCTGTCACCCGTGTACAGATATATTTCCACGTGGACAACACTTTAGGGAACTTAACTTTGGGACCATTTAGGAAAAATTAATCAATGTTCCCTGAGTATCAATAGTTCAATTGAGGAGATACTCCAAAATGAAGGGCTTGGAATCCAACCCAAACACATTAATGATTGGAGACTGTGGTTTTAGAGAATGTTTGGATTGCTTTTTGTTTTGTTTTGCAATAGTTAGACATTAAAAAAAAATAAAAGCCTCCATACAGTGAAGCTCATCTATATAATTCCTCCGAGTAATTTTTTCCTGTACTATTGTTCATGTCTGTGGCCCTGCCAGAAAGAACATGGGCTTCAAATTAATTTTTCCTACACATGCTATTTTGTATGTGTTCTGTCTTTATTTTCTGTTGTTGTGAGGTCACCAATTTTGTTTTCCCTCTGGTATCCAATATTCCTGGACAATTCTCTGTGGCCTCAGAGAGACTCAGAGGGAACAGATGTTGTGTAAACCATATCCCCCGCATATTTTCCTACTTATATTTTCCTTTTGAAAGAAAAAACAGAGGATAGCTCTCTCTGTATGGAACCTTTCTCTCTCTCTCTCTCTCTCTCTCTTTTTTTTTTAAATGCCCAGAGACCATTTATTAAGTCTATCCTACTTCTATTGTGGAGAGAATGTTCCTTTTTGAATGGTATGACCAGTAAACTGTTCTAGCTGCTCAGAAAGGTTGATAAAGGACATATTGTAAAGATACCCATCACTCTGGATAGCAGCTATAAGCCACTAGTTTGCTTATTTTTTTAATCCCCTTATGTAGAGACCTTTAAAAACACATATTAAGTTTCAGCAAAGGTCATCAAGTCCAGGATCATATATCAAAAATTTCAGCAATGACTTACCACCCTACTTGGTTGATAAACACAATTTTAGTATCTGTGAACTTTAATATCTGGATATTATATCCATGGGCCTGTTCCAATTTGCCAAGTCAAACCAGAAATCCACGTCACTGCTTTCATCCCTTTTCTCTGTGTAAATTTTGTGTCCCCCCTCCCCTGCAAATGTTTGAAATAAGCTGAATAAACAGAACACAGTAGGTAACCTGGGGAGTGTTCTAATCAGAAATATTTTCACTCATGGGGTAAGGCTTTATATAACCCACCAGGAGCTGTGATTTGAACCACCCATTGCAAGAAATAAAGCACCGAAATAAGGACGTGTTTTTATCAGATCTCTAGATCTATATTTATTTATTTTTTCTCAGCTGCTCATGTAAAATTTCATTGTGAACTGTGCAGATGTGTAACTCTGCTTGTCTCTTGGGCAATGCATTCAAATGTCAACTTCTGGTCCCTGTTAATCCTTTCCATTATGTTTTTTTCTTCCGTCTTCCAAGGGTCAGAAGAGAATATAAAAACACAAGCGCTCTGAAGAGACCAATGCAAAATAAAATCTACCCTTGTGCGTTGCACATTCAGTCTCAGATAGCTGCCTTCTAACGCATACTGGAGTCCAGTGTCTGCTTAAAAAAAAAAAAATCATTTGGTCCTATGGCATCAGCACAGTGAGATGTGAAAAAGATTCTCTTTGTTTGGCTTTCTAAAGCAGATGTTGGCATAAACTGTATCGCCCCAAAAGTTGTATAATGCATATGGGTAACGTGTATAATACAGTTTAGACTAATAGTAAATCAAACAGCTGTGTTTTTACCAACAGCTTAGGAAACTATCAGTTCCTTTCCAGCCCTTTGTGTCTTCCTTTCTGTTATCCTTCCCATCTGTCTACTCCGAGATCACTTCTACCCCCAAAGTTGCTACCATCTCCAGCTTTTTCTTTCAGACTTTCCTGTGCTTCACTTTGTGTGTTTCCGTAAGTAATTTTAGAGCAGGTGGAACACTACCATTATGCTTATAATATCCACCTATGTTCATGTGTGCGGCTCTAGTTCATTTATTTTCACTACCACATAGTATTCCGTTGTACAAAGAAAAAAACCTCTCTAATGTCCAGTCCTTCTCCTTCCAAGGGACATTTTGAGTTGATTTTCATATCTTCTTATTGCAAGTAACATTGCTAGAGAGATTCCTGGTCCATGTTGCCTGGTAGTTATGGGTAAGTGTTTCTCTACGATGTGTATCTAGGAGTGAAATTACCGAGTCATAGAGTAAGGGTGGCTTCAACTGTACTTGGCATTGCTATCCTGCATTTGATTTTTAAACTTTTAAACTTTAAACTTTTAAAATTTAAAATGCACACTTAAAAAAGTGTGTATGAGAGAAATCAAACTTTTGAGTACAATTTCAACCTGATGCTGATTTCTCCATTTTTCTCCCCCGTATGCTACAACAATGGTCCCTGGCTTAGAGTTACACGCCATAAATCTGCATGAAGCTATTACTGGTAGCTTTGCTGTGTCTTCTTTCCTACCTGCCCACTCTGATTATGTGCAATGAGTCTAGACAAGTCTCTTCTGTTCCTTAGTGTAACACTGTGCTTCCTTTGTTCACCTGCCTCCAGGGTGTTTCCATTAGGCAAGGGGATGAATAATTTCCCCCCTCATTTGTAACTGTAGTGGTCATAGGTCATTTCATCAGAAACAAACTCCAGCACCCTTCTGGGAATACTGCCTTTTCTTTTTAAGAATTTAAAATTTATTTTTCATTGTTTAATACACTTAATATAAAATGGACTTCTTAAGCACTTTTAAGAGGTAAGTTCAGTATTTTAAGCACATTCATTATTGTGCAACAAATCTCTCCCCAAAACTCTTTTCATATTGCAGAGCTGAAACTTTGTACCCATTGAACAATTCCCCTTTCACCTGTCCTTCTGGTCCCTGAAAACCACCATTCTGCTTTCTGTCTTGATGAACTCTACTTCTAGATATCTCTTATAAATGGAATTATATAGTATTTGTTTCTTCACAGCCGACTTATTTCTCTTGGCATGATGTCCTCCAGATCCATTGATGTTGCAGCACTTGTCAGAACCTTTATAAGGTTGAATAATATTCCATTGCATGTGTAGACCACCTTCTTTTTATCTCTTCATCCATTAGTGGACACTTAGGTTGCTTCTACCTTTTGGTATTGTCAGTAATGCTGCTATGAACATAGGTGTACAACTGTTACTTCAAGGCCCTAGTTTAATTCTTTTGGGTATATAACTACAAGTGGAATTGCTGGCATACTTCCTCCTCTTTAAGAGGACTGCTCCTATTCATATTCCAACCATGAGGGAGTCCTTGCAGCATTTATTTTCCTGTCCTTTTCCATAGTCATATGAGCCAATAAATTCTTCCCTTCCCTTAATCAATTTGAGTAGGACTTCTGTTTTTTGCAGCAAGTGTCCAGACTAATATAGTGCATAATTACTTCCATCTTAGGCAGTAGGCCAGTTCTTTCTTATATTGGCCAAGAGTCAGTACTGATTCCTATAATTCTATTGTAATGAGACAAGAAGAAATACAATGATAAGAGATAGAATAAGTGGTGCCCTGCATTCCTTACTGAAATTGGCAGTGTGGAAGAATGAGAATGCAACTGATAAGGATTAAAACTAAGAAGGTTAAAAAAAAGAACAAACTAAGAGGGCAATGAGACAATAATGAGCCATCAAAAGAAAAGATTTGGGTTCATCTCAAATGATGGATGAGGAGGCTGTAAACCTAGGAGAAGTGACTTATAGATTTCTGGGATTATGGAATGCAGAAAAATAAAATTTTCTGGAAAGGCATATTTATCTTAAATCATGAGAGTGGTATGGACTCTAGTTCTAAATGGCTTTGGTCTTTCCCAGAGATTGGAGGCTGAGAATAAGAGAGAGGGTTCTAGCTTGGCTAGTCTGGAAAACAGACATTTATATATAGCCTAACTATTGCCAGAAATCCTCTCCACTGGAATCAAGTTCAAAAAAAAAAAAAAAAAGAAGAAGAAGAAGAAGAAGAAAGAGGAAAAAAAAAGGAAATTTACTGAAAGCAAACCACAGTGGCTAAGAATTAAAGGGCAAGATGTACAAACTGTGACCTCATGGAAGACTAGGAACTCAAATGAGAATGCCCAGGGAGTGAAAGCATTTATTTTCTTGCTGTCTTTCTCTTTGGAACTTGTCTTTTCTTTCTCTCTGTGATTCTACTTTATCCTTCTCTGTTTCTTTTTATAGTCTGGCTTTCTCTCTTTGCTCATTATATATCATGCCTTGAACATAGCCACCTCAGCCCTGACTTTACATGTCTTTACACATCCAACACTCAGATTTCAGAGAATGAGAATCTGATTGGCCCAAGTTGGGTTCCATCCCCGCCCACTCCAGTCCGACTAGCAGTGCTCAGAGCTAACTGTCAGTTCAGCACAGAACAGGCTAGCTGATGACCTGAGAGGAAGATGTGGGCACATTCTCTAACAATGAAGTGGGCAAAAGAGAAGACATGATTGACTTGTATATATGTTCATCTGGATGAAGTTGGGCACCATATATAATGCTCCAGACCTGGTTGATGCAGTGTGTAGACTGAGCTATCAAATTCCTCAGAGTTCCGTCCTTCACTTTTCTCCAATGCCAATGGTTTAGTTGTAGTTTTTATACTTGTAGAACCTTCACCATGTGTATTTTTGCTACCCAGAGGTTACATGTGGCTAACTTCCATGTTAGTGGTAAGGGCATGTGTCTGGAGCCAAAAGACTGTGGAAGAGAATTAGCTACTGTCTAGTTGTATGAGATTTTAAGGAAAATTATTAAAGTTGAATAAGATACTAGGACTAAGCCTGATTTGTAACCTACAAAGCAGTTCCGAAGAAATAGTCATGAGAACTGTGGTTCTCAACCCTAATGTAGATATCCTGGAATGTTGTTATGGTTCGTGAGAGGTAAATGATTTGTTGCCCATAATTTATTACTAATCATGAAGATCTAAAGTGTATGAAGCCTTTTTAAAAATGAAGAGTTTATTCAAAGTTATGTGTGTAGTAGTGTTACTGTCCTTCATTCGAACATTTTCCTTAGTGGAAAAAAAGGAGTGGGGTTTGGGATAGCATGGTGAAAACTCCCTGTAACTTTGATCTCACCTCGGGGAATGTGTGCAGATATGTGCTTCATCTGCGATGGGTATTGTGGCCAAATAAGGTTGAGCAGTTGGGGAACCATTAGACTATGAGCTGCATGAGGTACCATGTTGTCTCATTCGCTGCTGTATGCCCTGCAACTGACATGGTTCCTGCCACGTAGTTTCTCAGTGAATATTTAAATGACCAGAACCTGAACTTCCTAAGGGACTACAAATAGTTGTGCTCATGCTCTAGATAATAGAATTTCATTATTGTACCAAGTGGAGAGGAATATGTCTCTTCACCTTCACTTAGGGAAAAAATATGATGCTCAAGGTATTTGTGGTTGATTTAAGGTATTTGTCACAGTTGCTAAGTTGCTCCTTTGGGGTTCTAGAGGAAGTCGTGAGCAGAGAGACATTTATTTACCACAGAACATCTAATTTTGAGGCATTTCCCGATGTGTACATCCTAAACCATGAGGGATTTGTGGCTGTACTAAAGAAAACAAATGATTGAAAAAAGTATACAAAATCTTGCTACAGAAAGTGGGTCTGAGGAACAGAAATTTAAAATTTAAAAATTTCTGTTAAACTTAAAATTTAACAGGAATTTGACAGAAATTTAAAATGCTTGCTCCCGGGGCGCCTGGGTGGCTCAGTGGGTTAAGCCGCTGCCTTCGGCTCAGGTCATGATCTCAGGGTCCTGGGATTGAGTCCCACATCGGGCTCTCTGCTCAGGAGGGAGCCTGCTTCCCTCTCTCTCTCTCTCTCTGCCAGCCTCTCTACCTACCTGTGATCTCTCTCTGTCAAATAAATAAATAAAATCTTTAAAAAAAATGCTTGCTCCCTTGTTTTAAAATAAAATCTTTGTCCCGGTAAAGACTCTGGATGGGGGAGAAATTTAAATTTCTCTACGAATGAGTTATAGAAGATGGTGGTAGTCAACCAAGGGATTGGGAAAGGAGATAAAGAGCTAAAATTGATTACTTTGGTTTTGAAATATTATTATTTTTTAAAGTTGGTAACGAGTCAGGAAATGATTTCCTATGGTCTTGGCAGAGTGGGCACTGGGAAAGAGAATAATTGCTCCTTTGAGGAAACTTCTTGGGTGCTTGCCTCCTGCAGTTAGATTTTTCTATTTAAGAGAGCCATCTGCTCCATTAAACTTTCCAAGATCAGGCACTATCTACAGGGAGTTCCACGATGTCTTAAAACTGAGGGCTGCAGCAAAGTTTTAAGTTGCTGCCAGAAAACCAGATGTTAACCAGATTGTCAAGTTCTTTTTTTCCTTCCAGAACCAAAGGTTTCAAGTGAGGCTGAATAAATGCAAATGTTGGACAAGCCTTATGGTTAGAATTTGGAGCCAGCATTGATCTTTGGCCTCTATTCATGAAGCCCCTCTAAAGTCAAAGGGAATGCTGTTTATTTTATTTTATTTTATTTTATTTTTTACGGAGAAATTCTGGCCTTCCACATTCCCTAGTGTACATTCCTTACTGAAAAATTACACAATTCTAAATGCTGGAGAATTCAATAGATATTCCCAGTGCTCCTTCCTTAATCCAACATGCATTTCTCCACATTTTGGATGGGTATTCATTTCTGATTGTACCCTGCAGACTGCTACTAATCTCAAAAAGACTGAGTGCAGAAAAAATATGCAATGGAAACAAAATCAGAATTGCTCCTTTTTGCATTCCCTATGAGTTGACAGCAGAATATCTGAATTATTTGAACGGGGGCTCTCAGTAGAGATTTGCAGGCAGAAAATAGGTATTCTCTTTAGAAACGAGTGCTGACGGAAGCTGTGTAGTCAAACGCTCCAGGTAGAAAGGCCTCCATTTTTGTTTTGACAAGTGCTGATTTATTTCCTAGGATCAGGGGGATCAGAAGTTCTCCCTTCACCAGCCAAACAAGGCAACGTTTATGTTTCAGGGATCCAAACTCTTACATTTCCCCTTCTTAACCTCTTTTTAAAATTAAATAAAATTAAGCACTAGGCAGCTGCACAACAACAAAATGAAACAACAGTTCTTTCTTGCCTCTAATTGTGTTTAATATTTTAAAAAGAGAGAGATTAAGTTTTAGGTGAAATCCTTCTGTGGTTAACTATAATCCTCTCATTTGATGAGACTAAAACAGGAAAAAACATAGTTTTGCTTACACTTACTATTAGTTTTTAAATCTACATGTCTTCTTAATTTAATTGTATTTTAATTGAAATTGGCCATGTTTGAGCTCAATGTGAATGCCTAGCTACTAATGTGTAGGAAAATCTGCATTTAACAGTATTAGGGAAATCAAAACAGACTGAATTCAGTGACAGGTGTGAAGGTGTTCCACAAGTGTACCCAAAGGGACCAATTCTGCTTTTTGGCCCCCAGATGGCTCCTCCTGTCATTGCAAACAAGATGGTATGATTTCTCCTCTGTGATAAAGGCATGATTTTTCTCTCATAATTTGCTATCATATCTTCAAAATGTCTTTACCTCTGCTCATTTTCCTTGAGGACCATGAGAGAGAGAGAGAGAGTTGTATAAACCAGACTCTTCCATTGCTGAGGAAAGAATGACCTACATTTCCTGCTGCTTTACTTTTACAGGTAGAATTTTTTTCATGAAGACCCATTTCCTAATTTGGGAAGATATAAACTGTTATGTCAATATCAGCTCTCAAGATTCTGTAGGTCTCTTCATAGCTGTTTATGTGATCACTTATGATATTTCACACCTTTCTATCTTGAGCCAATATAATCCAGTCAAATCAGTGTAGCCTTCTGAAGCATTAGTTAGTGGCTGCTACAAGAGAAATGTCCTGTCTCCTGTGATAACAATAGCTTAAAGTTGTTGGCATCTAATCGTTCACTGGCTACTGGCAAGCAGAACGCTCATTGTCATGGCTTCTCTGCTCTTCTTCCAAAAGGTATTTCCTTCTTTCCAAGTAGCAATGTATTATCCTCTTACTCCCTAGAAACCCAAGGGTTTCTGCTACTCTAAGACCAGCTGCTACAACACAGAACAGCTTTCTTATCAAATGAACCATGGATTTTAAAACTGCCAATTCAACATGAATTAACATGAAGTTTCACTTGAAAAATGAGAATATCTTTCAAAGATTTTTTTTTAAAAAGCCCAAAGCAGTCCATCTTCCAAAAAAAAAACCAAAAAAAACAAAAAAAACCAAAACCAACAAAAAACCAACCCATCAATCATCGTAATCCCTTTCTAAGAACTCTCTTCACTCCTAGGATCAGCAAATAATATGTCCCAGATTTTCTTTACAAATCCGAGTCGTCTGCCTTTTAGTTTTGCAAATATGGGAGAGACTTCTTGGCTGTTTGCCTGGGTTCTGCAGCTCCTACACTACCAAATGGAGTTTGAATCAATTTTAGACCAGTGGTGATATGCGGAGAGTAGAAGGCCCTGCCGAGATGTCAGCAATACCCACAACTAAATATAGCCGCGGACCGTTCCAAGGCTAGAATTCAATTGTGAGTTCCTTTCTTGCCAGGGACCATGCCTTTTGCTTTTTTCTGTCTTCCTGATTTTGTCCATCACAAAGCTGACCATGTAGTGGCTGCTCGATGAATAGCCTGAACAATTATGACTCCTTTTTCCTCCTGGTTCACGAAGCATAGTCTTGGGGCACCTGGGTGGCATAGATGGTTAAGTGTCTGCCTTCGGCTCAGGTCATGATCCCAGTGTCATGGGATTGAGCCCCATATTGGGCTCCTGGCTCAGCGGAGAGCCTGCTTCTCCCTCTACCTCTGCCTCTACCCCTGGTCATGCTCTTTCTCTCTCTCTGTATCTCTCTGTCTCAAATAAATAAATAAAATCCTTTAAAAAAATTGTTGAAAAAAAGTGCGTACTCATTAAACAACTTTAAGAAGATGTAGGAAGAAGAAAAAAATTACTCAAGACTTCACAAACCAAATATCAGCACAGTTGGTTTAGTAAATGTGTTGTTTGAAGTGGTTTGAAATAAGGCTTCTATTGATTGTGCTGGTGCCCAACTGTCAGGTCATTAGCCCCACCCACTCTTTCTCACTCCCTGTAAACCTAAAAATAGTTCTTAAAATACCCTTCTGTTTGAAAAATTCCCATCTGCCACACCCACGACCACAGCTGGCCATGTAAGACATCATAGACCTTCTAGTATGCTCCTGTGGTTGGATTTAAGGGAACTCTGAAATCTGTATGCAGAAAATAATAGAAAGAGCCCCTTTATCCATCCATCCAACTACCTATCAGTTCACTTAATTCAACAAATATGTGATTAGTGCTCACTATGAACAAGGTCACTATTATTATATTCCGAGACCACAGTGGGGAACAAATAGATCAAATCTTTTTTATCCTACAGCATAAGATGTGGTGGGAGAGAAAGGAAATAGACCAGTAAGCAAGGAAGTGAGTAAACATAGAATTCTTAGAAAATCAGAAAGCCAAGAGGAACAGGAAAGTGGACCAGATGTAATTGCTTTTAATTTCTTATTTGGCTAAGTGCTTGTCTCCCTTAGTTTTTTGTTTGTTTGAACATCAGTACAACTATTCACTGGGCATGCCAAGAAACCTAAACTGTATAAAGGTTGTTTGAGTCAGTTCTTGCAGTAGAAGACCTGGCAAGGTATGCAGACCAAAAACCAAAGAAGAAACCAAGAAGACAAGCTGTAGTAAATTATTAGATTGTAAGTAACAGGTAGTCTCTTCGAAGATTGGGTGTGTTATGGTGCCTTGTCGTGTTTTGCAGACAGAGAATGATGCAGATAACTTGGTGCAGGCACTAAGTGCCCTCTACCTCTGGACAGTTAGAACTTTGGAATGTTCTGGATCCTCTTCCTCTCTGCACTGTTGCTTCACCAGTAGTAGTGACTTCTTCAAATATTATTTCAGGAGGAGACTGTTGATAGGAAGATGTTGACTGAAAAGTGCTTGTGTCCTGGGAGATAAGGGTGGGTGGGTTGAGAGTGATACTGCATTAATTATCATTTTATTTTCCTGCTAAAGTCACAATTAATATGTGTTGTGCTGTAGTTGCAAAGGCACTCACTTTGATAGGCATTGAATACTCATTTCTCTTTCCTCTACTTTTCATACCTTTTATTTTGACTAGATTCTTTATGATTTCCTGTTTTTAATGTATCTGGCTTTATTGAAATTGAGATACAATGTTATGTACGTTTAAAGGTTTAGAATGAAGTCATTTTAAAAAACATTTAATTAATTAATTAAATTTTGAAGATTTTATTTATTTATTGACAGAGAGAGAGAGAGAGAGAGAGAAAGAGCACAAGTAGTCAGAGAGGCAGGCAGAGGGAGAGGGAGAAGCAGGCTCCCCGCTGAGCAGAGAGCCCAATGTAGGACTCGATCCCAGGACCCTGAGATCATGACCTGAGCTGGAAGCAGCCACCCAGGCACCCTATTTATTTATTTTAGAGAGAGAGAGAGAGAGAGAGACATGGACAGACAGAGAGCGTGCCAGAGAGCATGAGCAGGGAGGCGGGACAGAGGGAGAGGGAGAAACAGGCTCCCGGCTGAGCAGGGAGCCTGACATGGGATTGAATCCCAAAACCCCGGAATCATGAACTGAGCCGAAGGCAAACACTTACCTGGAGGTGCCCTACAATGAGCTGATTTGATAAATGTATGTACCATGAAATGATTACCATAATAAAGTTACTGCACAAATCCATTGCTTACATAGTTACTATTTTCTGTTAATTTTTCAAGGCTTTGGGGATTTTTCCCTACACCCCAGCCCCTGGCAACCACCAGTCTCCTCTCAGTTTCTATCAGTTCACTGTTTGTTTGTTTGTTTTCTAGATTCTTTATATAGATGAGATCATACAATATTTGTCTTTTTTTGTCTGGCTTATTTCACTTAGCATTATTATACCCTCAATGTCTACCCATGTTGCTGCAAATGACAGATTTCCTTATTTTTATGGCTGAATAATATTGCATTATATATACAAATACTGAATTTTCTTTATCATTCATCTGTCAATGGACACTTAATTGCTTTTGTAAATGCTGTTGCAATACAGGGGTGCAGAGAGCTCTTTAAGGTAGTGATTGCATTTCCTTTGGATATATATGGTACCCAGAAGTGGCACTGCTGGATCATATAGTAGTTATGTTTTTAACTTTTTATTGAGGAATCTCCATACTGTTTTCCAAATACCAATTTACACTCCCATCCGTGGTACACAAGAGTTCCCTTTTTGCCATATCCTTGCCAGCACTAATTATCTCTCGTCTATTTGCTGTTTGATAATAGCTGTTTTAACAGGTGTGAAATGATAGCTAATTGTAGTTTTAATTTGTGTTTCCCGATAATTAGTGATGTTGAGCACCTTTTCGTGTTTTCGTGTACCTGTTGGCCATTTGTGCATCTTCTTTGGAAAAATATTTATTCAGGTCTTTTGTACATTTTTAAATCAAAGCTCGTTGGATGGGAATCCAAGTGAGGCAGAACTGCTGTCTGAGCTTGGCCTGATGGGGTCACCTGCTCAGCTCTGCAGACTGGCAGAGCACTAGTTGGGATCTCTGTTTTGGCACCACTACAAATTGCCATGATCTGAGCACTGTTTCATAAGCCCTGCCTTCTTTCTCTGTTTGTATCTGATCACCTGTGGTTGAGCTCTGCAGATGCTCCCAGTGAACCCCGCAAGGTGAGTCCTGAGTGCGTCTCCTGGGAAGCGTTCTGCAACTGGTTGTTGACTCTAGGCCAGGGAGCAGAGTCTATGTGTTTGGGGGCGGGGAACCACATGGTGTGGCGTGCTTGTCTGGGGGAGAGGCAATGCTTCAAAGTGAAGCTGACCCTCTTACTTTTCTAATACAGACCTCCATCTCTGTGGTCCAGGGGGATGGTTCAGGCTCACCCCCAAGGTTCTGGATTTTTCACAGTGGTGCTGTCTACGAATAGTTGCTAGTTGATCTTCTGAGGGAGGCTGAAGTCAGGAATAACCTGTGTTGCCATCTTGACCTCACTCTTCTCATGATTTTCTAATTTCCAGAGTTTGTCTTATGGTCCTTATCTGTGTGCATGTAGGAAAATATAGAGCTATGCTGTGCATTGGAAGACAATTAATATCTTGACATAATGTGAACTGTGACATGGAATTATTGACTCATTTCTGTGTGCTTTAGATCATGACCTGAAAGCATCTGGAAGCAGAATAGCTTTACTTTGCTTGCACTGTTTGTGTGACAAAGGGCATTTCTCACAAGGGGTAGCAGTTTTCAAATGCCTTGTGTCAAAAGTCATGGAGGCTGCTTGGTCTGAATCTCAGTATGCCCACTTGTGGGTCTGGGCATGTTAAATTTCTCCAGACTTCAGTGTACTCATCCATAAACAATGTTGTTAAGGGCATTCAGTAAAATACTCCATGTAGAGTTTGATGCCCAAAGCCTGGCATTTAGTAGACATCTAGTGTGTGTAAACACTATCATTCATTATAGATGTTTGCAAGAACCTGTGCATTTTTCAGTATCCGGAAACTAAGAAGAACTCGAAATACTGACTTTCAGCTCATGTATCACAGTGGTTCTTAAAAAAAATTATATGTCTTAAAAATTAATAGGTTATACTTTAATACCATTCAAATATGTAAATCATAAAAATCCGTAGAAATGGAATAATAGTGTGGTAATAGCAATAAACATGATAGTAGCTAAAATGGACTGAAAGCTTATTTTGTGCATGGAGAGCACTATGTCATTTAATTTTTGCAAAACATCTGTGCTTTTATTATTCCCATTTTATGGATGTGGATACCGAGGCATAGAGATTAAATTAATTGCTGAAAGTCATGTAATTAGTAAGTAGAAGATCAGGGCTGGAAACTTTCCTGTCTTGATCCCAAACTGAAAATTTATCTTGATCCAAAGCCCAAGGTCTTCTATGACCAGTATCATTTTTAGGCCTATGAAAATGGGCCCTTGCGCTGCATCCCACACTTAAAAAGGATCTAATCTGAACTTTCTGAGGCTGTGTCCTTTTTGAAGAAGCAAGAGCCTGAGGAGCCCAGGGGATGTGTTGACCTACACACAGCCTGTGACCCCTTCTATACCACAATCTGGGTGCTCAGGGCCTTGGAATTCTCTGCACTGAAAGTTCTCAGCAAGCTTCCCATTCTTGCTTAGACCTATCCCCAGTGTGTCCTCCTGAGCATGGACCGCTTGTGGTATACGCACCCCAAGTGTAGTGTGAGAGGGAGTGTCCATAGTTGGACATATGGGGCACCTTGGGGTCTGGGAATGAAATCAGGGGTGATGAGAGAAGGAGTCTGCATAAACACAGACAGGGTGCTGCCTGGCTTTCCTGGAAATGGCTGTTATGTTCTGCCCCAGAACCTCAAGGAGTTGAAGCACCCTAAATCTGAATCTGGTCCTTCTGGTCAGAGCAAAGGCATTGTTCTCAAGGCAGGAGATACAACAAATTTTATTTGATAGTTTATTGTCTTGATTTATAATTTTAATATATTTAGTTTTTGAGTTATAAGAGGTACTTTAAACTAACTCCTCCTCTTCTCCCCTGTAATTTTAATGTCTGGGTTATTTGGAGATCTATCTCCAATGATTACTTTTTTCCCTTGAATGTGGGCCACATTTTTAAGATTTCTGATAAAACTAGTAATTATGGATTGTATCCAGCACTTTGCAATTATATATTGTAGAGACTCTACATTTTGTTATATTTCATTGCAGTTTTTTCCCCATATTATTTCAGTAGGCAATTAAATGGACTGAACTCAGACTTTGAATTCAAATCCCTTTTGTAGACAGAAACAAAAATCTCAGGTCCATTTTATTAGCCTTAGCTGAGCTGCTTGGAGTCTGCCCCACTTATAAATATTTTATAGGTCAGCCAGAAATTTGGGCAGAATTTTTTTTTTTAAAGATTTTATTTATTCATTTGACACAGAGAGATCACAAGTAGGCAGAGAGGCAGGCAGAGAGAGAGGGAGGAGGAAGAAGGCTCCCCGCGGAGCAGAGAACCCGATGCGGGACTCGATTCCAGGACCCCGAGATCATGACCTGAGCCGAAGGCAGCGGCTTAACCCACTGAGCCACCCAGGCGCCCTGGGCAGAATTTTTATACCTAATTTGGGGCTATCCGTCTTCTGGTTCTCTTCTTTCTGGGACTTCTCTCTTCATTTTCTGGTTCCTGTGGTTACCCTGAACTCTATCCTCTTTACCAAGCCAGTAAAATGACAGGTTTCTATCAGTTTGATGGTGGAAGGGACTCACCTATAGAGTAAAAGCTTAAAAAATGAGAAAATTCAGTGCTGTTCCCATCTTCTAAGTGTCTGCCCCTTTCCACTGCCCCAGAATCTACTTTTTTTGGGGGTTACATGAAAACACAATTTTTAAAAAAAGATTTTATTTACTTATTTGACACAGAGAGAGAGAGAGATAACAAGTAGGCAGAGAGAGAGGGAGAAGCAGGCTCCCCACTGAGCAGAGAGCCTGATGCAGGGCTCAATCCCAGGACCCTGAGATCATGACCTGAGCCGAAGGCAGAGACTTACCCCACTAAGCCACCCAGGCACCCCACATGTAAACATAATTAAAGAGTTCTTCACTAGTGTATTTCTATTGTTGATTATTTTTGTATACCTTTTTTATTCCTTGGGCATGAATATTGCTTGTTTTCAGATAAGCAGATAGAATTTCACTGTATTTAAAATTTTCAATCAAAAGAAAACATATAATATATCATCAAGCCTTGGCTTCTTGAGTTGATATACTTTTTCCCTATGCTTAACTACAAAATGATTGATTACTACCAAATTATCTATCTTTGGACATTTTAAGTATATGTCTTACTGATAGTGAGTGGGTCAAAGTCATAGGTAGTGTATGTATTACTTAAAGAAGAAATGTGATTTTCATGAAAATAAGTATCTATTTGTTGAAGACAAAACTGCATTTCTCATTTTCCCACTTTGTCCTACAATAGCACTGACATGTGGGCACTTGAAGTTAAAGGTCTCACAGATCCTACTTGCCTCACTACTTAAATCCAGTAAAAAATGTAGTAGCAATAGTAATTCCAGTTTATAGCCCTGCCTTGATCAAATTTAGTAGTTGTCTTTTAAGCTAGAGCAAGTTCTTTTGGAGCGATCTAAGTAGTTGAGACAAAATATACTAAAGACCAGTAACAGAAATTCAGTATCTAAGGATCTTGCTAATAAAATATAATCCAAAGAGAACCCCCCCAAAAAGATTATTTTTTTCATTCACATGTACTGCTTCTAAATCTGTTAAGAAGGGCACACATTTGAATAGAAGATGTCTGAACCCTTGTAAAAACTCTGGGTATTTTTCATTTCAAAGAGAGGTTTCAAATGCATATGATCCTTTATACCAAAATATACCCATATGAATAATTAATAAAAGAAACTCAACTCTGAAGGCATTACTGCTGGTTTCTAATCAGCCCATATGACTTCTCTGCACTGGAGTCAGAGGCGGTGCACATTTCAGGGAGTACAACTGCATACGGGGATTTTAACATCTCCTGTGTCTATGTTTGCTTTACTTCTATAATCAGGTTGATGGTTCAGAACAAAGAAAAGGCATTTGGTAACAATAAGCTACTTTTGTTGTGAACACTAATATTTGTCTCCTTTTTCTGCCCCCCAAATATATTTTATTCCTTCATGCAAAATTCCTGTATAGCAATTTCTCTGTAATTAGCCATGGTTAGAAAAATCAGATGCTCTGACAATAAGTGTCTTAAGTAGTGCAACATGTTATGTTTGGCCCTGCTTTGATGATTCCTAAAGTAATTCAGTATCTTATTGTACTTTGCAGCCATTGCAATTACAAACATCATTCTTTTACTTATATGCTGATTCATATATAATTTCTGTAATACTCATTCGTTGAATGTTTTCAGTGTGTAAAATACCATGTTATGCATATGAATAGGAATGCTGTTAAGTAGAGTGTTATTTAATTGAATAATCTCAAATTAATCATTGTACTTTGAATAAGCCTCTGTGTTTCCCAGATTGTGTTGTTCCCATGTCTCAATATACAGTCTAGAGGAGACTGAGGAGTAAGCAAATTATTAACTTCCAGAAATCTGGTAGGAGCTGAAACATAAATAGAGAGACCTAAATTTGGAGACATAAGTCACAGGTTTTTTTTTTTAACTTTTTAATCATGATTTTTTGACAAGATGGAAAACCTAAACAATGGACAGACACTATTGGCCACCCCCCCACTCCAGTGGCTCAGTCATTTAAGCAACAGTTCTTGATCTTGGCTCAGGACATGAGCTCATGGGTCCTGAGATGAGCCCCATGTTGCCCTCCCTGGTCTGTGGGGAATCTGCTTAGGATCTGCACCCACCCGGTCTCGGGTGCTTGCATTCTCTCTCTTAAAATAAATAAATAAGTCTTTAAAACAAACAAACAAAAATAATGAAATAAACACTGTCTTCTGGAGAAATCTGCTGCTGTCCTGTAAGACTTGGCATGCCCAGTCTTGATGCTTCTATCTCTGATGGAAGGCTGTTTATCTCGAATTATACTCCTCTTGGGAAAGACCCTTCACTCCTCCTATGCTTTTCTCTTTTCTTTTCTTTTTTTTTTTTCAACCCCTTAATCTGTGATTCAGAGACCTAGTACGAAACATACAGAAGGCTCAAACTGAGTAATTGAAGAGCATTTAATAAGAAGGTGTGGGTAGGGTGTAGGGAAGCCAGTAAGTGTCTTTACTGTCTCTAGGACTGAACAGGCAATGGGAGAGAGGACTTACCCGTTACTCAGACAACAAAGTAGCTGTGTAAAGAGGGCCTCCTGACAGAAGCTGTGACCTCCAGAAGAGGAACACAGCCAGACTGGCAACCTGGCATGGAGAGACCCAGGGCAAGAAGTTCCCTGGCCTCTCTCCCTACTTTCTCTGGTACTTCCAGTTAGGCAAATTCATCTAGCAGTCAGAGGCAAGGAAGTCTCCAAGGGCTCAGGGTAAGTAAAAAGTATAAAAAAATAGTCAGCATACACTGCATTGTATGTTGTCAACTCAGTATCTCTGCCACTTTCTTCTAGATGTGAAGAGTCATGTTTCCCAGAAACCCTGTCCCCATTAGGTTCACTTTAGGGTCTGCCAAAGAAAGCCACTCATGGGAGATTAGAAGAGAGAAGGGGGGATTATTTTTTCTTCATCATTGGTGGACAGATGTGTGCCCGAACAAGTGTTCCAAAGCAGTTTCTAGGCAAATCCTTGAGTACCACCCTCTTCGTGTTGAAGGCTGAACCAGTTGGAGTGCCTCAGAAGTTGGGGAGATTCATAGCCACTTTTCAACAAAAGGATCATAGATTGAGCTCACGGGTGGCAGTTTTTCTATTCCTTGTTCTCTTAATACTTCCTGCGACCTTGTATGTCTCTACCTACAAATCTGGGAAATGTGCAGTGGCTGCAGTTTTCCTGACTGAATCCTGATTGATACCCAGTACAATCCCTGCCTGCTGAGGTGCCTGAAATTCCCACTTGATTTGAAGAGGGAATCTTGGGAGAAATGGTCCGGTTGGCAGTGATACTAGTCCGTGACTGAGTCTTAGGAATGGTGGGGTCAGGGGGAGGCCTGGGAGTACTTAAGAAGGAAGAAAGGGAAGGATGTCTTCAAGAAGGGAAATGGAATCATGCACTGATCTGGGTTCCCAGGAGTAGCTGTGAAGAAGAATCCATTTGTAACCATGGAGTTTTTGGTACAATGGGTACCTAGTGGGTAAGTGTTGGATTTGGTTTTGTAAACAATAGTCTGCTATTTCAAGCGTACTCTTACTATAATTTTCAGGACTATTAGCCCCTTCAGAACATGACATGTGTCTCCTTTGCATACAGTTTAGCTCATGGAGATGCCATTTGGTATAGCTTCAATCATAGTCTAAACCAGTGGTTTTTAACTGGCTATATATTACAATTAACTGAGGAGCTTAAAAATATCCCAAATTCCAAGGACTCACCTGAGATCAGTTAAATCAGAATCTCCAGTTATCAGTAATTTTTTTCTGAAGCTGCAGAGGAAATGGAAACCACATTGAGAAGTGGTTCTAGAGCCTTGCTACCCAAACAGTGATCGGCTGATAGCAGCATGGGCATCCAGCCATCCATCTCTGTTTCCGTCCATCCATCCAACCACCCATCTATCCATCTACTCCCCTACCTTGATAGCAGCATGGGCAGCCTACCCCAGACCTACTGAATTAGAATCTATATTTTAACAAGTTTCCCCAGGTGACTTGTGTGTACTTTTAAAGACTGAGATGTACTAGTCCCAGCTGTTCTAAAGAAGTAATATTTACCTTTGTTCCATCATACCTTCCCATCAGCACTTGCCTTTTAAAAAAATAGCTTTGGGGGGGAAAATTGATATGTAGTAAGATTGACATATTTAGAGTGTACAATTTGGTGAACTTTGACATATGTATTCAAGAGTGGAGTCATTATCACAATCAAAAGAGTGAAAGTATCCATCATCACCCAAAGTTTCCTCCTGTCCTTTGTAATACCGTCTTCCCACTCCTCTCCTCAGTCCTTCCCCTATCCCCGTCCCTATGCAACCAGTGATCTACTTTCTCTCACTATAGGTGAGTGCACTTTCTAGAACTTTTTATGCACACAGTCATTTCATATAGAATTTCCTTGGCCTGGCTTCTTTCACCCAGCAGAATTATTCTGAGATTCATCTGTGTCGTCATGTGTATCCGTGGTCATTCATTCTCATTTCTGAGTAGTGTTCTAGTTCATGAAGTAGCTCAATTTGTTTATTTATTCATTGGCTGATGGACATTCGGGTTGTTTCTAGTTTTTGCCTTTCACAGATAAGCTGCCAGAACTTTCATGTACAAGTCTTTGTGCGCACAAGTATTTTCATTTTGGGGGGGTCCATACCTAGGGGTGGAATGGTTGGGTTATACAGGAGATGTGTATTTCACTTTTTGTAGAAATAGTTCTCAGAACAATTTTCTAAGGTAGGAGTTACTTTTGATCTCATTTTGCAGTGGAATGGGGGGAAAAGGGCCCAGAGGGTTTAAGCGATTATACTGCCTACTGTGAGATATTTTCCCATGCTTCATAGTGATACCTCAGTGCTAACTAAAATTCATGTGTTCTTGGTTATTTACATTATAACCATTATTATAGTTTGGGGCTCACAGCTGGCCTCTCAGCCAGATCTGACTCAAACCCTTTGGTCCAGGAGGGTCCTTATATATTCAGCAAGCTTCCTTTCCCTCTGGTCATTTTAAATATATTGTGAATTAACAGATGACAGTGATTGAAGCCAAATCCCACTATGACCGAATCAGGTCAAAGCCCATAACCATATACTACTTCTTGAGCTAACAGGGTTCTATATTTGTAGTATATTTGTGAAGAATGTAGACATTCTTTAGCTCTTACCTTTGTCTAGCATGTAGCTCATATCTTAGCACAAAGATTTTGTTCAACCTATAACTAGTAATAATTACCTTCTAAACAGTTTTACCCAATCTTATATGCCAGCCTCACTTAAATTATTTCCTTAGTCCATAAAAGAACTCTGCCTCATTGTATTATGAATCCTATTAATTTAGTCAGTTTATGATATTTTCTTAGATAAATAAAACAGAATATATATGAAATATGGATAGGCTGTAAAATCTAATGAACATTCATAAAACCATTACAAACCTAGCAGCTAGAGCCTTTCCAATCTTGTTGCATTTCTGAGTTTGTCTGTCTCCTGCCTGTCTCCACCAGAGGAAAATAGTATATAGAAGTTTCTATTTATTACTATCTTGCTCTTAAAACGTGTAATTTCACTTAATGTATATTCTTCCCTACACATTATAGTATTTATTTTAACTGGTTATGAGCTTTAAAAAAATGGTATCATGTAATAATCACCTGAAAATTGCTTTTCTCATTCAAGAGTATACTTCTAAGGTTTGACCACAGTACTGTGCATTGCTTTTCATTTATTTTCTCTTCCTCTAGAATGATCCTTTTATGACAGTCAGTGCTGCTATGAATATTTTTATACAGGTTTACTGTTGCACTGTGTAAGAGATGCTCATAAGAGATGCGCTTTGGAGGACGCCTGGGTGGCTCAGTCAGTTAAGTGTCTGCCTGTGGCTCATGTCATGATCTTAGTGTCCTGGGGTTGGATCCTGCATCAGGCTCCCTGCTTGGTGAAGAGCCTGCTTCTCTCTCCTTCTGCTGTTCCCCCTGCTTCTGTTACTCTTTCTATATGTATCAAATAAAGAAATAAAATCTTAAAAAAAAGAGATGAACTTTGGAGTCTAATTAATATGTGTATGCTCAACTTTATAAGATTGTTGCCAGTATTTTTTCCAAAGGGGTGTAACCTGTTTACATTCCCACCAGCAGTGTGCAAGAATTGTCTTTACTGAATCTTTAACAACAGCTGATATTGCCAGTCTGGTGGCTAGAAAATTGAATCTCACTGTGATCTTACTTTGTATTGCTCTGCTTATAAGTAAGTGTGGACAGTATTTTATATTTTAATCACTGTGTTCCCTCTTGTGTGAAGTTTCAGATCAAAGCCTGCACATATTTAAAGTTTTGAATTGTCTTTTTCTTATTGGTTTCTCAGAGTTCTTTGTCTTGATATTAATCCTTTGTTGTATGTATGCACTACAAATTCTTTTTCCCACTGTGACTTGGATTTTGTTTTCCCCACTTCTTGATAGGTTTTGAAACAGAAATTCTTGTTTTTAGTGTAGTTGAATTTTTCAACATCTTCCCTTATGGGTAGTGTTTCTTGCTTTGTGTTTAGGAGATTTTTTCCTAGTTACAGTAATAAAGATTTTGCATATATTTTACTTCTATGTTGTCCTCAATATACTGGCAGCTGGTTTTTGTGAATGGTGTGATATAGGCACTCAGTTTCAGGTTTTTTTTTTTTTTTGCCTTATGGATAACCCATTGTCTAAACACCATATGTGTTAAATTTTCATACATGTGTAGGTCTGTTTCTGGAATTTATATGTTCTTTATTTTGTCCTTTTTGGTAATATTTTTCTGGCTTTTAAAAAATTATTTGAGGTTTTTTATTTGCTCACTACCTTTTCCTATTTAATTTTTTCTCTTACTGGCTTAGAAGTTAATATGTTTTGGTTTTATTCTTTTTGTGATTACTTCTAGAATTTTGATGTGCACTTAACAAAATCTATCATTACTATCTTAGTCATTTTCCTAAATATTACAAGAATGTCAGAGACTTCACTGTCACCAGGATTATGATCCAGTGTTTTAATCCTGTTCTTCAAAAAAAAAATAATAATAAACACTCTTGTTACTTAGAAACAAGTATTTTATGCCAGCCATGTTTGTTTCAAGATAACTATATACTTTCCAATTTCTTTACTCACTATTCCTTCTTTAATCTGAAACTTTCCTTCTGGGGGTGATATGCTTCATTCCTGAAGTTTCTTTGGTGAACATCTGTTGACTGCAAATGCTTAATTTTTTTTCTTTTGTTCATCTATTTAGGAATGGTTTTTTGAATTATAGAATTCTAGGTCATTTATTATCTTATGTTAGCACACTGGAAATATTAGTTTTATTGATTTCTGGATTCCATCCTGGCTGTTGGGAAGTCTGATATTAGGTAAATCATCATACTTCATAAAAGATTTCTGTATCAGTCAGCCATTGCTGTGTAACAAATCTAAAACCTGAAAGCTTTCATTTATTTTAATCCGGGTGAGTTAGCTGGGAGTCAAGATGATGTAGGCTGAATTTGGATGGGTAATTGCCTCCAGCTGTAGGTCTGACTGAACTTGGCTTTTCACTGTGTGTTGGGCTCATGTCAGCTCCATGTTTCATCCTTCTGGGGCCTGAATATTAGTTATTATTACGTTAATTCTTTGTGTGTCCAACTTGCACACTGAATCTTCTAGAAGGGAAGTGCCAAGTACATGGGTTGGTAGAGTAGTGGAATAGAAACTGTACAAATAGGGATAGAGAAGGACAGAAGAAGACAGATTTATTATTTATTTATTTATAGCTGGGATACCTGTAACAGCCACTGCAATTATTTTGTACCATCTAGTCTGTGAAGAGGCTGCATGTTCACCTAAGGAATCTTGGCTCAATTAGGGGTCAGCTGACTCCATGTAACACATCAGCTTATACTGAGAATATGGAATTCCACTGTGCTGCTTGAGAAAAGCCTGAAAACGACCTGAAAAGCTTATAAATAATATTCATGAACTCTAATCTTCCAGTTTACTTAAGGTTTGATTTTTAACAGACTGATGATCTAGCAGTAGAGAATAAGTTTAGTATAGTAGGTTACAGTGAATATTCTGGCAGAATGTGCAAGGCACAGACCCAAATGAATTTGCATGGGATCATCAAAGTTGGTTATGAGAGTGGAAATAAATTAATGATTGGCAGCTAAGAGCATTATATGATTTTTAAGTGATAATGGCATTCTTACTCTGAGATATTTCTATTCGCTACAAATACTTTAAATGTCATTAGACAAAATCAGCCTTTGACTGGAGTAACATTTCATTCTTTAGTGTTTGTAGCTCTGGCAGCAAATAAACATTTTTCTCACTCATATTACCTAAATGCCAGATGAAAATGAAAGCATAATTTGTATAAATATTCAGATCTTGGTAGGGTGTCCCAGTCTATTAATTCTAATTTTGGAAATTCATTGTCCTTACAAAACAGGTGAGATAAAAACCACTTGGTTTGCATATAATAGTAGCAAACCATCACTATCAGTGGAACTAATTTAATGTGGCATCATGCAAATGAAACATAAGCATGGTTCCCTAGGGTGAGTTGCCTTCAGAGATGGGCACAACCCTGGCAGATGATTCATACCTGCCAACCATGGAAAGGGTGATACTCTGGCCAGGGCCATTGCTATCTCTTTAATTTAATTTTTTTTTGTAAACAGACAGATGCTCTTCACTGACAGGTTGAAAAATGAGTCATTTCAATTTCATAAATTGGTAAAATATTCGACTAACCCTTGCATTCTTATTAATATCATAACACTCGTTTGGAATACAGAAATTGTAGAAGCTGGAGTTCCAATTAAACTTCTATTAGGGAAGCCTGTGATATTTGGCTGGAAAAGCAGTGTAAGGCATGACCAGTCTTCCAAGTTCAAATTCAGGTCTCTAACACTAAGGTTGCTTTAACTTTTGTCTGTGACATGCTACACAGTAGAGAAAGAGGTGTTTTCCTTATATCATTGTTTCTGTAAGTTGAATGAAGATAAGTGTATTCTGGGATGCTTATTAAAACCTTAGATTCCTGGGTGCTACCCCAAAGCTTCTGATTCAGTTTGTCTATCCTGGAGTAGAATGAAAATCGGCATTTTTAGTAAATACCACAGGGATTCTTTTGAAAGTGGTTATGAGCTCATGTTTTGGTGTACACTTCAATGGACCTTTGTAATAAGGAGTAGAACTCTCTCGTAGAGATAAGGGGTGATGTATCTTAGTATCTTGGTATCTACAGGTATCCCCCATCACCTCTTCTGCTCTTTTACATAGAGGACTTGAAGCAGAAGTGTCTTAAGACAAATGTAGATTTAAAAATAACATATTATTAAGAAACAATAAAAGAAGATTTAAAAACACAGTTGCAGGAAGGAACTAAGATTGAGAGATTCAGACTATAAAATCTCATTATTTGCTATAATTAAACTAACAACTTGGTTTAAATTCTCCAGGCAACTGAAACAATAGGAAGATATAGTCTGTTCTACAGAGAGGGTTTTTTTGTTTGTTTGTTTGTTTTGGTTACCAAAATGAGGGGGAAATACCTGTCTTTACCAGAACTTTCTCTGGCATTTTGTTGGCATAGAAGAGCTGTTATGGGTGATATCCTCCATGCCTTTCTTCATTGGTAGGAAGGAATGGTCTAATTCTCCACTTCACTGTTAATTCCCTGTTCATGAAGACGAGGTTTGAGGTGTTAGTGTGTCTGGTCCACAGTGCCCAGATTTTCTCTTAATTTCCTTCTGAAACTGGAAATCAGTACCCAAGGTATTTTCCTCTAACCCTCATGCCTGTATTTTCCTATCATTGGTAGCAGGTACTAAGACCAGTCTACTTTCCTGCCATGGAATTGTGTTATTTCAGCTACGAGAGACCTGCACATGCGCTACCCTCTCTAGGAGGCCCTCCAGCCAGATGATGGTTGTTCCCCTGATTCCATCCAAGAGAGAATGCAGTATGGCGTCTATGCAGTTGAAAAGATGATATGAACCAGAATCATAACATCTTGTCCATCAATCTCAGATCCCACTCAGTTTTTAGGTCTGGAAGGGAAGAATAAAATTGACATAGGCTTTTGAATTTAGCAGGATGAGAAGAAATCTCAAATCTTAAAGGTTGCTTTAGACTCTGGGAAAACAGTTCGCATTTTGGAGCCATTGCCAATCTTATGTGGAGGTGAAATGAGTAACCATCTAGATGTGTAAATTTGTGGAATAAGAAGCCCCACACTGTAAAAGCATAACCCCAAGTAATAAGCAATTCAGGCTTGAAATTCCACCATTACCAATTCATTCCTTTGTTTGGAACTTTCAGTTCTTATGGTTCCATCCTAAAACATACAGAATGATTCAGTGTGAGTGCATTCATTAGCTTACCCTTCTTTGCACCAGTAGGACAAGGATTAATTGAAAACCTTGATATCCTAGGGGCAGGAGTCAATTTCAGAGACATCCTGGGTGTAGAAGGGTGGCAGGAATTAATGATATTTATGTATTTCATAATTTTATCTAAGGCTATTTTTGCCTCCCACACTTGGGTGAAATAAAATGAAGCTATATTTTCTCTGTGATGTGCTATGTAATCTGCTCTTAGTATAAGAGAAGAAATCTAGAAATAAAGGAAACCCTTTAATACAGGAGTGTCTGCATTTGGTAAAATCCACACATGTAGTATGGCTCTATTTTAAAAGGACCAGAGAGATCATAATTAACAGTTGAAGCATGGGAAGGAGCATTCAGGCTGTACAGTGGATCCCAAGGAAAACTTGAATGATTGCCCCCCCCCCCGCCCCACCCAGAGAATCCTTACATTACTTGTACATAGCAAGGTATGAGCCACTGGGACAAGTCACAGCTAGTGGATTTTATCCAGAACACTAGGGAGGGGACATCGTCAGAGGGACTCCTAGTCGTTGGTCCATATTTAATATGGCGAAGTTTGTGTTAAGACTCCTGGCAGTCCCAAAATTTAATATTCTGGCAAAGTCTGGACAAAATGAAAATGTTATTCCATTTGAAAATGGCTATGGCCTCTTTGTTTCATGAAGTACATCTTAAGAGAACAGTAAGGTGTAATGTCATTGCACATGGAAATAAGCCAAGCTTTCTCAAGATTAACCTAAGGGAATGGTCCAGACTGTAGAAGGAAACTGTCCAGTGAAGTGACTGATCTTGAGAACATTTCAATTACACTCAAAAAGGAAAATTACATTAGCTTTTCATGGAGTGTAAATGGGAGGAATTTGTTTCTTTTTACCTTAAAACAAAAAAGATGTATTTATGTATTTTAGAGAGGGGGGATGTAGAGGGGCAGAGGAAGGAGAGAGAATCTCAAGCAGACTCCCCACTGAGCACGGAGCCTGATGTGGGGCTCCATCTCACAACCCTGAGATCATGACCTGAGCTGAAACCAAGAGTTGGATGCTTAACCAATGGTGCGGCACAAGTGCCCTTATTTTATTTTATTTTTTAAAATATATACCACTGGTATATTTTTAGAAGCTAATTTGAAAGTATCTGGAAAATCTTTATTTTACACAAACATCTTTAAATCCTATTTGTAAGCTAAAATCCAATTTTTCTTTATGAATTACAAAATATATATTCCATTATTATTTGATCAATTCCATTATTATTTTAATCTTCATCAATTTTTAAAAAATATCAGTAGATGGCATATCACTTAGAGTATATACCCGTAGATGAAATGGCGTATGTAAAAATTAGATTCTTTAGTTCCCTCCTCAGACATGGTGGAACTCACATTGTAGTCTGAATCAAATCCATTCTAACCACTCTGTCGCGTGTTCTTAGACCTCTGCTTTCATTACTCTATGGCCCTCTAATCCAGCTCCTGCAGAGAATAGTATCATAGCAATGAGGGGCAAGCTTGGAGAAAGGAATAAAAGGAGGACTGAAACTCCATTAATAGTTCTGAGGTGGGATTTGAGAAGAGTTCCATTGCCGTTGGAATAAAATAGTGGTTGGTAATTCCTAGCCCTTGGGACTTTAAGGTGGGGGTCTCTCATTTTTGATCATTTTCTTTGAGTGGGGAAAAAATTATTAAATCTTTTTTTTTTAAAGATTTTATTTATTTATTTGACAGAGAGAAATCACAAGTAGATGGAGAGGCAGGCAGAGAGAGAGAGAGGGAAGCAGGCTCCCTGCTGAGCAGAGAGCCCAATGCGGGACTCGATCGCAGGACCCTGAGATCATGACCTGAGCCGAAGGCAGCGGCTTAACCCACTGAGCCACCCAGGCGCCCCAAAATTATTAAATCTTTCATATTGGTCCTGTAGTCAACCAACAAAGCTGGTTTTCGTTTTTTTTTTTTTTTTTCTGGTGGCTCATAAATTTGGAGAGAAGAATTGGTTCAAAGTGATTGTAGAATTTAATCTTTGCTTAGAAGTTTGACTCACAGCCAGCAGCAAATTGATGTTACAGATAAAAGGGAATGCAGTTAATAAGAGATAAGAAGTAGATAATCATCTAGGAGATCTTTCTCCTTCCAGGTATACCTGTATGGGTTCTTCTTTTCTTAGAAATGCAGTAGATTATGTCTTGGGGCACCTGGGTGTGTGAGTTGGTTGAATGTTGGACTCTTGCTTTCGGCTCAGGTCATGAACTGGGGTGTTAAGATCAAGCCCTTTGTCAGGCTCCATACTCAGTGGGGAGTCTGCTTGAGGTTCTCCCTCTCCTTCTCCCTCTGCCCCCCACCACTGCTATCTCATATCTTAAAGAAAGAAAGAAAGAAAGAAATGCGGTGGATTACGTGACGTGCCAACAACAGGGACGCAGATATGGAATTGTGAAAATATTATGCCAGTCAAATAAGTATTAATATTGCAGCTTTCTTTGTAACATAAAAAACACAAGATCTTAGTTTCTTGAAAAGACAAGCCCATTCATGGAGGAAATCGGTAAATAAATGAATAAAAGCTATAGAACATTACAGCTGGGTGGGTTCTTAAAGAGTATCTGTCCAGCTATGTCCCCTAGCTATGGAATCACACTTAAAAAAGTTATGACTTGCTCAAGTTTGCCTAGCCTGGGGCAGGACTAGAGGGTTAGACTAGAATCTGGGTTCCTGATTCCTAATTAAATCTTTTCCCGTCATTTCTCTACATCCTCTGCCCAGAGCAGTGGTTCTCAAACAGAAGCAAGGTTGCTTTCTAGGTGTTCCCTTGGGCAAATCTTGAGATATTTTTGGTTGTCACAGTTGGGTGCTTAGCAGGTAGCTGTTACTGGCAACCAGTGGGTAGAAGCTAGGGGTGCTCTTAAACATCATGCAATGTACAGGAAAGTCTCCTCAAGAGAGAATGGTCTGCCCAAGTGCCAATATTGTTGAGTTTGACAAAGCCTGCTCTACACTGATAATAACAAATTTCAGGGTCCTGCATTAAGCAAACAGAGAATAGAAAAATCTAGATTTAAAGTCAAGCAAATACTTTTTAAGGAACTTACCAAAGTATTTTGTTAATTGACAACATATTGTATTGTCAAAATCTTAGTTTTATTAAACAATAAAAAAGACAAATGTCAAAATCACATGTACTGCAGAAAAGCCTGACATTCATGTATGAGCAAAACATGAAGACAAATGAGAAAGAAACATACTAATGCTGTTATTTCTATACTTTCTATAGAATATGGAATAATCGGGGCGTCTGGGTGGCTCAGTGGGTTAAAGCCTCTGCCTTCGGCTCAGGTCATGATCTCAGTGTCCTTGGATCAAGTCCTGCCTCGGGCTCTCTGCTCAGCGGGGAGCCTGCTTCCCCTCTATCTCTGCCTGCCTCTGTTTACTTGTGATCTCCGTCAAATAAATAAACAAAATCTTAAAAAAAAAAGAATACAGAATAATCTTTCATGGGTTTTCTCACTGTTAGAGTCTTGTAACAACCAACTGAAGAAAGAAGCGGAAGCATTCCTATGAAATATGAACACCGAAGTTCAAAGAGCTCAAAAGAGTGACTCCCGTCATGCAGTATCAGAGCTGACCCCTAAACCCAGGATTTCTGTCTCTCATGACAATGTTCTGTCTACTTTTATATGTTGTCTGTACAGCATATGGGTATTTATATGTATATATTTTAAGAAGCCATAGTCTACAACATGCAAAAGTTCATGCATCTTAACGTGTTTGCAAATAATGTGCACAAAACCAGTCTTGCGTTGTTTTTCACTAGGAACTGATAATGAACATAGTAGTAATATTTTATAGGAACTTCTCTGCCTGAAAGTGGATTAATTTCATTTTAAAAAAAATTTTAAAAGTCAGACCTTGTCTAAAGCCTTTCTTCTTGGGATCATGAGGTCTGCGTTAAAGTTAGGTGGAGAACACCATGTTCCAAATCCATGGAGATGGTAACTGTCACAGCTGATGTCTCAGCAAATTTCTCAGATGCTTTTCACATGGTTTCTTTGCTCATTGACTTCAGCAGTGTTATGGGCATATGGTAAAGGTGACAAGACTTCATTAGGATCTGTTGAGTCAAAGGCCACCATCCTTAAGAATGTCAACTCTGTAACTTTGGAACTAAAATGTTCATTGTTTAATTCTTTCTCAGTCTGGGTTTCTGTCCTTTTCTGAGAGATTTCAAAAGAAATAGCATCCCCAAGTGAGTATTTTAGTGACATGACACTTGGCATTAATGGGGTATTTCTGGTGGGTTCTAAATTTTGCTGTATTGTTTTAAAAAATCACAAGATAGTTATTTCTTCTGTTTTAAGGAATTAGTAATTTGAAACTTCTTAATTTTGATAATTTTAATACAGGCATTTTTGTAACATGAAAATGCTGTAGAATACATGTCCTATATCACTTCATATACCAGGAACAAAAAAACAAAATCCTATTTTTATAGGAATGAACTTTAAATTGTTTGATTTGGCTTTCTGAAGCCAAATTCTGAGTGTCTTTCTAGTAGGCTGGAAGGTAAAATAATTCATGCTTAAGCCTTTTTTTCTCTTTTTCATTTTTTAATCTGTCCCATGGCAGAATGAAGGCATCTTTATTCTCTACCTTTACTCCCTCCCAACTCCATTTCCATTTTGTACCCAATGCTACAGGTCAAGAAAATTTCTTCTCCTCAATGTTCTAGGGAAGAAGACATTCATGCCTGGCTGGTTCTTGGCATCTCAAGGCTCAGAGGCAGGATTTGGGATTGGTCAGGGTTTGCTCTCATAGAATGTTCTGAGCTCTCGACATCATTTTACAGTTGTGTCTACTCTTAGGAAAGCTGGCTATGGAAATGCCCTATAGCAGCGGGTGGGGGCTTAAGAGAAAGCAAGGGTTCTGAGCAGCCGTCTCTGGAAGCCTCATGGGTGGGCATAACAAAGCTGGGCAGAACAGTTAGAGATGCAAGAAAATATCCAACCTGTTCAAGATATTGTCCTGGGAGGCTTCTATTCATAGCAACAGATTTGGCTGCTGGGGTTCCATTTACATTTCATTCATATATTCTTAATTTACCCATTTAGGTACTCATTTAATCAAACATTTATCACTGATTGTTGGTGATTCCCAGCCCCACAGTCTCAGGAAATTAGCTGCCTGGTAGTCTCAGAAAAGACTCTCCTGTACATGAATTCACCCATGACATGAGTTCTCCAAAGAGTGGAAAGATAGGGCTATATTAATACTTTTAGCACTTGTGGAAAGTACTTGAATTGGGACATCTTAGGGTTGCATCCTCACATGTATGCACATGTACAGAGAATCCATAGAGACCCACGGAAGCATGACTTCTTGCCATGTGAAGACATGGTTCTGTATGGAGGAGTATGGTTGAGGTACTGAAGCTGCTTTTATAGTCTGGCATGAAACTTATCATCACTTTGGAGTTATAACTTTGCACAGAACTATGCTGCAAAGGCAGGATGGGTCAATCTGAGACAGTCACAAATGTTGGACAGGGGTTCCTGGGTGGCTCAGGGACTTAAGCATCTGACTCTTGGTTTTGGCTCAGGTCATCTCAGGGTTGTAAGATCAAGCCCCTTCCATGCTAGCAGGAAGTCTGCTTGAGTTTCTGTCTCCCTCTCCCCCCACAAAATAAATAAATACATCTTTTAAAAAGAATGTTGGACAAAAAGGTAACAGTTCCAGAGGTAGATAGAGTCAATGCACATTTGAGGACCAAGGGTAATATTTTGTGGAATTAATATTTTTACAAGCTATTTCTAAAATGATATATAGATGATATTTTTATCTCTGCATATTGTGGGTAAAAATAGAGATAGAAATATAAAGCAGTAAAAAAGCTTGTGTCCATACTCTCTCAATCTTCTGTCCTATTGAAGAAATAAATATCCATCTTTTCTTTAGCAACAATGATTTGTTTATCATAACATAAAATGGATCAGAAAGCATTACTACCTGGAGAAGTAGATAAATAAATAAATGGAAAGAAGTTGAAAAAGATTTATTTTTGTGAGTTTTGCAGACTGTGATATTAGATCTGGGCAGACATAGGGTGGTGTGGTGTTTGTAGCTTCACATGCTTCCAACAGAGCCATTTTTGTATTTATTAAGAGTGTGGAATGCGGGGTGGGACAATAAAAACCCCAAATTCATCACAGCAAGGCTCAACAGGGGAAAAATACGTGTGTAAGAAGCATCAGGAGAAGTCCATTTAGCAACAGGAAGCTAATTACTTCATTTTTATTCCACAGCAAAATCAAAACCAGGTGGCTGGCAGGCAGCTCACACGTGAAGATGTTTCTTAGAGTTCCTAAGTCATGGGCCATGGAGGCTGTCAGATGAAGTTGGAAGGCTAAAACAGCCATCTGGTGGCCGGTCATATTGTTGAACTCCATAGAGAGTTCAACACAGGGCTCTAACACAGGGCTCGGCTCTAACACAGGACTTTCTAGGTAGATCACCTCCTGGTGATCTGCACATCTTTTATCAAGAATCAATAGAGTCACTAATGCTGGCCAGACAAAGTGCACACACCTCATTACTCACGTAAGGTTGATACAACATTCTTTGTAGAAGTAGGACTCATTGAGCAGTGTTTCTTAGACTTCAGCAGACATCAAGATCACCGGGAAAGCTTTTCAAAACATGGAGAACTGGGTATCGATTGTAGCCAGAGTTTCTGATCTAGGTTAGGTCTGGGGTGTGGTCTGAGAATCTGCAATTCTGGTAAGTTCCCAGGTGATGCTGCTGATCTGGTCCACTATCCTCTAGGGAGCCATTGATTATGTTAGGTATAAATAAGACAAGAATAGAGCTATGTTACAATATGTTTTTTTCCCTTCATGTTTCACTTAAAATTTCTGAGTTTTTATTTCTGGTAAAATTATATGACAGAGTAATGTGTATTAAGCTTTAGTTCTCTTGATCATTGCTTCTAGGTGATACACCTGTCTCCCCTCTGTCACCCTGAGAAGTACAAACAAATTGATGTTCTTATTTAGAATGACTCATTACTTGGTCAGAAAACAAACTCACATCCAGTGTGGGCTGAACTGACCTGCAGGCTGGTTTATCAAAAAAATATCAAATCTATTTTGCTTCCACACTAACAAGCATTTAATAAGAAGTAAGTAAGGTTTCTTTTCTTTCTTTCTTTTTTTTTTTTTTTTTTTTTTTTTTTGCTTTTCTTTCGAGGGAACTGTATTGACCTACACCTGGTATTCTGTTGTCACCATCATTTTCCAGGGATTGCAGTGACAGAAAAGTAGAGCGGAGGTGGGCTGCAGAGAGATGCAGAAGTTAAAAGAGGTGCTTTGCCATGTATCTAGAAATCCATTTTTTAAAAAAAGATTTTCTTTCTTTCTTTCTTTTTTTTTTTTTGACAGAGAGAGACACAGCGAGAGAGAAAACACAAGCAGGGGGAGGCTTCCATGGAGCAGGGAACTTGATGCGGGGCTCTATCCCAGGACCCTGGGATCAGGACCTGAGCAGAAGGCAGACGCTTAATGACTGAGCCCCCCAGGCATCCCTGGAAGTGCATGTTATCTCATTTTTAGTAAAAATGATAAAGATAGGCTCTTCATCTACAATTTCAGTCTAACTGACTAAAACAAAGGCCAGTTAGGTATATCAAAAGAAAGAAAAACTTTTTTCGTAACATCAGTCTCAAAGAAGAGGAACAATGTAGCCATCAGCTGAGGCAAAAGGGAGACTTGCTGGTTTAGCAGATGCGATGCCTTTTCCAGTCTGGCGATTTAATGAGAATCTCACCAGTGGCTGTACCAGTTTCCTTCTCCCTTCCATTTTCTTCTCTTTCCTTTCCTTCCTATTATTTGCTAGATTTTGATTTGGTTTTAGCACGTGCAAACAATATTCAAGATTGTAGAGGAAACAGATTCTGTCCTCAAGGAAATGCAGGTTGTCTGTTTTTCAGGGTTTACATTCACTGGTGCTCAAACTATAATAATTTCACCCAGATCTTTTTTTTTTTTTAAAGATTTTATTTATTTATTTGACAGAGAGAGATCACAAGTAGGCAGAGAGGCAGGCAGAGAGAGAGAGAGGAGGAAACAGGCTCCCTGCTGAGCAGAGAGCCCGATGCGGGACTCGATCCCAGGACCCTGAGATCATGACCTGAGCCGAAGGCAGCGGCTTAACCCACTGAGCCACCCAGGTGCCCCACCCAGATCTTAATATACATTTGTATGATGATAGATTCTTTTTTAAAAAATATTTTATTTATTTATTTGACAGACAGAGATCACAAGTAGGCAGAGAGGCAGGCAGAGAGAGAGGAAGGGAAGCAGGCTCCCCGCTGAGCAGAGAGCCTGATGCGGGGCTTCATGGACCCTGGGATCAGGGCCTGAGCCGAAGGCAGAGGCTTTAATCCACTGAGCCACCCAGGCATCCCTGAAAATAGATTCTTTCGAGGAGTGACAGAGTTGCCTTCTACTCTCCGTTATGTTTCGCTTGCCCTGGAAATCCTTCATCTCATCCTGGGTGCCTCGCCAGCAGCCTCTGCTAATGTGGTTTCCTGGTATCACTTAGTGAAGTTGTGGGTTGAAGTATGTGTAACTTATAGTAGATGAGTCTGGGTGTTCAACACTCAAGGGAGCTGAGCATTCAGGATAAAGAATGTGTACCCTTTTAGCTATTAAACTTTGACATGTGCCCCAAAGGCACATGGGCATACCTACATGTGTATATATGTACCCATATGTACATATGTGTATGCCAGAGATCTGTCAGTGGAAGAAGCAGTTACCACACCCATACAGCTATGGTTCATGCTAAGTTATGTTGGTTCATTGGATGGTTTAATGTACGGTCACCAAATTACATGATTTCCATTGTGGGCATGTTTGTTGATTATTTCATTGATCTGTAAGTCCCAAGGAGCAGAACACAGTTATAGTTTTGGTGAGTCTGTTATTGGGGCCTGCCGAGACCTTATCCACAGTGATATTGGGGAGAGAAGGAACTGGTGAGTAAGTAGGACTGGGGGCCATGCTTTGGCTCCTGACTGTAGCACTGGCCAGTGGGAAGTAGCCAAAGTACAGTACATAGAGAAACTTAACTTGTCATTGTTACAAAAAAGTGACACCTGAGGAGTCAGGACCAGCTCCAATACCTGCTGCCCTGTATGAACCCACTCAGCCCAATTCCCAAGGGCAATATGGCATCATTATAATACACAAATTATAGGGTAGTTGTAAGGGGAAGTGGTAAATGTCAAGTGTTTAGTCCAGTGCCCTTAATAAATATTAGATTGAGGGACTGTCTTTTTATTCATGCCTTGAAATACAAGCCACATATAAGCTTCCATCCATATTCAAGTGATCCAGTCCCCTGCTGCAGAGGTCCTCAGTGACAATGCCATTGTCATAAGTATTTTACCAAAAATCCAAATGGGTAAGTTCTACGCAGGCCTATAGGTCAGAAACACTGAGGTTGGGCCCCACAAGCCCTCTAGGGGAGCCTGATGCACATGCGAGTTTAGAAGCACTGCTCTAGGAGGACATTGTAGTGTCATTTTCAGCAAAAAGGTGATGCTCAAAGCTGGCAGGTGATAGCACTGTGGTTCAGGGGATTGGCACATAGAACAGAGCTTTCCAGCCATCAGCTGGTGGTAGGGGGGATGGGTCCAGCCTTCCAGGAAAGGAGGCTGGGGCAAAAGATAGGAGGATGGTGGGCTCTGTTCTATCCTTCCTTCCCCATCCCAGCCAAGGCAACAGGCACTGGGGACAGGGTTCTTGTCCTTTGGGGGAATGGGAATGCTAATCAACAGAATCCCATCATACATCAGGGCAAGCAGAGGGTAAGGGAGGCTTCCTATTCTGTAAGCATGTAGATAGTCAGGACCCACCTCCTGGAAGAGCCAAATTTGTCCCCAGTCGGGTACGAATAAACCTCTGGAATTAGGTTGGAACTGATGTTGAAGATAAAAAGTCTTCATTCTTCTGGTTAAACAGAGCTTGGCAAGGCAAGGATTGAGATGCTCGGTATGTTAATATGGACTTTTTGGCAATGTGAGGTCAACCTCAGTTCAAACCACCTCTGATCTTCCACTTCGTAGGCCTGTGGCTCTGTGCTCCTGGCTGACACATTCACCGGCATCGCGGAAAAATACTCTACTTTGTGTCAGCATTTTCTTTTTCAGGCGAGCGACAGGCTGTGGCCATGCTGTTTGTGTCTGGTGGCAGTTGCATGAAGCCCCTGGGATTGCCCGCTGATCTAGACACCGTGTCTGAGGGCCCTGGGCTGGAAATCGGGAAGGCGTGTTTGTGTGGGTGAACAGCCTTGGCTACAGGTCATGCTTTCCACAGTGCTCCTTGTAGAAGCCTCAGGGGAGGAAGTCACAGGATGGTGTAACTGGGAAGCCTTCTGAGAAGTCATTTAGTTTTGCCTCCTGTGGAGAGCTCAGGACACAGAAAATAAGGAAAAGAAAAGAAAAGAATCCCGATTCTCTTCCCTCTTGTTGACACATTGTCTATTCCAGTGCTTCCTCCCAGTCTTAGCAGATAGAAGGGAGGGTCAGACAGCCAGTTGGGTTGTTGCTTTTTTCTTGCCTCTCGTCATTTGAGCTCCCACTGTATGGCACTCAACAGCTTGGAAATTTTAGCCCTGATCGCTAAGATAATGGATTGAAATTCAGCCTCACAACCAGAATTACAAACAAAATCAAGTTGAATTGATGAGTTACATTGTTACTAAATGGGAATTATTATTGTTATGAAATAGTGTCATTTATATTGTTATTAAATAGTGTCACGTTGTTATTAAATAGAAATTAAACCTTTAGAACATCAATGAGTTCAACAAGTATTTATTGAATTGCCACTAGGTGGTTCTCAGATGACAAGTGGAAGAATCTCTGAAAGACTTATTTAAAATGGTCTCAGGAGCCCACACTAAGAATTTCTAAGCCATTAGATTAGGAATGAGGTCCAGAATTCCATATTTTTAACTATTGTTCCTAGATCATGCTCATGCTAGGCTCTACAGAACAAGTGCTGAGTAGCACTGTTTGGGGGAAAAAGGACAGATATTTTGTGAGCATTTATTGTGTTCTGGTTCTAGACTATAAGCTTTCAGCCAGCAGGAATTCTGAGGTTTCATTTACCACCAAACCATTCAGTGTCATGGCTTTACATACCTCTTATTTGCCGTAAACTCCAAATCTCTGTCTTCAGCCCATACTACAACTCTGAACTCCAGATTGAAGATATACCCACTAGCACTCTCACACACGTCTAGTAGACTTCTCCAAGTGAACATGTTGAAACTGAACTTCTAATTTTCCCAAGCCTACATCCACATCTCAGATGACAGCAAGTACATCTATCCAGCTGCTCAAATGAAAAGTCTTAGGCCATCTTTGACTCCTTCCTTTCACTTGTACCCCTCATCTAGTCTGTTCGAAATCCTGTTACTTCCATATTTATTATTTATTATTTTTATTATGTTATGTTAGTCATTATACAGTATATCATTAGTTTTTGATGTAGTGTTCCATGATGGATTGTTTGCGTGTAACACCCAGTGCTCCGTGCAATATGTGCCCTCCTTAATAACCACCACCAGGCTAACCCACCCCACCCCCCTCCCCTCTAAAACTCTCAGTTTGTTTCCTGGAGTCCATACTCTCTCATGGTTCATCTCCCCCTCTGATTCCCCCCTTCATTTTTCCCTTCCTTCTCCTGATGTCCTCCATGCTATTCCTTATGGTCCACAAATAAGTGAAACCATGATAATTGTCTTTCTCTCCTTGATTTATTTCACTTAGTCCAGTCCCTTAGTCACCTCCAGTCCCATCCATGTTGATGCAAAAGTTGGGTATTCATCCTTTCTGATGGCTGAGTAATATTCCATTGTGTATATGGACCACATCTTCTATATCCACTCATCGGTTGAAGGACATCTTGACTCTTTCCATAGTTTAACTATTGTGGACATTGCTACTATGAACCTTGGGTTGCATGTGGCCCTTCTTTTCAGTACATCTGTATCTTTGGGGTAAATACCCAGTAGTGACGGGTCATAGGCTAGCCCATAGGGTAGCTCTATTTTTAACTTTTTGGGTAACCTCCACACTGTTTTCCAAAGAGGCTGCACCAACTTGCATTCCCACCAACAGTGTAGGAAGGTTTCCCTTTCTCCACAACCTCTCCAACATTTGTTGTTTCTTGCCTTGTCAATTTTTGCCATTCTGACTGGTGTAAGGTGGTGTGTCAGTGTGGTTTTGATTTGAATTTCCCTAATGGCTAGTGAAAATGCACATTTATTCATGTGTCTGTTAGCCATTTGTATGTCTTTGGAGAAGTGTCTGTTAATCTTTTTTTTTTTAATTCTTTTTTTAAGATTTTATTTATTTATTTGACAGACAGAGATCACAAGTAGGCAGAGAGGCAGGCAGAGGAAGAGGAGGAAGCAGGCTCCCCACTGAGCAGAGAGCCTGATATGGGGCTCGATCCCAGGACCCTGAAATCATGACTGGAGCCCATGGCAGAGGCTTTAACCCACTGAGCCACCCAGGCATCCCTCTTTTAATCTTTTTAACTTACTTGTTTTTTGGATGTTGATTTTGAGAAATTCTTTTTAGATCCCCTATATCAGCCCTTTATCTGTAATGTCATTTCCAAATATCTTCTCTCATTTTGTGGGTTGCCTTTTTGTTTTGTTGACTGTTTCCTTTGCTGTGCAGAAACTTTTTATCTTGATGAAGTCCCAAAAGTTCATTTTCACTTTTGTTTCCCTTATCTTTGGAGACGTTGTTTTGACCAAAGTTGCTGTGGCCAATGTCGAAGCGGTTACTGCTCATGTTCTCCTCTAGGATTTTGATGGAGTCCTGCCTCATGTTGAGGCCTTTCATACATTTAAAGTTTATCTTTGTGTATGGTATAAGAGAATGGTTGAGTTTCATTCTTTGTATATGGCTGTCCAATTTCCCCAGCACCATTTATTGAAGAGACTGTCTTGTTTCCACTGAACGTTCTTTCCTGCTTTGTCGAAGATTAGTTGACACTAGAGCTTAGGGTCCATATCTGGGCGCTCTCTTCTGTTCCATTGACCTACATGTCTTTTTTTGTGCCAGTACCATGCTGTCTTGACGATTATAACTTTGCAATATAGTTTGATATCAGGCCATGTGATGCCCCCAGCTTTTTTTTTTTTCCCCAGCATTTCCTAGGTGATTTGAGGTCTTTTCTGGTTCCATACAAATTTGAGGATTATTTGCTCCAGCACTTTGGAAAATGCCATTGGTATTTGGATTGGGATGGCATTGAAAGTGTAGATTGCTCTGGGTAGCATAGACATTTTAACAGTGTTTATTCTTCTGATCCGTGAGCATGGAATTTTTCCATCTTTTTGTGTCTTCTTCAATTTCTTTTATAAGTCCGTCTTTAAATTATACTTAGAATCTGACTACTGCCTATTTTGTCACCCTGATTCTACACACTCTTTTACCTAATTTCTCTTGAGTTACAGTCAGTTATCTCTTAAGTGATCTTCATGCTTCTACACCTGTCCCTATGTCTGTTGTCAGTGTTGTAGCCTGAGAGATCCTGTTAAAACATAAATCAAGTGATTTGACTCCTTGGTTTATAGTTCTTGTGTTTCCCATTTTAGTAAGAGTATAAGTCAAAGTACTTACAAAGGACAGCAAAACCCTCTGAGAAGTGGCTTCTTGTTGACTCTCTGACCTCATGTCTTGCTACCATCCTTCTTGCTAATTTCACCACATCCAGTGATATTCTGGTTCTTCCTGCCATACACTTGGAATGTTTGCATGTAGGTCTTTATATTGGTTGTTCACTTTGCCTGGAACACTATTTTCCCCCATGTACCCACATAGCTCACTCCCTCACTTTCTTCCTGTTTGGGTCTTTACTCAAATTTGTCTTTATTACCGTCTCAGTGAGGTCTGTCTTGGTTGCCTTATTTAATACAGTAATGACCCCATCTCCCATCCACTCCAGGCATTTCTGAACTTCTACCCTCCTCCCCTGTGCTTTTTTTCCCTATAGCATTTATCGTCATCTAATATACTGTGCAATTTACTGTTTTATTGTGTTTATTGTCTCTTTCTCCCCTTGAATGTAAGCTTCAACAAGTGTGGGGATCTTTGTCCATTTGGTTCAGTGATGCACCCCAAACACCAAGAACAGTGCCTGCTATAGGGTAGATGCTCCATTAACATTCATTGAATAAATTAATGCTTGACAATGGTAAATTCTCAATATTTACTGAATGGATATCACTTCATTTAACTCATAGCAGCCCCCCCTTTTAGGATTTTATTTATTTGGGTCAAGAGAGAGCAGGGGAAAGAAGGAGAAGCAGGCTCCCCACTGAGCAGGGAGCCCAATGTTGGGCTCAATCCCAGGGCCCTGAGATTGTGATTTGAGCTAAAGGCAGATGTTTAACTGACTGAGCCACCCAGGCGCCCCCAAGGACTTACTTTTTTTTTTAAATTTAATTTTTTTTCAGTGTTCCAAGATTGTTTATGCAACACACCCAGTGCTCCATGCAACACATGCCCTCCTTAATACCCACCACCAGGCTCACCTATTCCCTCACCCTCCTCCGTTTGAAAACCCTCAGTTTGTTTCTCAGAGTCCAGTCGCTCATGGTTTGTCACCCCCTCCAATTTCCCCCAACTCACTTCTCTCCATCTCCCAATGTCCTCCTTGTTATTCCTTATGCTCCACAAGTAAGAGAAACCATATGATAATTGACTTTCTCTTCTTGCCTTATTTCACTCAGCATAATTTCTTCCAGTCCTGTCCATGTTGATACAGAAGTTGGGTATTCGTCCTTTCTGATGGCTGAGTAATATTCCATTGTATATATGGACCATATCTTCTTTATTCATTCATCTGTTGAAGGGCATCTTGGCTCTTTCCACAGTTTGGCGATTGTGACCATTTTCATAGCAGCCCTTTTATTCCCATTTTGCACATGGGAAAACCAAGGTTGACAGATACTAAGTAACATGATCAAGAACAAACATCCAGCTTTGCCTGATTCCGAAACCCCTTTGCTTTCTATTCTCTAAATACCTACCTAATGTGTCAGATATTGCACTAGCTATTTAAAGATGGAAGAGGCATGGTCCCTTCCCAAGGATCTCATCTGTTAGAGAAGCCAGACATACAGGAAAAAGTAACTATCTTACAAGGAACTTACAGGTTATTACCATAGCAAATGCAAACAACTAATTACACTACAAGGCAGATTCTGGCATATGTTATTGGAAATGGATGAAGTGTCATAGGAAAGAGAGTAAGCTACTGCCTGTAGTGATAAGAGATTGATTCTTAGGAAAAGGAAATAATCAGTGACCATGTGAATAGTCTTTAGTTACTGAAGAATAGGTAGGATTTAATAAGTAGAGATGGTAAGAACTAGCATTTCAGCATGAGCAAAGGAAATCAGCAGGAAAGTGAAGATTAGGTGTGGGGATCATGATATTTTCTAGAAACAGTATGTATATGAGGTGGCATAAAGGTGATAGCCTTAGTAAATCTCAAGCTAAGATCCAAAGATCTTTCTCTGAATCTGTAGAAGGCTTTTGTTAATGAGAAAGCTGTACTTTGGGAGGGCCATTCTGGTAGGCATATATTCACTTATGTAACATTTATCAAGTGCCTACCTGGTGTTCCATGAAGGGGTTAACATGGAAAGAGATAAGGAGGATGCCTTAGTTATTTACAGCTTGTAATCTGGTCAAGATGGCGGCTGATTAAGCAAATACAATCCTGTAATCTGGTCAAGATGGCGGCTGATTAAGCAAATACAATCCAGTGAATTATGTACAATGAAAGGAGACAGAATCTATGAGAAGGGGGAGTATCCTAATCTGGGAAAATATCAGAGATATACTAAAGGAAGTTACATTTTAGCTGAATCTTGAGTGCTGTGTAGGCATTACCAGAGCAAACAGAAGGGTGAAAAGTGTTGTAGGCAAAGGAATGACCTGTAAGGAGAACTAGAAGTGACCAGTGCCTTTCACTGAGCCTTCCAGGACCCCGAGGAAAGTTCAGAGTATGAGCTGGGGTTGAGAATGACGAAGGAGGGAGTAGGATGGAGATGCCAGGTCATGAAGCACTTTATAGGTATGCTAAGAGTTTAAATGTTATCATAAAGGGAAAGGGAGGTCATAATGGGCTTTAAGCAGGGTTTTTTTGTTTTTTGTTTTGTTTTGTATGGTTTTTTGAGGGGGGAGTTAGGGTAAGCAGGGAAATAAAAAAAGTAAATAAAATAAAATTTTATTTTATTTACTTTTTTCTTTCAAGAGTTTCTCTTTCAAGATTTATTTATTTATTTATTTATTTATTTATTTATTTAAGGGACAGAGTATGTGGCGGAGCAGGGTCAGAGGGAGAGGGAGAACCCCAAGCAGGCTTCACACTCAGCGTGAACCAATGCTCAGCCTGACACAGAGCCCGACCAGGGGCTCAATCTGACTATCACGAGATCATGACCTGAGCCAACATCAAGAGTAGGGCCATCAACCGACTAAGCCACCCCGGTGCCTCATTTCAGGATTTTATTTAAGTTGCATTTAGTTAAAATATAGTGTAGTATTACTTTCAGGGGTAGAATTTAGTGATTCATCACTTGCATATAACACTCAGAGGCAGGGACAATTTATGATCAGATTTACATCTTAGAAGCTTTACTCCTGCTTCAGTGAGCAGAGTGCATTGGAAGGTTCTAAAAATGGACATGGAGATCTGATCAGAGGCTACTCTAATAACCCAGTCAGGTGGGGATGGATTGAAGTATATAGAAATTGTCAGGATTTGGGGATTGACAGGTTGTATGAGATGGAGAAAGGGAGGGGTCAAAAGTGACTGGCAGGTTTCTCAGTTGTGCACACGGGTCATGGTAGAGCCAGTTACTGAAACATGCCTGGGTGGAATGTTGCACATGCGTGGGCACGTATACACACAAGTGCGGGTGTGTGTGTGTAGGAGGAATCAGCTGTTATCATAGACCAGGTACGACTCTGAAAAATGGTAACAATAGAATGGAATTCAGGCAGCTGATATTTTGTGAAATCCATAAACATTTTAAGGTTATTGTTAGGAATCCAGGTATCATTAGAAAGTGATGATGGCACAGTTTTTTATAACCCATTTGTAGTTTTCTCTTTTTAAAAAAGTTTTATTTTTTATTTATTTGACAGAGAGAGAGACAGAGAGGGAACACAAGCAGGGGGAGTGGGATAAGGAGAAGCAGGCTTCCCGTGGAGCAGGGAGCCTGATGCAGGGCTAGATCTCAGAACCCTGGGGTCATGACCTGAGCCGAAGGCCGACGCTTGATGACTGAGTCACCCAGGTGCCCCCTCCTTTGTAGTTTTCTAGATCATTCCTTGATAGCCTGTCTGCACACTGAGTTTTTAGTCAGTGTTTCATTTATTTAGTCAATGCTTGTAGAGGAAGAAGGTTTTAAATTATTTTATAGGATTGAAATTGGTTATTAGAAATATCCATGATTATCACTTTATCATTCATATCTCTGATGTAAAGATTGAACTTCACTCTTTAAAGAAAGTGTTAATTTATTAAGTACAGTGCAAAAGGAGCCGCTACCTATATGTGGGAATTCTTTTTTAAGAAACACAGCAATCTGGGAATTGTTAAAGTGTAAACGCTTTAAAAGTAAATGGAGGCAATGAAAAGCCACATAGAGTTCATGGACATGAAGGATGGATGTAACTTCAATGTAGCTTGACTCTTCAGGGAGTGATTTTCTGCAGACACTTAGCTGAATTCCCATGTAATATTCATCCAGGTGGCTCATTGCATTTGCAGAAAAAGTCCAGTTGTGGACTTGCAAAACTATTCTTTTAAAATGGTAAAATTAAACACCACTTTGAAAGCACGGGTATAGAAAATGGGCCTTCAAAAGCTCTCCTTAGGGCAGTGATCAATAATGTGGCAAGCCTCACGAGTTAGGAACGATGGGCAGCCAGTGTGCAGAGGCGGCCCTACATATTCTGATGGAGATTGGTCCAGTGCGAGAAGATCCAGCTGATTGGGAAAAGTAGTAGCCTTTTCAGTAAATACACTTGGTGGGATACTTTGCCCTTTTACCTTTTGGAAGTTTATTCAAAGTTTATTCAACCCACTCTCGTGGACACCAAAGCCAGTGCTTATGTGGTGTGATATTGAGAAGGACCTCCTACCCTTCCTCTCATGACAGCCATCTGAACCCTAAAATATATAAAATCTTATGAAGTTACAAAGTATTTTTTTCTCAATGAGAATCAGGCCTTAAAATTTCAGACCACCAAGCAGGTGGGCTGTGTTTTTCATATAATTCTCAGGAATATGGTCTGCTTTTATTATATACCTCCCTCTATAAAGAATTCCCACCCTCTCAGCAGACACTGTGCTAAGTGTTGGGGATACAAGGTACAGGTTCTGGCTTTAAAAAGCTTACAGCTTGGCAGCAGGTGCCTTCTCTTCATGCCGTGCCTGGTAATTGAGCCAATAACATGTCTCGACCTGCTTACGGAAAGTATTCAACAGATAAGTTAAATAATAAACACTTATAATAAAATAAGTGAAATGATTTTAACCCATACTGTTCGACTTTACCTCCCTGATTCCCTGTAGAGATCCTGGATTTGGGAGGTCAGTTTTTCATACCCAAGGGAATACTTTGGGTAAGAAATGTCTTATGGATAGTTATTGCAGAGTCCTTAAATTTGCCAAATTGGATTCTTCTCTCTAACTGTTGCTATGACTTCACTGAGCCTCTATTTAATATCAAAATTATTCCTTGTGAAATGATTAGCTAAAAAGTAACACATGTCTGACCTAGCTTAATAAAAATTCCAGAAATTGGATATACACAGCTGCATGGAAGAGAGTTTCCAAATTTAGTCCCAGATAAAGGAGGATGAACAGCAAGTGTGTGGTGTGGTGTGAGGGGCCTTCAGTTTATCTTCTCACTGTCTTCTTTGCAACTGTGCCTTCTTCTTTGGGTCTCTAATGCCATTCACATTTCAGAGTTTGCTCTTAGGAAAGCATCTATAACTGTGAGGAAAATCTTGAAAAATACATTATTCTCTAGGTGGTCTGAAATTTTAAGGCCTGATTCTCATTGAGGAAAAAATACTCTGTAACTTCATAAAGATGTTCTATATTTTAGGGTTCAGATGGCTGTCATGAGAGGAAGGGTAGGAGGTTCTTCTCAATATCACACCACATAAGCACTGGCTTTGGTTTCCACGAGAGTGGGTTGAATAAACTTTGAATTGCTTTGAATAAACTTTCATAATAAATTAACTTATTCTTTTGTTCCTGTGATAATTGAATGGTTAATAAGACTTACCGAGTTCTTGGAGTTTGTGAGGCAGGGTGGAGTTATGAAGTGACTGAAATTGTAAAAGGTATATAGACATAAAAGGTATATAGTAAAGGAAGTAAAAGCTATATAGTAAGTAAAAAGGGAGTAATGAGGTCAGTAGGTGAGAGATATGAGTGGAGTAGACTCAGAGAAACATAGACACTACTAGTAGAGTAGGAGGGTCTCTAATGCCTTGAAAGGACCGAGATAGGGCTGTACCTGACCCTCATGCCTTTAGAAAAGTGTATTGGAAGATATTTTAAAACTCTAAGTGGAGTAGAAGTGGGAAGAAGTTGTCAATCAAGGAGATGTCAAGCCCATATACCTCCCCTCTCTTACAATGCCTTTCTCCCATCTAACTCCAACTCCACCTTTTCTCATGGCCATGTCTCTTCTTGACATCCTTCCTATCTTGGCCTATCTTCAAGCTACTAATTTGTTTCCCATTTCCAGAAGACAAATCCCATGAGAGTAGGATAGGCCCAGCTCATATGTGCATAGTGGTTGGCTATATTGATGTCATGTGCCTATATTCTGGTCTAATCCATCATCCATCAGTGGCTGCCTGAAGCTCTGGCCATGGATAAGTCTGTTTCCTTCAGAAGAGATTTGGGACTCTGTAGGCATGAAGACTGAAAATTCTAGAACAACAATGAATTGTTAGACTATAAAGTGAGCTGACTTCTTTGAGTATTTGCCATAGGCTACATACGCTTTATACATCTTAAATTTATTTATCCTTGATAACAATCCTTTGAAGCAGGTAGCATCATTATACTCACTTAATGAGGAAACTGAGGCACAGATTTACTCAGTAACTTGCTAAAGTTGAATCAGACAGTGAAAGGCAGTGCTGAGATGTGAAATCAGGTAGCCTGGCCCCTAAACCTGTGTTGTACTGTCCAGGTCTTAAATTCCATTTTCTCATTTTACTATGAAGGTATGTTTCTAGGCCAATGGTATAACTTCTTTAAAGTCCAGTTTTCCATCCATCCAATGAAGATGATACCTGACTACATACCACATGTTGTCAGGATTGCGTAAGAATGTATTTAAAAAATTCTCTTTGAACTGTAGAGCAAGGTATTGAAATTTAAAAAACAATAGTATCCATAATGATAAGAATAATAAAACTGCAGAGAAGTTTTGTTGAGTAGTTAACTTTCTGATAACTCCTTAAAAAATTCATGTCCTTTGCCCTCAAGTTCTATTATAAAATAGCTATAGTAATTTTTTACATTTTAACATGACAAGCTTTGGGGAGTTTTTTTTTTTTTCTTGAGGCGGATCAAATTATTGCTGTATCATCCAAGAAATTATGATATTATTGTAAAGGGGCAAATGTCCAGGATCTACATCTATTTTTCTCTTCTTTCTCCTCCCACCCATGATTATTTGTAGGGTAGATAAATTTGTAACTGTTTTAAAAACTTCATATGAAACGTGTTATAAGCCATTTAATAACAGTATACTCTGGTACATTGTTTTTTTTTCCCTTGAGATTTTTCTATAGCAAATTGCACAATAGAACTTTTGATTTACTAATCTCTTAGTTCTATGTTTTATTTTACCATGCTCAGATTTGCATAGCATACGTCTAAATAAAGCTCTAAAAAAGAAATCATTTCTTAATTTTTTCTGATCTATGAGACTTTCTTTTAACACAGTTCTGCAGAGCAAGTAGGAAGAGCAGTGTGTTTAAAAGGGAATAATTAGGAGTGGAGACAGTTTTGTATTTTATCCTTCTAGGTTTTTCTGTTGAAGGAGCAAGCACATTAAATGCCAAAATAGGAATAGCCCTAAGAACATATTAGCTTGCTATGGGATATTTAAAGCTCCATGGTAACAATTATTTGCAGAATTCACAAGATATACTTTTGGAATTAAAAGATGCTTATCTCATTTTAGGAAAATAACATGTCTAGATGAAGGAGAATAGGGGAAGATTTAAACAGGACTATTTTTTTCAAGAACTGACTTTATCCATAATTAATCCTTTCCTGTGGATATATTTATGTTCTTTCACATTCCCTTCTTATATTTTTCATCTTCTTTTACACTGAAAAAGGGTAGGCTTGTGTGTCACAGTCTGCTGGGGATAGTGTATGATTATAAGGTTGGGAAGATATTACATTTCTTCTCATAAAGTTGATTATGTCCTCAGAGTATGCATAAAAATGAATTTTCCCTTATTTGTTTGCTCTTGGAGAAAGAGGCTCAAATAAACTACTTGCCTACCTTTAAAGTAGGTTGACAACAATATCCTTCTCCTATTTTTCATAGTGTTCTTCCTCTGTCCTTACCTCTGGGGCAACAACCTGTATTCATAATCACAGAGATAAGAGTTGGGGAATAGTCACCTGTGGACATAGTTTACAAGATCAGAGGGTCAGCTATTACCAGGCAGTCCTGGAAGAAATTACTATAGGCATAAATGAAAAATGAAAGGAGCCCTTACAAGTAGGAGAGTTTAGAAAATGTGGAATGAATATTATCATCAATTTCTCCTGGTTATAGAAGCAGTGAAAGCAATAGATGCAGAAAAAACATTTGACAAAAGCAGTAATTTTTTGTGATTAAAAACACTGAACAAACTAGGAATAGATCAGAGTTTCCTTAACATGATATAGAACATCTATGAAAAAACCCTACAGCTAGGATCATATTTAATGGTCAGTGACTTCATTCCTTTCCCTTAAGATCAGAAAAATTTAAAGATGTCAGCTCCCACCACTACTATTTAACATGTGCTAGACATTCTAACCAGGGCAATTAGGCAAGAAATGAAACAGAAGTCATCCAGATTGGAAAGGAAACAGTATAAGTATCTCTGTTTGCAGATGACATGATCTCATATATAAAAAATTCTAAGGAATCCAATTAAAATTTATTAGAACTGATAAATTCTAATTCAGCATGATTACAAGCTACAAAATCAATGTACAGAATCAGTTGTATTTCTGTACACTAGCAATAAACAATCAAAAAATAAAATTAAGAAAATTCCATTTAAGACAGCACAAAAAGAATAAAATAGTTAGGAACATATTTAGCCAAGGACATTCAAAACTTGTACATTGAAAAATACAAAACATTGTTGAAAGAAATTAAAGAAGATTCCAAATTAATGGAAAGAAATCTCCCAATCACAGCTTGATAGTCTTATTAAAATATTATTAGGATAACAGTATTCTTTAATGTGATTTACCAACTTGATATAATCAATATACACCAAAATCCTAAAGGCCTCATTTTTCAGAAATGGAAAAGCTCACTGTAAAATTTATATGGAATTTATATGGAAATGTGTTTCAAGATTATGGTGAGATATTACTTTGCTCCCACTCAGATGGCTTTGATAAAGAAGATAATTAAGTGTTGACATAGATGTGCAGAATTTGAGACCTTGATATATCACTGGTATAAATGTAAATTGGTAAAGCATCTTTCAGTTCCTCTAAATGTTAGACATAGAGTTACTATGTGACCCAGAAACTCCACTGTAAGTGTATACCCAAGAGAAATAAAAACATACATGCATACAAAAATTTGAAGGAATGTTCCTGGCAGCCTTACTTATTCTATATAGAAAATGGTAACAAACCAAATTTCTATCGGCTAATGAATGGATAAATAATTTGTGGTATATCCATACAACAGAATATTACTTGGCAATAAAAAGAAATGGAAGTGTTGGTATATGCTATAGTAGGGGTGAAACTTGAAGGCATTATGCTAAGTGAAAGAAGCCAGGCAGAAAATAACATATATTGCATGATTCTATTTATATGAAATGTCCAGAAAAGAAAATCTGTAGAAACAAAAAGCAGATGAGTGGTCGCCTGGGCTGGGGGAGAGGGAAGAAGTATGGGGAGTGATTATATTTTTTTTAAAGATTTTTTATTCATTCATTTGACAGACAGAGATCACAAGTAGGCAGAGAGGCAGGCAGAGAGAGAGAGGAAGGAAAGCAGGCTCCTTGCTGGGCAGAGAGCCTGATGTGGGGCTAGATCCCAGGACCCTGAGATCATGACCTGAGCTGGGCTTCACTGAGCCACCCAGGTGCCCCTGGGGAGTGATTATTAATAGGTTTTGTTTGGAGGTGACGAAATCATTCTAAAGTTAGATTGTGGTGATAGTTGCAAATTTGTAGTGAGGACATAAAAAATCATTGATTTAATACTTTAAATAGGTGAATTTTATGGTAATATGAATTACATCTCAATAATGTTGTGTGTTTTTATTTTTTAAAGATTTTCACAAGTAGGTGGAGAGGCAGGCAGAGAGAGAGGAGGAAGCAGCTGAGTGGAGAGCCCCATGCAGGGCTTGATCCCAGGACCCTGGGATCATGACCTGAGCCAAGGCAGAGGCTTTAACCCACTGAGCCACCCAGGCGCCCCTCAATAATGTTGTTTTATTTTAAAGTTTAATGCCCAAACAGAATAAACCCAAAGAAATCCATGTCAAGACACATCATAATTAAGTTTAGAAAACTAATTAAAAAAAAAAAAAAAAAAAGAAAAAGAAATCTTTAAAGCTGTAGGAGAGAAACAACAGTGTCAAAGTGACAACTCAAATGGGATCAGATTGTCTTCAGAAACTACGGAGGCCAGAAAGACTGACCAGTTTTTGAAGGGCTGGAAGAAAAGAATGATTAACCCTGAATTTTCTGTCATGCAAAATTTGCTGTCAGGAATGAAGAGGACATAATGACACTATGAGACAAAGGAAAACAAAAAGAATTTTTACCAGCAGACCTATCTCAAAATAATAGCTTTTAAAGAAGTTTTTGATAAAGAAAAAATATCTTAGAACATCAGCAAGAGAGATGTGAACAATGGAAAGGGCCAAACTATGTTGAATACAATGGACTTTCCTGTACTTTTCGAGTTTTCCAAATTATGGTCTCAGCAAAAAGTAAAACGTTGTCTGATGTGGATCTCAAAATATGTAGAGGAAATATTTAAAACAATGGTATTATAAATAGAAGAGGGTAAAGCAACTTAAGGGAAGCTAAGTAGAGTTTTGGAATAGTTCTGTATCCTGATTCCTGTGGTGGTTACAGGACTCTACCCAGGCAGTAAAATGGCATAGAATGATACACATATATTTTAATGGAGATTTTCCTGACTCTGATACTGTATTTTAGTTACACAAGATGTAACTGTTGGAGGAAACTGGGTAAAAGGTACATAAGACCACTCTGTATTATATGTGAAAAAATGAAGTTTAAAAAAGTAGTGATGACCCAGTCACTAGAGAAACACGTATGGTGTGTGTGTGTGTGTGTGTGTGTGTGTGTGTGTGTGTTGTGTATCTGTGTGTGTGGAAAATGGAGGGAGACGGGTGGGAGGGAGAAGGAGAGATTGAACTATGTTGAATAGAAAGATGCTGAATGGAAGATGGATGGATATTAAAAGTGAATTTCGCCAGTTTCACAGTCTGGCTTATGGTAGTCCTCATACTTCCCATATAGTGTTCTCTTTCCACAACTGATTTCTTAGTTTTATCTTCAGTGTCTTCTGAGAATTCATACACATGAACTTCTGAAGCCATCATTGTATGGTAAATCTAAGTAATGACTTGGATCCTTTTCTAGCTCAACGACTGTCCCCTCCATTCATCCTCCCCCAGAGTCAGGATGCACGCTTCAGTCTTGTGACTTGTTTCCCACTTACGTGTGTCTTTGATGTTTATTGACATCCTTTATGATTTTATCTATTAAAAGACAGACTTTAAAAAACAAGCGTGTGTTTACTAAGTGTAACCCAGTGCAAAGTAGAATAACTTTGGAGATTAGGAGATTAAATGGGATATTTGAGAAAATAAAGGAATAAAAGATGTTGTGCCATATATTTTAAAACTTTATTTGTAGCAGTTTTAAACCATTGTAAGAGATTACACCAGAATTAGAAAATATAACAACCTTACCGAACAGAGAAGCTAATTATAGTTAAATGAGACAGAAGGTGGGATCTCTTGCTGACAAAAAGGAAAAATAAAAGCAATGATTAAGATAGTGGGAAGACTTGAAACAAAAAACAAATCTGCTTATAAATAAGCAGCCCTTCCTCCACGAAAATCTTGATAAAAAGTTCAAGTTTTATTCTCATTGAAGAAGGCAGGATATGTGGAAAACATCATAACCTGTGAATTTTATTATATTCAATAAATATCCACCTGGTACAATGAATGACAGAAGCATCATAGAAACCGGCACCTTTGAGCAAAGTGGCAGATTGATATATTTGGGGGGAAGCAAGGAGGCATGAGGATGAAAAAATAGTGTCATAGATTTTCATGGCGTTACTTTTAATAAGTAGATAGAACTGGGAGGTAGATGGAAATTGAACATCATAATCAGGCCTTATCAAGAACTCCATGAACAGGGGCACCTGGGTGGCTCAGTGGGTTAAGCCGCTGCCTTCAGCTCAGGTCATGGTCTCAGGGTCCTGGGATCGAGCCCCACATCGGGCTCTCTGCTCAGCAGGGAGCCTGCTTCCTCCTCTCTCTCTGCCTGCCTTTCTACTTGTGATCTCTCTCTGTCAAATAAAAAATAAAATCTTAAAAAAAAAAAAAAGAACTCCGTGAACATAACGAGGAGGTACCTCGTACCTGTTGAAAGATAGTTTGTGAAAAGAGCCACAAGTGTTTATATATTCATTTGTCAAAGACAAGCCAAGAGTGTTTACCGCTCTGTCTTGGAACTTAACCTAATTGGCACGTAAGGAATATTTGTTTTTCGACACCTTTATCTAGCAGAATGTAATGATCTGTTTCGGCATTATCAGGCACAGAAGGCAGTACAATTCAGGGGCCCAGCATTTGCGAGAAAGATATAGAACTAAGGTCCATTCGCCGGCACATTCACCCTTCCTCTCCACTTTGATATCAGAGTGCTGAAAAACAATCCAGCTCAAATGAATTTCAAAATGAAGAGAAGTAAAAAACGGATGATGTCTATCTCACCACGTTGGCAGGCTTGTGGTGGAGGCAGGGAGATTGTTGGTTGAAGGTATAATGAGAGCCCTCAGTGATTTTAAAGAATAATCATTGGTGGGTAGGATTGCCACCTCCCCACACCAACTGCCTCCACGACTCAGGGCCCCCTCCGTGAGCCCTGGGGCACGGGTGTGGGGTTGCCTGGGGGATAGACCCCAAAATTTTGCAAAATTCCAGCTGGTGGGAAGGATTTCCTGAAGTACTAAAATGCTTGATGACATCATCATGGATTAGGCCAGAACTGAACCTCGGATAAAGTAGTAGAACCTGATGCAAATAAAGATAGCATCACCATTTTCAGTCCTAGTCCCCAGCACCATCCCCACTGTCAGACTGGAGATCAGAAATCAAGAACTGGGTGAGTTTTCTCCATTAACGACTGAACATATCGTCAGCTCCTGCCACGGAGCTGTTTAAATATGATTATTTATGTCTTTTAATACTGTTTGCCTCCCTTCTCTATCTCACAGGGCTATTGGGAGGATCTAAAATTGATTCTATAAGTAAAAAAAAAAAAGAAACAATATATAAGTGCCAACCATTGTTTTAAAATGTATATTTGTCGTATTTCCTCCAATATGTTCTAAAGATAATTATCACTATCCATGATGGCCTTTTTTTTTTTTTAAAGATTGTATTTATTTATTTGACAGAGAGAGATCACAGTAGACAGAGAGGCAGGCAGAGAGAGGGAGAGGGAAGCAGGCTGCCTGCTGAGCAGAGAGCCCGATGCGGGACTCGATCCCAGGACCCTGAGATCATGACCTGAGCCGAAGGCAGCGGCCCAACCCAGTGAGCCACCCAGGCACCCCATGATGGCCTTTTTTAGTAAAATGAATAGCTCAAGTTTTGAGGTACAATAAAATCTCCTGTGACTTTTCCATTCTTTTTGTAAAAAGGTTATTGTTATTAAAATAAAACTTGAGGGTGCCTGGTTGGTTCAGTGGGTTGGGCCTCTGCCTTCGGCTCAGGTCATGATCTCAGGATCCTGGGATCGAGTCCCACATCGGACTCTCTGCTTGGTGGGGAGCCTGCTTCCTCCTCTCTCTCTGCCTACTTGTGATCACTGTCTGTCAAATAAATAAATAAAGTCTTTAAAAAAATAAATAAGATAAAACTTGAGAGTTAGTACTATATATTGATACATCAGGAGTAAAAATTTTAAAGCCACTTTTAATCTGACAATCCTCCCTTCTCCCTTAAAATTCTAAAAGGAATAATAAGCTCAGTGTTCGTTTTCTTTTTTTTTTTTTAAAGGTTTTATTACTTACTTGAGAGAGTGAGTGAGAAAGAGCATGAGTGGGTTGGGGAGCAGCAGAGGGAGAGGCAGAGGCAGGCTGCCCACTGAGCAGAGAGCCCGATGTGGAGCTCGATCCCAGGACCCTGGGATCATGACCTGAGCTGAAGGCAGGGCCACCCAAGTGCCTCTAAATGTTTCTTATTTATTTATTTGACAGAGATCACAAGTAGGCAGAGGGGCAGGCAGACAGTGGGGGAAGCAGGCTCCCCGCTGAGCAGAGAGCCTGATGTGGGGCTCGATCCCAGGACCCTGAGATCATGACCTGGGCCAAAGGCAGAGGCTTAACACACTAAGCCACCCAGGTGCCCCTCAATGTTTATTTCAAGTGTAGAAGCATGCCTTACCATATTGAATGTATGTATACTGTATATGTCCAAAGTTGGCATCAACAAATTCACTATTACTGAAGAACACTGTTATGTTAAAAAAGTAAAAACATTTTCACAATGTATACGTTAGATAATTAAGATAGAAGGTGACAATAAGAGACTCTTAATCTCATAAAACCAAACTGAGGTTTTCCAGGAGGGAGGGGCTTAGGGAAAGGGTGGTGGGTTATGGACATTGGGGAAGGTATGTGCTATGGTGAGTGCTGTGAAGTGTAAACCTGGTGATTCACAAGACCTGTACCCCTGGGGCTAATAATATAACTTAATAAAAAATAAAAATTTTTTTTAAAAAGGTGACAAGAATTTTTATTTTTATTTATTTATTTTTTTAGAGGAGGGGTTTCTGAGTGAGAGCGAGAAAGAGACTCTTAAGCAGGCTCCATACCTAGCATGGAGCCCAACGTGGGGCTGGATCTCACAAGGCTGTGATCAGGACCTGAGGTAAAATCAAGAGTTGGAAGCTTCACTGACTGAGCCACCCAGAGGGCTGACAAGAATTTTTAAAACACTTGTTATTTTGAAATAATTATAGATTCTCAGGAAATTGCCGAGGGTGTACAAGGAGGTCCCGTGTACCCTTTCCCCCACCTCCCACTGTTAACTTCTTACACAATCATAGTGGCATATTAGAACCAAGAAATTGACTTTGGGACAACCCATAGCACTTATTCAGATTTAACACATGACACATGAACTCATGCACACGTGTGTATGTGTGCAGCTCTACGCAAGTTGATCACGCATATGGCCTTGCAGGACCACCAAGGTGGTCAACTGCTCCATGACTATGAGACTCTGATGATAAGGACTTTGATCATAGAGTTCATGTGGTTTGACACTATACAAATATTTTATAGAGAAATAAGTATATAATATACTTAAAAACTGCCATAAAAGGTAGGAAACATTATTTTCCTTGTTTCTCTATTAAAAATTTGTATATATTGAAGTGTCAAAAAAAAGTATGTGTGCGCGTTTGTTTGCGTGGATCTAGACAGAGAGTGGTAGTCCCTGTAATTCTTCTGGCAAGTCTGTACAGGACAACGGCAGCAGAAATAATAAGAATAAAAGCAAATTATACATGAATTCCCGCTTAAAAAAAGATAAAATGGGATTATTTGCAGGGAGGAGAAGGATCCCGAGCCTTTGCCTGTTCTCTCTTCCCCCGGCCTCTTTTGTACTTACAGAGATTCTCAAAACATTACAGAACTTTCTAGTCGCTATTTCAGGACATACTCTTACATTCTTCTCTTGCAGCAGCATCTCAGGGCACTGCTCCTTATGCCCTACTATCTTAGCAATTTCGTGAAAAGCTCTTTTGGGGGCAAAATAACTTTTTTCTGTGATACTAATATGTGTTTTACTTTTGTTTCCATTTCAAGAAGGAACCTGACTTTTGATATTTCTTTTCCCTGGGGGAATTTTGGAATGCCTATAGCAGGAGCTGCTTGAAGTCAAAGTCGGCTTCCTTTTGTTGAGAGAGCCAGAAGGTACTGGGTCTTTCAAAGGGAGAGGGAGGCAGCAGGAGGAGAAGAGGAGAGATTAGAGGGAACAGAAGTCACGGGCATGGGGTTCTGGAACAAGGGGATCCTGAGCATCAACTTGTGCCAGAGCCCCAGGAAGGCAGTGAGCATACACAGAAAGAGTTCTTGAGGAAGTAAGGAAGACTAAGCACAAGTCTCAGGCCCCCACGCCTTGACGGAGGGTAAGGGGTTGGCAGGGAAGCAACAATGCAGAGAACTTGAAGACGTGGTATCTCTTTGATTTTAGTGCAGTCCAAGGAGGTGAAGCAAGTTCCAGTAGATTTCCCAGGAGGGTGTCTGTTAAAGAACAACAGAGAAAAATGCTCTTTCTCGTATGCTAGAGTATAGGATTGAGATTCATACTTGCCTTCGAGGTTTACTGATGCCTTTCTCTCCCACCCCCACCTCCTCAGGTTATATAAGGCAGAAATTAGAATTCCTCTAAATCCTTAGTACCTGGAAGAGTTCCTTGAACACAGTAGGGACTCCAGACCTCATTGCTGAATGCAGACTGAACCGGAGTCCATACTGAATGGAGACCATACCTCTTTGCTGAATGAAGACCACACTGAAGGAAATGAGAGTTATCTGTGGTCACTCTGTGTGTTTGTTTTCATGATTGAGTCAAATTTTTCATCAGACTCTTGCTTGAGAAGGAGACTTCTGAATCCCCAAAAGCCCCTGGACAGAAGAGTTGGAATCCCAAGAAAGTAGGGTGCAGGCTCAGCTAGAATTCCAGTCTCATAGTGAAACAATTCTTAGCTCTTTCCGAAGATGTGTCAGCCTGGTCCCAACTGGAGAGTTTCTACCATGGACTGTTCCCAGTGGGGTTAATATTCCTGTAGGAGGTGGGGCTGTAGTGATGACCAGTAGATATTTCCTAATCTCTATGACATAAACTTGAACACTTTTTATATATTTCCTGCATACCATTTTGAAACAATGTGAACAGGAAATCATTACACAGAAAGGAAATGTGAACTAATGGCTTAAAGTGAGGTCTCTAGGATCAGACTGCTTGGGGTTGAAACCTTGGTTATTTGAGCTCTCAGGGCTCAGTTTCCTCTTCTGCAATATGGCGAGAATAATTGTATCTGCATCACAGGGTTGTTGTGAGGCTTTAATGAGTTTATAGGGGTAACACTTGAAATAGTGTCTGGCTTATAATAATAACTGCTCTATTCTAATTAGCTTTATTTAACATTATTGGTAGGTTATAGTCATTAAAAGGTTAAAAGTAGTTTCTAATCTGCAGTAAGTCTTCAATAAAAACTGGTTATTATTTGTTACATGTTTCATTGACAGGAGTATTTCCTCTGGCTAGAAATATGTTTAAAAACACAGTTTTCAGTTGGACAAGGTTAACCTTCTTGGAGGAAGTCACAGAAAGGTTATTTTTTTCATATCGTCCTTTGGTTTACATGAAGCTTCTCCTGTGTTCAGTGTAGCGTAAACCTACCCTTTGTAGGCTAAGATATTCAAGTAAAATCACAGATAAACAAAATAAGCTCAGTTCAGAAATCTCTACTGAGCAAAATAAGAAAGTGCTTTTGAATACTAAAATGTAACAGTATTTTGCTTAAAGCTTAGCAAAGATAACCTTTCTCCAAAGTGAGGGTTTAGTATTGAAAATAAAAAGAGGATGAGTTGATAACCCGAGGAGAGGAGGACATTTATATTTTAATGTCAGTGTGATTCCATTCCCCTCTTCCCTGAAGCAGGTAGACCTTGGTTCCTTCCAGTAAGAAATCAGAATATTCATTTTCCTGGATTCGTGTGTATATTATAAGGCATCTCTCAGGGTCTTGCCGCTGTGACCTGCAAGTCAGAGCTGGAGCCTGATCAAAGCGACTGAGGGACTCATTTTGCTCGGTTGCCTCTTAAAGTTTAGGCTGCACAACATTTCAGTAGCGTTCTCGGGCTTAAGCCATTCTCTGTCAACAATTTATTCCCCTCAAAGTTACACAGATAGGAGTTTTAAATCATCTCTTCTGATAGAAGCTTAAAATGCCCGTTATTTAAACCCCTACCTAAATCCACCAGCTTCTTAAACCTTTCCATGTTACTGCTTTTCTGCCTTGCCACACTGTTGAAATTATGTGACAAACGTTGTCATGATTTTCTTATGTCTTCTAAATGTTGTCATAGCTCCTTGATGTTTTGGATTTCTGTGGTTACTTTTCTAAAAAGGTCTGCCTTTTCATTTACTGTTAATGGTGTGTGTGTGTGTGTGTGTGTGTGTGTGTGTGTGTGTTTGGTGTAGCTCCAATCTGCTATTTTTTTTCACTTTATTTTTGAAGCTACAGTGTTATGATACAAGCAGCATTGCAAAACCCCTTTGTGGAGGCAGGGTGCAGAAAGTGGTTTTGTGACTATCAAGTTGTTGTGGTTTCTACTGTATTGAGACTAATTAACTGAGAGAAAGTTGCTTTAGTTTTTATGTATTCTGATTCTTTGAATTTTTTCAGGCCATACATGCAAAAAATCAAATGCATTTCTTGCTAAAAATAAAGGATATCTATTTAAGGGGAAAGAGTTAGCTTGTTTATCAAACAGAAAGGAATAATGCCAATAAAATTATTGAGTTAGTTCCAAACATTAATTATATATATATATATACAAAACATATAAATATATATACACACATATACACACATATGTATACTGAAAATAGTATACCTATGGTAAGTAGTTATTATAAACTTGGGAAATAACAGGTATCATTTAGCCTGTTATATGCTAAGGTATTCTTTGCTTTATAATTACTATGGTATTCCTGCTAGATAGGTGTTATTATGTCCATATTATACCGTATTGTACACCAAGACACTGTGGGTCCAGTAAATGAAGATATTTGCCTCAAATCACGTAGCAAGTAAGGGCTGCAGCTTGAACCCAGATCTGTCTGAGCATCAAATCTTGTACTTTCCACTTAATTTTATTTTCCTGGCATACACTATTTTTTTTTTTTTTCTTTTCAAAGACAAGACTTGTTATAAGGTAAAACTCTTCTTGGCTTCTGTAGAGTCCAAGATTTAGCTACAAGTAAAAGCATGTTCTTGAAAAAACATGCGGTAGTCAAGGGAAAGCTCACCTAGGAAACTTTTGTCATTTCTGAAAGGTAAGCTTGTAAAGGAAAACTTGATCTGCTGCATTGTCAGATTTCTTGTGCTAATCTAACGATGGGAGTATTTTCCCCAGAAAGCTTCTGAATTTAAGAGAGGATTATGAATATATAATTGTCAACAGGCATTGTCATAATATGTTTTTTTTTTTTTTTAACAAATGCCAAAACTACCCTCCATTATTGCTTGCTAGTAGGAGAAAAAGCTTTATAATTCCAGGCATTTTGTTTAGTACCACATTTTGTTGAGTACCACACAGTGTGTCTGCTGTGAGAAGGGGCACACTGTTGTCTCGTCCAGAGAACAGCACTGGGAACCAAACCAGGATGGATGCCATGGGCCCGTGGAGCCAGGAATACTCAGGGAAGAACTTGCCAGGCTCCTGCACTTCGTCCACATGCATAACCTCAAGCTACCGCCCTCTCCAAAGACAGGGCAAAATCTGGAGCATCCCCCAGTGTGAGAGGCTAGGCGGCAAGGAGCTCAAAGAAAGAAGGACGCAGAAGTCTCATGAGTTCTCAGACTGCCCAGAGAAGGGCCCGAGGTGATGGATCTGTCCTAGTGGAATCCTAGAATACACCTTGAAAAGTCGAGAATTCCTGCGGCTTCTTTTGCTTCGGCTTCCCCCCGGGCTGTTCTAATCCGTTCGCAATCACATTGTTGGTCTTGAAACATAATAAGCCTTTCAGAGAGGAGAGGTGGGTTGAGAGTGGGTGGGGTGTTATATCTGAGACACCATCCTTTTTTTTTTTTTTTAAAAGATTTTCTTTATTTATTTGACAGAGGGAGATCACAAGCAGGCAGAGAGAGGGGGAAGCAGGCTTCCTGCTGAGCAGAGGGCCCGATGCGGGACTTAATCCCAGGACCCTGAGACCATGATCCAAGCCAAAGGTAGAGGCCTAACCCACTGAGCTACCCAGATGCCCGAGACACCATCCTTAATCAAACTTTTGAATGCTACATGTCACATATTGCCCACTTTTGGGGCTGGAATACAAACACACACACACACACACACACACACACACACACACACACAACCTCCATATAATTCTTTCAAACAGAAAAGAATCTCTCCTTTGTTAAGATCACTGTTTCTGTTTCTAAAATTCTACGTAAAAGTTCAGCTGTAAACTCCTATAGCCAGGAGATATCCAAGGGGAAAGGGAATTAAATACAGTTGGAAAAAAAATGATTGGCTTTTCAAAGAGAGATTATAAGAAAGTCGAAGACTCTGGTGTGGGGGCTAACTACAAATATTACGAATGGAACAGGAAATCTCTCATATCCTCTCTCTCTCTTTCTCTTTGTCACACACACACACACACACAGGTTATAATAAACTAAAATATAAAGGAATAGACTGGTAGCTTAAATACTTTTCTTTTCTCTCCAAGGTAATAAACACTGTGCCTGAGTTGTCAGCTCATTAAGTCGCTGAAAAATGCACCAGCAGTTAGTGTTAAGTCCTTTGTAAACAGTGAAAGTCTCAAAGGTGCCTCCACACTTAGAAATAATAATTTACTCTGTCAAATTACTAAGAAATTGATGGAGGGCAGATGCTCCTGAGAAAGAATAAGTAAATATTGGATGGCTAGTTTGACAAATGAAATTAACACTCTGTGAACCTGTGTTTTTAAAAAGATAAGCAGAAGCGTAAGGCATGAGTTCAGGATATTTCGAATTTTGGGTTATTTCATTTCAAAAATGGGTAAGACCCAGTGCTGTTTAAATGACAAAGAAGAGTAAAGACAGGAGCCCAAAGTAAGAGTCAGATTCGGCAAGTCTTTCATACATAAAACATGCACCGAGCCAAACATTTGGATGCCTAATTAAATAAGTTCAGGCCAATGATGAATCCTTCTGACATTTAGGAAGAATTTAGAATGCTGTAAGGTTAAACCTCGGACACCAAGGCCCTGGTGCCTTGAGTAAAAAGGAGCAGTAAAATATGGTGGGGTTTCTCCTATTTTCCGAGGATGTTGATATGGAGATAACTCTTTCGGAAATGTAGAATACATATCTGTTTTTGGTCTGCTTGGTTTAATGTAAAATATTAGTTACAAGAGTCCCCAGATCTCTTGGGCCTTCTTGTAATTTCTGTCTCGGTGACACCTGTAGGCTTCTCTGGTGAGAATCTTTCAAGCGTGCCAAGGTGGATGAATCCCACACGGCCGACTGGGTGTGAGAATGAGCTCGCAGGGGCAGGAGACCACCGCCACTGCTCCTGTCCACGTTGTTCTGTGCAAGGCCAGAAGGTATCTCATAGTATGTGGGCACCGTCCCTTGTCATTCTCCAGACATGGTCTCTCAAGCAAATCATTTAGATGGTATGCTTTAGCTTGGGGCCATGGATTTCATGAAATTGTGGGCAAATGTATGGGGGTTACCTATAATTCAACTTCTCTTCCATGTGGATGACCTATAACCTCCCAGAGGTTTTGGAACTATTATCTAATCTCCCTCCTCAACCCAGCTTAAAAGCACCCACTTGATGTTTTTCTTCACTGTTTTTTGAAGTCAATCACAATTATCCAGATGGTATTTTATGGCAATTCTGTTGTCTGATAAGGTAGCTACTCGCCATATGTGATTATCGGACACTTGAAACGTAGCTAATCTAAGCTGAGTTATGCTGTAAATATAGATGTACACTGGATTTCAAAGACTTGGTACAAAACATGATGTAAAATACCTCAGTGTTCATTTTATGTTGATTACATGTTATATGAGTAATAACAGTCTAATAGTATTAGTGAGTTTACAGCCGCCAGAAGGCACTATCTTTAGAGGGAGGGAAGGCAGCTGAGAATGTACTAGATAGCGAGTAAAAGGCTTTACTTATATTAACTGACTGGATTCTCACAACTCCCCTGTGAGAAAAATAATACTGGCTAAGAGAATCCCTGAGAAACTAGAGAACCTCATAACCATTCCCCCAACTTTAATTCCTGAACCAACAATGACAATCCATTATTTTAATAGCAATAATTATGCTTTTTTAAAATTTAAACTAAATTAGTAGTGTAATGGTTGAATGTACTAAAAATAAAGTGTAATGGTGTGTCCCTAGGCTCAAGAGTCAGATACGCAGAATTGGAATCAGGATTCTGTCAATTATTACCTGGGTGTCCTGGGAAAGTTGCTTGGAATCTCTCTAAAACCACAGTTTTAAATCTTCAGTACCAGTGAAAGCAGGAACAGAGAGAAGTTATGTGCTCAGTAGTGCTTTGAGCTGAACCTGATTATATAGAAAATAATAAATATTGGTTATTATTTGTTTATAGACTGTGATTGGGAAGAGGTCAGGCAGACTAGAGATTAATCTCAGTGCTGCAACTTAAAAGCTGAGTAATCGGGGTAATGCTCTTAACTTGTGTGAGTCTGTTTTTCTCACCTGAAAAAAATGAGACTATTTGCTACTTGCCAGAGTTTTGGACATCAGTGTTCTCATTCAAGACACTTAGCACAGAACGTGGCACAAAGGAAGCAGTCTCACGTCAGGCGGTTATGATAATTATTTCCTCCCTGTGTCTGCTTTTGTGCATGTAATGACACAGTAATCAATTGCAGGGGCTCTGGAGCCAGTCTCCTGGGGTCAAAGTCTCGGGTCTGCAGCTATCTCACTATGTAGTCTTCACAATTTCTTTAGCCTCTTTTGTCTCAGTTTCCTCATCTGTAAAATGGAGTCATTGTGAGAATTCAATGAATTAATCTGTGAGGTTAGACAATGCCTGACACAGTGAATGCTTATTAAATGTTAACCATTTTAATACCACTGTGTTCTGCTCTTACTTTTGTACTTTCACTGTCTTTCCTTTTCTTTTGTATTCTTTTCAACGTACTCCTTGGACCTCCAGGAACAGTTATGAATACTATATGAATAAACTGGTGAGACTTAGAACTAATGTTATTGCCACCACCTTGATCAGTGTGTTTACTTTACATCATAAATATATTTTTGGAGGGATGGGGTAGCTATGTGATGAACACTGGGGGTGGGGTATGTGCTATGGTAATGACTGATGAGTCACAGACCTGTACCCCTGAAACAGATAATACATTATATGTTAATTAAAAAATATTTTTGGAAAGAATGTGGTGTTGGAAGACATGTAGAGTTTTACCTTCAAGTTAAGTTTCATCACAGACCCAGTCAAGAAGTTAAGATTCTGAGAACACTTTTTAAAAATCACAGATATAGGGCATATCACTGTTGCAGAGTTTGTTAGATAGAAACTTCCAATCGGGGTGCCTGGTTGGCTCAATGGATTAAGCCTCTGCCTGTGGCTCAGGTCATGATCTCCAGGTCCTGGGATGGAGTTCCGCATCGGGCTCTCTGCTCGGCGAGAGCCTGCTTCTTCCTTTCACTCTGCCTGCCTCTCTGCCTACTTGTGATCTCTCTCTCTGTCAAATAAATAATTAAAATCTTAAAAAAAAAAAAGAAACTTCCAATCAACCTGCAAAGTTGTTCACACAGGCGGGTGGTGTGTAGCATCCAACAGGATCTTTATCAATGAATACGACCACTTTATGTGTTTGCCATGGCTCCATGTTAGGTCTGGTTGGAAAATATGGGTGGGATTAAGAAGTAAAACTGATTAACTAAAATCACCAAATACTGAGGCATCATGTTGGTAGGAATCCTAAAAACCACTTAATTTTCCCCTTTAGATAAGTAAACATTTATCTGTAAAGCTTTGAAAAAAAGAAGAGTTTAGAAGGAGTATGGCTTTCCCATTTGCCTTTCTCATTTTGGTTAAGTTTTTATTTTAAACAGCTTATTGCTCTCCATCTTCTTGTGCTTTCAACATCCTAAAGAGTTTTGTTTCTATGACACTGATCTGGTCATACAACTTTGCTAAACTTTTTTTTTTTTTTTGCTAAACTTTTTTATTGTCACAGCAGATATCCTGTATTTCAGCCAATCACATCAGCTTTCTTTTCTAAGTAACAGACAAAACTACACAATCTGGCACAAGGGATTTCCTTTAAAATTCAGTTTACTACAAACCATCTTCTTTTTTTTATTTTTTTAATTTTAAAAGATTTATTTATTTGTGAGAGGGGGCTGGAAGAGGTGGGGAGGGTCAGAGAGAGAGAGAAACTCAAACAGACTTGGCACTGAGCATAGGGCCCTATCTCACGACCCTGAGATGACACCTGAGCCGAAACCAGAGTCAGATGCTTCACTGCCTGTGCCACCCGGGGCCCCTACAAAGAATCTTTTAATCTGAAGCATCATAGTAGGCATTGGAATCTCTGCTGAATGTCTCAAGACCCCATTCAGCCGGCAGAGTTAATTTCAGCGGAATACATCAGGTTAATGCAATAGCCTGTCTCATTTTTAGCATATTGTTGGCTTTGCTTCTTTTTGTAGAAGTCAGAGGAGACACACAAAGCACTTGTGAATTTTAGTTAGTTCATTGAGTCTCTGCCTTCAGACTTTTAAAACTCCAGAACTGATTTTGCATGAGGAAAGGAATTTTGAAAGTACATCAAAGATGAAAAGGTAACCAAACTGCTACTTCTTGTTTAACTAATTGCTTTCATTCCATTCACCTTTGTACTTCGCAGGGGAAACATGCACAAATTTGTTTTGTTTTGAGTAGTGAAAAAAGCTTAATAGGACTCTAATATGCTCAGATTCAAAATCACAATTCTTTCCCAGCATGAATAGAAATTGTGACTCTCAATCCCATTTACAATTGCACCCAAAACCATAAGTTATCTAGGAATAAACCTAACCAAAGAGGCAAAGAATCTATACTCAGAAAACTATAAAGTACTCATGAAAGAAATTGAGGAAGACACAAAGAAATGGAAAAATGTTCCATGCTCATGGATTGGAAGAACAAATATTGTGAAAATGTCTATGCTACCTAAAGCAATCTACACATTTAATGCAATCCCAATCAAAATCCCACCCATTTTTTTCAAAGAAATGGAACAAATAATCCTAAACTTTATATGGAACCAGAAAAGACCTCGAACAGCCAGAGGAATGTTGAAATAGAAAGCCAAAGTTGTTGGCATCACAATCCCAGACTTCAAGGTCTATTACAAAGCTGTCATCATCAAGACAGTATGGCACTGGCACAAAAACAGACACATAGATCAATGGAACGGAACAGAGAGCCCAGAAATAGATCCTCAATTCTATGGTCAACTAATCTTCAACAAAGCAGGAAAGAATGTCCAATGGAAAAAAGACAGCCTCTTCAACAAATGGTGTTGGGAAAATTAGACAGCTACATGCAGAAGAATGAAATTGGGCCATTCCCTCACACCACACACGATAGTAGACTCAAAATGGATGAAGGACCTCAATGTGAGAAATGAATCCATCAAAATCCTTGAGGAGAACAGGCAGCAATCTCTTTAACCTCAGCCACAGCAACTTGTTCCAAAGGCAAGGGAAGCAAGGGCAAAAATGAACTCTTGGGACTTTATCAAGATCAAAAGCTTTTGCACAGCAAAGGAAACAGTTAACAAAACCAAAAGACAACTGACAGAATGGAAGAAGATATTTGCAAATGACATATCACATAAAGGGCTAGTATCCAAAATCTATAAAGAACTTACCAAACTTAACACCCAAAGAACATAATCTAATCAAGAAATGGGCAGAGGACATAAACAGACATTTCTGTAAAGAAGACATCCAGATGGCCAACAGACACATGAAAAAGTGCTCCACATCATTCAGCATCAGGGAAATACAAATCAAAACAACAATGAGATACCACCTCACACCAGTCAGAATGGCTAAAATTAACAAGTCAGGAAATGACAGATGCTGGCGAGAATATGGAGAAAGGGGAACCCTCCTACACTGTTGGTGGGAATGCAAGTTGGTGCAGCCACTCTGGAAAACTCCAAAAGTTGAAAATAGAGCTACCCTACGACCCAGTAATTGCACTACTGGGTATTTATCCTAAAGATACAAATGTAGTGATCCGAAGGGGCTCATGCACCCGAATGTTTATAGCAGCAATGTCCACAATAGCCAAACTATGGAAAGAACCTAGATGTCCATCAACAGATGATTGTATAAAGAAGATGTGGTATATATATACAATGGAGTACTATGCAGTCATCAAAATGAAATGTTAACCATTCATGATGACGTGGATGGAGCTAGAGGGTATTATGCTGAGTGAAATATGTAAGTCAATAGGAGAAAGACAACTATCATATGATCTCCCTGATATGAGGAAGTGGAGATACAGCGTGGGGTGTTTGGGGGGTAGGAAAAGAATAAATGAAACAAGATGGGATTGGGAGGGAGACAAACCATAAGAAACTTTTAATCTCACAAAACAAACTGAGGGTTGCCAGAGGGAGGGGGGTAGGAAGAGGGTGGTGGGGTTATGGACATTGGGGAGGGTATGTGCTATGGTGAGTGCCGTGAAGTGTGTAAACATGGCAATTCACAGATCTGTACCACTGGGGCTAATAATACATTATATGTTTATAAAAAAATAAAAAAATTATACGGGACGCCTGGGTGGCTCAGTTGGTTGGACGACTGCCTTCGGCTCAGGTCATGATCCTGGAGTCCCGGGATCGAGTCCCGCATCGGACTCCCAGCTCCATGGGGAGTCTGCTTCTCTCTCTGACCTTCTCCTCGTTCATGCTCTCTCTCACTGTCTCTCTCTCAAGTAAATAAATAAAATCTTAAAAAAAAATTATAAAAAAAAGAAATTGTGACTCTATGAGATGGGCGAAATTTTGCATGTTACTTCCATGCCCTCCTTTTACTTTGTTTTGTAATGGACCAGGCATAACTGTTTGTACTTCAGCACCAAAGCACAAAATTTCACAAAATTGTTCAAATAGGGTTTTTTTTTTGTTTTGTTTTTTAAAGATCTTATTTATTTATTTGAGGGAGAGAGCATTAGAGGGATGAGGGCTAGAGGGATAAGCAGGCTCCCTGCTGAGTAGGGAGCCTGATGTGGGATGTGATCCTGGTACTCCAGGATTGTGACCTGAGCCAAAGGCAGTCACTTAACCAACTGAGCCATTCTTGAGAAATTGATACTTTCTTAAAAATAAACAAGAAGAAAAAGTAACTTTCCCCTAATGATTAGCCTCTGCCTCTAAAACTGTATGTTCCTTTTTAAGATGATTTTTGATGTTTTCCTGCCATTTATACTGGACAAACAGAAATCATTGGATTTTGGCATAAATGATTGCCTTCTGTTTTAGTGTTGTGACTCCCGAGAGCAGGCAGGAAACAGTAGTTTACCTTTAGAAACCCCCAGACCGGGATGCCTAGGTGGCTCAGTGGGTTGGGCTGCTGCCTTTGGCTGGGGTCATGGTCCTAAGGTCCTGGGATCGGGTCCCGCATTGGACTCCTTGTTTGGCGGGGAGCCTGCCTCTCTCTCTGCCTCTGCCTGCCTCTCTGCCTGCTTGTGTGCTCTCTCTTTCTGACAAATAAATAAATAAATAAAATCTTAAAAAAAAGAAAAAGAAACCCCCAGACCCTGGATTCTGTCTCTCTCCTTGATAGAGCTGTGTTATATGTCCTTCTCTACTGATATCCTAGAGTTCTGGCTACACAACTAAAAATCCTGACCTCAGAATGATGGATAATGAGGGACAAATTCTAAGGATTACTGATCATAGAAGGAGTTGCATTTTTAAAGAAGCAAAACTAATGAAATTGTAAAGCTAGAAGTCCAGGCATCTGTGATGCCAGAAAAGGAGTTTGAGGAAAAATTTAGCCTTTCTAAATGGGTCACAACCAATTCCTTTGTTCTACCTTGGGATAGCTGGATCTTGTACCAGTTGAAAAGTCAGTTAAGCTTAAACATCTCTTTTGAACTTAAACAGATTATATTTATTTACCATTTTTTGGTATAAGAATAAAGTCTTTTCTTTGAAATGTTCCTAGTAATTCAACCTCTGAATTACCTTTTTACATAAACTACATCCATCACATAGGACCTAATTACCAGTTTTATTTCTTTAAAATAAAGGCAGATTGTAAAGGTAATGGCAGAGCAATTTGGGGGAAGCCAACCTCTGTTTTTTTCTACTTAGTTCTTTTTAAAAGAACAGCTGTCTTGTCCACACCATGTTATTGCTGTTACATCACCCACAGTTTTGCATGTGATAGTGGTTCATTCACTCTCACTGCTGAATAGTATTCCACTGTCTCTTATACTGTAATGTATGTATCCATTTTGCCCTTGATGGACATTTGTGTAGTTTCTAGGTTTGGACTTTCGCAAACAGTGCTGCTATGAATATTCTTGCAGTGTTTTACTTTATTTTAAGATTTTACTTATTTATTTGAGAGAGAAAGCCTGAGGGAGAGTGCACGAGCGGGGGGAGGGGCAGAGAGAGGGAGAAACCGACTCCCCACTGAGCAGAGAGTCGGATATGGGACTGAGATCCTGACTTGAGCCACCCAGTGCCCTCTTGCAGTCTTTTTTTGATCACATGCATGCATTTCTGTCAGGTATATGTCTTCGAGTAGAATTGTGGGGTCACTGGAGGCATATTAGTGTTAGTGGATAGTACCAAGTGGTTTTCCAAAGTGGTCTTACCAGTATCCTGCCAGTGGCATGTGAGAGTTCTGGTTGCTTCACATCCTGGGCAAATCTTGGTGTTTTTTGTCAGCTTAAATTATCTATCTACAGAGTTTTATTCATTCTGTTGGGAGTATTTATGAATTTTTTTATACATCTATTTTATACATTATTTTATAATAGGTGAGAATTTAGTTCAGTTATATCTCCTTCTCTTCCCTATTCTGTTCTCTTCCTTCTCTACCCCATTGTAATAGTTGTTATTTTTAATTCTATTATTATTTACATTTATAATTCTTACACCATTTACTTTAGTCATTATCTCTTAATGTTGAATTAAAATTTCAGAAAACTATCTATGTATTGGTTCAAAAAGAGGGAAAACTTATATACATATGCATTTATGCATCAATGAAAAATAAAGAGGGTTTATACTACACATTCCTATGAATCATAATAGTGTTTAAAGTGTAGGAAGCCTGGATAATTGGAGGATTTTGTTTGTTCTGTGTCTGTGCAAAAATTAATAGGAAGGGAGGGAGGGGGAAGGGAGGAGGAGCAGACGAGGATGGAAGGAGGGAGAAGGGGGGAGAGAGCAAGGGAACAGAGCAGATCTGTAGCCAGGTTCGCTGACCTGCGCTGGCCTCTGCAGAGAGGCTGTGATGGGGTATCTAACCAGGGAAACTTGTCAGTGGGTATTTCAGAGAAGATACGCGATTGTTTTTCATTAAGAAGGAGGATAATTTTTCAGGAAGCTATCACCCAGAGAATTTCATCCACATAGATGGCCAATTTGCATAAACCAGTATAACCCTACTGCTCCTTGTCTTGATTAATAGTCGTGGGCTTTGGGAGATTTTTTGCTCGAGTTACAGGAATAATTGTTTCAACTCTCACGGTTGTTTGGCTTTGTGTGAAACTCAGCCCTCATGTCTACTGAAGGGAATCTAATCATGACTAAAGGCAGATTCTACAGCCTGTCTCCAGCTTCATAGGCATTGACGAAGCCTATTCCTCTATGAGTCTAGTCATGGTGGCTATGTTTTTAGTGAATTCACGAAGCAGTTGGCCCTAAATTAATTTACAGATACATTTAAAAATCTCTCTTAGTACGCAAGAGTGCCAATTCAGACTTTGCTTCCCTGTGTGTGTAAGGATGTGACAGAAGGAATTAGACATCATTTGGCTTAAGAGAAGAGATATTCTGGAGAGTTGTAAAGGCCATCTTCAAATACCTGATGACTATCACTTGTTAAATTAGTGTGGAGACAAGAGTTTAGAATAAAGATGGAGGCATGGGTTTCAGCCAAGTTTATGAGGATGGGTTTCCTAATGCTTAAAATGGTTTAATAAGGAAAGGTCCTGCTTATGAGAAAGAGGATGTCTAATGCTGAGGTCCGAATGTGTAGGCAAAGGGTGAATGCCAGCTTGTTGGGTTTCTAAGGTCAGACCTACAAGCATCTAACTCCTTATTCAACTCTACGATTCCGTATAACATAATTATACTGAAGCCAAGATACCATCCATTATCAAAAGCATCCTGATTCAAGAGTGTTCAAAATGTGAAAAATTGGGAGTGTTTTCAAGTTGATGAAATATGTTGATATTCTCTTATTTTGCAAGGAGAGTTTTGGGAACAAACATAGCTTTACAGTTTTCATCACTTTCTCTATGTTTATCCTCCCCTCTTGGACTTTGCTTGATCATGTTAGTCTCCGGGTATGCCTGTGGGTTTCCATGTCCTGGAATAACCAAAGGAAAATATATTTCCTGTTAACTTTTTTGCAATAAAGTTCATGACCATGTGACTGAGAACAAATGGATTTTGGAGAGAGTTTCTTCTGATTATATACTCAACACACGCAACAGGCTGGTAGGATCATGTAAGGGTTATAGATTGTGTAGGGCTAATGAAAAATTGTTGGCATTTGATATTTTCTAGAGAGTTTTTTGAATACTATTTAAAGCTCACTTTTCAGAACATTTCAGTATATTTGGATTGATTTGTACATTTAAAGATTTACATATTTACATTTTTATTTTATGTAGACTACCTATTGGATAACAATATAAGTAATTTTTGCCTAATCTTATCCTAATATGTGCATTCTTTTTTTTTTTTTTTAAAGATTTTATTTATTTATTTGACAGACAGAGATCACAAGTAGGCAGAGAGGCAGGCAGAGAGAGAGAGAGAGAGAGGAGGAAGCAGGCTCTCCGCGGAGCAGACAGCCCGATGCGGGGATCGATCCCAGGACCCTGGGATCATGACCTGAGCTGAAAGCAGAGGCCTCAACCCACTGAGCCACCCAGGCGCCCCTAATATGTGCATTCTTGAATGCATTGAAACCATGGAGGAAAAAAAAAAGTTTTATGGCATCCTTCCCAATAGCCTTTTTGATGTATTTAGACTCACCTTTGCATTTACAGTGACTCTTCCAGGAAAGTTAAGTTACTCTAGAAATGGCTTCTAGCCTTGATTCCAGATTTTCAGTGCTGGTGATTTTAAACATGTTCTTAGCTTTGATGCTGCCATTCTCTGCTAACTTCTAAGAAAAATGATATACTTTCAATGTAGTTTTCCGGTTTGTAGTTATTAGAAAAATTGGGAAAAGACAAATGAACATCAGAAGAGGGAAGGGTTAGGGGCGCCTGGGTGGCTCAGTGGGTTAAAGCCTCTGCCTTCGGCTCAGGTCATGATCCCAGGGTCCTGGGATCGAGCCCCGCATCAGGCTGTCTGCTCTGCGGAGAGCCTGCTTCCTCCTCTCTCTCTCTCTGCCTGCCTTTCTGCCTACTTGTGATCTCTGTCTGTCAAATAAATAAATAAAATCTTTAAAAAAAAAAATAAAAAAATAAAAAAAAAAGAAGAGGGAAGGGTTAATAATTTGCTTGTTTGTAATCACGTCTAACTTAGCCTCTTGTACAGTTCCCAGATATTTTTCCTTGTACTTGCCAAGTACAAAAACAAAATGCAGAGAACATCTTCAAACAAGGCTTTAAAACACAGCCTTAAGATAACAGCAATACAAGGCTCATTTTTAGACCAAACTGGTTAAAAAAAAAATTACAATCACTACTCACTGAATGTTCTAAATGTATCTGAAAAACTCACCAGGGGCTCTGAATAGTCATAGACGTCCTGGTGCCATCATTTGTGATAGATATTCTTGACAGCAGTGTTATTCCCCCTTAATGGGCTGATGTGGGTGAACTAGGGTCTTGAGACTCTGAGAAGTGAGTGTTCTTGGATTATGGGCCTCGATACATCTGGAAAGCCCCTCTTAGGTCCTTTGCAGAGCTTTTATCATTATATCGAAAGAACTTTCAAGGCCTCCAGGTTAGCACACAGGCTTTTCATCTCCTAGGGAGGTTTCACTTACATTCCCCTTTGTTGACGACTAAGGAAAAGGCAAACATCTAATTTAAGTCCTAATTTGCTGATTTTTTTTTTTTACTCCCTAATTGGTATTTAACTCTCATACCTGTCTTAATCTGTAAACTATGCATAATCATTTTGATTCATTTTTGTGGGGAGTAGAAATCTGGACTAAATTATTATATTTCCATGAAATGTCACTAATAGTTTCAAATCCATGAACTTAGACAGGGAGCGAGGAAATGTGAAATGCAGCCTGTGGTTTTCTCATTAAATGGCATTGTGTGTTGCAAACATTGTTTAGAGCTTCATTTTGTTTAATATGGGTGTGTGATTTCTGGACACAGAGGGTTGTTTAAAAAGGTAGGAAATGTGCCCTGTGAGTCCCTTTGCTTAAGATGACAGGATTAATATTAATGGAGCGCTACACACAGGTGTAGAGCTGTAGGGTTTTAGAGCTCTGTATTCCACTCCTGAAAACGAGTCAATTCTAAAACCTCTGCTTAATCAGACCCACCACGGACAACTCAGATGATGATTTCACAGCTGGTACCACAGCACAGATTTTCCTACAGCATCTCTCACCCTCTCCCCTTCCCTCTTAATCCCTTTTTACCTTTTCCTCCTGGAAGGACCTGGCCTTATTCAAAATGGAGAGAGAATGTTCCATTTCAGAAAGAAATGAAAATGCGTCTGTTGCCATTGCAACAGATAAGCAACCAGACAACTCTTTTCAACCAGGAGGGATTTTAGGCCTTCTTCCCTTTAATAAGGAGCAAGGTCACTGTTTCAGTGTTTTTAAATTTGGGACACCCCCATTGGCTCTCTCTCATCTGATCAAGGAAATTTCTGAACAGGAGGACAGCTCAGTCTGGTAAAACAACTAACACAAAACTGTTGAGAGACTGTTGGGTTTCCTTCTAATGAGCAGAAGGCAGATAGATGAACCAAGGCCGAGGTGTCGGGGAATATTCGCCACACAGGTGATCATCCTCTCTGCGTTTACTGCTGTATCATCGTGCTGGCCTCGGGAGTGTGAGGGTAAAATGAACACCCCACTTCTGCCTCTCTTCCCTTCCAACGACTCTCCTCTGCTGTGTCCCCATAGGACAGGCTGTCACAGACGCTTAATTGCGGTTAGAGCAGCAAGTATCAAACTGGAGATTTTAACTATCCTGATTCCTAGGCCCCAGCCAGGCCAATTAAATTAGACTCTGAAGAATATCAGCATTAAAAAAAAAAAAATTAAGGAACTCGAACGTGCAGCCAAGTTTGAGAACCAGTGGGCTAATCCGCGCAAGCCCGAGAAGGAATTAGCGTGGCATCTGACAAAGAGGTGAAGCTCTACCCCGCCCCCTCCCAAGGATACTTAGGAGACCGTTGTTGCTGCAAAGAGGAGAAAGGGAAGAAAGAGAAAAGGAAGGAAGACAAAGTTGCATGCTTCCTGTCTTTCTCCAAGTCAACTGGAGTCTCCCACTGTGGGAACAGAGGCTTGCACCTGCTTCTGGGGTGTGGTTGGTCCGCAGGTCTGGGGGACTGGACTGGGCGGGGTGGGGTGACTGGCGGTAACCACCTAGCGGCGCATCAATAGCCCCAGGCGTGGGCCGTGTGCCCCCAGAGAAGGCGGCGCCTGGGGGTGGTGGAGAGCAATTTGGGGGCGCAAAAGGAAGCTGGTTCGGGCGCAGGTGGCGCTCGCAGCCCCAACCGACAGTTCAGCCAATCGCGGACGCAAGCGCAGCCTGGTGGCGGCGGCGGTAACGGGGCGCAGGGTTCTGGCAGGAGCCAGCGGAGGCAAAGGCGGCGCCAACCGAGAGCTGCGCACCGGCTGGAGTGAGACCCGGTGGCGCGAGGCGGGAGCGAGAGCTCGGCGCCCGGGTGTTGCCCGGCAGAGCGAGGCGAACTTAGCATGGGGAAGAAGTGGAGGGATGCGGCGGAGGTGGAGCGGGGCTGCTCTGACCGCGACGACAACGCGGAGAGCCGCAGGCGCAGCCGGAGCGCCAGCCGGGGCAGGTTTGCCGAGTCGTGGAAAAGGTTAAGTTCCAAGCAGGGATCCACCAAGCGCTCGGGACTCCCATCGCAGCAGACGCCGGTGAGTGGCCCGGAGAGAACCCCTGCGTCTCTTGCTCCCTCCGCCCGCGACTCGAGCCCTTTCCATGGTGCTGAACTTGCCTCCTTAGGGGCTCGAGCCTGGGAACTTGTGGAGCGTCTTCTAACGAAAGTGTCGGGGGCTGTGAGGAGGGGCAAGAAGGAACGACTTCCCTTTCTTCAGCGAGGGGAGGGTCTCCTGACGTCTGGGGTGTCTTTGCAAAAATGGAGAAAATGTTCGAGAGGCGAGGGGCTCACTGGCAGATCGTTGGAGTTTCGCAATTAGCAGAGCGTGCGAGATGTTGCTGAGTGTATTGTTGTGACTCCTGTGCGTCCCGAGGGTCTGTCTGTGCGGCTTGTTCGAAGACACTGGGCATCGGCTGAATGAGGGCGGAATAGGAAGGGCATGCCATTTTTCACTCTCTTAACACTTGCTCTTTTTCATCCCACACCCCCACTATGTTAATGGGTGCGTTTAATTGTTTGCAGAATGTTATTTGCATGCAGAGAATAGCAAGAATATCCCAGGTGCTTAGAATCCTCCTGTTAACATACACAGCGTTCAGAAAACAGTTTTCCCATGCGTCAGCTCCTCTTCAATGTCTAATTAGAGCGATATAAAGCACTCAAGTGAAATTAATATAGGCATCGTATGTGTGTACAGAAGTACAGTTGATAAAAAACTTTAGCTGCATATGCATTTTTAGGATTTAAATATTACCTGTTTTCCTTTAGCCTAGAGGGAAAGAACTCTGTTCCAGAAGAGGGCAGAGAGCCCTCCTGTTGCTCCTAGGGAGCAAGGGTACAGCACTTCAACTTTGGAGACATCATTAAGAACATCAGCGTGTGTGTGTGCTGGTGTGTGTACCTATGCCTTACATTCAGAAGAGTTGATGGCAGATATTATATAGAGGAGAAACAATTAATTTTTTAAAAGGGAGGTACAAAAGCATTGTATCTCATAGCATGGATAATGGTACCTTCTTCTGTTTTCAAGAGTTCATCAATAAAGGATAAAAATCTGTGAAAAGCAGGACGTTTAAAACATTACTTCAACAGAATGAAATATAAACATGTAAAATTTTTGGTATGTTTATTTTGTTTGCTTGTTCACAAAAACTAGCAGAAAAATATTACTAAATTTGAAATATTTTTTTCCTGATATTTAGTGTTGTCGGTAAGTTTTTTTTTTAATCTAAAGATGGATAGAGTACACTTAAAATGTAATTAATTTTATTTCAGGCATTGCAATATCATTTTTAAATAAAGGTGAATTTAATATTTTAAGAAGGAGAATATTATTCTGAAGATAGGAATGATGACTTCTGGTTTTCATCAATTATGTGAACTAAGAATTTTATTCCTTTTAATAGAAAGTATTATTCTAAATAACTTCTTATATTGCTCCTTTGATTCTGTTCAACAGGTGTGGTAGAGTCTCAGGAATGTATAAAATCTTCATAGAACCATAGGTTAGGCTCAGTAACTTAAGGTCTGTTATTTAGAATAAAAATACAAGAAGAGAGGGAGGACGTAATAGGATACCATGACAACAGGAGGCATCTGGAAAAGTAACTGTGTCCTCCTGCTTACTAAGGGTGATGATGGTGCTATATTTCTCTGTAGTACTTGTTAATTGAAACATTAGTAATTCAGTTAAAAACTGGTTATGGCAAACGCCTGTGCTTATTCTCACATTGCATGACCTGTTTGATACCGATTTTGTTCTAAAAACCTAGGAAGAGCTCCTAGTCATGATTTGAATTATCAGAATTTTTAAAACAAAGATAATGAAGTTTTGTAAATTTTAGAGCTGGGATGGTGGTTTTTAATCAAGGTTTGATTTCATTAGTTGTTAACGAAGACTTTTTCTTCATCTGTAAGTGATACACCCAACTTACTTATGCAAACAAGAGGGAGGAAATAATAAGGCTTGCAACAAACATGCTGACAAAAGTTTTTAATCTTCAAGGTAAGATTTTTTTCTGCCTCTTAAGGTGAGCTGGTGCTGTTTTCAACTTTCATTGTATCTTATGCAAAAAAAAAAAAAAAAGCTTAAATGACAGATTAAAGGAAGTGATTGAAGCAGTTAATATAATTAATGCTACTTTTTATTTATTCTTCTGAATAAATAAGATATTCTGTGATGTGACTCTGGATTTTATTCATTTTGTGTTGTAGTCAGAAATATTGTGGCATCATTGTGATAAAAATCATAGAAGAATTTTTTCTTTCTTTGAAGACAAGTAGATAAGTGTAGAAAAAGGTAGTTAGTAATAAAACATGGGAATGTTCTTAGATCCTTCTTTCTTCTTTCTTTTGAGAATGTGAAATGATTATGTAGTTGTTTTATTGATGTGGCCTCTGTTACTCTCTTTTCTGCTATAGTTAGAGTCTTGAAATCACTTCCAGTTAGTTATTCCCAGGGAACGATGACAGTCCATGACTCTGTCCCCAGGGGGAATGATTACATTAGTTTTCATTTTCACTAACAACAAAGCATGAATACATCATAGATAATGGGGGAGATTTTCTTCAGCAAGTCTGCCATGTTCTTGATTATCCAGAAATACTTTCCTGCTATGGTCTGAGTCATGGTATTTTTATGTGTCAAGGGTAGGGGAGGTCTGTTGGAATCAACCTTGGTAATTAGATTTCCTGTCTACTTATCACTAGATATGTTGGGGTTTTCTTAGAGACAGCTTAGAGGTTGGGCTGGCCCCATTATTTTGATGCCAGTATGAGAAATCAGAAAGTCACATTTCTGGCAGTCTTGGTCTAGGGATATTCTTTGTGGACTGTGGCAGGCCCACGGCAGGGCAGCGTGTGCTCTCCTCGCCCTAGCTCCCTGGGGTCTGCTTCTATTCTGGCACAGGCAGAAGCAGTCCTACTCTGTGCCCTGGTAAGAGGAAGGGGAAGCTGTTCTGGGTCCTGATAGTGGTATTTAAAGGCCACGTTTTCAAGTTCTGGGCCACAAGAGTAGATGTGTCCAACACATCAATCCTTGTTGATTTGAAAAGATTTTTTTCCCAAGCAACTTTCTTCTTTCCCCTTATTTTTAGGCTTCGTAGTTGATAATGCACCGTTTGATTCAGTAATCTACAATACTCAGATTATACCCCAAATCATAAAATTCTGATAAAGTGAAGTAGGATTTAATCATAGTCATTCCTTGGAATTTGTTCTTCTCTGACCGTGGGTCATAGGATATTTTTTAAAATCTGAAAATGGGGTGTTTTTTCAGTAAACTAATAAAGAAGTTTGGTATCAGTTTTATAGTTATATCAATGTAAAAGTTACATATTTGCATTGTGGATACGAAATTAGGTTTCTGGACATTAATATTTTACATAATGCCACTGTTAAATTGCTCCGGAGGCATAAAAGGATTTTAAACCTTCTTTGCCTCTATTCGATACTATCTGGATCTCATATTTGTCCTTGAAGTATTGTTCTTATTGTTCCTGTTACTTGTTTTAATCCTACCCACATAAAAATACATGGGAAATCCATTGAAAGGGGATTCAGCAAGTGCTATCCCGTGTTAGGAATACCACATGTTTGCCTCAGCCTGTAGTGTTTTTAATTTTGAAAGGTGATTTCCTCCTCTAGTCCCACAACTATTTCAGGGCTTCTTTTCAAACAGATGCAGATTTCATTTAATCTCCAAGTAAGCTCTGTGTAAAGGGGGGGGGGGAGTATTCTGAGGGAGTAAAATGGTCGAGTTGTAATTAGAGTTGTTTTTCAACCTTAGATGGCACGCTTGCTTCCACTAATGCTATAATTACCCTTATCAGCAGGTGCCAACCACAGAACATCACGCCTTGTGCAGAGAAGTGGGCAGCTGAGAGTGTATAGAAACAGCAGCCCTGCAAAGTAGACGAGTCCAGTACAGCTGGGTACCAAGTTGTGTCTTCCTACAGCTGTGTGAGAGGCGATGTGGGCAGGGAGGGATTCCAGGAACAAATCTGCTTCCCTTCCTCGGGCTGACTTGTCCCTTCTCGGCCTAGGAAGTGACTTCCGGTTATTCCTGCCAAAAGCTGGGTCCTTCAGGGTCTTATAATAAATGAGGGAAAGCTGAGTCAAAGGCAGGGCTAAAGTGAGAAAAACCCTTCTCCCAACCAGTTGGTCTTTTGAGGTTGATGTGGATGGTAATTCTGGTGATGGCTGTAGCAGAAACAGCAGCAAGTTGGTGAAAAGGATCCTCGCTCCCTTTTCAGTGTTCTGATACGTGAGGACAGTGTCGTTAAACCCTTAATGGTTTGTTCTTGTTAGGTACGCAAAGGGCTCTCCTGGTAAAATCAGAATGAATCCCCTGCAGGGCTAGTCCATTACTGTGTAACTGTTTCTTGACAGGTTGATTTTTGTCTGCTTTTTACTCACTGTGTTGAAAAAATGATAATAATTAAAAAAAGGGACAATGTTGTATCACTCAGGAGTACAGATGTATTTTCTTATTATTGTGAATTTTTGATGGGGAAAAACACCATTTTCTGATAGTGGCTTATTTTATTGGTCACAGTGAACAGTGAAATAAATTTAGTTTCATCTTTAATTTGAGGACCACAAATATATTAGATGGCTAGTGAGTAATTCAAATATTTTAAGTTCTGAGGAAGAAAAGACCCTTGTATAGTGATGGTTAAATGTGTTTTCAATTATTCCAAAATATATTAGAACAGTTCTTCCTGCCATTATTTATTGAGATCTTGAAAAAGCAATTGAATCATTAAAAATCATTTATAAATAGTAGCAACACATTATAGTCATTTGTCTCAGCCAGCTGTGATGGTCTGTGCATTGGCTTTACTTGTTGTTTCTTTCCTTGGCAAAACCCAGAGAGGACTCATGGAGCAAAAATGCAAGGATGATGGAGAACAGCACTGAAGCAAACTTTAATTCATCTGATAGTCACTGAGTACCTAGGAAGTGTTAGGCAGCCTAGTAGGTACTGAACAACTTTCCTAATAGAACTGATGTCTTCATGCAAGACAAAGCAACCAGACAGAGATGTACGAAGTCTGCTTTGTGGTCAGAATACAATAGAGAGAAAGTTACAGTAGTGAATGCCTGTTAAGTGATGGTGATGAGGAATGAAGGTAAAAAGCATCCTCCACTTGACGCCTGATTCTCAAAAGATGAGGAAGCAGAAGAGTTGTGTGGATTTGGCAATTTGGAACCAGGGCAGTCATTTTCAGCTACTCATGAGAGTGGATACCTGAATGCAGTGAGTGGAAGTCAAGGCAGATGAGACAGAGAAGCAACCGCATCAAGGACAAACACACTGTCAAGTACTTAGTACTTTCCAGGCACTCTCCAGGCACAGCACCTAACTTACTACACATTGCCTGACTTCAGCTAAAATGTAAGCTCCACAAAGGTAGGGATCTTTGGTTCACTAATTTATCCAGATGCCTTGAGCAGTGCCTGGTGTATAGCTGGCCCTCAAATGTTTGTTCAATGAATGAATTGACCAATTAATAAATACATTAATAGATAGGATTTTCTCATTAATACGAGGTAGACGTTAAGTCCTTGGCTATGAGAGCAAAGAGAAACAGGCAGAAGCATTTTCTTTCCTTTTTCTTGTGTGGCAAGATGGGAGAGACTCAAACATGTTTATTTGTTGGAGGAAGAACCTATTAAAGGGTTTAAACAAGTAGGAAGAAAGAAGAGTAGTCAAACTAAGCCATAGCCTTGGAGGAGTTGGGATTTGTTTTACGTGAGAGTTGAAGACCTATTTTTTGCTAGTTTTCAATCCTGGTTCTGTCCTCTCTTTGTCTTACAAACTTGCCTGGTGGACACTGGATCTGATTGCTTATTCTTAATTTTTTATTTTTTTAATAAACATATAATATTATTAGCCCCAGGGGTACAGGTCTGTGAATCGCCAGGTTTACACACTTCACAGCACTCACCATAGCCTGATTGCTTATTCTTTTGCAGGTTTTACTTAATACATATTTAGTCTATAATGTTGGTAAATTAATTCACAAGTTATGCAAAACATGTGCATTTTTAAGAAAACTTTTGTTTGTAATTCAAAGATTGCTGAAATATAACTTTTTATCTCACTTTGATCTCTCTAAATACCTCAAGGAATGTGGGAAAATTCTCAGGCAGATTTCAAAAGGTGGGAATTACTACTTTAGCTCTTCTGAAGATAGTTATCTAAGTTCAGAGTTGACACATCGAACTGCAAATTCATGCATTCAATGTCATGAGATTGCATGTTCATTACAAATAACTCTCTAGAATGCCAGAACTTCAACCCCAAACTAGTCACACAAAAAGGAATACATTCATGCCAGGTTTTTGTTCACACTGAAGGTTGATTTTTCTAGGACTTCCTTGGGAATGGACTTTACAACAGTGAGATTAGGAGGGGAGGGCTCTAACGATAAGCGTTCTTAGGAGGCTCAGTTTGAATGCACGTCATCTCTACTTTGGGAGTTGTATGGAAAATCCAAATTGATCTTGAGAATAATATGGTGCTTTGAAATCAAACAGATCTAGATTGGAATCTTGGCTTTGTCTGTTATTAGCTGTGTGGCCTTAGGTGAATTATATTTGTCTCTTTTCTCCTGAATTCTATCAGGAGAATTCCTTCTTCCTTTCCCACCAAGTGTCAAATTCACTCAAGTCTTTGTCTTCTTTTTATATAAAGAAAAAATATTTATTTATTTTTATTTAAAACTTAAATTGTCTGAAAATAGGAAAAAATAGAAAAATCATAGAAAATATTATGAAAAGGATCTACATACTCATAATACATATTAAACCAAGATTAATAATTTGGCATATTTTCTTCATGTCTTTAAAAAGAAGTAAAATGTTATAGGCACATTTAAAATACTCCCCTACCATTCTCCTGATTCCTTCTCCAAAGGTAAGAAATATTCTGAACTTGGGGCGCCTAGGTGGTTCAGTGGGTTAAGCCTCTGCCTTCAGCTCAGGTCATGGTCTCAGGGTCCTGGGATGGAGCCCCACATCGTACTGTCTGCTCAACGGGGAGCCTGTTTTCCTCTCTTTCTCTGCCTGCCTCCCTGCCTACTTGTGATCTCTCTCTCTCTGTGTCAAATAAATAAATAAAATCTTAAAAAAAGAGAAATATTATGAACTTGAAGTTCATTTTCTCATATAGTTTTTTAGATAACTCTAGTCTATATTTATATACTCATAAAATGTGTAAATAGTATGGTTCTATGTGTTTAAAATTTTACATGCATTGTGAGACATACTCTTTTGCAATTTGCTTTTTTCACTCAACATTATATTTTTGGAGATATATGGTTATATGTAAATGTTGCAAATTATTTTAGTGTATGTTTATATCACACATAGTTTATTCATTTCTCTACAATAAAAAGTTTAGTTTTTTTTTCTTTTTCCTTTTTTTTTTGCGGTTACAAACAATATTTAGTTAACATCTTTGTACTTGTCGGTTCTTGCAAATATTTTTTTTTAATTTTTAATTTTTAATTTTTTATAAACATATATTTTTATCCCCAGGGGTACAGGTCTGTGAATCACCAAGTTTACACACTTCACAGCACTCACCAAAGCACATACCCTCCCCAATGTCCATAATCCCACCCCCTTCTCCCAACCTCCCTCCCCCCAGCAACCCTCAGTTTGTTTTGGGAGATTAAGAGTCACTTATGGTTTGTCTCCCTCCCAATTCCATCTTGTTTCATTGATTCTTCTTCTACCCACTTAAGCCCCCCAAATATTTTTTGACAAGGTAAAAATTCAGGAACTGACCTTGCTTTTTGGAAGACGTAAGGACCAGGGCTTCCTTTGTAGTTGTTTTGCACCAGAGAAATATCAAGCTTGTCTATGTTATAAATCCTAACCTCTGAACAGAGTCAAAATTTGCAAGGGGCTGAAAGGTAGTGACGCTGGCCTTCTGCTTTGAGATTATATTGGCATTCAAATCAGACAGACTTGATTTTAAGTCTGTCTCAGGTCATTAACTGATTTTGCAACTTAACCTTTCTTGTCTTCGTACCTTTTTCATAAAATGAGTACGGTAATCCCTGTCTCCAGGATGAATTGTGAAAGTTAAATGTATTGTGTAGCTAGTGCAGTGCCTGGCAAGAGATACTTGCTAAATGGTAATAGTTACCTAACTCTTGGAATTAACTAGAGGTGTTACATCAAATACCAAAAGGAAAAGTTGCCTTTGCTTGATGGGGAAGTGTTGTTTGTGGTCTTCAGTTCTTTTGAGTTTAGAATGTTGTTGGTTACAGCCAAGATGTAATAAAAGGCTAATGATTATATTGAGCTTCTTGTTTTGAAAGTATTGTAGAAAATAAAATCAGCTTGTTTTCTCCAAGATGTTTATTTTCCACAGTAGGCCTGAAATGTGTGTTACTCTGTGTTTTTACTGAAGGTGAATTTGTTGACTTTTTTAGAGATAAAATGTGAAATTTCTACCATACTGAAAAATATAAGATACTCTTTGCTTTTGGTATTTTTACTATTGGGCTCTGTATCATTGGATTTTGAAATAAATTATGGTGACCAAATTATTCTCTTCATGAACCTCAAGACCTTTGGGAAAGGATGTTTTAGAATCCTTTTATTAAGGAAAATTCAACCATGTACAATAGGAGAGGAAATAGTATAATTACCACATACACCCATAATCCAGCTTCAACAATTACCAAATCATGACAGTTTTGCTTCATTTGTAACTCTGTTTTCTTTTCTTCCCTCTGCACTAGATTGTTTTCAGGCAAATCTGGATGTCATATTTCTTCTAAAAAGTATCTGAAAGATAAGGATTCCTTATTAAAACAAAACTATAACACTGTTATAAAATGTAAACAAATTAGTAGTTTCCTAATACCCACATATATTAAGATCACATTTCATTAGTGATCTCATAATTCTGTTTCTTATGCACAGTTTGTCTGAATCAGAATACAGTTATAATTGGCACATTACAGTTGTTTCATTTTTCATCTGTTACGTTTCTCTTCCTGATCTCCTTTTTTTTTTCTGTTGAAGATCATTTGTCAAATAAATTTGTTTGTCCTGTAGATTTTCTTACATTCTGTATTCTGCTAAATACCTCCCTGTGGTGTCATCTTACATGTTCCTCTGTCCCTTGTATTTCTATGATTTGACAGTTTGACCTGGAATCTAGATCAGTTTTGATTTTTTCCATATAGGTATTCTGTTTGCCTCTCATTTCAGATGTTAGCTACCATTATTGATCATCACCTAGAGTAGGGGTTGGCAAATACTTTATGCAGAGGACCAAAGAGTAAATGTTTCAGGTTTCACACATCATAACGTCTCTTACAACTACTCATCTCTGCTGTTATTGTTTAAAAGCAGCCACAGGCATTGTGTAAGTAAATGGGCGTGGCTGTGTTCCAATATCACTTTATTAATAAAACACTGAAATCAGAATTTCATATAATTATTTATGCCACGAATATTATTCTTTTGATTTTCTTAATCACTTGAAAATGAAAAAAATAGTTCTTAGCTCACAGGTTAAGAAAAGGGGCAATGGACTGGATCAGGCCCTTGACTAGATTTGACTGATTTCTGGTTAAGATCCATTGTTTTGTCAGGGCTTTGCAAAATGGTGATATTATAGTTCTGTCTTTCCTTTTTCATTTAATAGCTCAAATACCTTTATGAATAGGAACCCCCATCATCAACTATTCCATTATTCCGAGTTATAGTTCATACAGTGAAGTCAAGATAAATGCTTGAGAGAGATAGTTTTTTAAAAGTTGAACCAATAATACTAGGAACTGTGTATCGGCATTGATCTGCAGGTTTATTGTCAGGCCTTAGTCTTTAATTGGGTTATTGTGTTGAGTTAACTATCAGGAAATATTTGGTCTATTTATCATAAAGGTCAATTTAGCTCTCATTAAGAAATAGAATGTGTAAAAATACATTGTCAAGTTATTACTGTATTAAAGTTTTTGCTATCGGTGCTAAAAAGAAAGTCTTGGGCATTGTGTTTGGTTTCTACTGCTGCCATAAAAATTACCACAAATTTAGTGGCTCACAGTAATTGAGTTTATTATCGTACAGTTCTGTAGTTCAGAAGTCTTACATGAATTTCACTAGACAAAAATCAAGGTGTCAGCTGTGTTCATTTCTTGTTTCTAAGGGGAGAATTCATTTACTTGCCTTTTCTAGCTTCTAGAAGATACCCTAGTTCCTTGGGTCCTGCCCTTTGGGTCCTGCCCTTTTTTTTTTTTTTTAAAGATTTTATTTATATATTTGACAGACAGAGATCACAAGTAGGCAGAGAGGCAGGCAGAGGGAGAGAGGGGGAAACAGGCTCTCTGCTGAGCAAGGAGCCCGATGCGGGGCTCCATCCCAGGACTGAGAACATGACCTGAGAGGAAGGCAGAGGCTTAATCCACTGAGCCACCCAGGCGCCCCTGCCCTTTGTTCTTTAAAGTCAGTACAGTTGCATCCCATTGATCCTACTTCAGTCATTCGGCTTTCTTTGACCCTCCCATCTGCTTCCTTCTTTGACTTTTAAGGACTCAAATGATTACATTGGACCCACCTGGATAATCCAGAACAATCTCTTTACTTTAAGGTTAGGCAATTAACAAACTTAATTCCATCTGCAATATTAATTCTTCTTTGCCGTGTAAAGTAACATATTCCTAGATTCTAGGGATTAGGATGTGGACCTCCTTGGGAGGCCATTATTTTGCCTGTCATAGGCAAGGAGATGTTGCTATTCAGTTTGTTAAATCTTTACTGGACAAAATTGCAAAATGGTGTTGAAAGACCTTCTCTAAGCTGCCTTTAAGTTCATGATAAATGCTTATCTCTTTGGAATGAGGTTCTGTGGGCAAACAAAAGAACAGAAGAGATGAAGATTCACTGCTTTTTTTTTTTCCTCCCCCCACCCCCGGCTTTATGAGCTATAATTAACAAAGAAAAATTAGATATATCTGTGGTGTACAGTGTGATGGTTTGATGTAGTATACCTTGTGAAATGATTATAACGATCAAGCTAATTAACATATCCATCACCTCACATAGTCACTGCTTTTTTCTTTGTGTGGTGAGAACAGTTGATAACCATTCTCTTAGTAAATTTCAAAAATACCAGAGTAGTGTTAACTGTAAGCACCCTGCTGCACATTTGATCTCCAGAATTAATTCATTCTGCGTAACCGAAACTTAGATTCTTTTGCTTTCTGAGTGTTGAGTTTATAATTACTGTAGACGTGGAAATTACCTTTCCTACAGTGGATATCCAGTAGATTTGGGAGTACGAATGATTTATTTTGACATACATTTTAATGAGCACCCACTCTGCATAAAACCTCAAATGCTACAGGAGGAAGAGATGTGAATAAAACTTCTGGAAGACTTATGATGGTGGGAGGGATGAAAGTACAATTTGGTGTATAACATGATATAAGCGTATTAAGTATATAGTTAGCAAGTATAGGTAAATGTTGTATTATAACAATTATTCATATTATTAGTATATTAAGATTGACTTAATTATATTATTAGTCTGCTAAAAAGCTTGGTAAGACTGGTCAGATCAGTGAGAAAATCAATTTACTGGACCAATAGTTTTTGATTTGCTGAATTGAAGCTTCCCAGGTAAAATAATTTGGGGGATAGTCTTATTTAATATATTCTTTTTTAAAAAATATTTTATTTATTTATTTGACAGAGATCACAAGTAGGTGGAGAGGCAGGCAGAAAGAGAGGAGGAAGCAGGCTCCCTGCTGAGCAGAGAGCCTGACGCGGGACTCAATCCCAGGGTCTTGGGATCATGACCTGAGCTGAAGGCAGACGCTTTAACCCATTGAGCCACCCAGGTGCCCCTTATTTAATATATTCTATATAGATGTGGCAAACAGCGTTTTTTTTTTTTTTTACTAATTTATAAATGTTTTATTGATTTTTTTCTTCTTAATGAATGAAAATAACCCTCCACTTAAAAGTTTGAATCACAACTACTTTTTAAATAGGACTCTTGCTATTTTTTTCCCTGTTATTTGAAGACATCTGATTTTTTCATATAAGTGCTTGTCTCCTGTACTCAATAGACAATGATTATAACAATAGATAATTATTACAAATTACTGTTAATAGGCAAGAAAGCAGGGTGAATAATTAGCACCAAGTGAGGACACAGTAACAGAGAATGTCTTCAAATGCTAAGGTTAAATAAGGTGAGAAGTTGAGTCTTTCTTTTAAAGATCATGCCTATTTCTTTTTTTAAAAAATATATTGGACATATTGCATAAATTTAAGGGGCATAATTTGTTAATATGATACAAAACAACACAAATTGTGATGTGGAAAACAAAATTACTGGAAATAGAACTGAAGATCAGTTACATTGAAGGAAATATTACATCTTTAAAGCAATACTTTGATAATTTTCTAGAGCACTAGACAGTGATTGCCGAAGCCATATCAAATTGGACAATGAACAATTAAACTATCAAACTTCAGAGAAGCCACAAGCAGGTTGTTTTCTCAGGAACAGTTGTCAAATTTGACATTTGATGGTGATACTGGAAAGTTTTCAAGGTGCTCTGAGGCCTCCAAATTGGGAAGGCAGAGAGCTAAGGAGTGGGGAAAAACTCAGGCCTTGAGTTGTTATCTTCCTGTTAAACATCAGAGAGAGAGAGAGAGACTATAGCATTTATAGCTGGTATTCTTGGGTTGTCGGTATAGGAGTCATTTGTATATCTGGAGAATGTTTTGAGCTTGAAATTTTAGCACATGTTCAAGGTTAGGGAAAAATAAACAGATATATTTGTAGATATACAACTGATGGAGACTCCATGCAAGTGGTTGGGTATTGAAAGCTCAGAAATTCTACAGTTGATTTCTAGTGGTCTCAAAAAAGTACCAGGGAATCAAGGAACAGGAGCTAGAGAAAGTTGAAGACTGGGTCTATAGCAAGACAGAACAAGATAAGGAGAAAAGATTTGGATCTTGACTTAAGATCGAGATATTTTCCTTTGTCATTCCTGACCGAGGGTTTTACTGTAGTTATAGCTATGTGGTGTGTTGTTGGTATTATTATTAATATTAGTTATTATAACTTGTGTAGGTAACCAAGTATAAGGTCATAGGTGTATAAACTCTATTCATTTAATTTTACCTTTGTTGTCTTTATAAAGTCTGTCAAAACAGACGTCCTTTAGGAATTATCGAGTAATAGTCGCAGAAATGGGCTTGATGGACATCTGCTGTCACCAACTCACTGCCCAGAGCAGGTTCCCATTTCAAAGTACTGTTCTCATTCCTTTTGACTTTATATCACCAAGTTATCTCCATGTAAAGACACATTTTGAACACAACAGTTGACTTTAAAATTGCTTTCCTCACTATATGCTAACTAGCTGGAATTTAAATAAAAACTTGGAAAGAAAAAAAATTGCTTTCTTTTGTTCTGAGTTATTGGCAGCCATTTTGTGGGAAATAAATAGGAGTTTTTTTTTTTAAGATTTTATTTATTTATCAGAGAGAGAGAGGGGGAGAGAGCGAGCACAGGCAGACAGAATGGCAGGCAGAGGCAGAGGGAGAAGCAGGCTCCCTGCTGAGCAAGGAGCCCGATTAAATAGGAGTTTTTAAGCATTTGAAATTCTTATCCTGTACCAGCACTAAGTGAAATTAGTTTTCTTTAGAGATAAACAATGATGATTCAAATTACCAGAGCCTGGAACAAAGTGGGAATGATCTGGGTTATAGCTACAAAAAGAGCTTATTGTTTAAGAGGTGCGCCAAGTTATTGGATGTAACAGTAGAATGCACTGGTAACAGTAACTAAAACAAGAGCTTAATTCATGTTGTGAAGACCACATACTCCAAATAAACAGGCTATGAAAAATGAATGCAGAAGGAACCAGTGGTAAATAATGGCTCAGTCCTACTTTTGTCTCATTACCCGTTAAGTACAGTTGGGGGAGGGAACAAGTTTTTTGTTTGTTTGTTTATGTTTTTGTGATCATACCATGCCCTATGCGACTGGTGCCTTTCCGTCCACCAATGGAGACAGACCGGTAGGCTGGTGTGATAACATCATGGTCCTGTATTGATCTCAGCAGTGAGGTAATCCAGAGGATATTGTATTACCGCATAGTTTGTGAATCATACACATTGTAAAACCTTTGGAAGGCTGGGCATTATTTCTTCTTCCTGGGGAAAATGTCTGATTATCAAACATAACCTTAGATGTGATTAAAGTGCAATCTAGTCCTTTGGTTTAGAATCTCCTTTGGGATAAGAATTGCATTTTGTTCATCAGTGTGGTCCCAGGTCTTGCTCAGTGCCTGGAATGTTATGGAAACTTGGTACGTGGGTGCGGAACCTAGGAAAGAGCATAGTGAAAAAGCTCTAGACTTAGGTGTTTCATATCCCGGACAGAAAAAGGATGAAGAAGGGAAGGAACGGGAGCATCATTCTGGTATTTTTTTTTAAAGGTTTTATTTATTTATTTGACAGAGAGAGAGATCACAAGTAGATAGGCAGGCAGAGAGAGAGAGAGGGAAGCAGGCTCCCTGCTGAGCAGAGAGCCCGATGCAGGACTCAATTCCAGGACCCCGAGATCATGACCTGAGTCGAAGGCAGAGGCTTAACCCACTGAGCCACCCAGGAGCCCCTCAATCTGGTATTTTTTAAATACCGGGCACTTAAAGTGATCTCTTATGCAATCTTCTTGACATCTTTCTGATGTAGGCTTTATGCAGATACCCAAAGCACAGATGAAGAAACTAAATTTCAGAGAAGTTAAGTCAGTTTTAACTAGGGTCGCTGGGAAATGGTAGAGATAGATTTCAGAAGCAATCAATCTATAATTTTTTTTAATACCCTGCTAACTTGTGAGTTAGAGATAAAATAATTAAAAGGGCATAAACAAGGTTTATGTACTTCTTTTCTCTCACAAAGGTGATTTGTGGGGGTCTCTTAAAGGTCGTTATGGGGGATGCCTGGGTGGTTCAGTCAGTTAAGAGTCTGCTTTCAGCTTGGGTCGTGATCCCAGGATTCTGGGATGGAGTCCCGCAATGGACTCCCTGCTTCACAGGGAGCATGTTTCTCCCCTTCCTCTGCCTCTTTCTCTGTCTTTCATTAATAAATAAATAAAATTTCTTTATAAATAAATAAATAAATAAATGTCAGTCTGGATGGTGAGACCAAGTCAGGGCAGTAGGGAATAATGAAAGCAATTAAACAACGTTGTTAGCAGCCTTGCAAACAAGCCTAGGTCCAGGAATAAACTATTGAGTGGAAAAAAGAAAAACAGGTAATTCATTTTTGATGCTACTTCTCTCACTGTTGTTGGGTGAGAACAGGGCAATATGTTTGTATTCACATAATTATAAGACTATTCCCTTTATTTTTAATGTGTTGAATTTTTTCGTTATCTTTTAAAATTTTTAAATAAGCTGATATTTGACTATGGGATGCCAATCAAAAGTAGATCTAGAAAACTTGAAATTTGAGTGAAACTTGAGCATAGGATCCTTGTTAAATAGACTTTGTGTGTGCGAGTGTGTGCACGTGGGCAATTTACCATTAGAAAAATGTGACAAGTTAAGAGGTAGGTAAGAGCTTTTACTGAGAGTTTAATTTGAGAGAGTAATTACCTAGGTGTGTCTTGGGGGTCAGAATAAGGTTGGGTCAACATGCTGAGTCTTCAGTATCTTCAGTTATACCAAGGGGGAGCCATTGTCCATAACAGTGACCCTCAGCCAAGATGTACTCAGACATGAGAACGAAGGATTTCTCTTCCGCTTTCCTACTTACTAAGGCAAGGAAGTGCATTAAGCTCAGGAAGAGAGTTGTTCAATAACAATGGGTGAATGAAAATGAGTTGATGACTGACTAGAAAAATCACTTAATTAAAACATGTCTTTTCACAAGCACTCCTCGTTAATCTTACTCTGTGTACACACAGGAAGTATGTGCCTGTATTTTCACAAGCGAGTATATTTAAAATCTAATTAGGACATGCTGACTTTTGCTGCAAATTTAAATAATGACCATAGCATTGAAGAGTTTCCATTTGTTCTTCTCAGGTCTCAGGGATACAGTGTAGGGGTGACTGTGGTCGCACGGAATGTAAGGGAAGGAAAATGTGCGGGCCTCTTCATTTGTTAGCGTGAGAAAAGAGAGGAAATGAACATTTGCTGTATACTCAGCATTTTGTTAGACTTTTTTATATTTATGAAGGTTTTATATTTTATACATGTTATCTCATTTAGTCCACACAACAACCAGCCTGATGAGGTGAGCGTCATTTCCATTTTACCCAATTCCAGCTGTCCCGGAGCTTATATGCTAGTGAGGGCAGACCAGAGAAGCAAATAAATATATATAATTAAATGTCTAGTGATTATAAAGACTATGAGGAAAAAACAAAGCAAGACGGGAGGGTAGAGAATGAGGAGGGGCACTCTTTTAGTTATAGGGAAAGTCTGACTGGTGCTATCAGACAGATGTCAGGATGGAGTGGAAGAAAACTCTGGAGATACCTGGGGAGGAATGTTCCAGGCAGAGAGAAAAAGTTCAAGTGTGCTGAAGCAGAGGAGTGTTTGAGGAACAAGAAGTCCAGAGACACTGGAGCAGGGGAAGCCAGGAGGAGAGGTGAACCTGGGTCCATCTGCCTCCAAATTTGTCTCTGATGTTCCATTTACATCATGAAATGGGGGACATGAAACAACTAGAGAGTGACACAGGAAGTCAAGAACAACACTAGATCTTACAGGAGAAACTGTTCAATATTGTAGAAAATCAGGATGGACAACAAGTTGCTTTGTTGAGGGCAGGAGGACATGGGCTCTTGGGTTTAGGATCTAGGAGAAAGGTCATCGTGGATTTGCACATTCAGCTGCAAAGAACCGTGATGTGGGAATGTTAACAGTCACACATATTGAACGTCATGTGCCAGAAACTGCCCTGTGAAGCTTCTCTATATTGAATAATTTGTTCCTTATAATAACCTCATTGTACCCATTTTAGAGATGAGCAAACTAAGGCACAGAGATACTAAGGAATTTGCACAATGCCCTTGAGTTGAGGTTTGAAATCAGGCTGCCTGGCCCTATATTCTGCACTCTTAAAAAATGGAGGGACTAGAAGAAAATGTGGGGCATTTTTTCTTTTATTCTTCTTTTTTCTTGTTTTCACTCATCACTTTCCTGAAATATGGAGCAGAGGTTGACAGATGGGCTGTTAGGAGGAAAATTTTACTCTGATCCCTGTGAAGAATATAAAAGAAAATTTGGGAGGAAAGATTGGGAGGGTGGTGAAGATACATATTTAGTCAAAGTACTTTCTCATTCTAGTTTCCCTCTGGCAGGGGTGAAAATATGATTAACCAGTGAGGTGCAGTACCGTACGCATAGTGGGTCCTCATTAAAGAGCTTATTAAATCTGCTTTGAAGTGTTCATTATATGAGACTAAGTCAAGAGGCCAGTTACCAAAATGTGGGAGAATTTGAAGATTATAATGCATTCCACGGGTGCGCCAGGGCGAAAAGGAGCCACGAGAGGATATCTTTTTGTTCGTGCCTTTTGTGTTTTTCGCCAAGCGAGACTTTTAGGCTGGTTTCAGTGGCAATTTGGCTGCTGAAATATGCCAGAAGCGTCAGAACAAGTAGTTTCAGATGGGATTTGTCAAGGTCTGTAGAGATAGATACATCCATGAGATAAACAGACCAACCACCACCTATCTACGAATTCTGCAAATAAAACTGTTCATCAAAACGTGTCACTGATTTGAAACAGACACGGCATTAGAAAAAGTTTCCCAAAGCTGCTGGGCTCTGAACACCTGGGTAGGGGTTAAAAAGACAGATTACTGGACTGGCAACACCATGCCTGTGGACACTGTCTTTCCCCGGCAAGGCTGGGAAAACTGTACCCTGAAAAGATCCCCAGGTGATTTAGATGAATTTGGAATGATGACTTTAATAACTTTTACCTGTGCTGGCAGTGCTCCACACCAGCATATATTGGAATCACCTGCAGGGCTTGTTAAGCTCCTCCCCCACATGGGCCCCGCCTTCCCATGGCCCTGCCTTCCCCGTGGACCCCGGTCCGCATGTCCTTCCGCCGGCCCGTTCTTCCCCTGGGCCCCACCTTCCGGTGTTTCTAAATGAACGGACCTGAGGCATGGTTTGAAAATTTGCATTTCAAGCAAGTTCTTCCGTGCTAGAGTTGGTGCTGTTTTAGGCAATGTGCTTTGAGGACTTCTGGTTTATAAGGACATCAGAGTTAGGACACCGGAGGCTGCAGGACAGGTAAGCGACATTATCTTCCTTGAAGGTATGGAAAACTCTACCGTCCAGGATAGAATCATTGATTGCTTAAGAAAAATAATATAGTGAGTAAGGCGACGTTATTGCTCTAAGGTATATCTAATTAGTTTGGTTGTTTTTGGTTTTTGCGAGTTTGTGAATAATGGGCTAACCAAAAGCCTTTGATTGGGTTCTAGATTAAGAATTTTGAAAATAATTTAGTTTCATGGGATTAGAAAGAGTCAAGGTGGGAAGGTAATATTTTATTCAAGAATGAGCTCCGACTTAATGGCAGACCTATAAAAAGGAGATAAGCAGACATTTCTCAAGACAGGAAAAGAAATAGTGAGTTACCTCTGGGATTAGGTCTGGAAATTTCTTTTCCTTAACACTACTAAATGTCTTACAGCTGTGAATACTGTGGTAAATCACTCCGTTTACTTAGATCCCAAATTCTGCTGTGTAAGAAATGCTAAACTACTAGGAATAAATTGAGGAAGCTCTTCACGACAAAACCTGTGGTAGAGTCAAGAATGGGGAGGTAATTTGTGGGGCCCAGTGCAAAATGAAAACGCACCGCCCCTGTTCAGAAACTGTTAGGATTTCAAGACAGCAGTTCCAGCACATTAAAAAAGCCTGGGCCCTGTGTAGCTAAACAGGTCTCTGGCCCGTGAAGCCAGCTCTGGGTTAATCAAAGCGATTCAAAAGATCTGGAGTCACATTTGAATTCTGACCCTGACACTCTGTATCGTGATGAGCGACTTGCTTTTGCTGCTCAGTTTCTTGATATGCGCAGTTTGCTAACTAATCCTTCCTTTGAAAACTCAGGAAAAATAATCCATGAAAGCCTCTGGTTGTGCATAGCATAGGGCAGACAGCAATTAAAACAAAACAAAACAAAGCCTAGGACAAAAGCATTGGCAGGGCTGGAGAGCTGACTGCTCTCCCCACTGTCTTTGGGTCATTTCTTACTGCCTTCTAAAGCCAACTTGTTGAAGAGATATTTGTTGATTGCTTATAAAGTGCGATGCAGTGTCCTAGGGGCTGGGCTCACCCTGTCCTTGTGTAGGTCACAATCTAGTGAGAGATGCAGCCAACATCTGTGAGACACAAAATGCGGGGAAAGGAAATCACTGGCACGAGGTATATGATTTTGGAGCAAGGCAAGGAAAGTTTCCCAGAAGAGGGACTTAAATTGCTACCGACCTCACGTAGAGGAAAGTTCAGTTTGGGTAGCAGCATTCTAGGTGGAGAGGACAGCCTTTTAAGCAGGAGGGCCTGCAACGTGTTTGAGGGACTAAGAGGAGTCCAGTAGGCTACAGCCAGAGAATGGGGTAAAGAGTGCCAGGATCTTGGGGGGATCTTGGGGCCAGATCTGTAGCCCTTTGTGGGTCAGCGGAAGAAGTCTAGGTTTTATTCTAAGTGCGAAGGGAGACCACTGAGAAAGAGTTCTGAGCAGGGAAATGATGTGAGAGGACAGCTTTTGCTAAATCTGGTTTTGGATGGTTTGTAGAGAATAGTTCAGAGGGACATAGGAGTAAGTCAGAGGCTGTTTTGGGAAAACATGGTAAGAAATGCTCTGGGGCACCTGGGTGGTATAGTCTGTTAAGCATTGTTGGCTCAGGTCATGATCTCAGGGTCCTGGGATGGAGCCTGGCATCGGCCTCCCTGCTCAGTGGGTGGTGTGCTTGTCTCTCTCCTTCTGCCACTCCTCTGGTGCTTTCGCTCTCTCTCTCTCTCTCAAATCTTAAAAAAAAAAAAGTGCTCATGGCCTGGACCAGGTTGGTGGCAATAGTGATGGGAAGAAAGGGACTTTCTATTTTGGTGGTGGAAGCAATAGGGTCTGCAGCTGGGATGCATGATAGCCGTGGTATCTCTATGAACATTGGTGACAAGTCCGGGGAGAGACCAGAGTTAGAGATCCCTTAGATGTTCCCAGTTTATGGATTGTATTAAAGGCCTGGGAAAGAAAGGTTGTTAATTAAGATGGCTGTGCCCAGAGCTAGGAGGGGGCTTAGGAAAAGCCCCTGTGGGCTTATTTAGTAGAAGGGCTATTGAGGGAAACAAAGAACTAGAGATGCACACAGGTAATTATGTCCCAGCGGCCTGGAGAGGAGTGTCCTTCAGGAGGAAAGTGACTAAGAGGGTTGAATAGCAAGAAAAAGGACACTTAACATTCTCCTGTCCTCCGCAGTTCAGATTCGTGGTGTATTTGCTCAGAGCCGTTTCATTGCAGGAACCAAAGCTAGATGGGAGTGGGCTGAGGAGTGAGGTGAAGCGGTGGAGATGGCGTGTGTACTCGGTGTTCTGAGAAGTTGAATGTACCAGGGCAGAAAAATAGTCTGGACCCCTGGGGGGCATATGCGGTCACGGTGCTTCCTTTTTGTCTTTGAAGACGAACAGTACCACAGCGTGTTTGTGCCCTGATGGGAATGATCCCATACAGGGAGTGGGGATGCTCATGGAGGAGGAGGGACACCTGTAAAACAGGGGACGGACTCTGAGGAGAGGTCGCCAGGGTAAACCTGTCACCGTCCATAACACTGGAAGTAACTGTGCCCTCCCTGCCTTATGGCACGGCTTATATTTGCATTATTTAACCGGTCTTGAATACTTCCTTTCTCGCCCTGCCTTACCCAAGGGGAGGAGAATGTAAAGTACCATCTGTAGGAGTTTACTGCAGTTTTGTCAAGCAGGATAAAATGAGTTTGAACCCAGATCTTAAGACTTGGTAGATGGTTTGCCATAAGGTGCAAAATGACTGTTCCTCGAAAAGGATAAGGATATCCTTGATAAGGATAAGGTTAAGCAAATCAAGACTGAGGGCTGCTGACGCAGAGTGGAAAACAGTGCAGAAGTCTCCTTTCACAGAACATTGTGTGTGGAACCGTCTGTAAGCAGCCGTGTGACTTGCCACGTTGGTAGTCTCTAAGACCTCCTCAAGAGCGCGGGGGACTTCAGCTCTGGACGGGAGGTAAAGAGCAGACCTGGGAAGTTGGAAAACTGTCCGGCTGTGCCCTGTGCGGTAGGGAGCGGTCAGGGTCTGGAAGGCCAGCCGGTCGGATTCCATTCAGCCCCTTCTGGCAGCTTGTCCCAGGTGAGGTGGAAACGTGACCAGATTTGGAGGGAAAGCAGATGAAGGAAGTAGGTTAGTTACGGGAAGGCGTGGTTGATACTTGAATAATTCTAGCCTTTTAAGAAAATTGCACTTTTATGGGTTATGAAATTGGGGGCCGAGGCTAAGTTTAGGAAGAAATAAACTGTCAGATCTAGCAGAGAAACATTGTAAAGTGGATTAGGTGAAACTGTGCCCTTTCTAGAACGTTAATATCCTGAATCATCCTTCTGGGTTTCTTCCGAGTGTGACGTTTCATAGCCCGACAAAGGTATATTGTATGTTGTCTTCTGTTTCTAGGAAAACATAATGTTTTCTGTCTATGGAATTTTAGTAAGGAGCATAAATACTGAAAGAAAGCAAACTTAACCTAGTTTCGTGGTGCCAGGCCTTACTTTGGGGAACCTTTTCTGTAGAGAATGGTGACCCTAAGTCAAGAAAACCAAGGTATGGTTACTTGGAAAATGCCTGATTTCTTCATCGTTTAGGTGGAGGGTTTGCATCTCCTGGATTCTGGTCACATTTCCAGATAGTCTCAAAAGGACACCACTCCTAAGCAAAAGTGGCAAATTTGGATCAGTTCTTAAAGGGCACTTGATAAATAATGGCTATTTAAGGACTTTTTATTTTCCTGGCCATTCTGAATCTTTGCTCTTTAGGGCTAATGTTTTCAGAGTTACCTGTCAGAGTGAAACTGCTACAAACCCTTAGAAGTGATTTTAATGTTCATGAAAGCAAGTTGCTCACAGGGAAACAGTCTCCTCCTGGATCTCTGCGCGGTGAACAAGCCATGGCAGACTGAGACAAAAACGCTTGAAACTGAGCAGACGGAAGAACCGCTGTATGGGGCTCAGCACGGAATGCATCTGCGTTGACTGGACTGAGATTTCAACAGCAGGTTTTGCATTATCCATAGTCCCTCTTAAGGTGGTAATATTGCCTAGGGGAGCGCTTTAGAGGTCCTCGTCTTACTGGGGATGTGTGGTGAGCTGAGAAAGGTTTGAAAATTCTTAAATCTCCAGTGAACACAAAGGTCTGTGAGTTGCTGTAATCAACAGTGTCTTGAAGGTTTCCAGATACTGGGAAGCAGCTATCTGTGTGTCTTAATTATCAGCTGAATAATTTCCCAAAGCTAACTGTTTCTAAGAAACCAAGCATAGCAGTATGACATGAGTTCAGCCAAATGTGTCTCGTTTAGAGTCCCTTTTTAATTTCCGTGGTGATGGAAATGTTTTTGGCTCCTTTAGAAGTCTTTGGAGGAATGCTACTAGAAAAAGCTGACCAATCCCCTTGTCTGTGGAGAGTGAGGGGACAGTGATTTTCAAACTCTGGTGAAACCCTAGGTTTTCATAGACTGTATAGTGGGAATCCTTGGGAAACTGGGCCTGTGGACAAGGAGTCCAACCCTTTGTCACTTGGTTAGTAGTGAACAGAGCTTGAGGGATCTCAAAGGCAGAAGAGTCCCCTGGGTCAAGTGGTGGAAAACTGTTGTCTTCAGTAATGCATTGCCCATGATACAGCATGCTGTCAGTCACACAAGGCCTTGCTTGCCGTGTCTGCTTATAACTGTGTCGATGGTCTGTCTGTCCCATTGTCCTTCTGCACTGATGCTAGGGCTTTTCCTGTTTCCCCTTCGGTATGTTACAATAGTCCTGATTCCTTCATAAGTTGGTGGTTGTGTTATCCTAGCTCTGTGGTACTTGATCCATTTATGACTCCCTTCAGAGTATATTCGACACATTTGCTCTAAACGTTCTACTGAAAGAAGGGAGGAGTTTATATAAGACGAACTTGGTAACAAGCAGGAGGCTCTTTTTTTCTTCTTCTTGACATGTACAAGGGGACGCACAGTTTCCCAAAGCCCAGAGCGGCAGGGATCGCGCTACTGATGCAGAAACTACAAAATCAAAAGGCAGGGAGAGAGGCCTTTCAGGGAGTAACTCTGCACCAGTCACCCATACTTGGCCCAGGTCAACCTGGGGAGTTTCACAGGGCAACTGGCTACTTTGCGGGTAGGGGCTGTCACATAGAACTTACAACAAGCAGCTAGAAGAAGGAAACTGCTCCAGGGCTCTCAGGAATCGAGGGCAGTCCTGGGGCCTGGGTGGACGGATGTATCAGAAATGCACCGAAGAGGTTTCCTGTTCAGCAGTCGGTTGGTGAGCGGGGGAAAAGGGTCCAGGAGGCAGTTGAAGGGAGCAAAGATGGGGTCCTAAAGGCAAGTCTCTGAAGGCTGGATCAGAAGAAATGCATGCTGTATCCTGGACCCCAGATTGGGGAGGTGGTGGGTGGGGGTGGGCGGAACAGCCCTACAGTAGCCATCACAGCCACAGGAAAGCGTATGGCCACTAGGTCAGAGGGCTCCTTCCAGCCTGGATGGGAAGGCACAGTCTCACAGAAGTCATTGATGCCTGGGTGGGAGAAGGCACAGAGATCCTTGTATCAGCAGTGGTCCTTTTTGGCAAAGTGTGAGCAGACAGGGTGGTTGGATTTGTCTTCCATAACTTGGGGGCCATCCTTGGGCAGCAGATATATATATTTTTTATTAACATATAATGTATTAATTGCCCCAGGGGTATAGGTCTGTGAATCATCAGTCTTACACAGTTCACAGCACTCACCATAGCACATACCCTCCCCAAAGTCCATCACCCAGCCACCCGATCCCTGCCCCCTCACCTCCCAGCAACCCTCAGTCTCCTGAGATGAAGAGCCTTTTATGGTTTGTCTCCCTCCTGATCCCATCTTGTTTCATTTTTTTCCCCTTCCTTCCCCCTTTCCACCCAACCCCCTTCCCCCCACCCTGCCCCTCAAATTCCTCATATCAGAGAGATCATATGATAATTATCTTTCTCAGCCTGACTTTTATTTCACTCAGCATAATACCCTCTAGTTCCATCATAGCATTGGAAATGGCAAGATTTTGGGTTTTTATTGATGGGGGCAGCAGGTATTTTTGATAAGAAACCAACTTTCGAGTCTTGGAGGATTTCTCTGCTCTTTGTGAAAGCCTCCCCTGAAAGGACCCCCATGGCCTGGTCCTGGAAAAGGAGGTTCAGTATTGGCTGCCCGCCAACCACGGCCATATGGCCACCCCTGGACCTCCCTGAATGGGGCCTCTGCCCCAGGGAGGAGTGGGAGACTCAGCAGTGGTGGAACGGTTGGTCCCCTTGATCCTGGAGGACCTCCATGAAGAGTGTCTGCATCCATTTCTGTCCGGCTCCTTCCACTCAGCCTGGCGTGGGCGAGGTTCACTGAGGCTGTCTGCAGCAGGAGTTCATTCATCTTCATGGCTATGTAGTATCCCACTGCCTGCACACACTGAACCTTATGTATCCATTCTCCGGAGGGTGGGCATGTGGGTGGATTCCAGTTTGGGGCTGACTTGGGGTCACCAGGCTTTCCGCTGGCCATGGGGGAAGGGCCCAGAAGGCTGGGTGGTCCCATGGGCCTCCCAGCCTCGTTTCCAGTCTCTTCCCACTCTGGTGCCAGGGGCTGCTGCTGATTCTCCATCTTTCCTTTCAGCATTGTGGTGGTGGCAATGGCCGCAGCGGGATTTGGAGGGCAGTAATAGGAAGCTCTTTGAAAGGGGAAAGTGGTCCATAGTGAATATGTTTGCAGCATTTTGTCCTCCGTGTTTTCCTTTGGTCTCGTTTCATCTCTCCTTTGCCTGTCCCCTCCCCACGGGGCTTTGCACCCACATCACCCACCCCGAGATGTCTCCGATCCCTACTCTTCTCCTCATGAAGAGTAATGGGAGTGAAAGAGAGCAGCTCATGTTTCGAAGATTTTCAGCATGGAAACAATGAGCATTTTTATTTAAAACAAGCTGTAGTAGAGCATTTTACATGTCAAATACATAACCAGTTGGTCTGTGATTGGTTGACTAACTAGTACCTTCATGATTGGACAGAGTAGTTTTGCATTTCATTGAATTGGTGAAGCTTTAATGTTCAGAATGTCAGAATTAGACCCAATTTTTGCATCTGAACTCTTGTCTAGGACCATTGTTGTCCTTAGGACTTACAGAACAGAAATGATCAAACTTTTATTATGGGAAGGACATAAGCCAAACTCTGTATATTGGAACTTCTTAATAGTATATTTTAATTTAACTTTTTAATTAAAAAAATTAATTTAATAATTTTAAATTAACTTTTTAATAGTAATTTTAATTTTTTTGTTGGTAAATGGTAACATTTAATGTTATATATGTATATCTTACGTTTTTAATATATATCTTACATTTTTATGGTTTTTTTAAGTATATAGTTTTTTTTATAGTTAATGGCATTAACTATATTCACATGATACCAGAACCTTTAGGAAACATCTTATGTCCTATATTTCTTTTTCTTTTTCTTTTTTTTTTTTTTAAGATTTTATTTATTTATTTGACAGAGACACAGTGAGAGAGGGAACACAAGCAGGCTTCCCATGAAGCAGGGAACCCCATGCGGAACTTGATCCCAGGACACTGGGATCATGACTTGAGCCGAAGGCAGATGTTTAACAACTGAGCCACCCAGGCACCCATGTCCTGGATTTCTGGTTACAAATCTTTTGTGAATGTTTTCTCTTTTGCTATTACTTATTTATAACAATCTAAGCACATTCAGATTTGTAGCCAAAAGAAATTAACTGGTTTGATACCTTTTTTCCCCCTTCAGTTTGCTTAGAAATAAATTCTCTGAGAATTGAATTCCTCAGACCAAAAAGAAGCCAACCAGTTTGCAAACAAAAACACCACTAGAAAATATGATGTATTCTATATACCTTAACTTCTCAACCTTGAAACCTTGAACAGTCATTTGACTTCTGGGTCCTTGGGTGGGGAAATGCTCTTTAACAGAAGTCAGAACAAAGATCCACATCTTACTATCATTATGATTAAATCCTATCAAGAAGGCCTTTTGTTTATTAGTCCAGAAAGTTATTATGGAAGAAAAATTGCCCTAGGAAGTAGAGGGTGTGTAAGGATGAACAAAACCTTTAAAGTAAAACCCAGCATTATCCATTTTATGAGTGTTTTTCAGTTTTATTTTCCTTAGGTTTGCATCTGTGTGTTTTCAAAGATTTCCTCTCTAAGTTAATATCCTTGCAATGAAATGTTAATATTTTCTAGGTGCCTTATGGCTTTTAAAGTACTTATGCACACAAATGGCATTGTTAGAGCCTTTCAGGGATCCCTTTCAATCGGGGAGTAGAGTCCATTCTCTGTGGACTTTGATAGGTTGAGAGCTTTCACTTTCATTAGTGGAGAGTGATTAGTTCCTGTCCACTCTGGACCTTTTTTCCTTTCCAACACATGAATACCCTAGATACGGTTGGCTCGGGTGGTCGTGAGGGTCCCGCCAACACCTGGTGGTTGGGGCAGGTGTGAGACCTAAAGCCTAGGCAGAGGCTCCCTTTTTGGAAGGTGAGCGAACACGCTGGTGGCCACATGCCTTGCTCTCAACAGAAGCGAGTCTTGATGGGACTGTATCTGCTGAGAATCGCCGAGCTTCCAGCCTCCTCAGTCTAGAATTGCCTCGTTTCCTGTCTTTTCCGTGATGGCATACCTCCTGGCAGCACTTTTTTTTTCCTTTTTTAAGATTTTGAGAGAGAGCGAGAGGGCATGAGCACACAAGTGCGGGGGAGGGGCAGAAGGAGAAGAGAATCCCAAGGGGACTCCCAGCTGAGCACAGAGCCAGACTCGGGGCTAAATCCCGGGACTCTGGGATCATGACCTGACCCTAAGGCAAATGCTTAACTGACTGAGCCACCCAGGTTTCCCCAGTACTTGGTTCTTGTAGGTTCTTTATATACTAACTTAGATGAGGACACTGAGGTCTTGGGATTATATGACAGTACTTTGGAATATCAACAGATACGTGGTCACTATTTGAGTGCTCATGGGACAGACTCTGTGTAAGACTGTAGGTACATATCTTCCAACAAAAGTTATAGTCCCTGCTCCCCAAGAGCTTGGAACAGGGACCTCACAAAGGAAGATCTATAAATGGCCAAATGCTCAATGCCAATGCTCAATGTTCGGGAAATATAAATCCAGACCACAAAGAGGTACAGATACACACCAGATGGAGGGGCTAAAATTAAGATTGACAGTACCCGGAGTCATCAGGGAGGTAGAGCAATTGAAACTCCCATATGTTGTGAGGACATAAACCAGTATAGACACTACTGAACACTTTGGAAAACAGCTTGGCCATTTTGCATAAAATTAAACACTTACAGTATATCCGTGATATTCTCCCATGAAAATTTATCTCCACCCAAGCCCATGCTATGAATATTCATAGAAAAGATTAGTTGTAAGAGCCCCACTGGCCAAATGTTCATTAATAGGTGAATGGATGAATAAAGTGGAGTGTATCCATATAACGGAATGTGCAGCAGGGGAAGGATGAAGGGATATGTACAGCCGTATAGTGAGGCCTTAGAGATGTTGAATGAAAAAAATCAGATACAAGAGGATACATTGTATGTTTCCATGTGTATGAAAATACAGGCAAAACCAGTTTAGAGTGACAGATAAGTGATTACCTAGGACTGGGGGTGAATGTTCCATGATCTGGGAAAAGGACAAAATAAAGCCTCTGGACATAAGAAATACCGTATATCCTAGGGAGGTAGTTTCACAGGTGTATAATCGTATTAAAACTCCTTGAAACACTTAAATGGGGTGCAGTTTATTGTATTGTACTTCAATATCATTGACAAAAGTAAAGGTGGACACTGTCCTTAAAAGACTTTTTTTTTTTTTTTTTTTTAAATTTCCAGCATAACAGTATTCATTATTTTTGCACCACACCCCGTGCTCCATGCAATCTGTGCCCTCTATAATACCCACCACCTGGTACCCCAACCACCCACCCCCCCCCCCCCCGTCCCTTCAAAACCCTCAGATTGTTTTTCAGAGTCCATAGTCTCTCATGGTTCACCTCCGCTTCCAATTTCCCCCAACTCCCTTCTCCACTCTAAGTCCCCATGTCCTCCATGCTATTTGTTATGCTCCACAAATAAGTGAAACCATATGATAATTGACTCTCTCTGCTTGACTTATTTGACAGAGAGAGAGTGATCATAAATAGGCAGAGAGTCAGGCAGACGCTGAGCAGAGAGCCCAATGTGGGGCTCTATCCCAGGACCCTGAGATCGTGACCTGAGCTGAAGGCAGAGGCTTAACCCACTGAGCCACCCAGGTGCCCCCCCCTCCTTTTTAAATTAGAGAATGTGTGAGCAGAAGGGGCAGAGGGAGAGAGAATCTTAAGGAGAGTCTGCTGAGCACGGAGCCCCACATGGGGCTTGATCCCATGACCCTGAGATCATGGCTTGAGTCTAAAGCAAGAAGAGTTGGTTGCTTAACCAACTGCACCACCACACTGCCCCCAAAAAGACCTTATGTAAAGGTGTATTTGAAATATTTTAATTATCATGGAAACACCATAAGGCACTTAATAATTACATTTTTAAAGAGTCTAGTTCTTTGAGAGCCATAGAAATGATTATCTCTCAAAAATGATCTAGGATGGGAAAATTATCCAAGGAAACGAAGTATATATTTTACTGATGATAAACGATAAGATAAACCCTTATCTTTAATTAGCTTGTGCTATTTGGGGAAAAAATGTTAAAATAAAAAAAATATATCATCATAGATGGTAAGAAATTACCAACCAACCTAAACTGATTTATCAAATTTAAAAATTTTTATTCCCAGGTGCTACTATTGTTATTCAAGTATAATTGTTATATTAGTTTTAGGTGTATAATGTAGTGATTTGACAGCTCTGTTCTTAAGTCAGTGCTAATCACTGTAAGTATATTCTTAATCCCCATCACCTATTTCACCCATTCCCTCCCGACTCCTCTACCCTCTGGTAACTAGTAGTTTGTCATCTGTATTTGAGTCTTTTTTTTTTTTTAAATTTTAATCTTTTGCTTCTTAAATTCCATTTCTGAGTAAAATCATACAGTACTTGTCTTCCTCTGACTTGCTTCATGTTATTACTCTCTAGATCCATAGATGTTATTGCAGATGGTAAGATTAAATGATCATGATTTTCAAATCTTTGTCCATATTTATATCTCTTAAAACTTTTTTTAAAAACCACATTACTGTGTTTAACTTCTCTTATAATACCTCTTCTAAGGTATATTGACTTACATTGGTCTAAATTATTCATTGACATTGAAATCTCAGATAATTCTTTGATTCTTTAGGTAAAATGCATAGGTCCTTTTTTTTTTTTTCTTTGTGAAATAAAAGCCAATAAAAAGTTCATTTATTGGGAAGGGCAGTTCTCAGCCTACTGTCAACTAATGGAAAGTAATACCTTAACAAAAGTCCTTGGGATATTATAACAGGGTTATTAAAAAATGTGTTTCTGCCAAGGCCTCAAGCAATAGAAATGCAGTATTTTTCTACCATCCATTCATTTAATGCAATTTCAGAGTGAGTTGTTTGGAAACGATCTTCCCAGTTCCTTCAGATTTTCACTTTTCTAATGCTTTTTAATTTTTAGTGTTTATGAAAATCCTTGCACCCTAAATAGAGGCTGTTAGAGATGAAGACCTCTGTCTCTCAGCCTTTGGTGGGGAGTACAGGAAACTCTCAGTAAGGCGGCAACAGAGGGGAAGTGAAGCCCAAAATTTCTAAGCTGGAATCCATTTCAATATTAAGAGTTTAATGGCCCCACAAACAGCTGAGGTTTGCGACTGCTTAAAGTCTGTTTGCCCACCCCTGCCTTTTATGAGCCTGTGGGCTGTGGTTGGGAGGGGGAGGGCGTGTGCGTGAGCATCCCAAGTGGGCTCCACACGCAGCGCCATTTTCTCCCGTCATGACTGAAGCCACAATCAGGAGTTGGAGGCTTAACTGACTGAACCATCCAGGCTCCCCCTTTGCAATTTTTGAAAATAGCTTTGAAACTTACTTGAGAGTCTCCCCTTTAACGCGTATGTCAGTATCACCCTTCTATTCATAATTTATGAAAAATAGACAGTAATGCTGTATTGACACAATCATGGGCATTTCAGTTACCTGTGGCTAATGACCATAAACTTGATAGTTGAAGATGACAGATATTTTTCTTCCACAGTTGCGGAGGTTGTCAAAAACTTGAAATTAGTATTATTCGTTGAAATTAAGGGGCTGCAAGACCACACTCCCAGCAGAGGCTTGAGAGGAGGAGGAGGGTCTGTTCTCGGATCTTGGAGCTTGTGGTGGTTCGAGGCATTCCTTGGCTCATAGCCATGCTAATTTCTGCTCCCGTGGTCCTGTGGCCGTCTCTTCTGTCTGTGTCCGATTGGCTTCTGTCTCTTCTGTGGTCCCTGATTTCATTTAGGACCCACCCAGATAACCCGGGATAACCTTCCCATCTCAAGATCCTTAACTCCATCACCTCTACAGAAACCCTTTTTCTGAACAAAAGAATCATTACAGGTTCCAGAAATGAATTAGGACCTCCTATATTTGGGTGCCATTATGCAGGCTGCTACAAAGATCTTTTAAAAAAAAAAACAAAAACAAAAAACTTGCTATTCTAATTACATTGCTCTTTTCCCTGTCACTTCAAAGCACATATGGTCTTTCCTACACATCGTATAGTTTAAGTATATTTATTTACCCAAACAGAGTATTTCTGTTGTCTAAGATACTGTCGTTGTCACTCATGATCAGAAGAAGAATCTTCGTTTTCTCTGCTTCATGAGTCAGTGTTTTGTCTCTAGCATGATAGTGAAGACTTAGAGCCCAAGACCTGTGTGCATATTATGGCACGTATCCTACAGCCGAGAATTGCCCTGACAATACCAACTGAAAATTTTCAGTTCTGTTGTGAACCACTGTATCTGTTGAATATTACATCTTAGACTTAGAAAGTGTGATTGCCACATACAGCTCATCAGGCAGAGTGGGCCTTCTAAAAGTATTGGTTCAGAAAATAAGAGCATCTTAATTTTTTTTCTTAATTTTTTTTAAGCTTGTCCGGTATATCCCCTTCTGTTTTCCTTTTGAAAGGAAGTTAAAAGGTAATCAATGAAGAAGCTGTTCAGAGAGTGGGGATATCAAGTCTCTTTCACAACAGCCTATTAGGATGATGAACAGATTCTTGTAATAATACATTGATGGAGGAAAAAAACCCCATCCTATTAAAATTTCATTTCCATGCTCTTACTTAAATGCTGGCGTCTGACCTCAAATGGTATCATCATTTTTTAATCTCCCTGTCTTTAGCTTTGTAGACTGCAGAACATGTGGCCTTGCCGAGAGGTTGGAGCGACCCATCATGAAGATATAACAGTTGAAATACAATGGGACAAATGAAGCCAAACCTTTTAATTGCATTATGTTAAAACAACAACAACAACAACAACAAAACTATGTTTCAGTTGAGCCTTGTGAACATTACAAAGCAGAGGGTTCTGCTTTTAATTCAAGTTAACATGCGGTATTGCATTAGCTCCGGTGTATAATATAGTAATTTAGCAGTTCCATAGGTTCTCCTGCTCATCACGACAAGTGCACTCCTTAATTTCCATCACGCAGAGGGTTATTCTTAGAAGCCGTTTTTAGAGACGTGTCTACACACGGATATGAAGCACAAAAGTATGTGAAAGGTGAGCAGTCTTGTATATGAGCCAGGGAGGAGGTGAGAATGCCCCATAAGCACTATTCGTCTACTGAACAAATACAGAGGGATTAGGATACTGATGAGCTTTTTAAGGGTTTATTTTGGGGGGGGCGGGTGGCTGACCACATGCATACAGGTCATGACTACTCATTTTATGACCTTGAGAAAGTTATCTGTAGTATTAACTAATATCTAGTATGTTATCTATAAAGTCAGTTATTACCTCAAAAGTTGAGGGTTAAATTAGATAAATTGTACAAAACCCTGAGGACTGGTCCATATTCACTGTTCAGTAATCTGGGTTATTGATTTTTCAGGTTCTGAACTAGCTGTAAAACTATTTATGGAGAAAATCACCTGCGTGATGGAATTAAGGCTGCCACTGCACACCCCACTGATCAAAATGACTCCATAGTCCATACTCCACGCACACGCTCGACCGGTTTTTCTCCTTCAGTGGGGATCAGAACTTTTTGAAAATCCCACACTGGCCCTTGAGTCCCCTATATCAAACCTAATCATCTCTCTAAACCCGCATCCCTGTGCAGGTTCTAGACCATCTGAGTTTGGGCATCATGTGGTCAGAGTTCAATCCTTGATCCCTCCAGCAATATCATCATCTATTTTCCAAGAGAACTCAGTAGCCCAAAGGAAAGTCCCCTAAGCCAGTGGAAACTACTTGTTCTAGTTCATCAAGGCAGTGACAGATCTGATTGTAACAAAGATGGGAAAACAACCCCTTTGGGTTGCGTTGATTTGAGGGTCCTCTAAATCTCTAAGGACACTTTGGCCCTATTGATCTTCCCCCACCCCCTACTCCATGGGCAGAATGTCCATTTTCTCTAATAGATATTAATTTGTGTATATATATTGTATATATATATGTGTGTATATACAATATATATATATACACAATTTTGTGTGTATATACGTGTATATACATACATATATACATATATACACAATATATATACATATATACACGTATATACACACAAAATATATACAAAGGACCTTTGTGTTACATTTTTCTCTTGATAAACTGCTGTAAATGGCTTCCTTATTGAGGAAGGCAGGCCTTGGCTCAATACTAAGATTGATGAAGTTTAAGTGAAAGTTCAGATGGCTTCTTCCCTTGAAGATCTCCCCTTGCCAGTATTTCTCACTGTCCTCTTAATTCTTGAGGAAAATCTTGGCCAACTTTTCATGTTTATTTCTCTTTTCTATAGAAGTATCTCTAAGACTACATGATTTTCCTTTTTACATTGCTCTACATCCGTTTCTTGATTCATTTACCCAAAAGATATGAAGCATTCCCTGTATCCCAGGCATTGTCCTAGGCACTAGGGATACTAATAAACAAAATACAGGCTGGAGATTCTCATGTAGGGAGCTATTTACCAATTTTTTACTGTCTTCACAAATAAAGGCTTCCATCAGTGACTATAAGGTTATCTCTTTCTCATTCTTACTTATTACTTTGTACTTATTACTTTTAATGTTCTTGTACTTAGATGTGAAGCAATGAAGAATAGGTACCTAGATGTTTTCTTAGCTTTTGGCGTCCTTTAAAATATGTTTTCATCTTGACTATGTATTAGTTGTCATCTGCCAACTATTTATAACTGTTCTTTGAAGTAGCCCTGGTACAGGAAATAAAGACAGTTTTTTTTTTTTTTTTTAAGCACTGCAAAGAAGAACCATTAGGAAGAGAAGAAATCTACAAAATGGCATTTTTGTTATAAAGCAATTACAATTAGGTTTCAGTATGTAAGCAAACTTTCTAACAGAACTTGAATTTATGATTGTTAGAGTGGTTTACTTTTGTCTTCTGTTCCTGATGGTGAAAGACCCCTATTGATTCATACAACATTGACAAAAAACAAAACAAAACAAAACTGGGGCACCTGGGTGGCTCAGTGGGTTGAGCGGCTACCTTTGGCTCAGATCATGATCCTGGGGTCCTGGGATTGAGTCCCTCATCGAGGTCCTGGCTCAGCGGGGAGCCTGCTTCTCTCTCTGCCTGCCATTCTGCCTGTTTGTGCTCTCTCTCTCTCTCTGACAAATAAATAAAATCTTAAAAAAAAAATCTGTGTATGTGGCTTTAGTTTTCAGGATAAGATCTTCTTTACATGTAAAAGAAAACCCAGTTATCTATTTGTATTGAAATACCTTTGGGAATTAGAAGAATGTGGCAGCTAGTTTGTATCTTTCCCTAATCTAAACCTGGTGTCTAATGACCACTTCTGCCTTGTTCTAAATTCCTAGAACTTAGCATAAGAGAAAAGATTCTGTTTCTTCTTGACATTTGTATATCCCGTTGGGCACAGGACAGGGCCATACAGGTATTAGATAAGGAAGTGCTAAATTCTGCTAACCTCAGAATGAAGTTGTTTTTAAATGCTGGAAGAACGTGCGAAGGCAGTCAGACAAGGAATAATTATAACTTCATTTACTGGTACACAAATATTTATTGGTAATTAGTATCAAGCAAGAAATATACAAGGTGTTGAAGATGTGAGGTCAAATGAGAGTGAATCCCTGCTTCAAAGAGAACCACAGCTTAGGTGTAACATAGGCATATTGGTAACAGTACAAAGTAGGACACCTAAATGGAGCTCTGTGGGAAGGACCGCAGGAACTGGAGGGGTCCATGGACAGATTCTGCCTGCGTAAGTTAGAGGAGGGACTTAAAGTACAGGAGATATTTCTTCTAGGTCTAGAGTGTCCTAGGTGTCAAGCAAGTCTAGGATCGATGAGCCTCGTTTGTGGGGAAGTGGCAGAAATTGAGGCAGGGAGGTTGGATGGAAGCCAGGGAGGGATGGTGCTTGTGGGTTGTGAAGTCCAGACCGAATGCTCCATGCATTCAATGGGGAGGACTTAAGAGGACTAGGGTTCTCCTAGGATTCCATCCACTAGATCTAAGAATGGGCTAGAAGAGAGAAAAATATTTGAGGAAGCAACGGCAGTCAGAAGGTTAGAGCACCAGTCCAGTCAAGAGATGACCAGGGTCTGCCTGACCTAAGGCACGAGGAGGAGAGCTGGAGGATTGTGTCAGGGAGATGTGAAAGAAATTAGGGAATAATTAAATTGTGGGGAAAGGGAGAGATGAGTAAGAGAAGAATACCTGGAATAACTTCAAATCCGAAAAAGATTCCTGTGTGATGTTGTTAAGTAGAAATGAATCTGAGTAAGGCTGATACTTGCTACATTCACTTCCTAATGAAAATCGATTAATGCAACAATTACAAAACACCTGTTTATTTCTCTTATGTGTTGGATACTGCTTTCTCTTTAAAAACTCAATGATAATAACAAGCTTTATTGAGCTGCTCTGTGTTAGGAACTTAGATATTTTAATCATCCTCTGTCACCTTGGGATGTGTGTATTAGAGCCCTTTTTTTATGGATCATAACCAAGGCTCCGAGTAACTAGTGTCTTGTGTACCTTCCTGAACTTGTAAGAGGTTTCATTAGTAGGACAAAATTAGATTTTTAATTCTAAAGCGCTGCTCTTTTCACTGGCTTGCTCAGCCTCCGTATGTTAGAATTTCATATACCTATGTTTCAGGATTTTGAAAGGGGAAATATTGATGATTGGAGCTTAGGAAGCATCAACTTGTTGGCCTGTTCTAAATTCCTTGTAGGAGGCATTGACTCGTTGACCTGTTCTAAGTTCCTTGAAGTCTTATATTCATGTTAGAAAATCCTCATGTTCTTTCTAGTGTGGTGGCCTGTGGGGTTCTGTAGGTTCTAGCTGCTTTTTTTGTTTTTGAACATGGTTGAGACACAATGTTACATTAGTTTCAGGTGTGCAACATAGTGATTTGGTTTCTGCATTATGCTGTGTTCCCTGCAAGTGTGGCTGCCATCTGTCACCATACAATGCTATTATAATACCATTGACTATACTCCTTATGCTGTGCCTTTGATTCCCGTGACTTATTCCATAACTGGAAGCCTGTATCTCCCACTCCCCTTCACCCGTTTGCCCAGTCTCCCACTCCCTCCCATCTGGCAACCATCAGTTCTCTGTATTTATAGATCTGATCCTGCCTTTTGTTCTTCTTCTTCTTCTTCTTTTTTTTTTTTTTAAAGATTTCACTTGAGAGTGGAATGATGGTATTTGTCTTAAGTCTGACTTATTTCACTGAGCATAATACCCTCTCTGTGCATCTACATTTTTACAAATGGCAAGATCCCATCCTTTTTTGTGGCTGAATAATATTCCATTGTATATGTACTACCTCTTATGTATATGCTATTGATGGACACTTAGATTGCTTCCATATCTTAGCTATTGCAAATAATGTTGCAATAAATGAAGAGGGTGCATATCTTTTCAAGTCTGGGTTTTCATTTTCTTGGGGTAACTACCCAATGGTGGAATTACTGGATCATATGGTATTTCTATTTTTATTTTTTTTATAATAGAACTTTTGTTGGTTTTCTTTTTTTAATAAAGATTTATTTTGATCTATTTATTTATTATTTGTTTTGATTTATTTGACACAGAGAGTGCGATCACAAGCAGGGGGAGCAGTAGAGGGAGAGGGAGAAGCAGTCTCCCTGCTGAACAGGGAGCCAGATGTGGGGCTTGATGCCAGGACTGGGGTTCATGATCTGAGCTGAAGGCAGACACTCAGGATTGAGCCATCCAGGTGCCCCTGGTATTTCTATTTTTAATGGGACAGTGGCTGCACCAACTTGTATTGCCACCAACAGAGTAGGAGGGATCATTTTTTTCTACATCCTTCAGGAACTTATTGTTTCTTTCTGATTTTGGTTATTCTAACAGGTGTAAGGTGATATTGTGGTTTTGACTTTATTTTCCTGATTAGCAAGGTTGAACATCTTTTCATGTGACTATTGGGATTTGTCTTTGGAAAGGTGCCTGTTCAGGTCCTCCGCACATTTTTAAATTGAACTGATATTTTTTTGGTGTGGAGTTATAGATCTTTAAATATTGTGGATATTAACCTCTTCTCAGATTATTTGCGAATATCTTTTTCTGTTCAGTAGCTTATCTTTTAAAACTTTTAAACTGATGAAGTCCCAATAGTTCATTTTTGCTTCTGTTACCTTTGCCTTAGGAGACATATGTAGAATGATGTTGGTATACCATATGTTAAAAACTACTCCCTTGTGCTATCTTCTAGGATTTTTATGGTTTCAGGTCTCACATTAGGGTCTCTGATCCATTTTGAGCGTGTTTTTGTGTATAGTGTTGAAAGGTGATCCACTTTTATTCTTTTCCATGTAGCTGTCTGGTTTTCGCAGCACTGTTTATTGCAAAGATGGTGTCTTCCCAGTTATATTTTCTTGTCTCTTTTGTCATAGACCTGTTGTCCATGTAAATGTGGGTTTATATCTGGGGTCTCTATTCTGTTCTATTGATCTATGTGTCTGTTTTTGTGCCAGTACCGTACTGTTTGGATTACTACAGCTGTGTTAAGATGGCTTTGCCTTTTCGGGGCCTTTGTGGTTCCACACAAATTACAGTATTCTAGTTTTGTGAAAATGCTCTTGGTATTTAGAAAGAGATTGCACTGAATCTGTAGATTGCTTTGGTTAGTATGGACCTTCCAACAATATTCTTTCAATCCACGAGCAGGGAATATCTTTGCATTTGTTTGTGTCCTCAATGTTTTCAATATTTTAGTTCTCTGAGTACAGGTCTTTCACCTCTTGAGTTTATTCCTAGGGATTTTATTGTTTTTGGTGCAGTTGTAAATGCTTGTCTTCATTTAATTTCATTAGTATGAAGAAATGCTACCAATTCCTGTGAATATTGTAATATTGTATCCTGCACCTTTACTGAATTCATTACTAGTCATTGTTGGTAGAATCTTTAGGGTTTTCTTTGTGTAGTATCCTGTCACCTGCAAATAGTGACCATTTAGGCTTCTTCACCAGTATGGATGCCTTTTGGATCTACCTCTTTCGATATTACCTCCCAGAGACTTAGTGGTGATAACTACTTCTTATTTGCTTTATGAATGGAGTAGAGCACAAGAGTCACACTGCCTGGGTTTGATCCCCTCCCCTGTCACTCACTAGCTGTGTGATGTTGCTATGATTCTGTGCATCTGCTGACTCACTTAACAAATGAAGGTCCATCTTCCATCACGTGACTGTTACAGAGAGTAACTGAGCTACTGGATGGGAAAGCTTGTAGTACCTGGCATATAGCAAATGTTAAAAAATGACAGACATTATAGACATGTATTTTTCAACTACCTAATAAGCACGAGGTGCTTTCTGATCAAGTCCATGGTTATCCCTTTAGCCATAATCTTACTCCCCAGACACACTCCATGCTCTAGCCACTCTAAGCCACACACAGTTTCTAGAAATAAGCATTATTTTTGTTACTTTGCCATCTTTGCACATGCTTCCTTACTTGGGATGGCCAAACTCTATCTCCAAACCCTTCGTTTCCCCTTTCTCTAGAACATGAGTTGGCAAAGTTATTTGCAAAGGTCCCAGTAGTAACTGTCTTAGGCTTTGAGGTCCATATTGTACCTAGCACATCCACCATTGTACTGTGAAAGCAGTCAAAGAACATGATTAAAGGAGTACTGTGCCTGTGCTCTAACAAAGCTTTTTATTTATTTATTTATTTTAATAATATAACTGTCGAGCTGGATTTGACCTGCAAGTATGTAGTTTGCCAACCTCTTTTCTAGAAAATTCCCTCAAAGCTCCCAGTCTGAAGTGGAAGGTGGGTGCCCTTCTCGATGAACCTTTAGCTATTTACTACCTGAAACTAAGCCCTCTCTGCACCTGGGAAATTCTCTTTGCACGTGCTCTCTCACTCACTCTCTCTCTTTCTCTCTCACCCCCTCCATCCCTCCCACCCATTAGATTGAGAACTTTGAGAGCATGGATTGCATTTTCAACTTTTTATACCCTTTCCAAGGGTAGAGAAGGCTTATAAATTTTGAGTTAATGGATGAATTCATCAACAGGGTTCTGTGCACTAGCTTTGTGTTCAATTGCTCTTTAAAAATTGGGTCACTTAGCATAATACCCTCTAGTTCCATCCACATCATGCAAATGGTAAGATTTCATTTTTTGATGGGCTGCATAGTTTTCCATTGTGTGTGTGTGGATATATATATGTGTGTGAAATATACACTTATTTCACTTATGTGGTGTTCCATTGATGTGTCTGCCTCCTTTCACCAATACCACCCTGTCTTAATTGCTGTATCTTTATAGTAAGTCTTGAAGTCAGATAGCATCAGTCCCTCAACTTTGTTCATCAGTATTGTGTTGGCTATTCTGGGTCTTTTGCCTCTTCATATAAATTTTAGAATTCACTTGTCAATATCCACAAACTAACTTGCTGTGATTTCAATTGGGATTGCTTTGAATCTGTAAATCAACTTGAGAAGAACAGACATATTGACAGGATATAGTTTCACGATTGCATTTATCTGGGTAGTTTATTCACAGAATGATAATGGAATTAAGGGATGCTCATAATCCCTGAACATTTTTGTCTTATGTGGATGATCAAAATTTATTCAGGTGGATGGATGGACAGAATATTTATAGTCACTCTTCCAACCATTCAAATAAAATGATCTAAATGTAAAAATATATATATATATATCTATATATCTATATATATCTATATCTATATCTATATATCCACACACACCACATAAGTGAAATAAGTCAATCAGAGAAAAACAATTATCATATGATCTCTCAGATACGAGGAATTTGAGAAGCAGGGGTGGGGGTTGTGGGGGTAGGGAGGGAAAAAATGAAACAAGATGGGATTGGGGAGGAAGACAAAGCATAAGAGGCTCCTAATCTCAGGAAACAAACTGAGGGTTGCTGGGGGGTGTTGGGGGGAGGAATAGGGTGGCTGGGTTATGGACATGGGGGAGGATATATGCTATGGTGAGTGCTGTGGATGTGTAAGACTGATGATTCCCAGACCTGTACCCTTGAAGCAAATAATCCTTTATATATTATTTAAAAAAAATATAACCAGTAGGGTGATCATGCGGAAAGGATATATGGTATGTAGAGAGTTTTGCACATGAGGCACTCAATAAATAAAAATCATTTCTTAAAAAAAAGGTTTAAATGAATGAGAGTAGTGGTGGGTTCAAATTGAGGCCAAAGCAAGGTGGGTCATTGTTAGGAAAGGCGTGGTGCGTCTGCCTCAGATAACACAAAATAGGCATAAAACACCGTTATGTTTGCTTTAAAATAAGTATTTTTCCTACAAAACAGAAGCCATTGAAATCAAACAAATAAAAACTGTTCTTTTGTTTCTTAGAAATGGGATGATTCAGTTAAGTGGATTTTCAATGTAAACTTTAAATTTAGGGATATAGGGAAAGATAATTGGGTCGGGGATGTTGATTGTAGACTTCAGAAGTCACTGTCAAATGGGATTGAAATAGGAGTATAGACCTTTGCTACATTCATTTAAGACCTTAGGTCATCTTCAACATATCTGAGTATGGAGGATGAGGTTTATCAAAATTACTAAAGAACAGTTGATTTGGAAGAGATGATAAACCAGGTGATAGAAAACGACCCATCTTAAGACCTTGTTTCTTCAGTTTCAGGGTAGTCCACATACTTCTTATTGACTACTAAAACAGCAAGATTTTATAGCATCTTTTCATGTTTTCATTAAATTGTCTTGCCACATAAAAATGAACTGGATCTAAAACAGCTTTGGATTTAAATTTACTTTAGCATATGTAAGCAGCATAATGTGAGGCTATGAAGACTCGCTATTGATTCTAATTTGTCATAAGTAATTGATGACCTTTTGTTTGAATGTTTACTTCTCTCTCCATTTCAATTTTGCTGGCTGAAAGTTGGCGGAAGCTACTCTGATATGTAGGCCAGCCATCACTTTACTATGTACACAATGATCATTGGTGCTGTGCTCTTTTAGAGGGCTCTTTCTTCTAGTAACCCATTAGAATGGTGGGTAATAACTTTTGGAATTTCAGGTTTTGCCTCTGCCTAAGGCTCTTCAGGTAGGTAAGTCATTTATTTGAAAAAAAAAAAAAATTCCTCCGTTATTTGGTTCTTTCTGGTCAGATTTGAGTCTGAGCTTTATTTTGACAGAGCCAAAGCATTCTGTTTCATTTCCTTTGAAATGGTGGGCAGGTGCTTTTCCTCTTCTCCATTCTCTTGCTGCCACTGGAGTTCAGCTTTTCAGCGCCTCTGCCACCTAGCTCATGGTCCATTCTCTACTCTCTAACTCCTCTGGGTGTTTATTCTGCTTTCAGAATATCATTATTCCAGAATATTCAGTGAACTCTTGGGGTTCACATCAAGAGCAAACTCTTCAACTTGGCTTTCTAGACTTCTAGCATTGAGCCCTCTCCCATCTATCCAGCCCTTGATTTCTCCCCACCCCCTTTACCTAACTCAAAACGCTGTTTTCATATATTGGCTCTTATGAATAATGCTGCAGTGAACCTGAAAGTGCAGAGAACTTAACTTCTAGAAATAGAAAAGAATGGCAGGTGGGAAAAGGAGAAATTAGAGTTCAAAGTTACACAAGAGGAATGGGTACCGGAAATGTAATGCCACCATGAGTACGGTGATACTAGGTAAGAGGACTTAATGCTGTATCGTATGCGTGATTTGCTAAGAGGTAGACCTTTAATCTACTCACACACACACACACACACACACACACACACACACACACGGTGGTAACTACGTAGAAATGGTAAGTTACTTAGCTAGATGGCTTTTGACAATATGCATATGTCAAAACAGAGAGTTGTATACCTTAAATACGTCCAATTTTTGTATGTCCAGGATCTCTCAAAGTTAACAACATCTCCCAACAGATGCATTTACTGTCCCCTGGGACTGAAAAAAACCTTGTCCTCTATCTGCATGCCCTTTAATCAGTAGTTCGCTCCTATAAATCCTGATACCCTCTAACTACCCCAGCCTACCCTGACTTCTCTTCCTCCTGTCCCATGTCCACTTGTACTAAATCTCTTGAAAGCAAAAGTTGCTGGCTACATTATTCTTATTGTGTGTTTGGTTTTACTAATGAAAATTAGAAACCTTTTCTTCAAATGTATTTTTATAAACTTTCTTTCCATGTCCCTAAAACCTCTGGAAAATGTAGGAGTAAAGTTAGCAATCTCTTTTATTTTAATGGATTTATTTATTTTAGCAAGAGAGAGTGAGTGAGTGGGGAGGGGCAGCTAGAGAATCTCAAGAAGACCTCCTACTGAGCATCAAGCTCAACGTGGGGCTCAGTCGCATGACCCGGAGATCATGACCTGTACAAATCACGAGTTGGACACTTAACCGACTGAGCCACCCAGGTGCCCTGTAATCTATATAGTAATTATCTGAAGATAGCTGTTCTCATTGGTAGATTCTTTGCTGTCTTTTTAAGTGTATACCTAATACATAACTCTGATCACTGTGCCTGGATGAAATCCAGTTTTTTCTCTAGTTATTTCTACTTAGACTCTAAGCTCCGTGAAATAGTTACTCTGCTCCTAGTATCATGAAAATTCTGTGAATGCTGGGCATTGACAAGCTCAGTCCCTGGTGATTATTTCTACTTTAGTCTTCAAAGTCATGACTGTTAATGACTTCATCATCTTCCATCTTTGAATTTTATATTATTTAAAACGTCCCCCTCCCGTGTTGTTCTAAACATCCTCCTATTTCTGTGCATTTAGGTTGTTACCACATTTCCCCCTATAAAAGTGCTATGAAGCTTCATGTGCACAAATATTTCTGTATACATTTTTAAAAATACTGATTTAGAAGCAAATAATATGGCCTAAGTTCTGTGTAAAGGCAGATTGTGGATATTGTTAATGCCCTTAATACCAGTTTTGAGAGATTTTTCTTTCAGGGTAAAAGAAGCTTAAGGTTTACCTTATTATTCATGAAATTAAATATTTCCCAACATTTGTGGGTTATTAATTGCCTTTTCACTCTGTGGCCTTCATTTTAGGAGGACTATTTCTTTACATTTATCACTTTCTACTTTCAGCCCTCAATTATCCATTATAACAACCTTGTGGGATAAATTGGGCCCTGTAGGAATCCTACTTAATATGAAACTTAAATTAAACTGCTTGCTCAGGGTAATGGGCTAACAAAGATGCACTGGGATCTGAACTGGGCTTTCCTCCTCCGTTCTACCTAGCCTGAAGGAAAACCTTTTAAAAGGAGAGATCTTTGAACTTATAAAATAGAAATAAAAACTACCTGAAAGTCAAGTATAATTAAATGGAGGTACTGTGAAGCAGCTGTGTCTATGCCCGCATTCAACACCTGTAGAGCACTTAATATATGATTGCAGAGCAAATGCGAGGACAGTCTGTTCTTAGACCCACTGGATAAAGTTGCTGGGAGGGTGCATGTTATGGTTGAAAATCCCAGTGACTGGGCTGGGAGTTTGGCTGGGTGAAGAATCCATTCTGTATATTAGGCAGGGTTCAGATCTACTTCTGAAAGCCATTTTTGTCAACTTAAAGAATTTAGAATGTGGGTTCAGTGAGGCTTGATGGACTCCATATTCTAGAATATAGAATACAGATCCCCCATCTTTCTATTTTTAATGATGTGAAAGTTAGTTGTAAATGTATGTATAAAAGTATAGACATCATAAATAATATATATAAAAAATAAATGAGTAAACGTTAGTTGTGAATGCATGTATTATAATAGACTTACAAGTTTAGTTGCTGCATTTCAAATTGCATAATCCTCTTCCAAACTTTCATTTGAGGCCTCTGACTTAGGTGATCCGAGGTTTAATGCCACAGTCTTAATTCTTTGGCATTCCTTCTGCTTTGGAAAGAATGTGCCCAAAGAGAACGTTGATGGGGTGGAAGAGTGCGTGTGAAGTTTGCGTTTTTCTTACATTTAATTCAACTTCACGGTGATGCTCAACACCGCAGGGTGTCAAGAATCCATGAAGATAAGGCTCATAAGATTATCTGATTTTAGAAAGACAAAGGAAAAAGCAGAGTTTGAGAAATGTGCTTATAGGTATTAAGCCAGAGAATAGAGTAGTACTAGAAGATCATGCTTTATAAACACAACAAAAAAATGATCCATATCTAAAGGGAAATGCGTATCACCATTGGAGGGACATGGTTTTATCCTCATTACCAGCTGTGCTTTTTGTGTGGAAATATGTTACTGTGCTGTGTTAATTTTACTGAATTCTCTGTTAGAAACACTTTTTTTGGTGATAGACTCAATTTTTCCTGCCTAAAAATTACCACAGTTAAGTGTAAATTTACACAGTGACAAAAAATTTAACCTAGTATATTTTCTTCATTCAACTATGTCTCATATATATATATATATATATATATATATATATATATATATATATATATATATGTATTTTTTTCCTTTGGGATTTTGTTCCAAAGATTGACAATTTTTCCTAGATATGGTTCTTAAAACCTTGTTTCTCCTGAGCAGATATTCCTATGGTTGGGATTTACGAAGTACAAGAGTATAATAGGACGACTCACGTCTACAATTGTGGCCATCTGATTGGAAAACTCTTGGGTTTGCTTCACAGTTATATTGGTTTCAGGTGTGCAGCATAGTGATTCACCATCTCGATACATTGTACACACTTCCCACAGGTGTAGCTACCAGCCATCCCGATACCACACTATTACAGTATCGTTGACTGTATTCCCTGTGTTCCTTTTTATTCCCATGACCTATTCATTCTGTAACTGGAAGCTTGGATCTCCCACTCCATTTTACCCATTTTGTGCATCTCCCTCTCCCTTCTCTCTATCAACCATCAGTTCTGTATTTACAGGTCTGATCTTGCTTCTGTGTTCATTTTTTTTGACTCCACATATAAGTGAGATGTTACTTGTTTTTGACTTAATTCACTTAACCCAGTAGCCTCTAGGACCATACATACTGGTTGCAGATGGTAGGATCTCATTCTTTTTTATAGCTGTGTAATATTACCTTGTGGGTACATATATATGAAACACATCATTATCTGTTCATCTGTTGATGGACACTTGGATTACTTTCATATCTTGGGCATTGTAAATAATGCAGTAAATGTAGGAGTGCATATATCTTTTCAAATTAGTGGGTTTTTTTTCTTTGTTTTGTTTTCTTTGGGTAAATACTCAGTAGTGGAACCACTGGATTGTATGGCATTCCTATTTTTAATTTTTTAAAAGATTTTATTTATTTATTTGACAGATCACAAGTAGGCAGAGAGGCAGGCAGAAAGAGAGGGACGCAGGCTCCCCGCTGAGCAGAGAGCCTGAAGCAGGGCTTGATCCCAGGACCCTGAGATCATGACCTGAGCCAAAGGCAGAGGCTTTAACCCACTGAGCCACCCACGCGCCCCATCTACCTTTACTTTTTTGGAGGAACCTCCGTGCTGTTTTCACACTGGCTGTACCAGTTTCCAATCCCAATCCATGCTCAAGGGTTCCTTTAACTCCACATCCTCATCAACTCTTATAATTTCTTTCTGATTTTAGCACTTATAATGGGTGTGACATAGCTCATTTTGGCTTTGGTTTGCATTTCCCTGGTTGTGACATTGAACATACTTTATGTGTCTATTGGCCATCTGTACATTTTGGGAAATATGTCTGTTAAGGCCCCCTGAGGGGCCCTCTGACCTTTCAATACTCTATTCCATTACGACAAAACTATTGCTTTAAATGAAAATGAAATTCCTGTTTCTATAACTGTGATTACAGTGTGTAAAACCAAACTGTCACTCTCTAGACTTTTAAACATGATATAAAAATGTTCAAAAAATAGTGCTTTGGTAATTGTATGTATACTTAGGTGATTTATAATCATGTGTACATCAAGAATATTTAAAACAATAGTTCATGAACTTGAATAAGGGTGATGTATATCTGCTAAATCTGTGATAAATTTTAAATCTCAGGAGCCAGAGCAGAAAACAACTTACAAAATCATTTGTCATTTGATTGCTTGAATCCTTTTATGGTCTTAGTAGTTGCCCACTAATCATGAATTAAGAACAAATTGCCCAACCTCTTTTTCAAAGTAGTCCTCCTATTTTTTTTTAAACTTCTATTTTCACTTTTCTCCATTTTAGCCTTTCTACATCCTTTTCCTGAGCATTGCCATCACCTTAGTTTTTTGTCTCCACTCCTACCTTTGTTCATTCTCTGAATTCATACCCAACAGCAATTTTCCCTGCTTTCAGATTATAAATTCCTAGGCATTTGCATTAGTCCTGTAATTCCAGCTCTCCCACTAAATCTTCCCTTAACTGGTTAAAGAAGGGCATCCACCATACCTTTTTCAAAGAGGGTAATTTTTTGTTAGCATCTTTTGCTTCAAGGCTCTTTCTCCCTCACCACATCATGCTAGTCCCATAAAATTTGTTTTTTTCTACACTTAGTAAAATTTTTTTTTCTATTGTTGGGAAACCACTAAAAAATAAACTTAGGTTTTAATTGGCATGAAATTTTCCATCATACGAATGTAATAAGTGCTTTTAAAAAATATTTAAATTCAAGTTAACATAGTTTATTACCAGTTTCAGGGTAGAGTTTAGTGATTCATCACTTGCGTATAATACCCAGTGCTCATTCCATCACATTCCTTCCTTAATGCCCATCACGCAGTTACTCTATCCACTTTCTCTCCAGCAACTGTTTGTTACCTGTATTTAAGAGTCTTATGATTTGCCTCTGGTTTTCTATTTTCCTTCCATTCCCCTATGTTTCTCTGTTTAATTTTTAAAATTCCACATACGAGTGAAGTCATATGGTAGTTGTCTTTCTCTGGCTGACTCATTTTGCTTAGCATAATACCCTCTAGTTCCAGCCACATTGTTGCAAATGACAAGGTTTCATTCTTTTTGATGGCTGAGTATTATTCCTGTGTGTGTGTGTGTGTGAGAGAGAGAGAGAGAGAGAGATATCTCTGCTTTATTCATTCAGTATGTTGATGGGTATCTGGGCTCTTTCCAAAGTTTGGCTATTGTGACATTGCTGCTATAAACATTGGGGTGCAGGTGCCTCTTCGAATCCCTATTTTTGTTTCCTTGGATAAATACCTAGTAGTGCAATTCCTTGGTCCTAGGGTAGCTCTATTTTTAACTTTTTGAGGAACCTCCATACTGTTTTTTTCAGAGTGGCTGCACCAGCTGAAAAAAGTGTAAGCAGGTTCCTCTTCCTTTGCATCCTCACCAACATGTCTTGTTTCCTGACTTGTTAATTTTAGCCATTCTGACTGGTGTGAGGTGGTACTCACTGTGGTTTTGATTTGTGTTTCCCTGATGAGTGATGTTGAGTATTTTTTCATGTGTCTATTGGCCATTTGTAGGTCTTCTTTGATAATATGTGCTTTTGATTATGATAAAGAATGAACTAGAGTTTTAGGACCTTAGCTAAGATGTCTAATCAAAATGTTGAAGTAAGCCTTCATGAAATTTCTAGCAAGTAGAAAAATCAGAAAGAGGAATATTTGACTTTGGTACTGGTATTGCTTGAGCACAGAGCTGCCGCCACTGTCAAGTTCTAAATTAAGGTTAACTCTTGAGATCAGCATGTACTTGGGTTTTTAGTTTTGCTTTGTTTTTGTTGTTCTGTTTTGTTTTATTCAATGAGTCTCCCTAGAAAGTCTAAAGCTATTACAATTTCTAGCCTTTCTCTATACTTCTATCTATCCTGGTTTGTTCAGAGTCCATAGCATTTTCCTAGATGATTGTCCTCAACATTTTCTTAGAGGACCATGCCTTTGAGAGCTAATACCTCAGTTGAGGAAAGCAAAGCATTTATATATGAAGCTCTTAAATCCTCCTATAAGAAACTGTGTAATTGGGACGCCTGGGTGGCTCAGTTGGTTAAGCAGCTGCCTTCGGCTCAGGTCATGATCCCAGCGTCCTGGGATCAAGTCCCGCATCAGGCTCCTTGCTCGGCGGGGAGCCTGCTTCTCCCTCTGCCTCTGCCTGCTATTCTGTCTGCCTGTGCTCGCTCTCTCCCCTCTCTCTCTCTGATAAATAAATAAAATCTAAAAAAAAAAAAAAAAAAAAAAAAAAAAGAAACTGTGTAATTTAGTACCATATGGGTACAAGAGAGGGAAATAGAAGAGATGCAATGAGGTGCTTGTGGAAGGTTCCCTAGAAAAGATGGATTTGGACTTGAGGCCTGCCAAAGAAAGGGTGGGAAGAACACAGGCAAAAGGCTCTTTCTCAGTAGAGACACTTTTGGCATTTTGACAGTACAGCTCTTCATTATGAGGGACCGCTGTTGTGGTAGGCTGTTCAGCATCCCTGGTTCTTGTGTTCTAAAGGACAGTAGTAGCCCCTGGTTACAGTGATAGTCACAGTTTACCCCACACAGGTCCAGAACAGTATCTTGGGTGCCCTCCTACCCTTGGTTGGCAACCACTGCTGGAACATGCTCTCCTCCTAGGGCTGGTGCTGATTTTGGCATTCCCAGGTACTGCGTTTATGATGCCAGCGAGCTGGGGGTTTACTGACAGTTTTAGAAGGTGTGGACTTGGATGCTTCTAAAGGACAAGTTGGATTTTTCTCTTCAAATTATTTCTAAAGTGGAATTCCATTACCTGGGAGGAATCTTATTACAGTTTAGAGGTACTGTGTGGTAAGGAGATCGTACATGATCAAAAAGCCTGGGATATGAGGGAAATATATGCACCAACAAAGCAGAATTTTCTCAAATTGGTGGGTATCCAGAAAAACCAGAAAATCCATGTATCTTCAAATTACATACAGACACATAAACATACTAAATACATGCTATAACAATTCAGAGAACACAAAACATCTTGAAAAACTAAAATTTATCTTTTCTGAATGACAGTATGCATGAACCACTCAGGGGGTGGGAGTAAGAGGGAGAAGGAGCGAGAATCTTAAGCAGGCTCCACACTCAGTGCAGAGCCTGACACCGAGCTCAATCTTAGGACCCTGAGATCATAACCAGAGCTGAAATCAAGAGTCACACACTTAATCAACTGAGCAATCCAGGTACCCCTGAAATTTAGATCTTTAATAGGGGACTTTTTTTCCCCCCCAAATATATTTTCTATGGTTGAAATCCTATAATACATACAACTTTGTTTCCTGTGTTTATTCCTTTAATGTATGTAAAATACTTTCATAATTTTAAGTCTTTATAAGGATATCTATTCAGTAATAAAAGGATATTAATATGAATTGTTGAGTCAGTTGTATAATTTTTTTTCTATTCTAGGAGAATTGTCAGGATTTACTTAACATGTTAAGTAGGTATCATTGACTATATCCTTCAGCAATGGTTCCTAATGTCTTATATCCCAAATATGAGGATCAAAGGAAATCAGTGGGTCTCCCTTCAGAAAAAGGCATATATGCACATAAAATTTCTAGATAACCTGAAGACTACTTAAGGATCTTCTGAAAGAATATAGGCCTTGGGTTAAGAAATTCTATTTTTTCAGCATAAATGGTCTCAAATATGGGAAAAGTCAGAAAAGAATTATACTGAGAGTTCTATCACTTTGTTGGTCTCAGTGGTACTGAATGTGCTCTGTATTGTACTTTGGCCAACTGATCTGTACTCCGTGGCCATCTAGAGTTTATTTCAGACCATTGTACCAGAACTTAATTACTGATGGAACTGGCTATGTGAGTCAGAAGGGGGTACATTGTATTCTTAAATTAAGCTGTATTGTAATTATTCCCCCAACAAGCATCCCTAAGTAGCCTTGGCAACATTTCCCTTTTTGGTTCTTGCCCTGTTAACCATCCCCTCTATTTTATTCGTTTTAACCTAAGCCAGGTTCTGGGATGTGAGAATGAAAATAGATTTTTTTTAATACTTGGAGTAATTTATTCTATATTACGCCGTTTAATATCTGGAGAAACACCCAGAAAGAGGTGTTCTTTCTCAAACATAATTCTGTGCTTCCCTTTGGTGGTTTTATTGCTGTGGAAACCTGGACAGATCAAAAGTCAGCTTACTTCTCTCACTCTCTTGGCTTGAATCAATCTCTACTTTTCTTACTACATTGTTTTAATCTCCTCACACTGAACTTCCCAGTCATCTTTGACTTCTTGATCTCCTAGCCATTTAGAACCATCATGGTCTACCTTTTTCCAGAAACAGATCGTACCTCACTTATAGGTACTAATGCCCTGATCCACGCCAATGATTCATGATCTAGATTTCTGGTCTTCTTTCTGTATTGTTCTATATTCCTACCAAACAACTTCCCAAAACATTACTTTGATCACATTACATAGGTACTCTAAAACATTGAATGGTTTTTCCATTTCCTGAGGGGTATAGAGTGCTTTCAGGGGAATGACGATTCAATCTCCGGTCTTCAGTTCCATTTTTCTCTGTTGTACTGGGTACAAATGTGATTTAGATATAGTTTCTCAAACTCCACTTTTTTCCTACTCGGAAAACCAAGGTAGACATGGCTTACTACAATGCTGGATAGAGGGTTCTATGAGTCTTGAGAACTTGAAGAAAATGGTCATGGCTTCCTCTGACTGAGGAATGTAGGGCAGGCTTATTAAAGCTAGATCCCAGAAAGCAATGGGAGATAGGCAAGGGGAAAAAATGCAGCAACAGGCTTTGAAAATGGACTAATAGAAATAAAGACTGATACCAAGCCCAGGCACATCTAGGGAAATTCAAGCTGTCTAGTTTAAACTTGTTAGTCTTTTGTTGATGGCCTTTCTGACCTTGGCTGGCCTTCTTTCTGGACTTACCTCCTCTCTCCTCCTTCTGTTGTACTCTTTGTGCTAACAAACTAGCCTCTGCTTTGGTATCCGGCAAGCACCTTGCTTGTCCTTCTCCTTGTCTCTACCTTTTATGTTCTTTTGGTAGGCTTGCTTAATTTTCTCTTTAACCAGGTTTCACAGACCATCAATCTCCGAAACCTTCTTCACTTATGAAGATATGTTTTGTTTAATAAGTACAGTGTTTGTTTTTAAAGTGAATTTGAATTCTGAATGCAAGGCATACATACTTTATATTTAGTTTATCTCCAGTGCCCCTGATTTCCTGTTGTCCCGCTCTTTTCAATAGCTTTTCTTTTTAGTTCCACCCAGGCCCTCATCAGCATTTGAATTTGCCATCCCTCTGAGCCTGCATCACAGTCTACTGAATTTTTAAGGTTTTCCCAAGTCCCTCTAGCCCTTGGAGATGTCTGTAAATTACCTTCTTTCTCTGAGCTTGCTGTTTTATGCCCTTCATTTGGAAATTATGTACTTCTTTAAAAGACCTGGATTTAAAGATTAAATTTGCTTAAATCCTTAATAGTTTTTACCTTGTCCCTTAAGCAAGCTGAAGGAGTTAGAATTTATTTCTATGCCCATGAGAATGCCATACGTTCAGCATGAATGAAACAAATACTAGATTGAACTGCATGAAATTATTTTTGTTGATTAAAATGGTTCAACATTAACAATTTCAAATGGTTCAACATAACAAACTTGATTTTTTTTTCTTTGCAAATTTACAAAACTTCCTAAAATGGATTTTGAGTATGGGTAAAAGTCTTTTTCACATTCTTTTTTTTTTTTTTTTTTAAGATTTTATTTATTTATTTGGCAGACAGAGATCACAGGTAGGCAGAGAGGCAGGCAGAGAGAGAGGAGAAAGCAGGCTCCCCTCTGAACAGAGAGCCCGATACAGGGCTTGATCCCAGGGTGCTGGGATCATGACCTGAACCAAAGGCAGAGGCTTCAACCCACTGAGCCACCCAGGCACCCCTTTTCACATTCTTCATGTGGAAAAATTCCAATAATATTTAATGACACTTGACTACTATATTTAAAAATTAGAAATTTAAAAAGAGATTTTAATCTGAATATATGAGCAATAATTATTAACCTACATTTAAATAGGAAAAAATTTTGAGAAAATACTTCATGAGGATCATTTGTATATATTTTACTAATATTTCATCCAAGAAACAAGGAGATAAAAGGAAATAATTGTAGTTCCTGAGTATTATCATGGAATCCATTTTCCAGAACCAAAAAACAAGTTTTGTTTTTTAGCTTTCATTTTCTTTGTAGAAAGTAGACAATGACATCCCTCTCCCAGGTTTTCTGGTTCAAATAAACTAATAAACTATCAAGAGGCCGAAGATGGTAACTAGTATATAATAGATGCTCATGTTTCCTTCCCTTTGATGTTTAGGTGGGGATGGTTTTAGGGAGAAGGTTGGTGACAGATGAGGTAACTTGTAATCCTCAAGGCTATGGGGAATGTTTGCTTTTCTCATATTCTGCTGACTTGGGTTGCCTGGTGTCTCTGGCCTAATGTTCAACGTCTTTACCTCTTTGGTATGCTCCCTTGGTTCTAGCCATGTTGTCTTTCAATCTTTGCTTGAACTGCAGTCTTCCCCGTACTCATGGGGACACATCTCATGTTCTCTGGGCTTCTTTGGCCTTGAGAGCTATTCCCACAATTGCTTTGAAAAAGTGATCATGTACTTAGTACCTTCTCCTTCGCTAGATTTAAAATTGCAGTTTCGCTTATCATCACTGGAGCCAAGTGTGGTACCCAGTCATAGCAGTGGAGTGCTTGGGATTTGCAGAATCAATGACGGACAGATCTGCTTAGTCTAGACCTAGAGTGGCACCTGCACAACTAGGGTGGATGAAGAGTTTGTTAGGCGGCCTCCTCTAATTGCTGTTAGATGTGCCTAAAGGAGGGAACTGCTGGCCCTTATTTATGGAGCTGGTAGAGAGGAGAATCCTATCTTTAGCCAAGACAAGGACGTGGGCTTTACATTTAGAATTGTTAGAACTTAAAGATTTGCAAGTGACTGTGAAATTTGGAGGACTCCAAGAATGTGCTGTTAAGATTATAAGAGCCCAAATCAGTTAACTCAGATGACAGAAGTTATTTAAACTTCCAGTGTACATGTGCATAGTGAACTTGACAAAGTACATTCATTCCTTCTTCCTCTTCCCTCTCCTTCTTTCCTTTTCAAACTTATATGGGCTCTTAATAATTTCACCTCCTGTTTTATTCTCAGTGCCACTGAGATCTATCCATCTATCTTTCAAAAGGAGAATGTAGATGAATATATGTGCATGTGTCTTCTCTCACCAATATTGTTGAAAAGAATTGGCTAGATGGCTTATTTGAACTTTATACGGGGATGAGATTATCTTGTGTCCTATTATATTTGGTTCTGTTCTCCATTTTCATTGAGAGAAGCTGTTTGGCTCTAATTCTTCCAGTAGGATCTGCTGTTTTTCAAGTGGCCAAACCTTTGCACATTAGTTCAGGTCCTCAGAATTCTCATCTTGATTTCTCTGGAGAAATAGACGCTATTCTCTGGGCTCCGGACTGCAAACGTGCATTTCTTCAAAGTGTGAGAGTACTCTTTTCCCGAGGTGCTGGACTCACATAAAGAAAATTGGAGACAAAAAATTCTTTTGTTCTTGAGTTTCAAATGAGTTTGCTCTGAAGCTAACGTTCCCCTTGCCTGGTCATGTAGAGCTGTTAGAAAATGGAGAGGCTACTAAAATATCTGTGTGGAGCCCTAGTTTACTCTGTCAGCTGAAATAGGTAGACCGGACAGGATCATGGCTTAATTTCTGCTTCAGCTTCAGATAATTTACATGTTCCTTAAGGGACTTTACATACTGTCCGCAGCTTGCCTGCGTGTCTCCCATGTTATGACAAGATAATAGAGCAGATGACTTGCATGTACTCCAAGACTTAAGCTCTGAACGTTGGTGGGGAGAAATTTGTGGCAGATTTTTCTTTTTCAAGTCTTTTTTGTAGATGTAATTTGACTCTTAGGTGTAATTAGCCAATTTCTGTACTCCTTTCTTTATTTATTTTTGAAAAGATGATCTTTAACTTTATGGCCCTAAACCTTATATGCCTATGATAGTGAGAGACTGCAGGCAGTAAGGAAGGACAAACCTGAAGGCAAAAAGGTTTTTCCTGCTGGCCCTTCTCCTGGAACTGGTTCTGTGTCTCCCCCCACTTCCCCAACCCCTGAATCTGGCCGCATTAGATGGGTGCTGCCCGAGTCTTTTGGACAGTGACACAGAAATCTAACGAGCCTTTGATTACTGTAGTTTCTTTGAAGACAGGAAAAGAACCCTTCAACTTCTTAGAACCAGAGCTATCTGAAGAATACCGTTGGGCAGGTCGTAGAAAAGTTACTGGAGAAGAGACAAGTATGTATTTTAATGTGGAAATGTATTCACAATCTATGATGGAGTAGAAAAAGCATGACACATCATAGTGTCTCAAGTAGGATATTTCCTCCAAAGAGCAGAGTTCTGTCTAGATGCATCTGTGAGCTTCTGTCTGTGGATATTTTTCTGAATATGCCTTTTGGTGCTAATGTAGATTTTCTAGTTAAAGTGGCGCAAAGTTTTGAGTGCTTATTACATGTCAGGCATTGCTAATGCCTTATCTAAATGATTTCATTTAATATACATTTAATATACATATTTTAATAAGTTACATTAAAACAATGAAAAGCATTTTAAAAGGATGTCCCTACTTTCTCCATCCTGCAAACTAAAGTCAGGTGTATAAATAATAAATATTTAATTTGAAAAATTGTGGCATTAATATCCCTTGTCAAGCATCAAAGTCTTTATTTCCTTTAGTTAAGCCTCTTCATAGACTTGATATATGGATATGAAATGCCATGGTTCTTGGCTTAAAAAAAAAAAAAGGTAGTAATATTGAGGATCCTATCATCTCAAGTCATCTGTGAATGTGCCCAAAGTAGATTTTTCTGAGAGAGAACCCACAGATAATCTGATGCTATCAAATTAGAGATCAGGTGCTCATCTCTGATTTGGAGACCATGAGGATATAGAAATCGGAAACCCTGGTATTGGCAGTTGGTAGCTTCTGGTACCTGATGGTCTCGAAGTCAGTGATTCTTGAGGCTGTTGTGAAGCTGCTTACCTGGCTCCCTAACCAGAAACCAGGATGACCTTGCCCTCTTGCCAGAGGCAACCCAAGTTTTAAAATACCGAGTGCAGTTTCTTCTTACAAGCTCCTCAGTCATTGGTCTATTTATATTCTCTGTCTTTGGCAAGAGAATTTGCCTCAACTCAGTGGCTCGCAATCTTGGGGTTCCTGGGTGAAATTGGAAACTGGCCGTCTTACGTGGAGGGTAAGGAGAGCGACCAAAGGCAGCAGGGCACTGTGGAGGGGGAGACTGGGGTGGACTTCCTAAGCGGCGGATCTTACCCAGGAGCCCTGTCATGTGCACAGCTCCAAGATGAGTCGACACATTAGCCCCTGGCCGCCAGTATCCGAAGGGTTTCTTTAAAGATCTTACGTGGCTTAGTCATGTGTTCAGCCCAGCTGGTCTTAGCACCTTTTGCTGTCTCCAGACTGTGTCCTTGAAAACCTGCTAGCATGAGTATAGTAGGTAGACTATACATTTCAAGGGCAGGGTCTGAGAGAGGGTAAGATTGCCTGGGGCCAGATTACTTGGCCAACTGGCTCTTATATTCTCTTGATGACCAACTAAAACTCAACTCTTTCTGGTCTGTTCCATAACTTGAATGAGTGTAGGAATTAATCAGTTGAGTAAATGTCCTCCCTGGGGGTAGCTGCATACAAGTACATTTTTTAGTATTCTGATCATTACTCAGCTGTAGCTCTCCATGCCAATGGGGAAGAACATGATTTACTAGAAAAGTAAATGTTTGTGCTTTGTGTATATGTCTCAATCAGACTGTGGGGTAAACTAAGAGTCAGACCGATACTATGGAACATTGTTATTTCTTCAGAAATTTGATCATTTTCTAGGCTTTTGAAGACTCATTAAAGTTATTCCTGTCAGTATTTTGAGGACCTACCCAGACTGAAGCTTATAAGTCAAGTATGAGGGATCTAGTATCCTATAATGAACACTAGTATCTAGTATTAATATTTTAGAAGTTACTATCAATAATGGCATGAAAATTAATGCAAGTTGTATATACATTACCCCCGTATTGACTCCCTGCTGTGTCTGTACCTTGATCTTGCACAGCTACTACAAAGCCACAATTTCCAGATTTATTTTCATTAATTCTGCTCCCTCAACCCCTCTATATGTATCCTCTTCTTATATTTTTTGAGATTTATTTTTTGTATGTGCACACACAGTATGGGGGTGAGGGGCAGAGGGAGAGAATCATCAAGCAGATGCCTCAGTGAGTGCAGACCCTTTGTGCAGGGCTTGATCTCCTGACCCATGAGATCATGACCCAGGCTGAAACCAAGAGGCAGATGCTTAGATAGAGCCACCCAAGTACCCTGTTGTCTTGTATTTTTTATTCCAGGGATTTTCCTACCACACTTTGCCCTTTCTCCAACCAAGAAATCTCGGTCATTTCTTAGTTCTGTTTTTCATCTTGTAACTTCCACATCCAACCAGTCACTATTTCTTAGTGACTTAATGCCTGCATATTCTAAGGATTGCATCTGCTAGTGTGACTGCTGTTTTTACTGTAGATAGGGACTAGTCCTGTCATTGGAATGAGTGCCATAGTCTGGTGGTCATGCAGCTGGGGATGGCAGGGATGTGGTAAGCTGGATGGTAACCATGTAGAAATACAGACTTCATGTTTTCAGATATCCCACTGTGTTTCTTTAGTGGGTCGGGAGATGGTAGGGTGTAGGGGCAGAAGGAGGGACGGAGCACCAGACTCTGCACTCATCCGGGATCCCCATATGGGACTTGATTGCAGGATCCTGGGATCATGACCAGAGCCCAAAGGCAAAGACTTAACTGACTGAGCCACCCAGGTATGCCCAGATACTCCAGTGTCTTAAGAGAAGCTGGGGATCTGAATCTGGGTTTCTGAATCTGGGGATCTGAATTTTTTAACAGAAGCCTATAATTCAAATAAAGAATATGCCAGGACAGTTGAGCTCTAGAAACCTAATTGGCCCTGTGAGTTGCCAGTTTTAGATCTATGCATATAGATTGTTTTGGCTACCATGTGTTTCATATACAGTTTACTTTCTTCTGAAGTTATTAAATAGCTTATTTTTCAGAAATTGGATTCTAGGTTGATAGGCTGGAAATACTGAAGAGGCAGATCTATAATTGTGTCCCTACTGAGTTGTCTTAGGACATTCCACATCTTATTTCTTGGTTACCTTTTCGCCGAAAGGGATGGACTTCAAAGTCTATTACATTAAGTAATTTTTCCTCTATTACTGGAGAGATTCTTATTAACTAAGGAATTAGTGCATTTTATGACATTAGAGATCTCTTTAGAATTTTGAGCTGCTAAATGGTTTTAAGGCTCACCTGGGATTGTATTAAAATTATTACTAACATGGTGTTCATGCCGTAACATTTGACGGAAATAAATTGTTAGATTAAGGCACAGGATACCAAGAGTTGTTTGTTTTTCTTTCTGGTCTTGCCAGAAAGCCCTGAGACTGCCAAAGGTTAGGAAAATCATAGCTGAAATTTCAGTGGTATCTATGGGAGCATCGAGGAATAGAAAGGCTAGTGACTGGCAGTTTCCATGGCAACAACGGGATTTTCCGGGGCTAGAAAGATGTGTAGGTTACACCATCAAATGTGCCAGAGATTGGTCTCCATGACGACAGCAGTGTGAATGGGGAAATGTATGCTCATGAGATTTTGTTTTAAAAGCGTATTGGATTAATTTAGATGAAAATGCTTGACAAATTGATATTTCTCCTCTCTTTTAAAAAATATTCAAAATAAGGGATTCCATTTATTCTTGTATTTTTGAGCAAGTGACATTCTTGCATATTTCTGTTAAGAGGGGTTATTGCCTTACAAATAATTTCTTCGGCAGCATGCCTGAAATGAAGCACCCAAAGAATGGAGACTTTTTTAAAATTTACTTTTAAATTTCAACATTTATTTCAGGGAGGCCTGCCTCCACATGTGAAATAACTAGAGTTATTCAAACTTCGTTTAAACTTTGTAATATTTCTGAACATAAATCTGAACCATCAGAAGGTGTAATGTATTAAAGCTTTATTCCTGTTGCATCTAAAAGATAGGATTTATTACAACAGTGGTAGAATAGAAGAATATTCAAAACTAATCACTGCTCAAGTTCCTCCCATGCATTTGTAACAGCTTTTGGTGAAATTTCCTTATTGCTGTGTTTCGAAATCTCTGATTTAACATGAGGACTAGGGAGCCTGACTATGTCTTTTAGAGTGTTTTGTGCATCACGAAGGACACATATTCAAAGTGTTAGTAAGGGATCGGTTCGGCCCTAGAAGCAAATGCTGGCCTTTTGCCTAAGGTTTAAAACACTTCGTGAGCACATTTTGTTTTCGTTTCATGGGCAGATGCTTGTATAATCTTTTTTTTTTTTTCCCCGATCTGCTTAGTAAGACTAATCTGTCTGCGTTAGTGGAGAAATGTATAACTCACAAAACTGTAGACAGGGTTTGGGAAAAGTGAAGAAGGGATAGTATCCTCCGGGCTGGTTCTGGCTGGGAGCAGTTGGACTAAATGGGGCAAGAGGAAGGAAGTAATCCCACAACCTGGGGAGAATGGCTGTGGGGGAGAGTCGCTTGGTAGGAGCTGCTGCCTTTGGTAGAGGGACATAGCTGACTAACTTGATGGAGCAGGAGCAGGAGCAGGGAGGAAATACTCTGGACTTCCCTCTCCACCCCCCTCATTGCCTGTTGGTGTCGCCCCCTGGCTGAACCCAACAGAACTGAAGATAAAGACCTAGGTCAACAGTCCCTCAAGGTCCATCTACCAGGCACACAGCGGGGAAATGGGAGAGGGATCTATCTGATGGGTCAAACGCAAGCTCTCCAGCATCACAAGTAATGACACATTTTTCGAAGAATGAATTTTTTTTTAATCTAAAAATATCCAATGCATGCATGTGTGTATACATAGGTGTATGTATTCATTTGGGTAAATATTGATCAATATTGATGTAAAAGGTTAGAAATCTTATTACACTCCATAAAAACATTGAAAAATGCAGAATATTGACATGAAGTATTTTTGTTTAATGAGTTCCATTTGTTTTTAATCATTTATTCAGTATCCCTATGCAGTATGCAGTATCATTTGGGGTTTATAAAGTGAGCTGAATAATGCAGTCCCCTTTTCTAAAGTTTAGTATCACAGACATGAAAAGGATGAAGAGATACTATTTTAATACTCAGCTGTCAGACAAGACATTATAAACTGAGACTATCTTAGTAGATGAGTAAAATTCATATACCCCTAAATAAAGGTAGAAAAGGAAGTATAAAATGTAGCCTTTAAAGAGCTGGTCATCTAGTTGAGAAGAATTTATGTTGGAGACATTGGAAGACATAAAAAGCAGTATGTGAGGAACTACAGAAATTATGGGTTTACAGATAAGAGTTTTATAGATGTTGGGAAGCTTTTTATTGTTTTGCAAGATTATCAAACGAGAGATATCAGAATATCCCCGATATGGGGATTCATCTGGTATTTTCGCTGGGTCTACACAGGCAAGCATTTTCTATTCTCTCTTGCAGCCAGGTGTGTGGACCTCTTATTCTCACTGATTAAATTCAATTGTAAAAACCACTTAGAGTCAGTAAACATGAATTCAAATCTTAGTTTTATCCTTTTCTAGTAGTAGGATTTTTTATTTGTGAAAAAACTCAGAATAAAACAATGGATGGAAAGGCTTTTTACCTGCAGCTGGCACACTGTAAATCCGATGAATGAAGTAGTCCTGTCCTTCTATTTTTCAGTAAAACAGTCAGCTGTTTGTTTGTATGTTTATTTATTTATTTATTTATTTATTTGAGATTCCATTATTTAGAGGATGAATGGGCATAGAGGGAGAGAGAATATCAAGCAGACTCCATGCTGAGATTGGAGTCCAACATGGGGCCCAGTCCCATGCCCCTGAGATTATGACCTGAGCCATAATCAAGAGTCAGATGCTCAACCAACTGAGCCACCCAAGTGTTGTTGGTGTTGTGTTTTTGTTGTTGTTTTGTTTTTTTTATGGAGCATTAGAAAAGTAACCATTTCTAAAGTTTAATTAGAATTCTCATTGTCTTTTTTTCTAGTCTGTGACTCCTTTTCTCCTTTTCTCCTTTTCAAGGATTCCATTGGATAACTGAATGCTTAGACTGGCTCCATGAGGTAGTCAATCTTAGCTTCTCATCACCTTGTAAAAACGAGTCCATATTCCAGGTCTACAGGAAATATGAATTGGTTTCCTTAAATTCACAGACTGATGTGGCAAGTACGCACATATGGACAGGAAGAAAGGTGGGCATTTGTTCATGTTCACACTGTTGACGCTTGTGTCTAGTGGCATAAAAACCAGAGCCTCCATCTGTGAGATCACAGGATGCCACCCCTTCTGACACCAGGAAGGATGTCAGTTTAGGGCTTATCCAAGTCAGACACAGCACTAAGGCTTTACATACATGATTTTACTTGAGTGGGAACTGTAACCCACAGGTATTCTCATTTTATGGCTGAATAAACTGAAGTTTTGAGAAATCACATCGCTTGTACAGAGCCATGTGGCTAGAAAATACCAGGGACAGGGTTCGAAACGAAGTCAAACACTCCAGCTATGTTAACCAATACTGCAATCTCACATGTGTTCCCTGTGTTAAGTGCGTGCATTTATTCATTCCCTCAGCCTCGGCAGGAATCTCAGTAGATTGTGATTATTGACTTCCGTCTTAGTGAGTTTGCCAGCACTGTGAGGTCAGGTCCGGGCAGAAACAAGCCGAACCCAGGCCCCTCTCCAGATGTTGAGGACACATAAGCATGATTCCTTTCTTTGAAAACTCGTAATTCTAGAGAAAACTGTGTAGCATAATGAATTGTATGGGCTCTGAAATACATGCATGCCTTCACATCCTAATTTTTCTGTTTATTGAGTGATTTTAACTTCTCGGAGCCTCCACTTCCTTACCCGTAACCTATGGTCAATAGTGGCTGCATCATTGTATTGTTAGCATTGCTGTGCTGCCAAATATACACAGTATATAGTACAGTAGTACCAGTAATACAGTACATAGTCACTAGTACATAGTCACATAGTCGGTACATAGTCACTAGTACATAGTCACTAGTAATACAGTACATAGTCACTAGTAATACAGTACATAGTCACTAGTACATAGTCACATAGTCGGTACATAGTCACTAGTACATAGTCACATAGTTGGTACATAGTCACTAGTACATAGTCACTAGTAATACAGTACATAGTCACTAGTACATAGTCACATAGTCAGTACATAGTCACTAGTAATGATCCCTGACGGCCATCTGTTTTTCTGTCCAACAACAAATCTTTTTTCAACTTTCAACTTTGCAGTTGCATAGAATCCCGCTTAATATCTGCGTGAGAGTACACGCAGGGCATTCCCAGTCAGTGAAATGGCCAGGTTCTGGCTTTGCCATCCGCGGGAGACTTCATTCTCACTACTCTGTGGTCTCCAGGGACATGCTCACCTGCTCTCTCCTACCGCTGGTTTTCATTATGTTCACCGTAGGTCTGGAAACACCCTCTTCTCTGTACGCCCATCTGAATGTTACTAGCTCTTTAAGACTTAATTCAATCTTGATTGTTTTAAAAAAAGGCTTCCCTATTTTCCAGTATTTATTGATGTGTGAGTGTTCTAGACCTTACCGCATAACACAATCTTCTCTACGATGCTGTCTGAGTTTGTCTGATAGCATTCCATATGCATAAGGCTTAAGGGTAGGGTTGTGCTTTCTATTCCTATATAATATTAGGTATTTTCTATTCTGGTTTCTGAGTTCTCTGCTAATGCAGTTTCTTTCTCTGGGAAGCGTGAGTTAGAGAGATGGATCCGTGATTCAGCCTTGTGGACTTCAGTTGGTTACTGTAGCTCCAGAATCAAGAGGACCTGCCTCCCTCCTTAGGAAATCACTGGCCAAGATGAAACCAAGTTTAAACTTTTCTTAATTGTGATATTAAGAGTTGGGCTTCCTCCTCTAATTTGTAATATTACAAAATAACAAGCGTGCAAAATTTCTCGTAACCTTGGACATGATCTGAAGTATTTATAGATGGGGGGGCATCTGGGTTGCTCATTCAGTTGTTGGACTCTTGGTTTTGGCTCGGGACATGGTCTTGGGGTCCTAGGCTTGAGCCCCGTGTCTGGCTCTAGGCTCAACAGGGAGTCTGCTAGGGATGCTCTCTTTCCCTCTCCTTCTCCCTCCCCACCCCTAAAACACAAAGAAGTCTTTTATAAAAAAAAGTATAAGTATAAAAAATAGTATAAGTATAAAAAATAGTATAAGTATATATATAAGTATAAATATAAAAAATAGTATGGACTATTTCACATGTTCCCTCATGTGTCATGTGCACATGTTGGGATTATCTCTTGGGAATAAAACAGCCCATGACTTGTTGTATCAAGCTCAAAGAACATCAGTGACATTTGGCAGCCTTTTTCAAGAAGGAACAATTTGCCTAGGCAAGGAACTAATCCGCACTGAGGAAAAAATAGGGTCCCTTCTAATACAGGGAATGTTGGGTGTTAATACCTTGAATCAAGACTTCTTGAAACTCCATGTATTAGTCAATTGGCTGTGCTGAAGGATTGTGAAAACAGTGAAAAGTAATGCTTTCCCAAACCTGAGCAATCTCTGTAGAACTTTATTCTACAAAAAGTGATAGTATTTAAGTATTGTTCCAAATAATGCTCTTCAGTATTTTATATCTGCATAAGACTTGAATAGTATAGATGCAGTCTGTCATACGTGACAAAGATAAGATTAAGCATATCTTGTTTTGTTTTGTTTTGTTTTTTGAGAGAGGAGCATGTAAGTGGTTGGGGGGAGAAGGGGAAGAGAGAATATCAAGCAGACTCTGCACTCAGTATGGAGCCCATTGCCAGGCTCCATCTCATAGCCCTGAGATCATGACCTGAGCTGAAATCAAGAGTCACACCCTTAACCAGCTGAGCCATCCAGGTGCCCCGAAGCCTATAGATCTTCTTCATAGGCTACCTCACAGTTTGTTTGTCCAAAGGTGAAAAATGATGTTAAGTATTCTACAAACAGAAACGTCATCTTTCTAGCCAGGGTACTTGTAAATTTGTGATGCGATATCCTACCTAAAGTGGAGTTTAAAAAATAAGACACCACTTATTTTTAGCATTTAAAAATTGTGCTTTTTAGTGTTTATCTTCAAGCTTATGGTATATGACAATTCCAGTCTTACTACTGCTAGAATTTTAAGTGACATCAAAACTGCACCATTGTGGTTGAGATGGTTGTGTACATTATATAATACTCAAGAATACACAATTCTGTAATGGTATATAATATAAAGGCTGGATGAGCTTAGATCCTAGTCAAGAGAGTTAATTTTTTTTTAAAGATTTTATTTATTTATTAGACAGAGATCACAAGTAGGCAGAGAGGCAGGCAGAGAGAGAGAGAGAGAGAGAGGGAAGCAGGCTTCCTGCGGAGCAGGGAGCCCGATGCGGGGCTCGATCCCAGGACCCTGAGATCATGACCCGAGCCGAAGGCAGCAGCCCAAACCACTGAGCCACCCAGGTGCCCCGGGAGTTAATTTTTTTAAAAAAGATTTTATTTACCTATTTGACAGACAGAGGTCACAAGTAGGCAGAGAGAAAGGAGGAAGCAGGCTCCCCGCTGAGCAGAGAGCCTGATGTGGGGCTTGATCCCAGGACTCTGGGATCATGACCTGAACTGAAGGCAGAGACTTTAACCCACTGAGCCACCCAGGCACCCCTGGAGCTAATTTTTTTTTTTAATTAAACCTCTTTTGTTGAAAAGTTTTTCTTAGATAACTGAAGATGTCCACTCAAGGGCATTATTATAGTTATACTCTAAAGTTCTTATCATTTGGGGGATATTTCCATGTTGTCACTATTCAGAGTTTCCAGATGGCAACAACAGGAAGCATCTCCGTATGAAAATATAAAGGAGAATTAATTTGGAGTCTTGTAGCCTTAACACTTGATATGGGGCCTGTGATTTAGGTGGTTAGAGTTTGTTGACTGAAGAGCACTCAATTTTGTCTGAACCAGGAAAATGATGGTCCCGGCGTGTCTTCTGTACCTTGGAATAGCTCGAACTGTAGCATTATCAGGTGAGGAATACTACAGGTCGTGGTACTGTTGAACATTTTTGCTCAGCAGGTTCCTGCAGTTTGTACCAATTTACAGAGTGGTTGTATCAGCAGTGTGCCTAACTTCTAGTTGTTCACTTTGTTGCGAACTCTCGATGTTCCGTTTTTTCTATTTTAGCCATTATAGTGTATATATAGTGGTATCTTACTGTGTTAATGTGCATCACCTTGCTGATGAGCGAAACTAAGTCTTTTTTGGGGGATGTTTATTGACAATTGACATATTCTCCTTTTTGAAGTTCTTTGTTGCAACTGTTTCCTTAAACAGGTTAATCTGTCTTTTTATTTGACTTAATTATGTCTTCTAGATATCATATTTAGCGCTTGTATGGCAAGTATCTTCTCCCACTCTGTAGTTTGTTGCTTTATTTATTTATTTAAGAAAGAGAATGAGAGAGAGAGAGAGAGAGAGAGAGAGAGTGAGTGTGGGAGGGGGGAGGTTTAGCGGGAGAATCAGACTTCCTGCTGAGTAGGGAGCCTGATACAGGACTCGATCCCAGGACTTCAGGATCATGACCTGAGACAAAGGCAGTCACTTAACCAACGGAGCCACCCAAACACCCATGTTGCTTTATTTCTTGAAGGTCACTTGACAATCCAAAAGTCTCCCAATAATAGAAGGGGTAAATGATTAGTCCTACAGTTGATACAAAGAACAATGAGAAAAATGGACTACAGCTACATGGACAGGTGAAAGAAGCCAGGTACAATGTAGTATTTAATGAGTCTACTTATGTAATACTCACAGATGGGCAACAGTAATTGATGGGGGAGACTACTAATGTCCTATTTTTTTTTAAAGATTTTATTTATTTATTTGACAGAGAGAGATCACAAGTAGGCAGAGAGGCAGGCAGAGAGAGAGGAAGGGAAGCAGGCCCTCTGCTGAGCAGAGAGCCCGATGCGGGACTTGATCCCAGGACCCTGAGATCATGATCTGAGCCGAAGGCAGCAGCTTAACCCACTGAGCCACCCAGGCGCCCTAATGTCCTATTTTTATATCTAGGTGCTGTTCATGTAGATGTTGATTCCATTGGTGTGTTTACTTAGTAAAGAGACATGGAGCTACACCCTAGGACTTGTGCTTTTCTGTGTATTTTTCTATACATTCTAGTTTTCTATACATTCTACGTCACTAAAAACATCAAGATAGACTAAACACACTTAAAAGAATAAAGTGCAAAGTCGGAAATGATATTATAGAGGAAGAAGTTAATGGGTGTAATTTATTGCAGATCTCCCTTATGCTAAGTTTGTTCTGCTCAAAATTTTGGCTTTTGAATATAAGCAATGGAGCCAACAATATCTCCTATTAAACTTAAACTTTATTTGGTTTAAAGAAACTTAGACTAGCCCATCCATATAATCCCTTTATCTTATAAATGACTCAAATGTTCATCTTTGGATGGTGGTTATTAACAGTCCATCTCAGAGGTTAAAAGTCAATTTCTTAAAAGGTTAAAAGGTTTTTAATGCTCATACACCCTGGATTTATTATATTCAGTTACCAAAATATATTCGGTTGATAGGAATTGTTTGAGGGAATGGCTGTCTAAATATTTAATCCATATCAGGCAGTATAGCATGGTGAAAAATTAAAAATGACTTAGCATCTCCAAAAAATGTTCTAAACTCTTCTCTTCCATGTATCAGTTGTTTGCATTGTATAAATTTCTTAATTTCTGAACCATCTTTTAGTTGTTCACCAAGGAACACTCTCATGGCATATAGTAGTTATTCAATTTTTTGTCTTTCAATTTAAAATCTATTTAAGAGAATTTCAGTTACAGTGAGAAATAAAAATTGTTTGTGAACTGCATAGAAAATAGATACTTTCAAATTTAACTTCAATATTGAGCAAAAATCTAAATATCTTTTAGTCCATGCTTCACTGTACTTTTTTGAGTAGAAACACAGAATTTCCAAGTTTTGTTTTCCTTTGTATGTTAAATGAGGGTAGAAATGAATGTAAATCATACCCCATATTTGATGATTGAACCCTGGCACTGCATTTAATTGGGAGAGAAGGAGTTATTCTCATGGTCAAGATGATGATAAAACAGCCAGCAATTAGTGGGCTCTTACTATGTGACAGGCACTGTTTTATTATATATTTCACTATTTAATCCTAACAACTTGGTTAAAATAGAACACAACATCCCTATTACACTGAGTAGGAAAGAAAAAGGTTAAGACCTCCTTTTAAACATGCTACAAATATAGAACTCTTGGAAAATTACTTGTTATGTAGCCTGTTACTGGTAATTATGAAATACAGTGTTGTAGATTTCAAATCTCATTCTATTTAAGGGGTTTTCTTTAAGTCACTTGCAGGGGAAAATTGTTTGGAATAGAGAGCTGGCTTTAAAATTCTTAAAGCTCTGTTATAGTATTCCAGTCTCCCTTAATCATAAATGAAAATAATGAAATGAAAAAGCTAAATTTTTCCAGACTTCTGTGTTAATTCAGAATTTGGAGTATGGACCCTACCCTTTACCACCCAATATTAGAAATTATAATCTAGGAACTTGGGGAAAAAAAGATGGTAGTCTTGTCAGGAAGTATCTAGGTATGTAACTTTATTTTTGAAAGAAATGGTTTATTATTATAAACATTGTTAATGTTTATTCCATACAGGAAAAAAATATAGAAGTTAATAAGCTCAGAAATTGCATATTCACAAATACACCATCCATAGGCTCAATCCAGAAATGGACTGGCACCAGCAAGTTGGAGACCCCCTTCCAGATCCTCCCAGGCAAGGGGCCCCTAGGTAGAGTGCTAGTAGATGGTTCATCTTAGTTCAGCTTTCTAAGTGCATTTTTAAAAAGTATGTCCTTTTATCTATATATGCAAGTGTGTTGGCATAAAGTTTATAATCTTACTGTTTTTATTTTTATTTAGTAGCATATAATGTATTATTTGCTTCAGGGGTACAGGTCTGTGAATTGTCAGTCTTAACACAGTTCACAGCACTCACCATAGCACAAACCCTCCCCAGTGTCCATAACCCAACCACCCTCTCCCTACTCCCCCCACCCCTGCAACCCTCAGTTTGTTTTGTGAGATTAAGAGTCTCTTATGGTTTGTCTCCCTCCCGATCCCATCTTGTTTCATTTTTTCCTTCCCTACCTCCCACAACCCCCTGTTCTACCTCTCAAATTCCTCATATCAGAGAGATCATATGTTAATTGTCTCTCTCTGATTGACTTATTTCGCTAAGCATGACACCCTCTACTTCCATCCACATAGTTGCAAATAGCAAGATTTCATTTCTTTTCATGGCCGCATAGCATTCCATTGTGTATATATACCACATCTTCTTTATCCATTCATCTGTTGATGGACATCTAGGTTCTTTGCATAGTGTGGCTGTGGTGGACATTGCTGCTATAAATGTTCAGGCACACTTGCCCCTTCGGATCACTACATTTGTATCTTTAGGGTAAATACTCAGTAGTGCAATTAATGGGTTATAGGGTAGCTCTATTTTAAACTTTTTGAGGAACCTCCATGCTATTTTCCAAAGTGACTACACCAGTTTGCATTTCCACCAACAGTGTAGGAGGGTTCCCTTTTCTCTGCATCCTCGCCAACATCTGTCATTTCCTGACTTGTTAATTATAGCTATTCTGACTGGTGTGGGGTGGTATCTCACTGTGGTTTTGATTTGCATTTCCCTGATGCCAAGTGATGTGGAGCACTTTTTCATGTGTCTGTTGGCCATCTGGATGTCTTCTTTGCAGAAATGTCTGTTCACGTCTTCTGCTCATTTCTTGATTGGATTATTTGTTCTTTGGGTGTTGAGTTTGATAAGTTCTTTATAGATTTTGGATACTAGCCCTTTATCTGTTATGTCGATTGTGAATATCTTCTCCCGTTCTGTCAGTTGTCTTTTGGTTTTGTTGGCTGTCTCTTTTGCTGTACAAAAGCTTTTGATCTTGATGAAGTCCCAGTAGTTCATTTTTGCCCTTACTTCCCTTGTCTTTGGTGATATTTCTATGAAGAAGTTGCTGCAGCTGAGGTCGAAGAGGTTGCTGCCTGTGTTCTCCTCAAGGATTTTGATGGATTCCTGTCTCACATTGAGGTCTTTTATCCATTTTGAGTCTTTTTTTGTATCCGTTGTAAGGAAATGGTCCAGTTTCATTCTTCTGCATGTGGCTGTCCAGTTTTCCAAACACCATTTGTTGAAAAGGCTGTCTTTTTTCCATTGGACATTCTTTCCTGCTTTGTTGAAGATTAGTTGACCATAGAGTTGAGGGTCTATTTCTGGGCTCTCTATTCTGTTCCATTGATCTATGTATCTGTTTTTGTGCCAGTACCATACTGTCTTGGTGATGACAGCTTTGTAATAGAGCTTAAAGTCTGGAATTGTGATGCCACCAACTTTGGTTTTCTTTTTCAACATTCCTCTGGCTATTTGGGGTCTTTTCTATTTCCATATCAATTTTAGGATTATTTGTTCCATTTCTTTGAAAAAAATGGATGGTATTTTGATAGGAATTGTGTTAAATGTGTAGATTGCTTTAGGTAGCATAGACATTTTCACAATATTTGTTCTTCCAATCCAAGAGCATGAAAAGTTTTTCCATTTCCTTGTGTCTTCCTCAATTTCTTTCCTGTGTACTGTATAGTTTTCTGAGTATAGATTCTTTGTCTCTTTGGTTAGGTTTATTCCTAGGTATCTTATGGTTTTGGGTGCAATTGTAAATGGGATCAGCTCCTTAATTTCTCTTTCTTCTGTCTTGCTCTTGGTGTATAGAAATGCAACTGATTTCTGTGCTTTGTTTTTATATCCTGACTCTTCACTGAATTCCTGTCTGAGTTCTAGCAGTTTTGGAGTGAGGTCTTTTTGGTTCCCACATAAAGTATCATATCACCAGAGTGAGAGTGAGAGTTTGACTTCTTCTTTGCTGAATAATCTTACTGTTTTTAAGTAGAAGAATATCCCTTTTGATCAGTATTACTAGGAATTTATTGGTCTTTTCTGGAAAAAAACCAAAACCATTATTTCTCCTTTTTGTGTGTTTCCCTCCTATTTCATTTATCTGTGTTCTTATTTTCACTATTTTCCCCCTTTTTGGGGGGGGGGATTAACTTATGTGGTGGTGGTGGTGGTGGTGGTGGTGTGTGTGTGTGTGTGTGTGTGTGTGTGTGTGTGTTTAGGTTCTTGAGATGGATAGTTAACTCATTTTAGCTGTTACTGATCTTAGCTTTTATAATATATGTATTTAAGACTCTATCCCCCCAGGCCTGGGGGCCCTATTAATTTTTTTCCCTACATTATTTTGGTATGTTATATTGTTATTACCAGTTTATCCATTTAAAAATTTCCACTATTATTTCCTTTTTGGTCTTATGTGTTTTGGGGAGTTTTCTGTTTGTCTAATATCTTTTTTTTTTTTTTTTGAGAGAGGAAACACAAGTAGGGGAAGCAGCAGGGAGAGGAGAAGCAGGCTTTCCAGCAGAGCAGGGAGCCCGATGTAGGGCATCATCCCAGGACCCTGGGAACATGAACTGAGCCAAAGGCAGACACTAAACCATCTGAGTTCCCCAGGTGCCCCTATTTGTCCTTTATCTTATTTTCATTTATTTTTATGTGAAATTGGGTGGATTCAGAGTCTATTTTTACAATGTGTGACTTGATTAGTATATGTCTAATTATTGTGGAACATATAGGAAACATCCTTTTTATAAATCAGAATCAAAACATTTTTTTACTTAAACTTAGGTGTGATAGCAAATATTTCAAAATAGTAAATCACTAAAGCCATTATAAGCAGTTATATTAAGGCTAGAGATAACTGCATAACAAAATTACTGTCAATGATATATGTTAAGCAGTACTTTTTCTGATTGTTTGAAAACTTTACCACTCATACACAGACAATGACAGAAGATGAAATTCATTTTAGCTGAATTTCATTTTGGTGAAATACTTGGAATTCTGATTAGGGGGCCAATAAAACATACTTTGTAGAAGACCAGAAAAACTTTGTTCAATGCTTCAAGCTTTAAAAAAAAAAACAAAAAAACAAAAAAACAAAAAAAACATAAAATTAATACACAGTATTAAAAGTGTTGATTAAATTAACAATTTGTTGTTAAAATTTCTGGTTAAATTTTATTTAGTAAAAACTTTCACCCAAGAAAACAAAAGTATTGAATGCTCAGTTTTAGGAGCTCAGCAGTAACTGGTGAGTCATCATCTTTCTGCATATCAAAGAATGGTTTAACATTTTAAGAAGTAGTAGAAATTAATGTGCCATTTTAGCATTTTTTAAATTTGTTTATGTTTTTTAAAAAAGATTTTTATTTATTTATTTGACAGAGAGACACACAGCAAGAGAGGAAACACAAGCAGAGAGGGGGAGAGAGGGAGAAGCAGGCTTCCCGCTGAGTAGGGAGCCTGATGTGGGGCTCGATCCCAGGACCTTGGGAGCATGACCTGAGTGAAGGCAGTTGCTTAATGACTGAGCCACCCAGGTGCCCCTTAGCATTTAGATAGTAAGAAAAATGTTTTAGAGTAATTACAGGTAATCAAAAATTTTAACTCAAAATCTGGTATCCTCTATTTTGATATAAAGCTTACAATGTCTACAATGAAGATTAACTCCATTGTTAGGCAGAAAAATCAGAGGATCCCTGCAACAGGGTGAAGTGAGATTTAAAAAATGAGTATTCTTTTTTTTTTTTTTTTTTTTTTTTTAAGGCCTCACGTTTATTACCAAACCAACCCACTGGTGCAGAGTATAGTAACAGAAAAATCTTTCGCTGATAAATGGTATCTATTGGCCAGGCAGAAATGTGTTTACAGGGCGATGGAATAGAACACATGATCCTCAAGTAGCTTAATTAAATACTTAATTAATAGAACACATGATCCTCAAGTAGCTTAATTAAATACTTGGTGCCAATTAGGTGTGTCATGGCGTGATGTGGGATGCCTTCGAGACCCAGCTTGGTTCTCCTCCAATGCCTCCTCTTGGAGTTGTACCTGGTATGTGGATATTCTTAAAACAGGTACATGTAGTGCATTTGTAGTTTCTGGTAAGGAATTTGTGAATATTCTCAAAGCAATGATCTAGGTGTATGAGATAATAAAGTGTGAGGTTTTAAAGGTTGAGTAAATGAAATTCCTTTTATTTAAAAAAAGTGTTTGTTTGTATTACAGTTGCAAATTGTCTTTAGAACTTAGTTACCTTTTTTTCTCTTAGCTTGAAGTTACAAGTGCAGCTTTGTTGCAAATTGTTAAAGGCAGCTAATGATTTGCCTATGCAAGTTGTACTATAAACCCCTTTGGGTTTTTGGGTGGGGTTGGGGAAGTGGGGTAATTCCTGAAAAAATTAGTTTCTGTTAGAATAGAAGGCTTCAGTGAAAGCTAAATAAAATGGCTTTGGACCTAGCCTGTATGAAGCAGCCAGTGACTTAATGACTCTCCTCCAGTGCTGCTTTATCCAAAGCAGGTCTTCGGTGTGACCAATAATTAGGACTATTTTGTTCTGTTCTGATTCCTGATGATGAAATGGTTTCAGTTAGTTGAACTAGTAATTCATAAACCTTTTAGCTCAATATTTTAAAGTTAAGGAATTGATTTAAAAATATTGTCTATCTTCTGTTACTTATGCAAAAGACAGTGGGTTATTGGTCAACACTCCTAAGTCTGCAAATAGAGAATCTAAAAAGCTTTTGAGGGGATCTGTTAATAGATACGGTTCTGTTGATTTATTATTCTCAGACTACCACTAGACCATCTTAGTGACTATTGCAAGAAGCATTACCTACATAACCCTTTACCTTGAAAGCTTAACATACTAACTAGCTAATTGAGTTATTGACGAAACTTTCCTTTAAAAAAGGAAAATGAAGAGGTGAAGAGTAATATAAAAAAGAGGAAGTGAGCCAGTTAAATCAGGAATGTGGTTTGAAGTACCTAGGGCCACCTGTGTGCTTGGTGGCAGCTCTTAATCTATGCTTGCTAGACAAGGTGCAGACCTTGTCTGCTGTGTGCAAGGGGAGTGAGTGCACTACTCACTGTAGTTGGTTCTAACTCTGAGTGATTTGATGAATGCTAGTAAGCAGGAAACTCCAGGGCACACAGACGTTCTTAAGGCATATTGGGAGTTTTAAGAGCTCCTAAGATCTGTGTCTCTAAACTTGATAGGAACAAGTGCTGGCATAAATTATAGTTAGTGAATTCATGTACTTGTGAATTACCCTGGAGTAACTGTGCGTTGCCAGTCATAAAAATTTCTCTAAAGCATTTGCTTCCCCTTCTTCTTCCCCAATCCCAGTCTGTTTATGGACTTTGAGGGACTCTGCTTAGAACCTCTCATTTTATTGCAGGTCTGTTCATTCACTCAACAGCCATACCTCAGAGCATGTCACTATATGCTAGCCAGCCCTTTTGCTCTCTGTTGGGCAAACATGATTAAATAAGATAAACATGGTCCGGGCTCTCAGGGGGCTTTCCATCTACTGGGAAAGAGGCAAGTTCCACTCCTTGGGTATGTGTATGTGCATGCAAGATTGCATGTGCGTTTCTGTCCCCCCCACCCCACCCCCCAACCCCAACACACACTCTCTCCAGTGGTGGAAATTTTCCCCCTACAGGCTTTGGGATAAAACTTTCTTTGCTGTCACTAGGATTCACATGGGAATTCAGGTCTGGAGTTGGGCCAGCTGCCTGAGAATTTTCCAGTCACTCTGTTTGTTAGTGAAAATTTCAGGGTAGCCTTAGCTCCCTTGAGTTAATGGACACATTCTGCAGCTGTCAAACAAGTAATCAGAGCGTCCAAATCAGCTTCTACAATTGTACTCCCAATCAAAGGGACTAGCGCTGCTGGGAGTCTCATCACATTTTACCAAAGACATTTATTTTAAGGTCACTGGAGCTCATCTAAAGTCTTGGTCCTCTCTTAAGTGGTTGTGGGTCTGTTTCCAGTTACTGATTCGTCTTCAGTCAGTGAACCTAACATAGATACCTACTGAGGAAGACACTGTAACAGTGAGTTGAAAGTTTACAGCCTCTGAAGTCGGGGAAAGATACCTCGGAGTCGGGAGGATGGCCCCAAAGCTGCCACAACCACCCTAAGAGTAACTGAAGTAGGACCTAAGCAGGCACTAATGGCCTCCATTCCCAAGACAGGTGACCGTTTCCGCATGCGTCTTCTGCCAGTAATTCAGCAGTATGGGGACCCTGCCACTTCCTCGGGCCTTGTTCTTTTGTGCAGAGTTCTTTTGTCTTCATCCTCTTATTGGATGTTTTTGGCAGCTCTTGATCTGGATTAGATCTTTCTGACTGAGAAAACAGGCGGAGAGAAAGTGTAGACCCTGAACTAGAGCTCAGCCCTTTTTCCTCCTGCCGCTATTTTTAAGAACATGACTTTGGTCCTAATCAAGAGAATTTAAAAAGTTCATGATGTTTGGGGCGCCTGGGTGGCTCAGTGGGTTAAGCCACTGCCTTCAGCTCAGGTCATGATCTCAGGGTCCTGGGATCGAGTCCCGCATCGGGCTCTCTGCTCAGCAGGGAGCCTGCTTCCTCCTCTCTCTGCCTGCCTCTCTGCCTACTTGTGATCTCTCTCTGTCAAATAAATAAATAAAATCTTTAAAAAAAAATAATAAAAATAAAAAAAATAAAAAGTTCATGATGTTAACTTTTCCTGTGTGAAATGTAGACATCTTGGCGAACTTCAGCAGATCTCCACGGCCTGATCTGCAAGTGGAGAGGATAACAGACTCTCCTCCAGGGGATCTCCTGAGGATTTAGTGGCTTTGTTGCCAGCTTCTGGGACAGAGGCACACAGTCCAGGCGGGTCAGCTCTTACAGTGTAAGACTTGCCAAAATGCTTTCCTACCCGTGTTCGCTTTGAGTTGTTTATATACAGCCCTTTCAAATTGTGCTCGTTGTCCAGGGTAAAACATTTCTGATATCACCAGATTTTTCAAGCTATTGTTTTAAGGAAGAAAATTTGATTCAGAGATTACCTTGAATGCTTTTCTTAGAATCACTTTATTTATCGTCTTGTTTGAACAAAAGAGTCCTAAAAATCTAAAAGAAATTCCTTATTAATTCTGTTATCATAGAAAAGTTAATGCCCTCTGTCTCCCTGGCACTTCCAAACCATCAATTAAATGGGCTCATTTGCCTTGAAGTCTTGAACTTCTGTTGGTGCAATCTCATCTATAAGAAATCCATTTGAATTTGTAACAACCTTTAAATTTCTGAAAATGCAGATTCATCACTGCCAAATTATTTCTATTAGAGTAATCTGCATTGAAATTACTGAATTCATTTTTTTTGATCTCTCACATAATAAAAATGTGCTTAAAACCTCTACATGACAGGGAGACTCTTAAGACCCACTGCCCTGTGGAATGGGTTTTGAGAAGAATGCTCTCTTGGGAGGTATTTTAAGATAGCACTGAACCATGTCCTTAAACTGTAAAGAGCATCACAGTGGCTCAGCCCTGTGCAAGCAGGTCACATAGGCAGCCTTAGCTGTGGAGACCTAGCTTTTCTTCTCTTTTCCCCACACCACCTCAACCTATTCTGATGCTTGAGCCCTGAGCCCCCAAGCTGCCTGCAGGGCTGCAGAGGGCCTCACACAGTCCTTCCCTCAGGTGAGGGTGGGTCCCAAGCCCTGCATACCTCCCTGTTTCCCTCCCTGAGCTGTCTGTCCCAAGGTATCATTCCTTTAAGCTCTAACTCCATTTCTCCTGTTTTCCAGGCAAGCCATAGGAGGAGAAAGCTCCCCATGGTGAGGTACCTGTGGGTGCTCTAGAATAACTAGTAACACTTCAGTGTTTTAATAACTTGGGCCTTAATGGTAGAAATGAACTCAAATTTTTGTATCTATCAATTTTTGTAGGAGTGCTTTCGAGGTACTAAGCATGTCCTGTACTAGGTCCTTGATCACTGTGATGTTTATTAACCTCTGAAATTCTTTGGGCAGCCTTTACCTCCTTTTATTGGTGATTCAGCTCAGGCGTGACCTCTCAAAGGCCCTCCTCTCTAACGTGGCTTCCATCTCCATCCGTCTTTGTCCCCTTTTCCTGTTCCATTTTGTTTCACATCATTTATCACTGACGTTCTAGCCAATACGTACTGATACATTTGCTTCTATTTGAACGTATCAGCTAGAGTGGTAGCCCTGTGAGAGGGTGCCCTTTGTTTTGGTTGCCACTGTATCCCCCATAACGAGAACAGTAGGTGTTACATATGGAGTGAGGTTGGGCATTATCCCCAATTCCACAGTTGAGGAAGCCAGGTTCAGAACAATTAACGAGCTTAAAGTCTCCTAATAGGAAGTGGTGGAAACAGGTCAGAATCTAGGCTTGTTTGGCTCCAAATTCTTCATCTCTGATTACATCACGGTACAACTTCCCCATCTGCAATATAAGAAGGATGGATCCTAATTAAATAAGTAGCAGACAGCACTAGCTCTTAAGCCATTCCTGGCTGAGTCACACCCTTCAGAATCCCTAAAATCATAACCCAGAGGCTGTTACCTATTCAGTGTGGCTGGCCCAGTAAATGTTCATATCTGGGGAATTTTTAAAATCTCAGAAAGGGATTTCTTAGCCACCTGAGTGGTGGCTCCATCTGTTGAGTGTCCTACGCTTGATTTTGGCTCAGGGCTTGGTCCAGCCCCGTGTAGGCTCCATGCTCAGGAATCCGTCTTCCTCAACACCCCACCCCCATTTGCAGTCTTTCTCTAAAGTCTTAATAGGAAACAATCTGAGTGATTTATTAAATGAAGTGAAAAGGAACAGGAGGGAAAGGGGTCTTTGCCTTTTGTCTACATTGTCTGTTGTCTACAATGACCTTAAGGAGAAATATGCTCTGCCCCTCTTAGGTCCTTGAATGGTAAGCTTATTTCCTTCTAGCTTGTTTCTTCCTTTTTTTTTTTTTTTTCTTTTTTTCTTTTTTCTTTTTTTGTTTTGTTTTGCTTTTCCTTTCTGCCCTGGTGTCCTTAATACCAGGCCTTTCTTTTTGTCTGTAGGTCTGCATTGTTAAGGTGAGCAAATTCTAATGAGAAACAAGATTGTATCTTATTTCCTTTTCTGAAAAATAGGTTCTCTTCCCCCAGGCGGATGCTTATGAACATTCATGTGATTATTCAGTTAAAAAGAAAAGGGATGTGTTTTTGTGTCTGAGTAAATCTTTTGTGATTCACAGTTCATGGTTCCCTTAATTGTGGACTTCTCTGTCCTCACTCGCAGTGCCCTGGGTCAGTCACTTCAGTCACCCAGGATGATAAAGACCTTTTACTTAATGAGACCTACTCTGAAGCTGCAGGTATAAATACTCTTCCATTGTCTCAGCCATGGGATCCTTACCACCCTGTCTCTCCTAGGATTTGTGGAGATATAAAAATCATTTCCTTCTCCCAGTTTAGCTCTGAACCTCACATTAAACTTTAAGAGGATTTATGATCCTTCATAGTCATTTGGAATAACTGGTTGGGTTCTGTGATAAGCAAACAAATTAGCCAACCTTCCTCTAATGACCATCCCTTTCTCTCTGATGCTGCTGATGGCAGATGTGTTAATGTAATATCACACACACACACACACACACACACACACACACACACACACGTTTTGCACCAGCCAATTAGTGGTTGAAAATGTCCTGAAGAAATCCCATTTGGTTAGGTACAAATGATGGCTGTATGACTCTCCTGTTATCTTTGAATGTTGAAATTTCCTTAAATGAATGTTTCAAGAATTAGTCTTCAGCCCTGTCTTGGAATTAATAGGCCCTAATAAGGGGGAATAGAACTAGTAAGGTTGCCCTGGGAATGACCACCCTCTTTTTGTATATGGGGTTCTAACACTATTTTTTACGGTCCTTCTCCCTAGAGAGAGCAGTCTCCTCCTAGTACGGTGAGATAGTCCTACGTCTGTTCTCCAGTCTTACCAGTTTTTTGTTTTCCTTCAAGTAGCTTCCAAAGTCCAAATGAATTCAGATACCACAAATATAGCAAATTCTGTCCACCTGTTTCATAAATACTGGGGTGCATTTATTATATGCCAGGCCTGGGGACACAGTGGGTTCTAAAACATGTTCAGGATCTACCCTCATGGAACTTGGGCCAGTGGGGTGGCAGATTCCATTAGCAGTGAAGCCTACTGGGATGTGTTTTGGTAGTAACACGGGAGCTCTGGGGACACGAGTCAGGGGCCTCCCGTTCAGGGAGCAAGGAAGAATTCCCTGAGGACTTGGGAGGTAAATGGAGATCTGGTGGATGAGAAGGAGTTAGCATAGACATTTTACAAAGCACACTTGTACATTGTGCTTCTCAGCTTCTGGTTCTGGCAAATGTATTTTCTGTAGCTGACTAGGGCCAGAAGAGTTGTTTCAAACAACTACTAATGAAGTTGAAAATACTAAGATATAGAAAGATGCTGTATGTGGCAGCCTAGTGACATGAAAATGCAACGGTACTGGAATGATGGGGGCTTGGGTTCAAATCCCACCCCTGCCGTTTAATGAAATGTGTGTCCCTGGACATATTACTGAACTACGCCAGCCTTGGGTTTTCTCTTCTCATTTGTTTGAATGAGGTCTAGAGTGTCAGCACACAGTAGCTGCTGCCTAATGGATGCTGTTTTGTTACTCTTTCCAGACAGGATTTGAAAGCCATTTACCACATTAAACATCTGCAGTAGTATGAGCAAAAAGCTTACCAAAAGGCGTTGGAGAGTTTGGCTCCCATATTCATGACATAGCGTGGGTACCTTTTTTCCAAATGAAATGACCTCATGGCAGGCAGGATGGTGATGGCCACTGCAATGGGCTTGCAATTAGTAGTGAATCCAGATGAACTTAGTTTTACAAAGTGTGTTTTGTAGATTCCTTATGGGCTTAAGGAGCTAGGTCGACATTTTGGAGAACTCCATTACCATGTAGTTTTCTGGAGCACATTTTTGGAGTTGTAGCGTTTATCCTTCTAATTAAAAAATGAATTTTATAGAAATAAGAGTATTCATTTAATAGCCTCTCAGTTCAGGTTCTGTGGAAAGATTTCCACTTCCCATTTAAGCAGCATATATGGGCACCTGCCTGGGAAATAGTGGAGATTGGGGATGTAGATTTCAGAGTTACCCTGATGATGTTCTAGTTGTGGCTCTGATACGTAGTAGTTTAGACAAGTTAATATCACTAAGCTTCAGTGATGACTAATAATTAGAAAAATGTTTACAGTAATAGCTACCTGACAGTGATTTCAGGGTCTGTTAAAATAATACAAAGCACAAACTACATTCTTAGAGCAGGAGCGCAATGGTAATATTTAAGAGTAGTCATTATAATCTATTTTGTTTGGAACATAAAAGCACAATTTCAAGTCCATTGGTAGGTTGACTACTTACTTGTCTAGTATAAGCAAGACTTAAGACAAAATTACTAGTAAGTCTGTGATCACCCTTAGAAATGGTAGACTGATGTTCCCGACCTGGGAATATGGCAGGGATCCTCTTATTGGAGCAGAGTGTTTCTCTTAATCTACTCCTAAGTCTCCAGTGGTAACTGGGGATCCAGCAGAGTCCACCTGTAGAAATGTTGCCTTGTGAAAATTTGATTGGAATGGTCCCTCTGGAGTAGTACAGGTAGTATAACAAATAAAATGAACAATTGTGATTTGTCAACCTGAGCATTAGCAAGGCTTCTTGTTGCCATAGTATTGCCCAGAAGATGATTTTGCTTGTTTTAGTTCGTTAGCTTATTTCAGATGAAAGGATTACTGTTGGCTCTTAAACAATCCCAATGAAATGCCAGTCTGCTTGCCCAAATCCACATCTGCTAAACTTAATTCCTAAGGTAGTTATTTTATCTCTACAAGTTCTAGAATGAAACTCCTGCATTCATGGACTAGAGTTATATTGTGTATTTCTTAAGTCACTCAGCTTTAATAGGCATAGGTATTATTTAATTTGAAACTTGAGATCTAATTCATTATGTTAGGAAAGGTATTTAATTACAAGTGACAAGAATTTTTATCTGTTATTTCCAGAAGGTTTATATATAGTCCCAGAGACTGGCAATGATGTTAAATTGAAGGTAACCAGGGGCACCTGGGGGGCTCAGTGGGTTAAGCGACTGCCTTCGGCCTCAGGTCATGATCTCAGGGTCCTGGGATCAAGTCCGGCATCAGGCCCCCTGCTCAGTGGGGAGCCTGCTTCTCCCTCTTCTACCCTCCCTGCTTGCGCTTGCTCTCTCTCTCTCTCTTTCTCTCAAATAAATCTTTAAAAAAAGAAAGAAAGAAAGAAGCCTTCTGAATCCTGGTTGTTTGAAAACTTGAACTCAACTCTTAGATTTTCAGAGTGGGTGAGCATGTGGGTACCCTTGCTGAAATTTCCTTTACCAGCCAAGAGTAACAACGTACCATCCTTCCGGGCCACCACAGGGGAAGGTGGAGTTTCCCTTTGACACGGTGTTAACTTTGGGTACCACAACTCTCTTTGCAGTTCTGAAGAAAGCCCCAAGGCCAGCCTCCTGGAATTCCCACTCAGTGGAACTTGCTCTGCCCAAGTTCAACATCCTTTGCTCTGAGCTGACTGTTAATGGCTCCAGATGCCTCTCTCCACCCTCTCCCCCGACCCCAGGGGGAAATTAGTTGTGTAATTATTCCCACATAAAGAAACCTTAAGAAACTTGCACACTGAAAGATGTTCAGGTCCTGTGAACCCTGGGGGAATAGAGGAAACCCTGCCTGAAGTTTCTCTCGTCAGCCATATTTACTTGTGATGTGTCGTTACCATGGGCATGATGAATGCAACAGAGAGCACTAGCCGGGAGTCAGCCTGTCCGCCCACTCTGGTGCCATTAACTAATGTGCCATGGTCTTAAAGCATATCACCCTCAAGCTGAGCCTTGGGTCTCTTACCTGTAAAATGAGGAGACTTCAATATGAACATTCTGTGATTCTATAATCTGTTTCATCTCTCTCTGTACACTTGTTTTTTTATTGGGCCACAGGTGAAAAAGGAAAAAATGGCAGGGTTTTCTTTTTCAAGTATTTGAAACTGATCTGGGAAGAATGACTAGTCCTCCAACTGTAATAAATTCTGTTTAATGCCCCCCCCCCCAACTTTTGGCAGGAGTTGTAGTGGAGATTTAGAGAAAATCTAGAAGAATTTCATGTGGAAGAATTCATTAGGCACTAGAAACAGTCATTTTTTGCTCCAGAAATTTCTCCATTGTTGTGATAGTACCATGGGGATACAGCAAAGACACAACGTGGGCCAAACACTGATCTTCAGATACAGCCAAACTCAGGTGCAGGAGCGGGAACCTTGCTCTGTCTTCCAGCCAGCTGGTCATACCTGACTCCCTCCGAAGGAAAACTCTTATGACTACTCCCAGCTCACAGATTTGGTTATGGTCAGCCCCAAGGACTTCCCATGATCCAGTCCCTGCTGCCATCTCTACTTCTCCCTCAGGCGTTTTTGGAGACATTTTTCCTGTCCATTTGCTTCATCTGTCTCTCTCTTGTCTCTTTGCTTTTCCTGGAGATCTTTGAGAGTGAAACTTAGTATGCCAAGGTCTCTAAAGTCCTCGTAGAGACATTTACTGTCCTGCCCTAGCCATTAGTTCTTGGAAATGCAAAGCCCGCTTCAAAGTTAGATGGTAGTTAAGATTTATTAATGCCTCATTTTCAACTTTGGAGTTTCTCATATACACAGAAGGAAGAAAACATAATAACCCCACCCCACACACCTATCTAATTTAGATGCCACAGTTTTCAACATTGTGGCAACCTTCTTGATAATTCTTCTGGAGCATTTTTCTCTTAACTCCACTGTTAACAAAAAGGATGATATTTGCAATTAGAAATTGTTGTAGATGATAAAAACTCCTAATGTATAAGAAACTACAAATAAACTCTTACCCAATTCAAAGAGATAATGCTGTATAATATAGTCAGAGACCATCTCTAGGGGTTAGTATATGATATTATCTTGCTTAGGTTTCCTCTTTTAGGTGCCTCTTTAGGCACCTTTTTATTTTTATTTTTTAATTTTTTTAAAAGATTTTATTTGTTTATTTGACAGAGAGATCACAAGTAGGCAGAGAGGCAGGTAGAGAGAGAGGGGGAAGCAGGCTCCCCACTGAGCAGAGAGCCTGATGCGGGGCTTGATCCCAGGACCCTGAGATCGTGACCTGAGCTGAAGGCAGAGGCTTTAACCCACTGAGCCACCCAGACGCCCCGAGAGCACCTTTTTAAAAAGTGAGTTTATGGATGCCTGGGTGGATCAGTTGTTAAGCATCTGTTTTGGCTCAGGTCATGGTCCTGGGGTCTAGTCCTGCATCAGGCTCCTTGCTCCGTGGGAAGTCTGCTTCAGCCTCTCCCTCTGCCTGCTATTCCCCCTGATTGTGCACTCTCTGTCTCTGTCAAATCTTTAAAAAGTGAGTTCACTTAATATTAGGTCTCCGGTTATCTGTTTAGGGATTAGAATAATTTAGAAATTTAGAAATCTAGAAATTGAGTCTTTGTTACCTTTTAACACCCAGCTATAATATCTTATCCAACACCTTAGGGTAAAATATCTGACTGAATTTCACTGGAATCCACTTTAAAATAGCATCCTTCTGATATTCTTAACATTTTCACCATTCAGTTCTCATCTTTGTACTCAGAAATATTAATAACAAAATTATCATATTTGTCATACTATTCTGTCTGTTCACTGATGACCAAGATAGTAGAGACTTGTCCAAAGAAAATAATTATATATGGTTGAGTGATTCCTGATTGAGACCAGGACATTTATCACTCTTTCATAGTGCTTTATAAAATCCAATAGAAACTTAGAGATTATATAACTATCTGATGGTCTCACAGCTGGGAAGTAAAGATTTAGAACAAGTAGGATATAGGAATGAAAATAACTATTTTAGCTATGTGCCGCCATTTTTCTGTCTGCTTTGTTTATTCTTTAACATTGAATCTGAAGTGTCAATTCCTGTTCTAGGTGCTACAATGCAGCAATAAGCAAAGCCCTGAATTCCTGCTCATTGTAGATCACCCTCCTTGGATGTATGCAGCAACTGTATGCATAGAAACCCTTAACTCCATTTTATTGTTGGGGAAACTGAATCACTGGAGGTTGAAGTATCTGAAGTATGTGCTTAATAGGTGGGTTGTGAACACATGGTCTTGTTTCAGAAACCCCATCATGAGCATCATGCTATGCTATGTCGATACTGAACTTCAAGGCATTTATCTGTAACCACTCTGCTATGCTGCCCCTCTAGTTGTGCTTTCCTTCCTGAAGTTCTTAGCTTTGTCAGTGAAAATGAAACCATGGGTGGCAAAACATAGATATGTACGATGCAGTCTATTTCTAGGGAACTGCTTTGGAGGCAGGGGGGCAGCTTTATCTCCGCACTCACTTAGACATTAGGATGTGAGTTAAGAGCCTCAGTTGTGACTGTGATTCTTCTGATGGCAACACGGACTTCTGGCTCATTGCAAGATTTGAGCAGCTTTGTTCCTCAGGATCATTCTTACAGTAGCCTTGCTAATATGCCCTAAGATAACCCATATAAAATTGGATTTAGGGGCAAGAAAGATGGTTTAAAAAAAAAAAACATAGCCACATATTTTAAGCATTTTAATTATTTTGAAAGAATGGCTTTTTTAAGATTTTATTTATTTATTTGAGAGAGAGAGACAGTGAGAGAGAGTTGAGCGAGGAGAAGGTCAGAGGGAGAAGCAGACTCCCCATGGAGCTGGGAGCCCGATGCGGGACTCGATCCCGGGACTCCGGGATCATGACCTGAGCCGAAGGCAGTCGTCCAACCAGCTGAGCCACCCAGGCGTCCCGAAAGAATGGCTTTTTTAAAAAAAAAAAAATGGGGGAAAACAAGAAATAGGAAAAACCAAAACAGAACTGTATTTTTTTAAAAAATATTTTATTTATTCACTTGACAGATCACAAGTAGGCAGAGAGGCAGGCAGAGAGAGAGGGGGAAGGAGGCTCCCTGTGGAGCAGAGAGCCCGATTGGGGGCCCTGATCCCAGGATCCTGGGATCATGACCTGAGCCAAAGGCAGAGGCTTTAACCCACTGAGCCACCCAGGTGCCCCAGAACTGTATTTCTTGTACTGTCTGATCAAGAGTAGATATGAAAATAATATAGGTAGCAATCAGCTACAGAAATGAATTAAAGCAGCCAGAAATTGACAACATGGGGATTTTTAAAAGTTGCTTTAGCAAAAGAAGCGTTACCTTAAAGTGTTCTATAGAAAATCAGCCAATTGATGAACTATTGGAGATGAAAAGACAGCACAGGTATTCATAATCCAAAGTCAGGTTTGTTTCCCTTTTAATGGTTTTATACAGAGTGTTTTCCTTCTTAGTGGGAGCTATTAACTAGGGGTGTTAAGTATATTAGGTTGGGTCTTGAAGACCCTCAACTGCGAAGGTGTCTATGAAAGAACCCATCTGTGGAAATAGCTGTGAAGACTTCTGAAATGGATGGAGACCAGTAAGACATTATAGGCATTTCTGTTATGAGAGAAATCAAGGATAATTCTTGGTTAAACTTAGCAGCATTCATAACTTAGCTTGGCACGTTGGCCTGGGAATCAAATACTGCCCACATGCCTGTTCTATTAGCCCGAGTCCTGAAAATAACAACGTTTTCTGCCTAATGTGAAGATCCAGGAACATCTTAAAATCTGGGTGGAAATATATGCCCCAAAGGAAAATTAAGAAAACAGAGGCAAAAAAACCAAACAAGCCGCCCCCCCACAAAAAACCCTTAAAAATACTGGCATAATTACAGGTTAACCATAGTATTTGCCATTAGCAATTAAAGCTGAATGCAGTGTGTTTCAAATTACTTATATTTTAGGACAATAGACATTTATTTAGACATATCTCAGAATTTTCTGTCAAGTTTCAGTGACTCCCACTGAAGAATTTTTTTTCTTCATGGATACAGTCAGAAATACATGAATGCAGATCATAAACACTGTACCAAAACATTTATGTTTGCCCTTTACCTTCCCAACCATTATTTGAGTCTTAACGAAATGGATTGTGTAAATTCTAGTGGCCATTGTCTCCTATTCAAGCCCCAAGTCTCTTGTGTACAACGACTGCTCTCTCTTCATTCCTGCTCTGGATGGAACAGGGTAATTTCCATAACCCTTCCCTGACTTTGGTTCTTAGTATTTAGATAAACGATACCTAGTCTTGGTTTCAAGGCTCAGTCAGGCATCACAGCATCAAAGCAAGCTTGACCAAATTCTTGAATTCGGTCAGTAGAGTTGATTGAATTTATTTTGAGGTGTAAATGTCCTCCATATTTAGAAAAATTTAAAAGTACCTTGAAGTGTGATGGCTACTGGCAAAAAGATTTGGAATTAGGGGATGTGCCTGTTTATCCCTTTGGCAGAGCACCTTTATATTGTGAGCCCTGATAATCGCCAGATTCATGCAGTTTCCATAAAGCTTAATCTGCAACTTCTTGTGCTAATGATTTAGGCTTTATGGGTCTATTTGAAGTAATTTTTTTGATCCTGAGGTTATACATCTATTCCCCTACGTTTTCTTCTAGTTGTTTTCATGTTTTTTTTTTTTTTCTTCCTTCTACATTTATGTCTTTGGTCTATTTTGGATTTAACTTTTGAATAAGCTATGTGGTAAGAATCTAATTTTATATTCTTCCATAGAGAGAGCTAATTTTCCCAGCATTATTTGCTAAATAACTCACTTTCAAATTGACATATACTAAGTTTTCATGTAAATGCTGTGTTTCTCTATTTTTTTAAAATTAGATTTCCTCATTCTGCTTACAGTCTGAGAAATGTGCCTGTTGTGAACTCTATGGATTTATTCTAGGAATCAACATATGACAGGGAAAGTCTTCCATTTTTGTTCTTCTTTGAAAAATTGATGGTCTCTTTATTAAACTTCTTCCATGGGGGAAAAATAATTGACGTGTCATTTTTTATGTACTTCCTACGATGAGCTACTTGGGAGAAGAGAGCTGTCCCATCCCAATGTTACAATTTCTGCTGACCTCCAACGTCTACCTTATCTTGTGTTCTGCTCACTCTGGGTTTTTCTGGCTACCCCCTATTTTCTATTCTTACTGATATCTTTCTATTTAGGGTTTGAAGTTTTAAATACCTTGTGATTAGAAGGGGAGTCAGTATACTGTGAAGCCTTCAGGCTCAAGGTGCATTTAATCTGAAGAGAACAGAAAGCTTGAGTAAATAGATGTACTTGTAGCCTTGGATTTTTGGAAATAACCTTTAAACCCACAATCAGTAGTGTAGATGTCTTCAGTTTGCCCAGTATTGGTGAGGGACCATGTTGATTTAGCCATAGGTCTTGCTTGGCCCTGTCTGACAAATGATATAACAAATGATATGCTCTTCCTAAAAACGTGTCTAAGTCTTAACAGTGTGATTTTTTTTTTTTTGAAAGTGATGTATCGGTAACAGATTCACGTAAGGATGGAGCCCATAACCTTGGTCTTCTCAAACCCTCCCGATGAGTGAGTTATTTAAAACAAACATGGGGAACGATAGTGCTTGATAACAAAGTGAGTTGATATGGTATTTACTGACCTTCCAGACTACTTGGCCAAAAGTGAGATTTGAACCTGAGCTTTATTGAATTTAATTGAAGATTTAATGCCTGTTACTTTCTAGTCAGTAATTAGATTTAGTTGGGGGAACTCATATATATATGTAAAATACAACAAATATTTCACGTCCACTGTGCTGTTGACTTGTATCTGCACTTTTTCCTACTCCTCAAGGCCCTTCTTGCATTAAGATCTGGGACAAAAACGTAGTGACCTAGCTCATTTTGACAAACTGAAATGTGTTTGCAGTGTGTGCAGTAGTCTCTCTCTTATGCTTTCCAAGTGCTCCCGGAATCCCTTTCCTTCATCACAGATTCATGGCAAAAGCTTTAGAGCTGAATAGCTATTTGACTATGGGTCTCTCTGTATAATTAAAAATGCATTTCTTTTGAGGATGATAGATCACTCAAGTGTGAAGCAGTTAGGCCTGGATTGAACTTTGTCCCAGTGAACTGGGCATGATTTGTATTACAGAGGACAGTTAGTTTTGTCTGGGACATGACAGACAGCGTTCCCAGTTCCAGCAAAACACCTGACACATGTGTACTGTTCTTAGATAGGACCGGGAAATGTTGGTGGGTGCAAGTTCAGGCCAAAACAAGGGGAGGGGAGTGCTGTCTCTGTGTGCAACTGAGATTGGCCATGAATTTCTGTACAATAAAGTGTGTCTGCTTATCCTTGTTTTTGGAACTTCTGAGCTTGGGTTCATCAAGTGACACAGGTCACTGCTTGAGTTAATGGCACTTAAAGAATGTGAACATGTTTCTTGGGAACGATTGCCACTTCAGGTTGAAGTTAAAGGACACAAAATTATATCTTTACATGTGTCATTTGCTTCTTAACCACACTGGTGGTGCGGTGAGAAGTGAAGCTTGTCGTGTTAAAAAAGAATGGAAGTAATCTGTTGAGCCTGTGTGATGTGTTCAATTTTAAACACCCCCTACCCCAGCAAACCTAATGTTGTGGTAACTCTGAATGCAGGTGTTTGTTGGAGGGTGGGTTCTCTGTTCATTCACATCACACTGCCGCTTCTCTCAGTTTCTTTTCATGGGTACTCTCACACCATCGAGAGCTGCTCTGGGAGCATTTTTTAAATTCCCACTTGGACCCATTGTGCCCTCATTCCTGCTCTCTCAGTAGCCTCCCAGCTCAGGCTGGGTTACAGAAGAGTGTGAGAAAGAATCAGAACTACATACACACATACACTAAACACAACATGGCAGAAGTCTCTGGGTTGTGTGTTACCAAGTCAAAAAAATATATTCTTAATAGCCATTGCTAGTATCGAGAACGTCCTGTGTGCCAGACCCTGACTCTGCTGGATCCCGTGGACTCCCTCATCAGCTTCTCCGAGCATCCTGACGAAGCCCTCCCCATGTCAGAGCTGTGAACCCGGAGCCTGGTATAGGAGGAAGGAGCGGAGTTGCGAATGCAAGCATTCTGTCCTCATCACTTGCCTATTCTACCATCTCAGAGACATGAACCTCCGAGTGTCTGTGGCCACAGACCCCACAAAGAGCTCAATGCAGATGGTATTCTGGGCCCCAGTCAGTGTAGCTGTTTCCATTGGCTGAACGATAATCACTTCCTTGACATGATTTCAAGTGTGGCGGAGGGACCCACCTGCTGGTTATTGCCTAAAATTTTATGATTAGGCTTCAGTGTTTTCATTTCTGGAGGAAATCCCTAATCAACCACTACCTGGCAGATTTGTTCTTCCTGAAGTATGTTTTTTTCTAAGCAGCATGAAGATTTAGGTTATTTGGATGTTACTATAAGATTTTTTTTAATCTATTAAAAATCTTAATTATTTTCCAATGTATTATGTCCTTTAAAGGGATTGAAGTTATAGCCCCTGGAAAAACTAGGATAGATTGTATTATTCCACGGTGAAAGTACCCCAATGATCATTAGTGAATAACAGAGGTTTGGTTGTAGCTCCTGCCATGTGTCCATGTCCATTGTAGGTGATTGGAAGCGCAAGCCAGAGGGAAAGAATGGGAGGGTCTGACATCAGTGAATTGTTTTTGCCTGTAATGCATGTACTTCTCCTTACAGCTTACTGGAGAGAAAGAGTCACAGAACTTCAAACAGCCATAAGAAACCTGTGAATTTGTCTTGGCAGCCATAGGAAACAAAGACAGACTGGGTAGCTTGAGACAAAACAAAGTTATTCTGACACATCTGGGCTGGAAATCCCAAAACCAGGTGTTTGGTAGGATTGGCTTCTGCTGGAGGCCTCTGTAAGAATCTGTTGCTTGCCTCTCTGCTAGCTTCTGGTGGTCATCAACCATCCTTGGCATGTGTCTGTTTACAGAAACATCACTATAGTCTCTGTCTCTGTCTTCACTTGGGGTTCTTGGCTGTATGAGTCCATCCATGTCTGTCTCAGGATTTCTGTCTTAAAAGAAGACCAGTCATTGGATTAGTGCCCATCTTAATCTGGTCGACTTCATTTTTTTTTATTTCCACTATTTTATTTTATTTTTTAATTAATTTATTTATTTTCAGAAAAACAGTATTCATTATTTTTTCACCACACCCAGTGCTCTATGCAATCCATGCCCTCTATAATACCTACCACCTGGTACCCCAACCTCCCACCCCCCCGCCACTTCAAACCCCTCAGATTGTTTTTCAGAGTCCATAGTCTCTCATGATTCACCTCCCCCTCCAATTTACCCCAACTCCCTTCTCCTGTCTAACACCCCTTGTCCTCCATGATATTTGTTATGCTCCACAAATAAGTGAAACCATATGATAATTGACTCGGTCGACTTCATTTTAACTTAAATCTGTCAAGACCCTTTGTCCAAATAAAGTCACATTCACAGGTACTAGGGATTAGGATTTGGACATATCTTTTTTTTGGGGTTGGGGGGTGGTTAGTCCAACTTAAAACAGGGACTGTGAACCACAATGGGACTATGAGGTTGGAAAGGAAGAGACATGGAAACACAGGGTAAGGAGTACTGATGATGGCTACGTTGTCCTTTGACATTGGAAATGGAGACCCTTCTTTGCAGAAGTTGCTAAGAGTTTAAGAAAGCTTAGCAGCTCAAAGAACTAAGGCAGGCTTGATTATGAACATAAAGCAGATAGTCTGACCTATAAAAGGGTGTTCGAATAACAGCTACTATTTGGGAAAGTAGCCTGGAGGATATTTATAGTCTCCGTGGTTTGAGACCTCTGCATATCTTATCTCTGCCACCATGAAGGAAGTGAATCTGCTCTTGTGACCATAGGGTTGGAAATACAAACCCAAATCCTTCTACCTAACTGGAGCATTTTGTCTGGGATATGAATATTCTCCCTGGTTGACAGGGACAGAGGATAGCCTGAAAATAAGACCTTTGGGTGCCAGGGCATCTCAGGTTGAGGAGTTAGTACAACGAGCATATTTTGGTTACAAACAATTTTGTTTGTTGTTTTTTGTTTTTTGGGGAGGGTGTGGTGTGTGTGTGTGTGTGTGTGTGTGTGTGTGTGTGTGTGTAAACTAGTGGAAAAGTGCAGGATTAATTGACAAACTATATCTCTGGCTAATTATTACTTCAGTGTCTTTTAAAATAAATCTGCTTTGTGTTTAAGTTCTGTAGATGAAGGGTGAATTCTATTTGGATTGATAATCTGTGAGAAACTCATTCTTAGTGTCTCGGGTTAAGCAGGCACCATCAGAAGCTTATTTAAAATATACACGAGTCAAAATCATGGGATTTGGGTCAGAGTCTAATATAAAGGATGATCCAGGATCTAACGACCAAAGTAGTAGCAACATCCCAAGAATACTGTGTACCTAACTAGTAGGTGAAGAGGAGTATTTCTAGCAGGAAAAACCCAGCGCAAAGAATCCAGAGCTGGCTTTGGACCAGTGCTGATGGGGCTGCATGAGCACTGCTTGAGAGTCTGACTTGGTAGGTGTGGCTTGGGGGCTGGGCCCTTGTCATGCACACAGGCTGGTTTGTGGACCCTGAATTTTGGGTCGTTGTCCCTCCAGGAGTCTTGCATGCAGGTTGGGTGGTTGTGAGGCTCCAGCTGGAGAACCTGAATCATTCTGGAAGAGGGCAGGAAGAGAGCCTGCTTGGATGGGAAGAGGACTGTTTCCAAGAGAGCTTCCTGCCCTGGTGGGCTTGGCTGGTGTCTGAGACAGACAGGGGCTGTACCTCCCGAGTTGCTGTCAGGGAGAGGCCGGGACCAGCTGCGGGTGTGAGTTGGAGGAGGTGCTGAAGTCACATGGCGGGACCCGTTCTCCTCTCATTAAACTATATTTTGGGTAATACCTAATTCTCAAGGACTTGTGGCCGAGATAAATCATGGGATGAAGAACCCTCCTGCCTTCCTCGTGAACCATGTGGTAAATGTGTTAGTAATGCAATAGCATTTGTAGATACTGCATATCAACTTCTCGGGCCAAATGCTGTCCTGGCATAGCCCCTTTCCATCCATAAATAACCATAAAAGAATATAAACAGGATCATTTTTTTTCATGGTGTCAGTGACATGTCTGTGCTGTTTTATAGGAAAAAAAATTCACTGTTTAACATAGTGGGGAAAAATATCTGAAGTTATACAGTAGTTGAGTTAATTTCAAATATTCATGGGAGAAATTCTTGTTTTTTTTTTAAAGTTAAATATCCTCTTGTGTTACAGAACTTTTCTAATCATGAAAGGTAAAAAATGATGAACATCTGTATGTACACTATTAGCTTAAAAATTGTCCCCAACTCTGTTTCCTTCTCCCTACGTTTTAATCACCTCTCCAACATCCATAAGACTTTACTCAACTAGGTATCAAATTTCCATTACTTTTCAATTTAATTGTTTTTAAATATCCAACTATATGTTTTAGGGTTATATAGCGCCATAGAAAATAACATTTAAGGCATTTAAAAAAATTAGGTATATCCTAAAAACACATAGTAATTTGGACATTTTAAAACATTTTCTAGCTTCCTGTGCTTATCTTTCCGGAATATTTTTGCCCAGTGTTGTAATTTGAAGATCCTTTTGATGTACATATCTCTACTTCATTCATTTTCATTGCTCTATAGTATTTCACTGTAGAAAAAAGGCCATGATTTATTTATTCATTCTCCTGTTGATAGATGTTTAAATTGGAAACAATCTAAATGTCAAGTTCTTTGACTAATCATACATATAATTTAACTTATTCAGTCTTTGCTGTTTATAGCTGCCTCTGTCCATTTTCAGGGATCCTCAAGTTATACAATCATTATTTCTGAAAGAAAATGAAAGAGACAACATGTCAATCACATTTTTTGTTGTTGTTGTATGACTCCTGCTACAGCTTGAAAAATGTGTGTCCAAGTTTACGATTGGACCTACTGATGACCTTCTAAATGGAAAGGAGTTGGTCAACCATAATAAAGAGGAAGCTCTGATTTTATTCCATAATCCAGTACTTTCTGGCTCCAGCAAGTGTATTAAAGGGGTCAAATGAATTGGTAACTATCTGCAGGAAAATATTTTCATATTCACTTCTTTACGATGGCTCGGCAGGTTCACCTTTAAAAGAATGACTTACTGTAAGAAAAGGTCACCCAATCAGATCCTGTCACACTATTGGCCTTTTCAGTGTCGAATTCTGAATTTTAAAAAGCCCTCATTTTTAGCCATTCCTAATTTCCTGAGAGGCCTAAAGATACTTGTTTCATGGGCTTGCAGGTAGATGTCAGTATGGCCTGATCACTGGGGTGTGTGTGGAACTGGGGTCCTCTCCTTCAGATACCTCCCACACCCGTTATCATTGATGCTTCCAGTGTTTTCACCAGAAGACACATTCTTTCTGCTGTGTGACTAAAAATAATGCTTATTAAATTTGAGTGACACGAAGCTTGGAAAATGACTCGGAAGCTAGATGACAGAGCCGGTAATTTAATCCACTTGAAGGAGAAATCCAAATCAACAAAATAAAATTGAATTCTAGAATGAATGGAAAAATTAAAAGAATCAGTGAAAAAGCAGTAGATTAGGTCAAGTATATTTGGCAGATTTCCACGCGGGCAAAACATGTTGGGATTTTGGATACACTAGTGTTCTAATGAGAGTCAGCAGTTCAATTATGCGGTGAAAAGGAAAAAGTAAACTGATGGCTGCATTAATAGAAGTATAATTCCACAGCCCAGGGAGATAATGGCCTATTCTACTCAGGGACTGGTCAGACCACAGCTGCAGACTTGCTCGCGGTTCCAGGACCTGCATTTTCCTTGGCACGTTGATAAACTAGAAGTGTGGAACCTGACCAGAGCAGTGCAGGGCTTGGAAACGGTGCCATTGAAGAATGTGAAATTTTCTTTGTAATTGCCTAGAGTTCTAGTGTTGGGATCTGCCGGTTGAGACAGAATACATTAGACAGTTGGAAGCACTGCAAATTGTGACTTTTTCTCTTCATATAATACATAAATTATTTGTGAATAGACCTCATCATGACCACTCCAGACAGGACAAATCATAAATAGGAAGATGGAAAAAAGGAATCAGTTTTAATATATTCTCTAACCTGTTGATGGATACAGACTAATTATTAGTATGTGGAGGAAAATCACAAATTAGAGGTGTGTATACATATGTGTATACACACATGTAAATATATACATATATATACTTAAAGCATATGCTTTACGTGTGTGTGTGTGTGTGTGTGTGTGTGTGTGTGTGTGTGTATAAATAGATAGATACACATGCTTTGAAGAAAAAAGTGAAAAAACCAGAGTAAAAATTTTTCAGCTTCCAAGCAGGGTTTGAGGTCCTTCTATAGGACAACAATATAAATAATACTGAGGGGGTGGTGGTCTCCAGGTTTGCACACTAGCACTCCCCTCTGTGATAAAGAGTAGAGTAGAAGAGCAGACAGCCTATTCAAGGAGGAGGTGAATGTGTCCTCCCTATGTAGCAAAGGGAGAAAAAATCATGGAGGGGTGAAGATGTACAGCATGAGTAAATTACTCTAGAGCCTTTTTTACAAACATGTTTCAGGAAGAAAATTAGTCAAAGGAAAAGACATTAGAATCATTATTGACTGTAATGCTGCTTCAGTGTACATATGAAAGGGTGTTTGTTAACTTTCAAAGGAATTTGGGAGCAGACTTTAAATAAAGTCAAGATTCTAGTGAAGTAGAATGTCTTGGGGTTTTATAAATCTAATGTGGGGTTGCTGGGTGGCTCAGTCGGTTAAGCAGATTCTCTCCTGATCTCATCTCAGGTCTTGATCTCAGGGTCCTGAGTTCAAGCCCTGTGTTGGGCTCCATGCTGGATGAGGAGACCCCTTAAAAAAAAAAACCCACTGCCACCACCAACAAAACCTAAGGTCAGTCTCCAGATAGGGAGACCATTTGTAGAACAGCGTGCTGAGGTCTCCTTAGTGCAGTTTGTCTCAACTTATTTTCTAGAACGTGAGCTACTAATTCTCACTGTTAAACTTTGATGCTTGGGGAGATGTCCACTTCTCTTAGGCTTTATGGTGGGGGTTTCATCTTTTCTACCTGATAACTTCTAGTAGACTGAGCCTTCCAGAAGAGCACAAGGTCTTCATATTGAACACCTGTAGCTTTATAACTTTCTTCAAGTCAAATACTGGCGTAGATGTTTACTTTGATTCTAGGATGCTAGAGAGACCGTTTCAGAGCCATCACAATACTGATAGAAGATGCATTTCTATATTCGTATTACTTTCTTCTCTGCTATGAGGTCCTGTTAGAGCAGGCAATCTTCAAAGCAACGAAGGCTTTTTCTGGCTATAATTTAAGCCACTTGATATTCTCAAATATATAATGTACATGAAGGCTGGGAAGGTGGGCTTTAAAAAACAGAATGGTTACTTGTGATCTCCTGTATCGGCTAACCTAACTAGTCTTCAGTAGCTTTTTAACGGAAATGTCACAACAGAGAAATACAAAACTTATCATTGGTTCTGATTACCGAGAAGGAGTTCAAAGGCTTTTAAAAAAAGACTTTCTCCTTATTTTTGCCCTAATGTTATCAGGTATTTTAAAGTTAAACACACTGCTGTGAGCCAGGGTGGTGGTAATTCAAATAAATGTTCGTGATGATTCAGAGATTACCCAGAAAAGGGTTTGCAGCTTATTAACAAATCATTGCTACCCTTCATCCAGTCTCTGTATTCATCAGGCAAATTGGTCTGTTACTTGTGATTCGGTATCTTAGGGCAGCAAAATTCTCTACTGCTTTCTTTTGGGTAGTTGATGCTGTACTGGGCACTTTCACAAACAGTATGGCTGACACAGTGTTACATTCATTTCAGGTGTACAGCTTGGTGATTTGTAAGTTTATACGTGTTCACCACTAAAATATAAAGTTTAGTAAAATACAAAGATCACAAGTAAAGCTACATCTGTCCCACTACATCGCTATTTCCATATAGACTATATTCCTTATGGTCTTTTATTATGAATGACTCATTCTGCAACTACAGGCCTGTGTCTCCCTCTCCCCTTGACCCATTCACCCACCCATTCACCTCTTTCCCCTCTGGCAACCATTAGTCCTCTGTATTTATACTTCTGATTCTTTTTGTTTTCTTTCTTGAAGATTCCATCTATGAGTAGAGTCGTGTGGCATTAGTCTTCCTCAGTCTGATTCACGAGCACGATACCCTCTGGGTCCATCTGTGTTGTCACAAATGGCACAATCTCTTCCTTTTTTAAATGGCTGTATAGTTTCCCCAGTATACATACAATTTTCCATGTCCATTTCGCTATTGATGTGCACTTAGATGTCATCCGTGTCTTGGCCGTTGTAAATAATGCTGCAGTAAACACAGGGGTGCATTCCTGGGTAAATACCCAAGAGTAGAAGTACTAGATCATAGGGCATTTCTGTGGGGTTTCCTCTCATGTAAGTTCTTTTAACTTTTTGAGGAGATTTCATACTTTTCCCACAGTGGCTGGACCAAAGGACATTGGTCAAACAGTGCATGAGAGTTCCTCTTTCTCCACATCCTCACCAACTCTTGTGTCTTGTCTTGATTTTAGCCATTCTAACTGCTGTGAGATGATACTGTGGTTTTGAATTGCATTTCCCCGATGATTAGTGATGTTGAACATCTTTTTATGTGTCTGTTGGTCTTCTGTATATTGTTTCTGGAAAAATGTCTATTCATATCCTCTGCCCATTTTTAATCAGATTGTGAAGAGGTTTTTTTGGTGGTGGTGTGTAAGGTATTTATAGAATCTGGCTGCTGATACATCATTTGGAAATATCTTCTCCCATTCAGTAGCTTGTCCTTTTGTTGTGTTGATGGTTTCCTTGACTGTGCAAAAGCTTTATTTTGATGTAGTAGCAATAGTTCATTTCTGCTTTTGCTTGTCGTAGGAGACCTACCTAGAAAGGTGATGCTGTGCTCGATTTCAGAAATTACTGCATTCTCTTCTAGGGTTTTTATGATTTCAGGACTCACTTAGGTCTGTATTCATTTTGAGTTTATTTTTGTGTATGGCATCCAAAAGTAGTCTGGGTATAGTTAGCTTTCCAGTTTTCCCAGCACCATTTGTTGAGGAGACTGTCTTTTTCCCATTGTATATTCTTGTCTCCTTTGCTGTAGATTAGTTGGCCACATAAATATGGGACTATTTATGGGGTCTCTATTCTTTTCATCAATCGATATGTCTGTTTTTGTGCCAATACTATACTGTTTTGACTGCTACAGATTTTAGTATGTCTTGAAATCTAGATTTTCTTTTTAAAGATTTTATTTATTTATTTGATAGAGAGTGAGAGAGAGAGAGTGAGAGCATGAACATGGGGAGAGACATGCAGAGGGAGAAGCAGGATCCCCTCTGAGCAGGGAGCCTGGTGTGGGACTTGATTCCGGGACCCTGGGATCATGACCCCAGCAGAAAACAGACACTTAACCAACTGAGCCACCCAGGTACCCCCAAATCTAGAATTTTGATACCTCCAGCTTCATTCTTTTTCTTCAGGATTGCTTTAGCTCTTTGGGGTGTTCTGTGGTTCCATACAAATGTTAGTATTTGTTTTAGTTTTGTGAAAAATACTGTTGATATTTTAATAGGGATTGCATTGAATCTGTAGATAGCTTTGTGTAATACAGATATTTTAACAATATTAGTTCTTTCAACCTGAACACAGAATTATCTTTCCATTAGTGTCTCCTTCAATTTCTTTCCTCAGTGTTTTAGTTTCCAAAGTTCAGGTCTTTAACTTCCTTGGCAAGTTAATTTCTGAATATTTTCTTTTTGGTGCAATTGTAAATTGTTTCTAAAAATTTCTCTTTGTATTAAGTATGTCTCACACATGCACTGGGGATCATGCCTCCTTTAAGGCATAAGCGCAGGTCTAGGGGACCATTTATACCAGTCCGATAGGGGTCCTGCATCATACCGCTTAGTCTCAGTCTGATGCTCACCAGCCTACTCTATCCCACAGCTGTGTTCACCTCCTAAATTACCGAGCTGGTGGGGGTACCAAAGGCAAAGGAAAGTCATCTGGCTCTTAGAGGCTCCTTCAGAGGTTTTATTTAAATGTGGTTTCAACAAATATCATGTAGGACAAGGGGTGTTAGAGAGGAGAAGGGAGTTGGGGTAAATTGGAAGGGGAGGTGAATCATGAGAGACTATGGACTCTGAAAAACAATCTGAGGGGTTTGAAGTGGCGGGGGGGTGGGAGGTTGGGGTACCAGGTGGTGGGTATTATAGAGGGCACGGATTGCATGGAGCACTGGGTGTGGTGAAAAAATAATGAATACTGTTTTTCTGAAAATAAATAAATTAATTAATTAAAAAAAATTTCTCTTTGAAACTTTTTGTTAATATACAGAAATAGTGATGATTTCTGACTGTTAATTATATACCTTGCCACTTTGCTGAATTTGTTTATTCCAGTATTTTGGTGGAGTCTTTAGGGTTTTGTATGTGTAGTACTGTGTCATTTGCCATAGTGACAATTTAACTTCTTTACCAGTATGTATGCCTCTTATTTCTTTTCCTTGTTTGATTGCTGTGGCTAGGACTTAAAGTACTATGTTGAATAAAGGTAGCAAGAGTGGACATCCTTGTCTTGTTTTTGGCCTTACAAGGAAAACTGTTTTTTACCCCCGAGGATGATGTTAGCTGTGGATTTTTCATATATGGCCTTTATTATGTTGAGGTATATTCCCTCCATCCCCATTTTATTGAGAGTTTTTATTAGGGATGGATGTATTTGTGAATATCCATCCACCTTTGTATCCCAGAAATAAATCTCACCTAATCATTGTTAATGATATTTTTAATGTATTGTTGGATTTGGTTTGCTAATATTTTGAGGGTTTTTGCATCTGTATGTGTCAAGGATATTGGTCTATAGTTCTTTTTTAGTGGTGTCTTTGGTTTTGGTATCAGGGTAATGTTGGCCTCACAGAAAGTATTTGGAAGCTTTCCTTCTATTTTTTTTTTTTTTTAATAGTTTGAGGAGAATAGTTCTATAGTGTTCTTTAAATGTCTGGTAGAATTCACCTGTGAATTCATCTGGTCCTCGACTTGTATTTTTGGGGAGGGTTTTGATAACCAGTAAGATGGAGTTATTTGCAACTGGTCTATTGAGATTTTCTGTTTCTTCCTGGTTCAATTCGAGAAGATTATAGGTTGCCAGGAATTTATCCATTTCCTCTTAGTTTTCCAGTTTGTTTGCTTACTTCTTATAGTATTGGAAACATTTGTATCTCTGTAATGTCTGTTGTTACTTGTCCTCTCATTTTTGATGTTGTTTATTTGGGTCCTTTCAAAGAACCAGCTCTTGGTTTCATTGTTTGTTTTTTGGTTTTTGTTTTTTTTTTGTTTCTGTATCTTTATATAGAGACAAAAAAAAAAGTTTGTGCTGAAAAATCAGCTCTCCTCTTTATTTCCTTTCTTCAACTCACCTTGGGTTTTGTTCTTTTTTTTTTCTTTTTTTTCCTAGTTCCTTTAGGTGGAATGTTAGATAGTTTGAGGTTTTTGTTAAGATAGGCCTGCACTGCGCTATCTTTTCCTTTTAAAACTGCTTTCTCAGTGTCCCGGAGAATTTCGTGTGTTACTTTCGTTTTCATTTGTCTCCATTTTTTTTGTTTTGTTTTGTTTTCATTTTTTAGTTTCTTTGATTTCTTCATTGACCCTCTGGTTGTTTAGTATCATGCTGTTTGGTCTCTAGATGTTGCTGCTTTTTTTTTTCCCCCCAGGTTTTTTTCTTGTGGTTTCTAGTGTCATTGTATTGTGGTCAGGAAAGATGCATGGCATTGTTTCATTATTCTTAAGCCATAAAACAAGCCTCAGTAAATTTAATATGTGATCTCTTCTGAAGTTTGTTCCACGTGCCCCTACAGAGTGTGTATTCTGTTTTTGGATGGAATGTTCTGAATAATATGTCCATCTGGTCCATTGTGTCCTTCAAAGATGGTAGCCTTATTGATATCTCTGGATGGATGGTCTATCCATTGAGGTGAGTGGAGTGTTAAAGTTGCCTATTGTATTACCATTAATTTCTCTCTTTATGTTCATTAATATTTGCTTTATGTGTTTAGGAGATCCATTGTTGGGTGTGTAGGTATTGACAATATAATGTCCTCTTGTCGGATTGATCATTTTATCATTATGTAATGCTCTTCATTGTCTTTCATTACAGTCTTTATTTTAAAGTCTAGCTTGTCTAAATATTGCTACTCTAGCTTTTTTTTTTTTACTTCCACTTCTGTTTGCATGGTGAATGCTTTTCCATCACTTCACTTTCAGTTTGTATGCATTTTTAGATCTATGGTGAATCTCTTGTAGGCAGCATAGAGATATGTCATTTTTTTTTTTTTAATCCTTTCTGCCACTCTGCCTTTTAATTGGAGCATTTAGGCCATTTAGGTTTAAGGTAATTATTGACAGGTATATAGTTGCTTTTTAGGAATTCATTTTCTGGTTGTTTTTGTAGTTCTTTTTCCTTTTTGCTATTTGTGATAGATGAGTGTCCTTTGGGTTCATTTGGCTTTCTGTGTGTGTGTGTGTGTGTGTCCCATAGATTTGGGGTATGTAGTTACCGTGAGGTTCATATATTGCCTCCTAAGTAAATAACAAACAATATTAATTTGGTAATTTAAGTTCAAAAATGTTCTAAATAGAAAAAGAAGAAATCTTTCTTATTCCCTTCTTTCCTCTTGATTCCCTTCTCCACATTGTACGTTTATATTGTCATATTTGTCATATTTTATATCTTTTTATTCATAGTTTTCTTATGTCTAATTACGGCCATCTCTTTTCTACTTAAAGAAGTCCTCTTAACATTTCTTGTAAGGCTAGTTTAGTGATGATAAACTCCTTTTTATCCTCTCAGTTTGTCTTCAAAATGCTTTATCATTGAGATTTGAAGGGGTGGGGGTTATCTTACTTTGTAGAATGTTCTTGATTTTAGGTGTGTGGTTTTTTTTTTTCCCCCCCTTTCTGCACTTTGACTATATCTACCATTCTCTTCTGGCTTGGAAAGTTTGTGCTGAAAAATCAGCTGATAGCCTTATAGGTTTTCCCTCATAGGTAACTTTTTTGTTTGTTTCTCTCTTGCTGCTTTTAAGATTTGATATTTTTATTTAACCTTTGACATTTTAATTATTATGTAGCATGGTGTGGACTTCCTTGGATTCCCCATGTTTGGAACTCTGCTTCTTGGACTTGGATGTCTATTTCCTTTCCTAGGATAGGGAAGTTTTCAGTTATTATTCAGTGAAGTTTTCTACACCTTTTTCCTGGAACACCTATAATGGCAATGTGTGCTTGATGTTTTCCAAGAGATCTTTTAATTTATTCTGATCTTTAAAAATTCTTTACTATTTTTGCTGTTCAGCTTGTGTGCTTTGCATTACCCTGTCTTCCAGATTGTTGATATGTTCTTCTGCATCTGGTAATCTACTGTTAATTCCCTCTAGTGTTGGTCCCCCCCACCCCCAGTGTTTTTTAAGTTATATTTAACTCTGGTTGGTTCTTTTCAATATTTTAATATACTGAAGGTCCGAGTTCTTTTTTCAAGCCTAGTGGTCTTCACAATCATTACTGTAAATTCTTTATCAGGCATATTATGTCTGTTTTGTGTGGTTCTGTTTCTGCGGTTTTTCTTTGCTCACTCTCGAGCATATTTAAGCATTTTGCTTGACTTTCTGTGTGTGTTTCTATGGATTAGGCAAAATGGCTACTTCTAAGCTTGAAATAGTGGTCTTGTGAATGGTGTCCCTTAAGTACAGTGTGTGTGCTTGGTGACTTGCTGGCTGGCTGGAGCTATGACTTTCTATGCTAGTTTTTCTTTTAAGCTGTGGCTTTTTAGTGAAAGAATAAAGAAAAAACTATAGGAAAGGAAAATCAAGAGAAAATAAAATTTTAAAAGTAAAAACAATAAAAGTAAAAACTAAAACCAAAAACAAATGCCCACAAAACCATGGCTCGTTTTCTGTGCCCCAGCATCACAGGGAAGATCATGTAGGCTTGAGGACACTGAGAACACTGAGGTTGCAAGTTCTCTGTTAAGACCAGACCTACCAGTTGGGGAGTCTAGACCCATTCATTATAGTGTGGGACCCTTAATAATGGCACTGAGTCTTGCCCTTTATGGCATCCGGACTCTGTTCTTTTAAGATGGGTGAGAGGAGAGCATTCTTATAGCCCTTGCCCCTTTTAAACCTTGGCCTCTTTTCTGTGTTCTGACATGACTAGGGCTGGAGTAGGTTTGGGGACCCTGAGCTTACTGAAGTAGCCAGCTTGCTGAGATAACCAGATTTAGCTGTTGTGGTGTCTGGATCCTGCTCCAGTCTAGACTTTTAAGATGGGGTGTGAATGTAAACTGTTGGGTTCTCCAGTCCCTCTGACCTGGGGAGCTTCCCAGCCATTCCTGTACCATTTGGCAGAATTCTAGTGTTGACTGTTTTATATGCTAATTGCTTTCTTAAACTGGAGAGAGAGAGAGAGAGAGAGAGAGAGAGTGTTCTTTTTTTCTTTTTTGTTTCTTTCTTGTGCTCAAGGATAGAGGGATTGGTTTTCAGTCCCTTGGTATTACCTTCCCCACTGCCATGTGCAGTGTTAGGGATGGGGTTTCCCTGTTTTACTGTGTTTTGGTGTCTCTTGCTGTTCTGTCTTGGGTTTAGTCATCTCAGTTCTTCAAGAGGGATTGTTCTCTTAGTTTGATGTGTTATGTGGAGGAGGTGAGTTTGAAATAGAACCACCTGATGATTACTTTCTACTCTTTATCAGGTAGATGGCTAATCTTCATTTCATTAAGGTCTTTTTCTGATGTCTTATTCTTCACTTGGACTGTATTTCTCTGTCTCCTAATTTTGCTGGACTCTGTGTTTCTGTGTGTTAGGTAAATCAGCTGCCTTTCTCAATCTTGAAGGAGTGAGCTTGTGTACAACATGTTATGTGAAGAGTGGAAGTGTAGTTTCTTCTGACCATAAGATATAGGTACTCAAGTGTGTCTTCTGTGTGCCCATCTGCAATATGATCTGGGTCCTTTTCTAGTTGGCATTTTTCGGCTGAGTTCTGGGGGAGTGAGTCTGTGTTTAAGTCCTTTAAGAGTAGGTTTTCGTTTCCCTACAGATGTATGGTTTTCCTGGACATAACCTCCATTGGTTTTCAAAGCCCAGTATTTAGAGTTTGTCTTTCTCATGCAGGGTCTAAGGGTTGGGGTGCCTAATGTGACATACAAATCCTCTCTTCTTAGGGAAAAGTTCAGTATTTTTGAGCGAGGTCACTCCCAATTGTGAATCATTGCTCCTGGTTTTTGTTTTTGTTTTTCTCAATGAGATGATATCTGTGCCTCTCCTATCTGTCAGAATGATGTGCTTTCTGTCCTTTGGTGGAAAGGCTAGGTTTACCAGTCTTCTGGTCTTTTCTAGAGGAAATTATTCCATATATAGTTGCATATATGTTGTATCTATGGGAGAGATGGAGTTTAGGATCTTCCTACACTGACATCTTCGAACCCAAATCCTGTATCAGTTTGTTAAAATCCACTTCCAAGCTAATCCCACAACATTCTTCTGTGCTTTTTATCCCTTTCTATATTTGAATCTTCTTTCTCCCATGTGAATATCCTGGCTCCCAATAATATCCACATGTTCATTTATTGTTACATATAATACACATAAAATCCAGAATTCCTACCCCAAGACCCTTGTGAAAAACAACCTACAAAAAAAAAAAAAGGTTCAAGATTTGTTTGAATCTTCTCTCCCCACCTATACTGAAGGTATATAGTAAATACTGTGATGAAAAACTACTTGGACTATTTTTTTTCCCTCTTCAGTAACATTGTTTTAAAATAAAATTTAGTACATTCCTTTGCATTCAGTTCTGAGGTTGTCCTTATTATTGGTTTAATTTTATATTCTACATCTATAGGACATTAATATGCTTATGGAAGTCAAAATCCTACCAAAAAAATTGATACCCTATACCTTCTCTTGCGCTAACCCTAACTCTAAGCCTCTATAGGAAATAAGTTTATTTTCTGGTTTATTCTTGTTTTCTTTTGCAAAAATAGATATATTCTCCTTTGCTTTTTTTCTTACACTAAAGGTAGAATGCCATAGATACTACTACAAAAAAATTTTATGGACTTAGAAATAGGCATTTAAGAACTTCATGTGTTTTCATAGCTTGATAGCTCATTTATCACTATTTCATTACATGAATTTTAAAAATTTACCTATTAAAAGAGAACTTGGTTGTTCCCAATTCATAGTAATTGATTATTGCTATGAATATTAATGTATAGGTTTTTATATGGACATAATTTTCAACTCCTTTGGTTGAAAATACCTGGGATTGCATTGCTGGATTGTATAAGTCTATCTTTAGCTTTGTAAGAAGCTTTGTAAGAATGTTTTTGATTTCTGTCAGCAGTGAATGGGAGGAGTTCCACATCCTTGCCAACTCTGTGAATTAGTAGTTGACTACTTCATATTGCTGAGTAGTGTACCATTATGTATCTCTACTACAGTGTGTCTCTTTATTGGCTGAAGGACACTTGTGTTGTTCATAGTTGTAAATGGCTCTGAATATAGCAGCTATAAATCTCATGTACAGATATTTGTGTGGCTATAAATTTGCATTTTTATTATGTAAAATCTAGAGGTGATCATGCTGTGTCATAAAGGTAGATGTCTACACAAGAAACAAAACAGTTTTCAAAGAGGCCATACCATTTTACATTTCCAACATCAGAATTCTAGTTGTTGCACATGTTTGCCAGCACTTGATACTGCCTTTTTTTTTTTTTGCCATTGTAATTGAGGTGTATCTGCTGTGTACCCATTTTTAAAAATTGCCTTATTTGTGGAAAATTTGAGAGCTCTTTGTGTATTCTGGATATATGCTCTTTATCAGAAATGTGATTTGGTAAGCATTTTCTTCTAGTATCAGGCTGTCTCTTAATTCTCTTAATATTTCTTAATATGGTCCCCCCCCCACATAATTATTTGTATATTGTCAAGGTTCAAAACCTGCCTTTTTATTGAACATGGATTTTATGTCCTTGGTGGAGAGCCTTCCCCTACATTTGGGTTACAGATGACAGTTATATTAAAAAAGTTTAAATCACATGCATTTGGAGTTTTAGTATGTGGTGTGAGGAGGGGATCCAGCGGATTGCCTGTGTTACATTTTCCAAATGGTTGTACAGTTGCCTCAATACTATTAAGAGTGGCCTCCATGATTTGAGATGCCACTTGTGTAATGTGCTAAAATTCCATAAGTTGTTAGATGTATTTTGGGGCTTTCTATTCTATTTCATTGTTTTATTGGTCTACTCATGCCTCGGCCACCATACTGCTTTAATTTTGGAGGCTTTGTAGTATGTTGAAAAAATCCAGTGGAGCTAGATTTTCACTGTTGACTCTGAGCTCCTTTTCACTGTTGCCCCAGTTATCCATGTATACCTATTTTTCTGTTTGGATTGTATCAAGCTTTCTAGGTCCAAGAAGAGATTCTTAGGGCAATCACATTAAATTTATAAATTTGAGAGAACATGTATCTTTTTTTTAATAATTTCTAAATTTTTTAATAAACATATAATGTATTATTAGCCCCAGGGGTACAGGTCTGTGAATCGACAGGTTTACATACTTCACAGCACTCACTATAGCACAAACCCTCCCCCATGTCCATAATCCCACCACCCTCTCCCTACCCCTCTCCCCCCAAACCTCAGTTTGTTTTGTGAGATTAAGAGTCCCTTGTGGTTTGTCTCCCTCCTGATCCCATCTTGTTTCATTTATTCTTTTCCTACCCACCAAACCCTCCACGTTGCATCTCCACTTCCTCATTTCATGGAGATCATATCATAGTTGTCTTACTCTGATTGACTTCTCTCAGCATAATACCCTCTAGTTCCATCCACGTTGTTGCAAATGGCAAGATTTCATGAGAACATGTATCTTGACAATAAAACTTTTAAAGCAATAAAAGAAATGTTTTCCATTTACACAAGCCTCCATTTATATAATTTGAGGGTGTTTTCATGATTTACTTCATAAAGGCTTTGAAGTTAATTGTGTTCATTTGAGTATTTCTCTTGTTGCCATTGTGAATCAAGTTTGCTTCCATCTTGCATTCTAATTGTTACTGTATAAAGAATATTGATTTTGCAAGCTAACTGTGTATCTGCTATCCTGTCTAATTCTTTGAACTATATCATTGAGTCTCTAGGTGTTTCTTTTTTTTAAAAAAAAATTTATTTATTCATTTGACAGACAGAGATCACAAGTAGACAGAAAGGCAGGCAGAGAGAGAGAAAGAAAGAGAGGAAGAAGCAGGCTCCCCGCTGAGCAGAGAGCCTGATGCGGGGCTCGATCCCAGGACCCCAGGATCATGACCCGGGCTGAAGGCAGAGGCTTTAACCCACTGAGCCACCCAGGCACCCCTCTAGGTGTTTCTTGATACAGTATCATGTTACTTGCAAATACAGATGACTTTATTTATCAAGTCTAATTGCATTGATTAATACCTCCAATATAATCCTGAATAGTATTGGTAGATGGTGGGTATCATGTCTTCACCCTATTTTTGACCTTAATAGCAGTGTTTGTACACTCTACCCATAAAGTGAGATGCTGACTGACTCTGAGGTATAGGGATATGTGTGTGTAAGGAAGTACCCATCTATTCCTCTTTATTTTTTTTTAAATGTTAATTATTTATTTGACAGAGGGAGAGAGACAGCAAGAGAGGGAACACAAGCAGGGGAGGGGCAGACGGGGAGGGAGAAGCAGGTTCCCTGCTGAGGTTCCATCTCAGGACCCTGGGATTATGACCTGAACTGAAGGCAGGTGCCTAACGACTGAGCCACCCAGGGACCCATTTTTTTTTTTTTTTAATTAAGAGAGTTAGGAGGGGCAGAGGGACAGGGACAGGGATGGAGAGTCTTAAGCAGGGTCCGTGCTCAGCACAGAGCTCAGTGTGGGGCTTGAGCCCATGATCCTGAGATCATGACCTGTGTCGAAATCAAGAGTTGAATGCTTAACTGACCGAACCACCCAGGCACTCCACCGTTCCTATTGATAATGGGTTTTAGTAGATGTAGCTGTTGAATTTTGCCAAAGACTTTAACAATCAAATATTGTATTTCAGATATTGCTTTTCCTTTAGCTCTAGAATTTCCATTGGTTATCTCCATAGTTTTCATATTGGGTTTGAAACTGTTTTTTAAATACCTCTTTATTCTTAAATTTATATTGTAGTTCCACACTGATCATACGTTCTTTTTTGTTTTAATTCTTTTGTAGTAATTTCAAAATTTTCCTTGACGGTGGACCTATTTCTGTCAATTTTTCTTCTATGACCATGAATTATCTTCTCATGTTTGTCTGTGAATACACTGGGATTTCTGTTGGAAACACTGAGGACACTTTGGATTCTATAATGTCTCTCTTTTTTTTTTAAGATTTTATTTATTTATTTGACAGACAGAGATCACAGGTAGGCAGAGAGGCAGGCAGAGAGAGAGGAGGAAGCAGGCTCCCCGTTGAGCAGAGAGCCCGATGTGGGGCTCGATCCCAGGACCCTGGGATCATGACCCGAGCCGAAGGCAGAGGCTTAACCCACTGAGCCACCCAGGCGCCCCGGATTCTATAATGTCTCTTACAAGAGTGTTGAATGTTGTTCACCAAGCACTTAAATTACTGGGATATCACCTTGATGTCCTAGATGCTTGGTTTTGGGTTTTGTTGGAGTGGTTCTATATCAGGTTTGCCATTAAGCTAAGGAAAATCATTAGTCATGGAATGTTGGAATGTGAGATAGCTATCTAGATGTCTGTGTATTTCTATATATCTCTCTCTGTCTATCTTAACTCAAACTGAGAGCTTCACTGGATTGATCAAGGTGTATACCATACTCCTGAATTCATGTGGGAGGCAGCTGCTGAAGTCTTCAGTTGGCTCTTTCAGCTTTCTAGATATTTTCCCCCTGGGTTGTGTGGACTTTTGCCTTGAACGTGTGCAGTTAGGAGGCATCAAAACATTTTGAGACTCCCTACTTTCTGGCCACCTTCCTTCAGGGAGTTTCTTCCTTGATTTGTAGTTTTTCTGGTCGCCCCAGACTCTGATAACTGATCCTTCAGTCCATTAAGATTACCAGTTTTCTTTTTTTTCTAGCCCTTGCTCTGGGAAGAGTAGATAGTGCTTTCTGAAGAATGGTTGTATACATTGGGTCTCATTCAATGTCCTTTTCATCTCTCAAGGGATAGATTATTTCTAGTTCTGTCTACTTTTGGTCCTTTTATAACCAAAAGTGCACACCGTCAAAAATATTTAAAAATATTTTGCCTAGAATTTTTTTTTTAGATTTTATTTATTTATTTGACACAGAGAGAGAGAGAGATCACAAGTAGGCAGAGAGGCAGGCAGAGAAAGAGAGAGGAGGAAGCAAGATCCTCGCTGAGCCGAGAGCCCGATTCAGGGCTCGATCCCAGGACCCTGGGATCATGACTTGAGCCAAAGGCAGAGGCTTTAAGCCACTGACCCACCCAGATGCCCCTGGAATTTTTTATTGGCAGGTACAATGCAGTCTGGTACGACTGCCATTACCTAGATTCAGAAGTCTGGAACCAAGATAAATCCCGGTAGAATTAACTCCTAAGTGTCTGCCTACTCCATTTAACCACACTGCCTTACCTACTTGATTGGTACCCCTAGGCATGAGAAATGAGCTTGATTCTTTTCTGGTTATTTTTCAAAGCCAGATTTTTAGAAAATACATGGTAGTATTCTTGAAGTATGATACTAAGCAGATAATAGTTTTTAAAAAAATTTTTATTTTTTATTTTTGTAAATTAATGGGTACGTTAGAGGTACCACTATCTTGAATAATTTCTTCTGGACTAATTATCACTGACCCATGATGGTTTTCCTGACTTTAGTAATAAACCCATCTTCTCTGTTTATGCTGTATATATACAGAACCTAAAGTCAAAGAGCACCATATCTTCATACTCCTAGCAGGGCGAAAGATACTTAATAGTGAAGTGCCCAAAACTTGTTTCTAAATGATAGATTCTAATAGCTTCTGCTTGATACTAAACCTTAATCATCTATCTCTCATGTTTATAAAATTAAGCTGAAGACTTGGAAAAAAATATGCTAAAATTTGTAAGAGAAAAACTCATTAAAAAATGATTATTTGCTTATTTTTGAAGTAACCCAGTTTATTGGTCCTGGAGGCGTAATATCACACTAACTTAGTATTTATTTCTCCTACTTTAAATGGAAAAAAAATGGTGAATTTAATTTTGGCAGTTGTCTTCCGAATTGTTTCATATTAGCCATGAGCAGATCTTATCAGATGCAGGTTTATCAAGTTAGTAAGTGTTTGGTGTGAGTCATACTGGGAAGATCGTAAAGGTGTGTTCTATATTAAGTGCTCCATCGATAAGCATTTAACTACTCATTTAAGAATGGCTACTCACTTCAGGAAGTATTGTTTTCTTAATAATGACTCTGTATAAGTCTTCTGATAAATTGAAATAAAATGTAATCTAAAAGTGTGTGATTTGCCAAACTTCCCCCGAGGGTTTCAGGAGATGACGAGACAGTCTGGTTTACAGCTGTCTATGATAACTAATCTGTGTTAAATAGCAAGTCTTGCTGAGGAGCGCTGACCTTAGGTCCCCAGTGAGCCAAGATCATGTCTCATGTCTGCAAAATTATTGCTACTTCCAGGCCATTAAAATTGATTGCAGTTGCTTTTATCTGTAACTTTCAGTTATCCACTATCTCCTTCCTAATACCTCCTCGCTTATTTCATTCCATTTTGGCAATTACAAATTCAGTGGTGATTGCATTTTGTAATGTGGGGCAAAATTCTGTCTCATCTTCAATGACTGATATTTTATTCAATGAAATTTTATTCATAGAGCTCTATATTGCTATAGATGTGTGTGTAGTATAAGTGAATAATGGGTGAATCATTGGAAAGAAAAAAAAAAAAGGAACAGAAGAAAATAACCTAGCAGTTAGGTTGCTAGTTGGTGGGGGCTTGAACCAGTATCATTCTTGGGGAGAGCTAAAGGGAAATACTCTTTCATGTTACTTACTTAATCAGATTTGATATGGGATGAAACTATGGTCAAGTAGTGCAGGGGGGAGAAGATCTGCGGAGAAAGGGAATAAGGAAGAAAGCTTAGAGAAACAATTGGAGATAGAGGATTGTTGCTTAGGGATGTGGACAGGGAAAGAAATGCACATTTGGGATTCATTGTCATAGAAATGATAGATGAAATGTTGAGTAAGACAAGATTAGCTATCATTGGTAATAGAGCCGATGAGGTTATGGTAATTCTGTGGCACAAATTTATAGAAACAGTTTGTCTTAAAATATTTTAGTATGATTTCTATCCCTGAGTACATTTCTGTATTAGAAATCCACCTCTTTCTCCTAGCAGTTAGCAAATCAGGAATATTAACTATAGTATAGTTTTTCAAGTTTTTTTAAAAGGGAGAAAATAATCCCGTGGGTTTATTTGGCAGCTTGCTTATTACCATTCGGTAGAAACACATGAGCAAAATGTTAAGCAGACTTAATAGTAAAGCTCTGAATGATTCAAGGTCTCTTTCTGCTGAATTTCTGTTATGATTTTTTTTCTCTGGTTTTATTACTGATTGTCATACCTATTTGCAACAGGAACATCTTAATTTTTGTAGACCAACTATCTTGTCAGGTTCAACTTTATAATAAGAAATTTTTTTGTAGGGGCACCTGGGTGGCTCAGTGGATTAAAGCCTCTGCCTTCGGCTTGGGTCATGATCCCAGAGTCCTGGGATCATGGGCTCTCTGCTCAGCGGGAGCCTGCTTCCCAGCCCCCTCTCTGCCTGCCTCTCTGCCTCCTTGTGATCTCTGTCTGTCAAATCAATAAATAAAATCTTTAAAAAAAAAAGAAATTTTTAAAAATATTTACTGTAGAGGACTTCTTTCTCATTGCACATGTTTATCAATGTGTATTCACTTTTGATGATGGTCCCTGGCATTTTCCCTGTTACCGTATCTGTGAGAAACTAGAAATTTCTAGCCCCTTTTTTTTTTCTAGCCCCTTTTATCCTTTAAACATAGCTACATATTTATCTACTAAAAGACTTGGTTTTCCACTTTAAAAAGCTGAGAGATTTTATACATTGTGAATCTGGATTTCCAGCTGCTTTAGGAAAATGAGAAAATTTGACATTCTTCATTAGCTGGCTACTGCTTAAAGCAATAATATTCGTGATCTCAATTTCTACGGGTCAGGAACCCAGGTGCAGCCTAACTGGGTCCTCTGGCTCGATATTTCTTACAAAGGTGCTCGTTAGGTGTCCTCTGGGGTTACTGCCATTTGAGGAGTTGAGTGGGAGAGGCTCATCCAGACTCACTGTCAAGGTTGTTGGAAGGATTCACTTCCTTCCTGGGGAGTTGGTTAAACGTCCCCTTGGTTCTTGTTCACATGGGCCTCTCCAAGAGGTAGCTCATCATGTGGCATTTTGTTTTATTGGAACAAAAACGAGAGCCAACAGGCGTCCTAGTAAGACCCAAGTCAGAATCTTCTATAAACTAATCTCGGAAGTGCCACCCTGATACTTGCTCTGTGTTGTTTTTCCATTGTCAGTAAGTCACTAGGTCTGGTCCTTGCTCCAGGAGAGGCGGTTATCCGAGGGTGTGAGTGCCCTCAGGAGTTGCTATAGAATCATCTGGAGCTCTCTGTTCTTTTGCCCAGCAGCCCTGCGTTTGCCAAGCTGTGACCGGCTCCCTGTGAGTAGGTCACGAGCTCTCTGCTCCACAGCTGACCTTGTCCAGTCCCCTTCACCTGCTTACGGTCCCTGCTGGGCGTCTCCATGCAGCTCAGTTTGTGATCCCTGCTTCATGTCATTGCTACGACCTCTTTGGTCGAAATATTTGTTCTGTAGTTGTAAATCCCTCCTTTTCTCTGCCCTGTGGAGACGGTACAACCACATGGAGTCACAGAAATGGAACTTTTTTTTTTTTTAAGATTTTATTTATTTGACAGAGATCACAAGTGGGCAGTAAGGCAGGAAGCAGGCTCCCTGCTGAGCGGAGAGTCTGATGTGGGGCTTGATCCCAGGACCCTGAGATCATGGCCTGAGCTGAAGGCAGAGGCTTAACCCATTGAGCCACTCAGGCACCCCTAAAATCTTAAAAAAAAAAATTCTACACGAATGCTTGGTGGTATAAAGCAAATTCATGAACCTGTCCAATGAAAATGAAATCTATGAATACATTGGTAAGGAATCAGAAATAACACTATAACTTTCTATCCTGTGATTTCACATTTTTTGATGTATCAGAACAGAATGTATTCTCTGTTGATTGACTTTATAATAAGTAAAATTTTTTAAAAGATTTTATTTACTTATCTGACAGAGAGAGAGAGATCACAAGTAGGCAGAGAGACAGGCAGAGAGAGAGACAGAGGGGAGAGAACAGAGAGTCTGATATGGGGCTCGATGCCAGGACCCTGAGATCATGACCCGAGCCAAAGGCAGAGGCTTTAACCCACTGAGCCACCCAGGCGCCCCTATAATAAGTAAATTTTTTATGTGAACTTAGAGTGATAAGATACAACTTTCAGCTTAACTGGAGTATTGTATAAGAATGCACTCGAGGGTTTCACTACTGAAAAACACAGAGAAAACCAATGATGGAGACTAATTTTTCTTTGGGTTAGGTAAAGGGACTTCAAGAGATTTTCAGAATAAGAACTTGCCTTTGACAAGAGCTATAAAATTTAAGATACTTCAGGATATTACATCCCCAAATTGGTATCTTTTTTAATCCTCCAGGATTTGAATATGCGTAGTATAGTTGTTAGGTGAGCAGACTGTCAGTTATCCAGATACATTATTTGACACTTCTGTTCATTTAGCCAGAGCTTTCTATTCCCTGACCACACCATGTCAGTCTGTCTTAAACACTACACAATAACCCATGTAAATATTTCGTATATTTACCATGATTTTCACTATTTTAAACATATAATTTCAATAGTAAGTATGAAGTATGCCTAGTATCTACTGGGAGGGCTACTGGGGTTCCTCGTGTGAGGTTGTTCCTGCCCCCACCCCCACTGTGCAGAATTTAGTAGAGAATTGTAGCTTTGGGCAGTAACAATATTAGCCAATCAAATATTAATTAGCCATATTTGTTATAAAGGTATGTTATAATCTAAATCAATGTGAAGGGTAGTTACTACGAGGCAAAAAAACACGTGGCTAGCTTGCTACCTGAGCATTAATAAAAAGTTTCAGTATCTTAGACAAACACTCTGAGAGCTCACAGTGTAACCTTTTTGAGTTTCCATTGTATAATAAAATTTTTTCATCTGAAATTTTACCTAATCTGGAGGTGTTTTAATTGGATTATAATGAACACTCATGTAGGGTTATTTTCAAAATCTTCTGAGCAATTAATGTTCTGTAAAATCAAATCACATGGAACTGTATATACTATCTCAGGGTTCTAATTTTAACTTGATAGATGAAAATGGAGATCCCAGGAGTTGAATTAAATTTCCCAAGATCTCCTAGCCATTTAAAGATAAGGATTTTGTCCTGTTTCTTGGGCAAATTCTTTAAGAAAAGTGAAGACCTGCTCTAGGGCAGGTTTCCACCTCTGTGAGCTCCTGCTACACCTGAAGCTGTAGGAACCCTACAAGGAAAGAGTCTGGTTTCTCATCGATGTTTGTAGGCTTTGCCTCCCTCAACTGCTTGTGTCTTCCTGTCATCTGGTAACTTTTGCATCTTACCCTGTTTCCAGCCATCTCACTCAGGACAGATACCAAGGCCTCAAAGGCTATGTGTCATGTCCCGGCAAACTGAGCCATGTGCCAAGACTCTCCATGAATGTCGTCCAACAGCACGCCACGCTCACCATGCACAAGCGCACCATAGCGTCCTCCTTCAGCCTATTGGGATGAGCCAGCTGTTGGGATGGTTCTCCTTTGTTTTACACGTCCCCTGCCACATCCTGATCTTTCCTGCAACCTTGAGCACATGCCTTAGCGCTAGGCTTTGAGATATGCGCCATCTTTGTTGGTGTTTCTCTCAGATGGACAAATGAAAGATGTACTCTGTGCTCTACTGTACTGTACTAAGGATTTCCCGAGTATTAGAAAAAAAGAGGCAATAATGAACTCTAACCTTTCAGGGATTTTGTGATCATTAGTATAATACCTGGTAAGTGTTTCACACTCAATAAATAATATTCATTATCTTTCAAGTGTAGCTGACTAGCATAATCCACTCCATTTTCGGCAGTGCCACTTATGTATGAATTAATACAATGATTATGAAGTTCTTTCTCTCATGAAAGTTGTCCCACACCAAATTGAAAACCTTTTGTTAGCCTGAGTTACTATACGTTCTCAAAAGTAATTTAATGATATAGCAACAACAACAACAAAAAACTCTGCAATTTAGTTGTCTACAAATTTAGACTGCCATTATGGCTCCCATTAGCCAAGGTGAGTGAGCTGTTCCGAGGTGGGGTGGGACAACGTGAGCCTTGCCTGGATGAAGGGTGCCCCAGGGCTGTACATGAGGATTGTTAAAGTGCTACTTTGGGAAGTAGGCTATAGCTCCTACCCGGCTGTGGTTTCTGAAGGGTTGATGCTCTCCTATTGTCTTCCTAAATTTGGGTCCTTTTTTGCTCACTCATTTTCTGGTCTGCCAACTCACATCTCATAATTGCTTCAAATTGAAACTTGGAATATGATGCTTCCAAGAAAGTTTCTATATTTGTTTGTATGAATGTTTCTGAGTACTTATGTTTGAGTTGCTGGATGCTAAGCATACACCAGGTACTCAGGCATGTTCCTTTAAGAGAATTCAGGAATCATTAATTTTTTTTTTTTTTTTTGCCTTGTTGTTGGGAGACTGTTCATTGTCCCTGCCTCCAAATTTTGGAGTTCTGCACATACATTTTTCTCTCAGGAAAAAATACAGGAAGAACGTCGAGGAAAACTGCTGTAGAGTGGAGATATGTGTTTTGATGGAAGACATCTAAGATACAGATTGATTTGTCTTCATGGTTGCATATTATTTTGATTACTCATGGCAACGATTTTCAACATCTTTTTAAAACTCTTTGCCCCCTTTTATTGAATTTCAATTTTATTCAGATCTCCAATTTCTGAAACTATGGAGATTCTGTAGTGGAAGCCACATCTTCTTGGCTTCTTTGAACTCTTTGCTACATCCCCGAGTCTGAGCTCAGCTGTGTGGCTTTGGGACACTACACTCTTCTTGACCAATTGAAATATTGAAGAATCATCGTGTAATTAAAACCATATTCTGTCTACTGTGTGCTCAGAATCACATTAGCAAGTGTAATTGTACAAAATACGTTTGCTGGCATTCAGTATTGTCCATGCGGGAGCGTGGAAGGTGGTAACCTCTGGGGCTTGGTGACAGAGATGCATTCCTTTGTATGACAACAGTGACGGTAGCAGTTAAAATACACATGGGATGTATTGCTATAATGCAATACAGGAGATATAGTAAAAATCGACTGAATAATCATAAATTTTATAAACTGATGGTGTTTTGAAAGCAGCTTCATATTAGGTGATCATAGGTAGGAATTTATCATGACAAGCTACAGTGTTATATAATGAGTATTACTGTATATGTTAGAAAAATGAGGAACTCTACCCAAAGACCTGAAATGACTTGTCTTATCGGGCTAGGGATAGATTCTGGCAGGGGAAATCTGTATCCCAGACCACTTTCCACTAAGGCTTTCTTCAGAATAGGGAGATAAGGTAAAAACAAAACAAAACAACCCCCTGCCCCCCAAAAAACCCACTTCTGTGGGATGCTGGAATACTTTTAGTAACAGTAGTTTTTCAATCTATAGCAATGATCCATGCTTCTCTTTTTTTTTTTTTTTTTTTTTTTTTTTTTTTTTATAAAGTTTATTTTTTTTTTTAAAGTTTTTATTTATTTATTTGAGAGAGAGACAGTGAGAGAGAACATGAGCGAGGAGAAGGTCAGAGGGAGAAGCAGACTCCCCATGGAGCTGGGAGCCCGATGTGGGACTCGATCCCGGGACTCCAGGATCATGACCTGAGCCGAAGGCAGTCGTCCAACCAACTGAGCCACCCAGGTGCCCGATCCATGCTTCTCAAGTATTAATGAGAACTTAACACTGATTGCTTGAACATGGGTACTTGACATGTAAATGTTTTTCATTTTTAAAGAAATCTTTCAAATCCCACTGGAATTGAACCCTTAATTATCTGATCCCTTTCTATTCCAATAGTAATTGTGGAGGACTGTGGACATGCTAACGTGAGACCTAGTGGCAGTCACCTGGAGAGTATAATGATGGGCCCTCTTTAGATTCTTGTGGTTAATTAGTTCCTGGTTGTTAGTAAACTGGCTAAGACTGTTCCTCCTTGGCTCAACACCTCAGACCCCAATTCAGTCATGTGCTGAGCTTCTGGTCATTGTACCCCATGGTTTGGTGGGCAGGGAGAAGGCGGGAGAGATCAAGATGAAAGATGATACGCCCTTGTAGGACACCCTAGTGACAAAGGTGGGCCAGGTTGAGGTCCTAGGGATGGAGCAAAGATGAAAGAGAAACCAGAGCATCCAGACAGGGGACACTCTGGCTTCTTCATGCTTGTCACGGGTATTTTTTTTTTCCTTAGAAAAGCTGTAGATCTTTTCTTTGGCTAATGCCATTTGTACTAGGGCCCACTCTTTGATTCTAGAGACTCCTCATTTCCCAAAAGAACTGAGCCTGGCTGTACTGTGGGGCAGCTTCAAGGCACAGCTTCAGGGCAGCTGAACTGGTTGCTTGAAGGGCTGCAGTCCTGTTGTGCTACTTAATGTTAGATACCTACACACAGCTGACATGAAGTAATTCCCCTTACAGCCTTTTTGGAAGTAGACAAGGTATAATGATTAATACATTACAACCTTTTTAAAACATTGACAGAACTTCTCAGAAAAGTGCTGGTAGATTCAGGTGGTTTCAGAAGCAAAGCCGATTTCTGAAGGGAATTCAGAGGCGGTTGCCGAGATAAAAGAAGAGTTGAAAGAACCTAAGAACAGTGTATTTTGTTCCAGTTACAGATACAACACATTAAACACAGGCTCATTCATTGTATCATTGCATCATTCTTTGGGTTGGAAAGCCAGTAGGTGATTCGTTCTATGTTGTTCCATATGGTTGTAGTGTATGTATCATATTTCATATTTATCTGATGAATTTTGTCTCAAATGCAGTCAATGTGACTCCTTTTGCAGATAAAATACTTCTGTATTCCCCAAAAGCCCCTCTATCTCTGCTGGGAGGGGTACATTAGCTGGGGGAGACAGAGTATATGGTGTGACCGATCAGCCCGCTCCAGAATGCTAGGTTCTCAGGCATCCCCAGGAGTAGTAGCTTTGGATGGTTGTCCATTGCTCTCCACAGCTCACTTCCTTTCAATGATCTTTTGGCCCTTAGAACAACCAAGCAAAATCCTAACTTAACATCAAATCTTCAGCATCTCTCTAATAAAAGTTAAGACATTCAGTCGTAGTACCACAGGAAAGCAGATGCCAGGATCCAAGAAAAGTTGAAAAGCAGCATAACTCTAAACAGCAGTTCCTAACAGCCAGTCTAAGTGTTGTGAACTCAGATCTGTAAGTGGGGAGAATTCCTGTAGAAGTAGAGGCTCTGCAAATAGCATGAGTAGCCCATGTACCTAGAGACACCGTTCCGATGTCGTCATGCCAGGTGAATTCCTAACCAGTGTGTTCTGTAGTTGGAGTGAGTATTCCAGAGAACCAGGGCTTGGGAGTCCCAGCAGGCACACTGGTCCTGTTCTTTTTCTGTCTGCTGGGTTAGAGAAGGTCATGAAGGGAGCACCGTCATCCATTACCACGGCTCAGAGTTCCTAAGACTAGGACGGTGTTTATGGGGCTGAGGAAGCTACAGCTGTCTCCAGGCTTTCCTGTTCATCTTCCCTGTTTCAAATAGTATCCTAGGGCTGCTTTGCAAGCCAATCAGGAGGCTCAGTGACGTTATCAACCATGGTAAAGATGGCATTCAAACAGCAGTCATCTACTTTTAATTCATGCCTGAAATTTTGAGTTGAACTTTTTTGAGTTCTTTACTCATCCAACCCATGCTTACAGCATAGTCATGTTGAACCAAGTAAGTTATTGGGTACTGTGCATGCAAAGATGAATGAAATACATATTCTCTGCCTTCCAAGAGAAGGAGCTGAAGAATCATAATACAAAGATTACCTGATAAGCATTACTAACCTGGCCGTCATTTGGGAAAGACTTAGTTTCTTGATCTGTAAAATGGAAATGTTCAATGAAATGGATTCTGGGCTCTTCAGATTTGAAGTTCTGGGATTCCTACTGATGTATTATCAACAAATACCATGGTTCCTAGGCATCTATCTTATTAAGATAGCACTCTTGTTCAGTCACTACATGTGCTCTTCCCCAACAGTCTTACAGAAGGATGCTCAGTGTTTGTATTTTAAAGCTCTTAAAACCCAAACAAAAGAATGAATGAGAATATGGCCAGTATCTTTGAGAAGAGGAGAAGTTGTGTGTTTGTTGACTTAGTTATTGCACTGATTCTTGCTCTTGACCTAAGCAGTTCTTCCATTTACTAAGAAACATTTACTTACTATGTGAAAGGTAGTTCTTAAAATGTGTCTTTCCTGGGTTGCCTGGGTGGCTCCATCAGCTAAGTGTATGATTCAGGATTTTGGCTCAGGTCATGATCTTGGGGTCATGAATTTGAGCTTCTGTCAGGCTCTGTGCTCAGCGGGGAGTCTAAGATTCTCTCTGTCTCTCTCTGTCCCTCACTTTAACGGTCTCTACTGACCCCATAAAATAGAAGTTGGGAAAAGGTGACTCATCCTTGCTCCCAAAATGTTCATGAGGTAGGACTTGACATTTTCCTTGTAGCCCCCTCAGTTGCACAGAACAGGATGGCATAGTCTAACTCTGCTATGACCTGGGGCAGTATGACTGGCTGCGATGTCATTTCTTGGATAATGTATCAGCTTGGATAGCTAGTTACACATGCAGATGCTTAATGAATTCTCACATAAGAGAATTTACTGTAATCCTACAAGAATAGCAATATGTTTATCCCGACAATGATATTATCCTCTAATTGGATGAATCGCTGAGTGGTTTGTTCAGATGCGAACTATCCATGCAAAATTTCCCTGTCAACATTCATTTAGCACACCAGTAGGGTCTCTCTTAACCTCCGAGATGGCTTATGGTCAAATGAATCACAAGGGATTTTAATGATCTAAAATACTGAAGAAATGTATAATGGAGTATTCAGCCAAAATTTATTCCATAAAAGCTTTAAGTCAAAGCTCCTACCCAAACCTGTTGGCCACTTCATCTACAACTTTTTATTAAAATGTAATTCTTTTACTTCTGTTGACTTTCCATAAAGTTTTTATGCATCTCTTAATCTCTGTTCTCCCTCACCTCACTTTTTTCCTTCTGTAATAACTTCTGGTCACTTGCTTTTAAATTTTTTCTCATAAATGAGTCACATCTCCTCAGGTAGATTATGAGCACCTTGAGAGTAGTGAGGGGCCACTTATAAGTGTGTATGTACTCAGAGTTGCTTACCGAATAAATGTGCATGGACTAGCTGCTCAGTAAAACTTTTCTGAATAAAAACTTGTCTCTTTCCAGATGATAGCCCCAGCTCAGATCCCTGAGCAGCTCATAGACACATTTCATTTCCTTGGTTTAGTAGACAACATTTACTGGGACGTTCTTTTCATAGGAACTATTGTCATTTAGTCTGCGAAACATGTATGCAATGCACTTTATATCTTACTCAGCAAATGTGCAAAATTTCAACTGTTTGTTTTTGACATCTTATGACATATTCTAAGAATGGGAAGCCTCAGATGAATGCCTCATAAGATGAAAGTGATATTTATGTGTATTTGTAATTTTATGTTACTGGTTTTTCTGTTTATATGATTTCGACTACGTAGTTAAATGAGAACAATATAATCTTTTGCTTTAGAATGATCAGTTTATATTTCTAAGTGAAGATAGAGTCCAGTTTCAAAGTGGTTGGTATAATCTAGGCAAGAGATGAGATATGTCAGGGTCTGGTTTAGTGGCTTTGGGGTCGGGGAAAAGTGGATATATTCAAGAGAGATTTAGTAGGTAGACTAAAAGGTGTAGGTGATGATATTTCAGAGGCTGAGGAGGAGGAGGGGATGGTTGGTTTTGAAGGACCCTCTGCTGCATTGCAGAGGTTGAGAGAGGTTGAGAATGCATGAAATGACTAGCTGGGGCGTTACTGCAGCTGTCTGTGATGGCAACTTGGATTAAGACAAAATCAGTGGAAATGGATAGAAGTAGACCAATTTGGGAGAAAGAGTATGTTTAGAGAGTGAAGACTGTAAGAACTGATGATGGCTGAAGTATGGAAGGGGGATGGGGGCAAAGGAAATGTCAAGGAGGGCTCCTGCGTATGAGTGGCTGCATGAATCACTCACTGACAGGGAATTATGGAAGAGAATCTTGATTGGGAAGAAGATTAAAAGTTTATTTTTGGCATGTTGATTCTGAGAGGGCTTTGGAGCACTCCATAGGATTTTTCAAGTGGCTGAGTGACTGTGTACCTCTAGAGTTATGAGGGAAAGTCTGGGCTGGAGCTGTGAGTCATCATGGATAGGTGGCAATTAAAGGCATGAGAGTGGATGAGGTTGTCAGAGCAGGAAGTGAGGGGTGAAGAGGGCTGACGGCGGAGCTGAGAGAAGCACAGCATTTACCCAGTAGGTTGAGGAAGTTGAGCTGCAGCAGAATCAGGAGTTAGGTTCTACTGGTAGGAGTGATTAAAAGACCCGTGATGAAGAGTATGAAAGATAATGCCAAGAGAATTATTTTTCTCTCTTTGATGAACTCTGGTAGTCTCTTATTTCTACACAAATCTGTGTTGCTCTCCTCTAGTTGTGGAGACTTTTCTGATAAGCGGAGAATTGTTTTGTGAGCAGTGGCTCAGCGCTTGGACCATAGGCAATATAATACTGCAGATACAGTCACAACATCAGAATTGCCGGAAGTATAATTCTAAGATTAGCTTTGCTGTATATCCTGCTGCTCTTCTTAATGGACGTTTCACACTTGAGGGAAGATTATCTTCTCTTGTAGGATGGCTATGGCCTAGAAGATGCCTGCTCCTCACCCAAATTCCTGTCCTTCTGAAGCCTTCCTGGAAGTTGTTTCCACTGATCCATAATCATGTTTTAGAGTAGTGCAGATCTTAAAATAAGTACAAAAAAGGTCTCCTCATAATAGGATTTTTGTAATACCTCCTTTTCAGATGTCTCGGGGGTGAACAATGGTGGCACCGGGGAATTGGTGTTCTTCTCCACTCAAAATTTCCTTTCCGTTTCATGCAGTCAAATCCCTAGCCCGACTGACCCCTAAGGACAATTTTCTTGTTGCCAAAGTGCTGAAATATCTAAGGCTTAGGGTAACATTTTTTGAGTAGTAGTAGTAACCTAATAGTACGTTGTAACGTGTATATAGTATTTGGGTGTAGAGAGGATTATGAGTCCCAGCTCCTGATTTACCCACCGAGTTCATTACAAATGGGAGGCATAGTACTCATCAAAAAGAAATGGAAAGCAGTTCAGTGGTCGTTGGGGGTACCTAGGGAGGGTTACCAAGGGGCAGGGGGAAATTTTAGGAGGTAACATTCATTATTTTGATTGTAGTGATGGTTTCAAATGTCAAAACCAAACACATTTTGTACTTTAAATATGTAAAACTTATTTTACTTCCATTACATCAAATTTTTAAAAAATTCGAGTAACACATAAAGAGTCCGTGGTATTATAGTCGTGCAGTATGGTGACAGATGGTAGCTGCAGTTGGGGTGAGCATGACATAACACGACATAAAAAAAGTGAGTCAAAGAAAGTCCATTTTAGGGGCACCTGGGTGGCTCAGTGGATTGAGCCTCTGCCTTCGGTTCAAGTCATGGTCTCAGGGTCCTGGGATCAAGCCCTGCATTGATCCCTCTGCTTGATCCCTGCTGAGCAGAGAGCCTGCTTCTCCCTCCTGCCCCCCGCCTGCCTCTCTGCCTTCTTGTGATCTCTCTCTCTCTGTCAAATAAATAAATAAAATCTTTTTTAAAAAAAAGTTCATTTTAATGTTGCTTCTAACTCTGACTTTTTGTGATTATTACTTTAGAGGTGAGAGAACTGAAGGTAAAAGACAATGTATCTTGAAAAAGTTACATCTGTTCCTAACATCAGAGCTAGTTGGTTATGATGACTGATGGCTGGTTCGCAACAACCGCCACTCTAACAGAGCATCCGTTCCTTCTCAGAACCTAAGCTAGTGCTGAACATGCTCTGAAATAGTAACATGTTGGTTGAAACAGAGATGTATTTGTTGTGAAGCTTTTCTAAAAAAAAAAAAAAAAAGTTACCATTCAGATGTTCTTGAATGACATACAGTGGAACCTTGTCATCAACATAGAGCTGTGTGAGTCCTGTCCAAACTTAGGACAAGCCAGAATTTCAGGTTTTTAAAGGAGATGTCATTCAAGTTATCAAAAATGATGTATTAATGGAACATGATTACTTTTGGAGTTAAGCCTCTATTACAGAATATCTTTTTAAAACATCTCATTTGACTACTTCTTCATAACTTGGATTTCACTAATGAGCAAATGTATTTTTGAATTAGCACAAAATCTGCATTAGTAGACATGGATAACCCTTCAGTTTTTCGCAATCTGTTTTAAAAGTCAGGGCCCAGAATTTTGCTTACCTGGATGTACTTAAAGAATACCTTTTTGTATTTCAAGCGTTTGGTCATAGATGGTCCAAAATTTAATGAACATAATCAGTGCTACTTTTGATAATTTTGGAATACTTAAAAATAAAAGTATTTCATTAAATGCAAGAATGAATGAGAATAGCAGTTCAAAAAAGTAAATATAATTAAAACGACATCATTTGGGGTGCCTGGGTGGCTCAGTGGGTTAAGCTTCTGCCTTCGGCTCAGGTCATGATCCCAGGGTCCTGGGATCAAGCCCCGCATTGGGCTCTCTGCTCAGTGGGGCGCCTGCTTCCTCCTCTCTCTCTTTCTACCTACTTGTGATCTCTGTCAAATAAGTAAAATTAAATTTAAAAAACTTTAAAAAAACGACAGGGTTTTTTATGAGAGACTCTTGACTCCTGGAAACAAACTGAGGGTGGCGGAAAGGGAGGTGCGTGGAGGGTTGGGATAAGGGGTGATGGGCATTAAGACAGAGCACATGATGTGATGAGTACTGGGTCTTCTATGAAAGTGATGAATCATTCAACACTATATCCCAAACTCATGATATACCATATGCTGGCTAGTTGAATTTAAATAAAAACAATGGTTTTTTTCTTTATTTTTCATAATCTATTTTCTTGGCCCTATAGAAAACACAAAATTTTTTTTTTTCCGTTATCATCTCTTACTTCACAAAAATGGTTATTCTGGCCAACGTATTCATGATTTCTATTGGAAAGAACTGATCTCTTCATGCATTCTTGTTTTGCATTCATGTGTGCCACAGTGAAAGCCTATGACAGGTCGGAATATATCTTGCTCATTGAGAGTAGGTACATCCTTGACGTGCTGGGGAGAGAGCAGAATAGAATACAGAAATCAGGGGTGCTGGGATGGCTCAGTTGGTTTAACATCAGACTCTAGAGTTTTGGCTCAGGTCGTGATCTCAGGGTTGTGAGCTCAGCCCCACATCAGGCTCTGCCCTGGGTGTGGAGCCTGCTTCAGATTCTCTGCCTCTCCTCCTCTCCCTCTGGCGGCCTTCTGACCCTCTGCCTTCCATCTCCCTCCCTTTCTTTTCTTTCTTTTTTTTTTTTAAGATTTTATTTATTTATTTGACAGAGATCACAAATAGGCAGAGAGAGAGAGTGGAAGAGAAGAAGGCCTCCTGCTGAGCAGAGAGCCCGATGCGGGGCTCAATCAGTATGTACAGATGGTCTTAATAGGAAAAAAAAAAAAAAGCCTTTAGCAGTACAATCACAATGCTGTAGATGGCCCAATGCATCTGAAAAGCACAGCAACCACTTGGCCCACAAGATTTTTTACCTTCTAAATGTGACTTATTCTCGTGGGTTGTATCTGTTTCCTACTGCTGTCATAATACAGTCCCACAGTGGCTTAAAACCATAAAAATGTAATCTCTCCGGCTTCTGTAGGTCAGTCTGATGTGGGCTTCACAGTGTCGACAAGGACGGATTCCCTTCTGAAGGCTCTGGGGTGGGATTCTTTTCTTTGCCCTTGCTGGCTTCTAGAGGTCCGCCCTGCAGTCCTTGACCCGTGCACTCCTTCCTGTCTTCAAGCACAGTAAGGCTGCAGTTCCCTGTGACCTCTCTCTGGCTCTTAACTCAGCCAGAGAGTGGCTTTAAGGACTCAGGTCTGATGGTTGGATTCACCTGCAGAACCCTGGATAATTCTGTCTCACAGTATTGTGCCCACTGTCGGATTAAAATACAGGAGGAGGAACTAAAACAAGGGCAGCAGGAGACTGAATTAATGGGAGTGTTTTGGAGGGGGTCAGCCTGTGTGGTTTTCAACAGAAGAGTCCACAAATGAAAAAATAGCAAGAGAGAGAGAGAAGTAGCTCTTAGAATAATGCTTTTAATATGCCAGTCGCCACACTTTGGACCTACTGATCCTCTTTGTTCACTCAGTATTTAAACTAACCACACGAATAGGCCCATTCGAGCAGTTGTTTCTCAGTCTGGGTGGCAGATGCAACTCAATTAAAATAGTTGAAAATCTACGGCAAACATTTATGTGCACTAAACTATTAAGGTAAAACAGAACCAGGTTCATACAGTTACTAAACTTTGAGTTTCTTGCTTAGTGGCTATATAGGATCCATAGGAGAATGATAAGAACTATAGATCAAATAAACTAGGGACCAGATGTTCTCTATTTAAATAGATAAGACTGTGATATGTGAATGTCAGAAAGGTAGGATTTAATTCTCGGTTTCGAATTAGCAAAATAAATTCCAGCCTTCACAAAATGAAGTTGATAAGGAAAGGCAGATTACATTTTAAAAATCATTTTTAAAACATGGCAGGATAATAGCCTGTTTTAGTTAATTAAATGCCTTTAATTTCTTACAGAATCCATTTAAACTGTATTTTTCTTAAATTGATTTTAATAAACGAGCTGGATGGAATATTCACACGAATCTAATAGCTGCAAGCGTAGCTGGATTTGATTGTCTCAAAATTAATTGTAGTTTGAAATTGGGAGCAGAAGCTGTAAGATCAGTGACGGGTGAGGAAAGCAGAGATCTACACAGAGTGGGAAGATAATTTTGCATGATTTAGGAAATTCCTCCGCTTCAAATATATAGAATTTGAAAAATGCCTTGTTCCCCAACACCAGTCTTTGAAAAAGCAGTAACTGGGGCGCCTGGGTGGCTCAGTGGGTTAAGCCGCTGCCTTCGGCTCAGGTCATGATCTCAGGGTCCTGGGATCGAGTCCCACATCGGGCTCTCTGCTCAGCAAGGAGCCTGCTTCTCTCTCTCTCTCTCTCTCTCTCTCTACCAGCCTCTCTACCTACCTGTGATCTCTCTCTGTTAAATAAATAAATAAAATCTTTAAAAAAAAAAAAAGAAAAAGCAGTAACTGGTTTTATTGGATAATTCAGCTATTTCTGAAAGTTTACTTGGTCTTGCAAACGAACACCGTGTTTATGTGTATAATTCCTATTCCGCTTCCTGGAAAGAATGTAGGGTCTTCTTGATCTCACCCTGCCCGAGTCAGCCGGAGCCGAAGGAAGGATTGGGGGAGAAGAAGTGGTCTAGTACAGGTGGTTTAGTAAACACCTGCAATGTATCAGGTACACTGTTGGGTGCTTTGCACATTGCCACAGCTTTTTGAGTTACCCAGCAGAGAAAAACCAAGATTTCAAGCAGCGAAGAACCCGTGCAAGGTCAAACATACCCTGAGCCACGTAGCCTGACCAGACTCACATAGCCCGGGCTCCAAAGCTCCATCCTTGCCGTGGCCTCCATGCTGCCTCCTGAACCTTGAGGACCATCTTGTTCTGACTTCTCTCCTCAAATAGAAGGCACTGTGCACCAAAAAGAAAAAAAAAAACAGGTTCTGTTCCTCAGAACCTCTGACTTTGACCAAGCCACAGGATTCCCCAGAGCATCCCCAGGGCCCCCAAATCAGAAAAGTCTTAAAATCCTGGAGGCTTTCTTCTTCTGGTTGTAGGATGTGTTCACTAAGGCTGCACTCTCTAGGTGTGGGAACAGATGGACTAGGACCTCGGCCATGCTCCCTACGGGGGGACGTGCCCTGTCACTGCCACTCACATCTTCTGCACCCTAGCAACCCGCATGAGCTTCTCCAGGGACTCCTGCGTCCTTGTATGTTCCTCCCCAACTAGGACTCATCAGGGGTTATCAGGGTGGATAGAAGGGAAAAAAAAAAAAACAACCAAAACCAAAACCCCAAAAAAAGCCTGTTACTAATTTTAAAAGAACTTCAATAAGGTAGACTGTAACTGAAACCAGAGAATTTAAAAAATTACACATAGGCTACTGAAAGGGGCAAAACCCAGTAACAGGGAATAAAGGAGGTGTGAGAACCTCGGAAAATGTTGGGTAGCAGTGATCCAGATACGGCTGACATTTTTTTGTGATAAAGAATGATATAATGGCGTTCATGGCTGATCTGTCACGGGTATATTTGAATTATCCTTAAAACCAATAAGATATTGAGAAAACCACCAGCAAGGGGGGGTTTAAAATGGAGGCAGGCTTTCCTGTGGAAAGGTGTTCATTGCAAAATTGTATTGCCTGGCAACAGGAAAATGTTTAAATAAAGAACAAGATGGGAAGTTAGGGATATGATTTTTTTTTCCTTGATTATGAAGTTTCATAAAAAATCTAAACAAAATGGCTAAAATGTTAATAGTGGTTGCCTGGGATCGGGGGGTTAGTTTATTGCTGATACTTTATTCTACTTCATTATATTCTTGGACTCTTTATAGCCAGAAAAACAAATCAGGTTCTGTGATGAAAAGGAAAAGCAGAAGCTTGTGGGCATTTTCAGTGACTTGGGAGGAAACAAAAGATTCTTCTGTTGCAGGTTAATTGATCTGGTGATCGTTCTGTTCAGAGGAAAGCCAGTAGAAATAAGGTAGTGACTGCGCTCGTGAACAGCAGGTTATCTTAGCAACAGGAAAAAATAATTAGAAAGTTAGATAACACAAATCTCTCACCTGTGCTGCCTTAAGAAAAGACCCATCAGGAATCCTGTAAGGCCCATGTTTTAGATACCACAATGTATTTACTTGTGGAAGCAATCCTCTATTAATTGCATAATCCATGAGTGCCAGGTGAATAGCATCTTCATGCGTTTGCCGTGTTCTACTTTTTGTAACATCCTTCGATTTCCTGTCTGGAAGAGTTTATTTAGAAATTAAACACCAGCTATCAAGTGTCAGCTCATCCTTTTAAGGCTATTAAAGTACCAGATTTGGGTATTCATGTCAGTCAGCAATAACTTAGGTTATATAAACTCATACTGACACTACCTGACAAATTTCTAGTGCTGAATTTCTTATAACAACTTTTCAAGAGCAGTTTGAGGTTTATAGCCAAGTTGAGCTGCAAGTGCAGAAAGTGGCTCTATTCCTGTGTCCCTCCTGCTCCTAGATGTGCTCCTCACCACCCCCCACCCCGGTCAGCATCTGCGCACATCCCATGTTTGGTACAATCAATGACCCTACGCTGACACAGGAACTTATTACTTCAAGTTCATAATGTACGTTTCTGTTCACTCTGGGGGTGTTACAGTCTATAGGTCTGGGCGTATAGACAATGATATGTAGCCATCATTGGAGTATCCTACAGAATAATTTGCCTCGTGCTTAGTCATTTTTCTCTCACTAACCCATGGTAGCTACTGGGTTATTGTTGTTGTTTTTCCCATTACCATTTACACAGTTTTGCCACCTTCAGAATGTTCTGTATTTGAAATCAAAACAGTATGTAGTCTTTTCAGTTGGCTTCTTTAACTTAGTAATATGCATTTAAGATGCTGCCATATCTTTTCATGGCTTGATAGCTTCTTTTTTTCAGTGCTGAATAATATTCCAGCCTCTGGATGTACCATGGCTTACCCCTTCGCTTAGTCAAGGTCATCTTGCTTGCTTCCAAGTGTTAGCAGTTAGGAGTAAAGCTGCTATACAGTGTCCACAGTCGTCAAACTGAAGGAAGAACCAAGATGCCCTTCAACAGATGAATGGATAAGGAAGATGTGGTCCATATACACTATGGAGTATTATGCCTCCATCAGAAAGGATGAATACCAACTTTTGTATCAACATGGATGGGACTGGAGGAGATTATGCTGAGTGAAATAAGTCAAGCAGAGAAAGTCAGTTATATGGTTTCACTTACTTGTGGAGCATCAGGAATAACATGGAGGGCATTAGGAGAAGGAAAGGGAAAGAAGGTTTTGGAGGGGATAAGGGTGAGGGGTTGGGTGAGCCTGGTGGTGGTATTAAGGAGGCACGTATTGCATGGAGCACTGGGTGTGGTATATACACAATGAATCTTGGAACACTGAAAAACTAAAATAAAAAAAAAAAAGTTGCTATAAAAGCAGGTTTTTGTGCGGACAGATGTTTTCAACTCCTTTGGGTAAGACCAAGGAGCACAACTGCCGGATTGTATGGTTAAAGTATATCTGATTTTATAAGAAATTACAGAATTGTCTTCCAAAGTAGCTAGATGATTTAACATTTTTACCAACAGTGAAAGGAATTCCTGTTGTCCCATGCCCTCATTAGCATTTTGATTTTGGTTGTTTTAATGGGGGTGCATTCTAATGGGTGGGCATGTATAATGCAGAGCATCTTTTTATATCCTTGTTACTGATATATTTTCTTTGATAAGGTGCAGTTCAGATCTTTGGCTCATTTTTAATTGGGTTTTGTTGGATTTTAAGAGTTCTTTGTATATTTCGGGTGGTAGTCTTTATTAGATGGACCTTTTGCACATAATTTCTCCTCATCTGCGGCTTCTCTTCTCATTCTCTTGACGGTGTATTTCACATAATAGAAGTTCTTAAATTTAATGAAGCCAAGCTAATCAATTACTTCTTCCATAGATTGTGCCTTTGGTGTTACGTCTGAAGGTCATCACCATAGTCAAGGTCATTCTTTCTGTTCTATGTTACTTGCTATCCTACTTTGGAATTTTACCTTGAGGTCTGTGATTGATGTCACTTTTTGTGTAAAGGTATGTCTGCATCCAGTTTCATTGCATGTGGATGTCCAGTTGTTCCAGTACCATTTCTTGAAAAGACCATCTTTTCTCCATTGCATTGCCTTTTCTCTTGTCAAATACCAAGTTGATGGAAGCTTGTTTTGTGTTCTCTATTCTGTTCTGTTGATCTGTTTGTCTCTTCTTTTGCCAACATGACACCGTCTCCAAGAGAGAACACTTCCACAGCTAGTAAGAGGTAGAGGTCTTGCTACCTCCTGTTCTAGTAAGGATGATACAGTCTCTACAAAGTAACTGTGTTCTGGTAGACCATGTTTCTCTGATGTTGAAATTAAATCTAATGTTTCATTTCTTCCATAGTTTCAAAAAAGATGAATTTACGAAAAAAAATAGGTACTGGAAATTTGGCTTCACTGTATTTGTGCACAAGTTTTAAGCTATTTCTTCAAGAACAGAAATGAAATAGAATACTAGACTCATACTGGGTTATGTGTGTGTGTGTGTGCGCGCATGCACGTGTGTATTTCCTTTAAAGTCACTGCCCAAAAACCTGTATGATGAAAAAGAGCTAAGAAAAGAGAAGTGTAACATTATGGTTTTCATTCACCACAATTCTAGAATAATCTGTAATTTTTAGTAGGAAGTTCTCTTTAAGGGTAAAGTTCAGTTGAGGAGCAGATTGGAAAATTCAATCAATATCTGATTTGAAACTGTTACTTTAACTCTTGATGGGTTTTGGTGTAAAGATAAATAATTAAGCCATTTCAGGTTGAGTCTTGGTGCCCAGATTTTGGCAGAGTGTTACTTAGAGTATTGTTCTATGCTTGAAACCTCAGAGCATATCTATTCAGCTGGTAGTGAAACAGCCTAACAGATTGATTCATATTAGCTAAAGTCACAAGAGACTGATCTATAAGTCTTAATGCCCACTCATTAACTTACAGTGGAAGTTGCATTTAGTACAATAACTGGATCAGTTCACTGGAAAAGACACTCCCTTTGGGTGAGTAGATGTCCTCTGGTGGCCAAATTACAGTAAAGAAAGTTGTTTAGAGGCTATGAAATTAGAGTAATGGGAATTGAATATTAACAGATATTTCTTTCCAGCTAGGAGAGGCTGACAATTTACCCTTTGTCCCCTCCCCCTCCATGATTTTTCTATTACAATAACCAGAGACATTGCCCAGATTTCCTCTTAACTGTTTTTACTCTACCATTCCTTTCTCTAGATTGTATAAGGTTATTGGAACATAATATCACTAAATTGTGAAACTCTAATGAAATGTTGCTTTCTATTTCTAAGATGATGGTATCTTTCAGATTTGTTTTCTTTTACTATGGGTTCATTTGATGACTTTTAGTTTAGAAGAGAAAGATCTCTATCTGAAAAGAAAAACATAAGGTAGGTTATGATGAATTCCAGTTAAGTATTCTTACCTTGCTTAATTTCAGAGACTCTTGTGCTTGACCTAGGGTTCTGTCCTGATCTGTGGGCTTGCTGGTTCTTTCCCTGTAATGCATTGAAGATAGGTTACCTACATTTTGAATTGTAATTTGATATTTTATTTTGATGGTGTATAAATACCAGTAGTTCAGCATTTTTGCTACCCACCTAGGTATGTGTTATAGTCCTTTATGAAGGGTAAATTCTTTCTTGAAGGTTTGTTCTCCACTATAAATTTCTTTCACAAACTCCGTAAATGTGCTAAAGGACAACATAATTTCAAACCCCACAAGTGACTTTCCAAAATAGAAAAATAGATACAGTTGATTTTCGAACAACTCAGGGGTTGGGATGGTGACCCTCTGTGCGGTCAGAAGATCTATAGCTTCTGATTGCTGCAAAACTTAGGTCATCAGCAGGCTGTTGGTAGTTAACAGTCAGTAGCACACACATTTTGTATGTTACACGTATTATGTACTGTGTTCTTACAGTAAAGCTAGAGAAGAGAGAATGTTAAGAAAACCATAAAGAGAAAATGCATTTGGGGTGCTTGGGTGGTGCAGTTGGTTAAGCGTCCAACTCTTGGTTTCGGCACACATAGTGATCTCAGGGTCCTGAGGTTGAGCCTCTGTGCTCAGTGTGGGGTTGGCTTGGGAGTTTCTCTCTCTCTCCCCCTCTGCCCCTCCTGCTCGTTCTCCCTTCCCCCCTCTCTCTCTCCCTTTCTCAGATAAATCTTTAAAAACCCCACATTTATAGTAGTACTGTACTATATTTATTTTTAAAAATTTATGTAAATATAAGTGGATCTATGTAGTTTAAACCCGTGTTGCTCAAGGGCCAACTGTATGTAGCCTACTCACAGAAACTTGTTTGCGGTCATTTTTGTCAATTCTGCCATGATGTTTTTATAAAAATGAGTTTACCTTTCCACTGTGAATGAACGTGTCAACATACAGTTTGTGGCAAGTACGTCATTGTAAGAAACCGGAATCGATGGATTCAGTATTCATGTGGTTCCTTGGGCGTGTTATTCAAGTGCACATCATTTCAGAATTATAGGAAAATGTAAGTTCAAGAAAAGAACTGGAAATCCAGCATTAGGAATAGGCAGCTGTGCTGGATTGCAAGGCATGCTTTATTTTGGAGTGGTAAGTGGTTATGAGTGATGGCTGGGATAGTTCACATAGTTCCACTAAGTAAAATGAATTCACTCACTGTTGACAGTCTCTGTTGAGACATGTCCATTACATTAGCAATAAAAATGTAACTATGCTTTTAGTATTTTTCCTGGAGAAAATAATGGTTACTGTATTACTTTGCATCTGTTTGTATTAGGAACATCCGTGAAGCCAATGGAAATTTTGCCGTGATGACAATCTAACAGTAGAATATTGAGGAAACTCACCTCAAAGTCTAGGTGTGCTATAATACATTATATGTTAATAAAAATAATTTTCTAAAAAAGTATAGATTTGCTGAATACATAGAATTGCTGCAGGCCAATGGGCGGTAGAAAAGATCTTTGGGTGTGAGTCCTTTATGAAAAGGAAAAAACAATCTGGAGAAGTCACACTTCAAAGATTAAAAATGAGTTTCAGATAGTGGTGTTCAGAGTTTCAGACAGTGGACCTTCAAAGATTAAAAGTGAGTTTCAGATAGTGGTGTTTGTTTGTCTCACACCAAGTCCTGTTTCTTCAGGGGGCTCCTAGCCTGCCATGGAAAATGCAGCAGCCGCTTCTAATACGGGCCAGACAAAGGCAAGTTCCTACTCAGTGGAAAATTCGGATAGCTGATTCAAGTCCCAGTATATCTTCTGGTATGAGGAATACAGCGTAATTCTAACGAGAGCTTTCAGTGCATTAGAACCGGCTTCATGCTGTACTGTGACTGAAGATGGGGACTCCCTTTTCAGCTGAAGCACCGTTGGTTTTTATTTCTTTTCAGGAGAGTTTACTTGGGTTTTCTGCTTCTCTGGTTTCATGATCTGTCTTTGAGTTTCAATTACAGAGCTCAGCAGTACTGTTTTATGTCAACCCCCCCATTACTTTGTTTGCTGAAGTGTAAAATAATTTTCATTCTGAGCCAGACTAAGTCCTACCTAATGTCCACTGGCCTTGCAAAAGAAAATGATGAGGTCCTTTAAGGTTGTAAAATACTACTTTTAGGACAGGCATTTTAATGAAGTGATAACTAATCATTAAGTAGTTATGACAACTACATTCTGCCTGAATTGCTAGGAGGACCAGATAAATGTAGTGATCACAAATTGATGTTTGAATTAGATGTGTAAACAGCCTTATTAATCTTCCCCTCAGCGCTCCTGGAATCATGCTGAGAAAATCTCAGCTACCCCTCTATACTTAGGCAGTGACAATGTGTGAAAACAAGTAATTGTTTTAAAGAAATATTTCTTAATTATATTTTTGCATAGATTACAAGTAGAATTTATTTTTAATGATTCTGGGAAGGGCAGGGGTGTTCAAATGTATTTGGAACTTACCCAAACCTTAAGCATTTACTTACTGAAATGAGTAAAAGTCAGGTGTAAATATTTTCAAGGCATAATCATATAAAACATCTAAAACTCTAATCCTGAAAAATATCTATTGCCACTTTTGGACACAAAAATCTATAATAGAAATGTTAGACAATACAGTAAAAGAATAAGCCTACTCTGATAACTCAGATTTATCGCAGAATTTATTCAGTAGTAATAAAAGGTTCACTAATGCAAGAGACCAAAACTGTAAGGACAGCAAGAGGGTTATGTTAATAGATGAGGGGAAAAAATACTTAAAAATATTAACACAAATTCATATGAACCACTCAAAATATACTTTCTTGACATAGTTAACATGTATCCCAAAGTAACGTGTTTCTATCTAGCTAAAAACAATTCTATTTGTATAAAATACAAAAATGTTTGTTATGATTATTTTAGCATGAGACTATTGATGTTTTGGATGGTTTGACAAATGTAATATAACATAGACCCTACAATGGAATAACTAGGAAAAAAACTCATATACAGTTAAAAATAACTTAATAAAAGTGTTTAGTAAAGTAGATGAATAAAGTAACCAATAAAGTGCCTCGGAAGTACTCAGTTAGAAACGATACCGAAAGAAAGCAACTCATGAAAATAGCAGATATGTATGAAATAGCTAAGAATCTGCAGAGGTGTGCATTTCTTAGGAAACTACGGAGATAATAAAAGGCAAAGTTGAAGAAACAGACATAGTTAGTGGAAAAACAAGTTTATAAACATGTCAGTGCATCCAAAATTGATCTTTAAAATGACTCCTCCTGTATTCTGTAGAATAATTCTCAACCCCAGCTGTGTGTGAGCAGTGTCTTCGAGTGCTTAAAAATTACTGACATCCAGGCCAAGGCAGAGAACAATTAAAATAGGATCCCAGGCATGAGTATTGAAAAATCTCCCCCAAAGAGTACTCACAGGTAGCCACTGCTGAGAACCAGCGCCTTAATGAAATATATGTGGTCTAAGGTTACCTCATAGAATGAGGGTTGCAAATAAATTTACCTGGGGTTGGGGGTGTCCTCATCGTAGTGAAATGAATGAAGCTGGCCAGGTTTTTTGTTTTGTTTTCCATAGTAGTGTCTTTGGTGGCTTTTTTTCCCCCCCCAAAACAAACACTGCTTACATAGGCCACATGTTAGGAATTGTTTGTATTTGGACCAAAAACATTTTTTTTTCTTTGTAAAACACATAGCCATTTGGGGCTATTTTGTTTGCCCAATTTTGGTAGAGACTTGGCGCAAGAAATACTTGACTTTCTACTTAGTGTATGAAACCGTAGCGCTAGGTTGATGATAAAGGATAATTTCCATTTGTAGGCCCCAGTGATGGCAATTGCTCTTCAAGCCCAGCCTGTGGTCCCCACGTGGGAACCTAGACCCTTGTTGCAGATTCAGGCATTTCAGAGGAAGACAGATTTAGATGGGTCTGATGAAGTCGCTCATTATTTAAACATCAGCCATTAGATTTTTGAAAGACTGTGTCTGCATCCACATGACAAGCCAAAGAACACATCTGTGGGCTTTTTCTGCTCATAGATTAAATCTGGCTGGTAGAGTGGCCGTTGGTATTCTTGAAGGTCGGTTCACCGAGGCCCCATGATCACATGACCCTTACTCCATCATTTGGGAAGGAATTAGCCATTGGTTATAAAAAATAGGCTGGGGATTCAGTTAGGAAAAAATATTTGGTCTCATAAATAAGATTAGGTTTTAGAGTTAAGACACTGATCAGAGTTAAATTATTTTGGCCTCAGATTGGATAATGAGTGAGCTTCTAGAGTAACACTCAAGCGCCTCTGACCCAGGGCAGGGCAGGTTCCAGAGACCCTCAATGGCCTTGTAAGGTTACAAGGAACATGGGAACTCTGGAACAAATGAACCAAGATCCATTGAGTCCAAGTCCTTGGAACAGATTGTTGTATCGCTCCTGACGTGGCTTGTTGCTGTAGACCCCACATGTGCCTCTCACTGGCCTCATGATCTAAACACCTCCCTTAATCTTCATTCTTTGCAGCAGGTTACTTTTGGGATGAAAAATAGGTTCTCCTTTGGGTGGCTAGACGAAAGAGTGAACGTTACAGCTGGGCTGTGGTTCCCACCCTGGAGGGGCTATCAGACTCACCCGGCGGATTTGCTACGACGCAGCTTGCTGGGCCCACCCCAGAGCTTATGCTGAGGAGGGGTGCGGTGGGACCTGGGAGTGTGTTTCCGGCAAGTTCTCCGGTGACGCTGATGCTTTTGCGTTGAGCAGCCCATTTCAGGTCCTCAGGCCTTGGGTCCGCCGTTCTCACTTTCCCCGCTGACCCTTTCTCATACCCTTGGTCTCTGAGTTAGTGGGATTGTGGCGCTCTTGCAGCCTATTTGTTACAGTGTTTTTTAGAGTAAAATAAGTCATAAATGCCAGAGAAGAGTTATAAGGTATTTCTTAGGACTAGCACTGATGTTTGGGTTCTATTAACTGCAAATTTTAGGAGCCGCTTGACAGTCGTTTTGGGGAAAGCCTTCGGGGCCCTCAGAGGAGGCTGTTTCTGCCCTTGTCCCCCCCTGCCAGCGTGCTAGGAAACGTGTGGACAGTTGAACCCAGAGCCTATACCTCATAGTCCAAGCACGTGGGGCTTGGATTGGCTGGTGGAAAGTTGGGTTTCTCTCTTCTTTGTCTTTGTGCATGTAATGTGATTTTCAAAGATCGTTGAATCTCCCTGGAAGAGGTTCATGATTGCCTTGTTACTCTGATGTTCCTGACTCCAGCTGCCAGTTATCAGGTGTGGTCCCAGTAACGGAACTCTCTGGAGGTTGGAATTACTCAGAGGGAAAGCATTAACATGTTCAGTTCAGCCAGATATTTTTTTCTGTATTTTCCGGGAGGAAGATGGTATGTATTTGTATCATTTGAAACAAGCCTTAACAAGCCAGTAGCCCTCAATGGTGGGTGTGAGACAGTAGAGAATTGCATGTACCTTTAGGTTGGGAGGCCAGATACCTGGGTCCCGCCCCAGAATGATTGAGTCTAATGCCCCAGGTATTGCCCTGGTGTTGTTTTATTTTAAAATATTCTAGAATTAACAAACAAACAAACAAAAAACTTCCAGATTCAGTGGTTCTCAGATTTTGGGAACCAAAAAGCATCTAGGTCAGAATCACCAGGAAACCTTCTTGGGCATTGCTGCATTCCAGCCCTGGAGTTTGAGCAGACTGTGTTGGGAACCTCCCAGATGTGCATTTGTAACAAGGGCTCGTGGGATGTGGATGCTGCTGGTTCTAGGACCATGCTTGGAAGACCACTGTTCTCGAGGTGACCGTGTACAACTCCGGGAGCCTGATGCTGCAGGCACATGTGGCATGTTCTCTGAGCCTGGCTGTTGCTACTTCCTTAATCTCAGCTTGCCTATCAGGCCACGTAAGCCTTAAATCCACTGCGAACCCTTCTTTGTAGACTTAAGTATTTGGAGGAGTTGTACTCTTATTTTGGAGTCCACTAAACTATATGGTAACTTAATTTTGTACAAACAAAAAGATAATATTTGTATCGAAATTTGTTACTCTAGCCACTTCTAACTATGTCAGTTGGCTTCAAAGAGCTCTGTCTTTGCTGACATTTTTCACTACATTTTTCTGTAATTTTATTTACCAGGCCCTTATAGTATAGAAAAATAGCAACCACAGCATCAGCAAGTCTACAATAAATTAGATCTATGTGCGCAGTTTTCTGCATTATACTCCTGTAGCATGATCAATTCAGTCTTCATTTTATGAGGCTTGCCATTCCTGGAAAGGTTATTTTTACCAAAGTGTCTGAAGATCGTTCTTTTGCTCAATGAATCTTAGGAGTTTCCAAATCTTGGCTCTTGGCTTTCTTCTCTGGCAGTGTTCTCTGTATATTTTAATCATAATTAAAACTTATAAAATACATATGTACATTGGTTTCCTCATTCAGGACCTGTGCGTGCCTCTCTTGCTCATGAAGAGAGAAGAGGAGCAAGACCTTCCCGGACAGATTCGTATTATTACTAGCTCAGTAGGTTTGGGAAAATTGCTTGCTCTCTCCCAGCTTCCCATTTTCTTACCTCTAAAATGTTAGATTAGTTCTTGTCTCACAAGAATATTCTAAGGGTCAAATGAGATAAGGCCAAGTCCCCAGCATAGCACCTGCTATGAAGTTCTCCAGAAATGGAGACTATTTTTGGTGGTGATGATGGTGTCTCAGAGGCTCTTGGAATCCCATATTTGGGGAAAAGATGTCCTGATTAAAACTAGAGACTGATCCATGCCACAGAACCAAACCCAGTGTCACAATACCACAGAGTTCTCTTTGATCTACACGTGGACTCACTACATGTCTACGTGACTTGTGTACTTCTTGACATATTGCCTCAAGAGAGAACATTGCAGACCAGATCCCTGTTCTTAAAAAAAAAAAAAAAAAAAAAAAACTTTCGCAAATGTAACTGCTGACCTAATTTTTAGTATTATATTTCATATTTACATGGAGGCGTGATGTGTCTGTTAGGCATGATTTTCAGTATAGAGTCTTGAGAGTAGTTTGTTTACGCTTAATTAAAAGTGGGACTTGATTTCATGAAAAAGGACTACCTTCACAATGAAGGCTAGGTTGGGTTTCATTGAAGTTTTGTAAATCTTCATTTTAGGTACCACATGGCTGGTGCCTTGTGAGATGATGCTTATTTACAGCTTACATTAGTCCTTGCATGGCTGACTTCTCTCACTGTACAAAAAAGGGCTTTCGGAACTTTACCCTCCTCAGAATGAGGTGGGCACGCAGAACCAGAGACTGCCAGGTTTTCAAAGCCGGTGGTCATTTGGAAGAAATAAAGTCCAGGTGAAAAAACCTAAAACCACGCCTGGAGAACTCCGATGACTCTTGTCTTGGGGTGTTCATTGAATTAAGTCTGCAACATGACTATAAAACTAAAATTATCACATTAATTACATAGCTGCCATAGATATCTCAAAGTACAGGAAGCACAATTTGTTGCATCAACTTTGTGTGCAGTTGCTTCAGGTTAGGAATTTTCTACGTTGGCCCTCAAGGTGCATGTAACCCGGTGTTCATAAGAATGTTTATATGTGTGTTTCCTGTAGAGGTCTGAGAGGAGGGTTTCTCTTGATAGTTCACAGAAACAAACCTTGGATCAATGCAATATAATGAACGTAACACATAGTTTTAGTTTCCTTAAGCATTTCTGTTAAAACCTCATTTAAAAATAACATAAAAACCTGTATATTCTATCTTGTTTCTTGGGGTCTTGAAAATGAAATTTAATTTTCTGTACCTTTTTATATTTTAATAAGCTAGTGAAACAAACTAGCTCTTAGGTTTAATTTTGCCTAACTCAAGGTAGATGAGTTGGCTCGTGTAGAGTTGACCATGCCTCTCCTCTTCTCTCTCTCTCTCTTTTTTTAAAGATTTTATTTATTTATTTGACAGACAGAGATCACAAGTAGGCAGAGAGGCAGGCAGAGAGAGAGGAGGAAGCAGGCTCCCCACTGAGCACAGCCAGACACAGGGCTCGATCCCAGGACCCCGGGATCATGCCCTGAGTCGAAGGCAGAGGCTTTAACCCACTGAGCCACCCAGGCCGCCCTGTGCCTCTCCTTTTCTCCTCAGAGATCTGTCTCTTCTCACTAATGAGCTAAAGACTTAAAAACAGGCCAGTGCCAAGAAATGCATGGGATTATCACTACCAGCATGAAGATGCCCCCTCATCCACTTTGATTTCTTGCCAACTATTTTCTTCTGTCTTGAGATTTTTAAGTATTTTTGCTTCTGTTCTGTGAATGTTCGAAGTTGGCATCTAGCAAAATGTTGTAGTCTGTTAGAATTTGCACCATCGGATGCAGATATACAGAAATTTGACTTTTTTTTCTTTGCAATTGCACTTTATTTGGTCCTAGGCTTCTGTTTCTGTTGATAGTGGGGGGAAAAAGAAAATTTATTTTCTTAAGTCATTTTCTCTTCTTCTTCTTTTTCCTTTTCTTTTTTTTCTTTCTTTTTTTTTTTTTTTAAGATTTTATTTATTTGACAGAGCACAAGCAGGGAGAGCTACAGGCAGAGGGAGAAGCAGGCTCCCTACCAAGCCAGAGCCTGATAATGGCACTTAGTCCCAGGACCCTGGGATCATGACCCAAGCCAAAGGCAAACCCTTAACTGACTGAGCCACCTGGGCAACCCCAAAATAATTCATTTTCTTTATACAGTTGAGTCTTTATATAAGGGAACAAGTCCAGAATCCCTTTTTACTGCGCTCCTTCCCTTTCCTTTTCTTGGGAAAAGGGGTGATGAGGTAGGACGGGACGGTGTGTGCGGGCGGGGTGCTCTGGTCTCTCCTGGCCCAGGTAAGTGAGGACACTAGGTTCACTCCGCTTCTGCTGCAGTCCCTGGAGTCTGTGATAGCCTCTGGCCTTGAAGTTCAGGAACTCTGTACATATTGTTCAAATTCACTGTGACCGCCAGATACACTCCCAGAGCCCCAGCTGCGAGCTACTGCACAGACCTCTTCCACTTTCAGGTTTTCCTTCAGTCTGTCTGGAGTTTCTCTGTGGTATAGGCAGTACCTTAATGCTAGACTTCTCCCTGTACGATCTCTTCAATCTATACTACAGCTGTAAAGGGCTTTTCTAAAAGCCTTTTCTGGTACTTGGCAAAAATAAACTATGGAAACTCTACTGTGCAAAAATAAAAGGCTATTGCCAGTGAAGGAAACTATCAACAAACTGAAATGGGAGATAGTTGCAAATGATACATTTGGTAAGGGGTTAATATCCAAAGTACATAAAGAACTTCAATTCAACACCAAAGCCACAATAATCTGATTAAGAACGGGCAGAGGATCTGAATTAACATTTTTTCCAAAGAATTGTGAAGGCCAACAGAAATGTAATTAGTGATATTGACCATCTTTTCATCAGGGAAATACAAGTCAAAACCACAAGGAGCTAATCTCCTCACACCAGTCAGAATGGCAAGTGTCAAAGAGAAGAAATAACAAATGTTGGTGAGGTTGTGGAGAAAAGGGAATCCCACTCTTGGTGGGAATATGAATTGATTAAACCACTGTGAAAAGATGTGTGTACACACACACACACACACACACACGCACGCACGCATACACGCACACAATGAGATATTACTCAGCTGTAAAAAAGAATGAGATCTTGCCATTTGCCATGACATGGATGGACCTAGAGACTATTATGATAAGTGAAATAAATCAGAAAGACAAATACCATAATATTTTACCTGTGGGATATATATATATATAAATAGTTCTAGTTTGGGAATGTGTTGGGAGAATGCAAAATAGGTGGAGTTGATTAAGGGCTACAGATTTCCCAACTATAAGTCAGGGGGATGAAAAGAACAGCATGGGGAACTTAGTATTTGAGTAACATTCTAGGGTGACAGGTGGGAGCTACACTTAAGATGGTGAGCGTTGTGTGTAAGGTACGGAATTGTTGAATAACTGTGTGCACCTGAAACTAATACAAGATTGTGTGTCAAGTATACTTCAATAAAAAGTATTATGTATTCTGCGGTCGACATTGATCACTTCCTGCTGAGTCTCCCACCTTTGACGCATTGGGCCCCCTACACGCAACCCATCAATAAGGCCTGGCTTTTTACCAATAGTAGCTTCTGTTCTCATAAGTGTTGTCTCTGAAGTGGACATTAAGAACCTATTTTGGAATTCAAAAGTAGGGTATTCTTCTTCTCTGCTGGATTTTGCCTTTCTTTGGAATCAAAGGAAACCTCAACTTAGGGTTTGTGGACAAGGGTTAAGGAGAAGTAAGGCAATAAAAGGCAGAGTTCCCTGATACTGTTATTTCACATTAGCTTCTGTGTGGCAAATCTTGCATAACAGTTCTGTCTCGTAGTGTTCCATAGAAGATTTTGGTGGTTTTGGACTTTATATGAAATGGCCCCATTTACTTGAATAGTCTGTTGACCCTTCCATTTAATCATAAGTATAGGTAATGAGAATGCAAAATAATATTTACTAGTATTCAACAAACTTATATGATCCCAGACCTATTAAAACCTATCTGCAATGACTTTTATTTTGTGTGATTTAAGTAACTACAGTTTCTTGACTGTGTAGATTTTTAAAACTATAGTTACATAGAAAACAATTTAAAAACCTGTGTAGGAGTTGATTTGTGACACTAAATTGTACATTGTTTTTGTTTTGTTTTATGGAGACATTTGGAATTTGCTGTTATTCCCAAAGCTATGGCAATTACCTCTAATGGCTCAGAATAAAGGGGGGGGAAGCATAAACATAAAAGCCATTTCAGTAAGGTTAATTCAATGCAGAATTTGTAGGGAGAATAATTGATCAGATTTTCCACTCTTGAAAAAACCCCTTGAGGGCAAATCCATGTTTCCACAGAAACATAAAGGGAATTAATACTTAGGAAGCTTCTACCATGTACCAGATTCTCCACTCATAGCTCGTACTTATATGATGTTTTCTTTAGTCCCTATTAGGTAGGAAATTCTTACAGTAATGAAACAACTGGTGTGTGGCCAAATTGGAATTCTAAAAACTCTCTCTCCCTATGCCCCTTGCCAAACACAAAAATTATCTTTTTATAATCTCTTTCCATCAGATGCGCAGCAGGTGATTTTCCATAAAATATAAGCATTTATTCTTATGTACTGACTCAGTATCTGACTCTAAAATGCAGTGTAAATGATTTTGGGAACAATTGAACACAATGGTTTGGCACGAATTCCCTTACTCTTGGGAGGTGGGAATAACAGGAACCAACATGTAAAGCATCAGTTTTCCCTCCTTCCAAATTATTTTGGAAATAGAAAGTTTACTCTTATATCCTCCCCAAAACAAAACAAAACAAAAACACCCCACCATGTCTGATATGAAATCAGATGTCCACACTAAACTAAAATGTTTTTGGCACATGCTGCTTAGAGACGCTTCCCTGAGGACAAGTAAACTGTTTTTTTCCCCTACATTTTTTTGTATTTTAAAATACTGTAGAGGTAGGAAATGTCCCATACATACTCATTTGATGAAGACATGGAAGCATGGTGAGACGGATTCTCTGTTGAGTAGTGTGGATCTAGTACATACTAGCTATTGAATGCGTATTAGTCATGTTAAATTGATGTCAAGATGCTATTTAAGGCTTGACCGAGGGCCCGGATCTGATCCCGAGAACATCACAGAGGAGCTGGTATCATTCTAAGCTCTAAAATCTTACATATCTTTGGGGGGCATCATTGGCTTTAGGTTCTTCTTTTTTTCTACTTCATAAGGGGAAAAAAAAAGGTCTTTAACTGTATCATCTAGGAATTAATTACAGAAGTTGGAAAGCTGTCAGGGCTTTTCTTAATAAACTTTTATTTTGTAAAGACTGACTTTGAGTTAAAAGTTCTAAATCAAGATGTGTGAGAAAATTCCTGATTCAGAATTCCATTTAAAACTTTATTTTTATTTCAGTTCAATTAGCCCACATATAGTACATCGTTAGTGTCGGATGTAGCGTTCAGGGGTCCATTAGCTGCACAGAACACCCAGTGCTCTAGACATCATGGGCCGTCCTTATGCCCATCACCCGGTTACCCCATCCCCCCACGCACCTCCCTTTCCACAGCCCTCAGTTTGTTTCCTGGAGTCAAGAGTCTCTCGTGGTTTGGTTCTCTCTGATTTCTTCCCATTCAGTTTTCCCTCCCTTCCCCTGTGATCCTCTGTGCTATTTCTTAAATCACCTTTGTATCACTATCCTTTAAGGACCAACGTATAAACAAAAGCCTTCCCATATTCATCATTCGGGTAGTTGTTTCAGTTTGACTGTACTTAGCTGAAAGGGTCGCTTGCCACAAGTTGTGATGAAGGTAAGACAGCCTCACTTGACCTTTGGACAAAATAGAATCATTAGGAATGCAATAAGGAGACCTTGTGTGAGCTCAGAAATGTACATACTTTACAACCGAATGGAGAAGGAAGCCAATTAAATAATTTGCTAGCCCGTTAAGAGGCTCTCTGGTTCTGGGCTTTCATGACTGTGCCATTAAAACCAGCTGTGAAGTGTGTAAACCTGGCGATTCACCGACCTGTGCCCCTGGGGCTAATAACACATTGTATGTTAATAAAAAATTAAAAATTAAAAAAAAAACCCAGCTCCCAGCATCATGCATTTTGAAAGTGTGTTATAACCACCCATGAGAATAAATGTAAATTTTTATAAAGTTTGTGTGTAAGGTACTGTTCTTTTGGTTGATATGATTAATAATATTTTATCATATAGAATTCCTTTTATCTTTAAAAGCCATGAAATGAAGGACAGAAGCAGGACAATCTTCAATTAGGAATTCCATTTCCTCTCTGTGTATGGGAAATAGCACATGGAGGCTGATGGGACAGCTGTCTTGCTAATTTTGTTAAGACTTTCCTAGAAAGATTCCTACCAAATCTCTCCCATATAAATGAGCTTTTCTCGTGAAAGTTTATCCTGTTTTCTCTCTGTTACATTGTAGTCTAATACATCCATTTAAACGTGAATGATCTTTTATCCCCCGCCCCCGCGTGCCTAGGTTCTTTTAATGGTTATATTTTCACAGTTGTTTCTTCCATTTCCATGTTTATAAATATGTGCAAGACCATTTGAGGGATGGCTTGCTATCTGAGCCACCCAGTGGAAATACCAGATTTGTTTTTCAACTCTAACAGCTTCCTACATGGAAAGTCGTGGTTAATTTTTCTGAGAACTGAGAAGCAAGTTTTTGCTCTGAAACTAGGAATTCAACGATGACCTTGTTGGCAAAATGGAATAGTTTATCCAGTCCCCTAATCTTCCTTCTTTCCTTCCTTTCCTCCTTCCTTTTCATTCTTTTTTTCTCTCTCTCTTGTGTCCTAGCCCCCCCTCCATTTTTAAATTCTTCTTCCCTTTTTTTCTTACCTTCCACTTTTTATATTTTTTATGCTTTTTAAGCTTTCATTTTCATATAACTTCAGATTTATAGATGAGTTGTAAAGATATTATAAAGAAATTCCAGATGCCATTCATCTAGCTTCCCCCAAAGTTAATATTTTATATAAAAATGGTATATTTATCAAAACTCTTGTATTTCTTATGTACCTGTAAACCTAGTGTTATGTAAATGTTAATTAGGGATTGCTGATGACATTCTCGGTTTGCTTTTGTCCCTAACTCATTGTGAAAGCTTGAGCAAGTCCCTTTGCCTTAATAATTGTCAAATTCTTTCTTAAGGGTTGACAGGGCTGGTGACCTGTTATTCAACACCTGTTAAGCACCCCATGCAATAGGAATGGTTTATATCAATGAGAGGATTGCTTGCATATTACCCAGGGATACAATTAAATAGCTTCAACCCATATCCACTTTCATTTCCTCTCCTACTTACTGTTATTTATACTCTGATTGTGTATTTCGAGGGACTTTTTTTCCTTAAGTTGTTCTTTACCTTAATGATCTCATTTGAGAGCCTGTTGACAGAGCTCTGCCGTGGTTTGATAATACCCAGAATTGATTCCTAGAATGCTGAAGCCATTTCTGGACTGTTGCCTTTGTCTCCAGTCTTGGCATCTCCATCCTTTCTCCGGTCAGCTGCCAAGGGGATGTTTCTAGGATGTACATCTGGATCATGTCTTTCTCCTGTTTTGAATCTTTTTTAGGATTCCTCACTGATGAGACCTGTGGTTCCCAAACTGTGTGTGCTAAGGCACCCCAGGCACTGCAGTGAACTCATATGGGCACTATGGATTTTTTTTTAAAGATTTAATTTATTTATTTGAGATCACAATTAGGCAGAGGCAGGCAGAGAGAGAGAGAGAGAGGAGAAGCAGGCTCCCTGCTGAGCAGAGAGCCCGATGCGGGGCTCAGTCCCAGAACCCTGGGATCATGACCTGAGCTGAAGGTAGAGGCTTTAACCCACTGAACCAGCCAGGCGCCCCACTATGGATATTTTAAATGTGTAGGTGATACAAAGCAATGTACCTGTTGAACGTACTCAATACCAGCTTTGAGGTCATTTTGTTTCTCCATTAGATTGGCTACATTCCTTTCGATGATGTCCTATTTTACCAAGCTGGGTTTTTAGTGGCTGCTGTGGTTAAAAGCAAGTATCTCACACACACACACACAAAAACCCAATGTAAAACAAAGGTGGTTCTATCCAGCCTGACTTAAAGTCTTAAGGTACACAGTACCTAGGCAAGCCTATCCCATTTCTAAGTAATGTGGCTGCTAAGGATGAAATAAAAATGGTACTTTGACTTTTGACTGATGTATATTTTTCAGATGGTTACTAAGCTTTTAGGACATGAATATGTGTGTATTTTTTATTTTTTTTAACAAAGAGAACTGTTATGTCTTTTCACCTGGAGTTTCATTGGAAAAAAAAATTGCTGAAATTGAATGTGTCAAACTTTGCACATCTCTGGTCCGTAGTATAAAACTCAAACTCCAAGGCTTGTGATGTCCTTAATCCATTTTCCCATCTCAGAATGAGGGAATCTTGCCATTCTTGTAAGATTTCTAAGATTTCAATGTCCTCCTTTATAAGAATGGGAAAATACTAGTACCTGATAGGCATTAAGAAAATTCCCAAAATAAGATCAGCATGTACTGGCACTTAGCATACTACATGGTACATGACAACTGTTCATTCAAGTTTTGGTGATTAAATATGTGGTTTTTGCTTGTAAAATTAACATCTGAATCAAAACTCATCCCACTTAGAATCTGAGAACCCCAGGAGTCTTAACAGTCCTAGTGTTTGTTGGGGTGCCTGGGTGGCTCAGTCAGTTGAGCACCTGACTCTTAGCTAAGGTCTTGGTTTCAGGGTCATGGGTTCAAGCCTGTGTTGGGGTCTGTGCTAGGGGTGGAACCTCCTTTAAAAAAAAAGTTCTAATGTTGACTGACTTAAGGTAATTCAGCTGATTAGTAGCAATGTGGAAACTTAAAGGATGACCCTCTTGGATCTTAGCAGACTTTCCATTCCTCTGCAAGTAAATCAGTGATTTTCATCATTCTAAAGGTAGGCATTAGGAAGTACTTGTCTTGACTAGAAAAATTTTGGGGGTTCAAGGAAGACCTTAAGAATTTGAATCTAGTAGTGTTTTTATTCCTTTTCTTTGGGCAAATATTTATCTGGTATTATATTTGTGGAAGTGGGAGGAATACAATACTGAGTTGTTTGCCTTTCCTAGGAAAGTAGGGCAATGTGGGCTCTAATTCGAATTGGTTCTTGTTCCCATCTTGCTTTTCTGATTCTGTGTCCTCTTTTTCCTTAAAAGGGAGGGTTCTATAAAAATACTTAAATGAATTCTGCAGGTGAAAGCACATTTGTCTAGTGACGCAAGTTCTCTGAAGGAGGCCTGTTTTGAGCTGGAGAGAATGGAGAGACTCCGTAGATGTGACATTAGAAGGTCTTGCCCGTGTTGCTACCTGCAGTCTGGTCCTGGGCCCTGGCCAAGTAGTGATGGGGCATCTGTTTAGGCTATGAATTCCTAATATTGAGAAAAACAGAACTAAAAATAAGGAGTAGTTGATGTCTCAGGCTTAGTCAAGGATCATTAGGAAGCATACCGCTGTCAGACTCAAGACTGGGCACTGGGATCTCCTCATCTGTGCAAGAAAACACTTGACTGGGCTATTTCTAATTTCCTTTCTTGTTCCATGACCACTTGAGGGGATCAGATTTTACTGTCAGCAGGACCATAAACTCCTATCCCTGGGGCTGATCTTTGTGTCTGAGCTTTCGGATCCATTAGAAGGCTCCAGCTGGTCTGTGGAGGCTTCCTGAGGTCCTGCAGAATGACCAGGTAACAAAGACAAACTCTAAGGATTTCTAGGTGCAGTAAGTTCAGCATGTAGTACATCCTCTGGTCCTCTTAGAGATTCATAACATACACTCCATTGAAGACTCAAGGTATGCTTCAGTTAAAGGTAGATTTATTTGACTCGGTTTCCTAAAGGAACTGTATTTTGGGGACATAGTTCATTCATGTAACATGCACTGACTACCCAAGAGTTATATAGAAATTTCAACTGTAAATGTATTGATGCTATGTTCCCCCCCCCAAAAAATAAATAAAACAAAAAACAAAACCAAAAACAAAACAAAAACCAGAGGACTGAGTAGTCTTCCCTTTGAGTCTACTGAGCTATACCATTCACCTGTAATTACATGTAGGGGTCAGTTGCATTCTGGATGTGCTAAGTAAACCATGAAATGGAGCAGTCAAGTGGTCAAGAGTCAGGTAATGGAACCAGACTGTCTGGATTCAAAATTCAAACCCTGCTTTGGCCACTTACCCCAGAGAGCTGATGTAGGTTGAGAAACCAGTGCTTTGTTTTCTACTAATTAAAGGAACATGGTACCACCTACATCTTCAGGTTCAGATCAGGACCAGGACCTGGTACTTGATCAGTTCTCAAAAATGTTGGTACTTGTGCTATGAGGACAAGGATTACTGCAGGAAGCTACAGATGTCTCTTCTGGAGATACAGAGAAAGAATAGGAAGAGTCTCATCCCATGTTTATGAATTGTTCCTTTTCCTCTCAAGCCTTCTCTCCAGTGTTTTCTGTCTCAGTAAATGGCATTACTCTTCAACCAATAGCTCAGGCCTCAAACTTAGGAAGCCAGTTAAGTTACTTTCTCCTCTACCTTCAAAATCTGTCTCAAAACTCGTTCTTTAGAGACAGTCTTTGCTATCCTTCCTCTGCAAGCCATCACTGTCCCTTCCCTGGGATCCTACTGTAACCCTCTAGCGATTTGTGGTCCACATAGTCCTTCTATCAGTAGCAACTAGAGTGCTAATTTAAAACCCGACATCAGGGGGTGTCTGGGTGGCTCCATTGGTTAGGCGGCTGATTCTTGGTTTCAGCTCATACCAAGATCTCCTGGTGATCGAGCCCCGTGTCAGGTTCCCCTCCTCAGCAGAGTTGGAGGTAGCCTGGTTTCCCTCTCCCTTGTCCCCTCACCCCCAATCTCTCTCGCTTTCTCTCTGAAATAAATAAATCTTAAAACAATCAAACAGGACAAAACGCCTATATCAGATTATTGCTTAGGACCCCAGGGCATTAGAATGAAATCCAAACACCTAATGATGTTCACCATCAATACCTGCCTCCCTAATTTCATGTGCTTCATTCGCAGTGCTTTTGTCTTCCTAACCAGACACACAAAGCTTGTTCTTTCCCTTTCTCTCTCCCTTCCTTTCTTTTCTTTTCCTTTCTTTTTCTTTTCCTTTTCCTTTTTCTTTTTCTTTTTCTTTTTTGATATTTGACGTTCCTTTTGCTGGCAGTATTCCTTCCCCAGATCTTTATAAGCCTGGTTTCATCATTTTAGTCCGAGTCAAATGTGACCTCAGGAAGGCAGTCCTCCATCACCTGCGGTCAAGGCAGCCTCCGACATATTCTGTCTGAATGTTATGTTTGTGTTCGTTCATTTTTCCATCCTCCTCCTAGAATTTAAAGCTGCGTAGGTGTGAGGACCCTGAAGATCTTGTTCACTGCTATAGAGGAACTATTTCTGTTTTGCTGTATGTTTAATGACAATGCAGTTTTGCTTAACATCCTGAGAGGACCCCCTCACAGGCTTGTTTTGAAGGTTGAGAGAGAGTTAATGCATAGAGCACACAAGGTCAGTGCATAGTATGTGGAAGATGCTGAGTGTCCTCAGTGGTCCTTCTAGGCCACTGCCACATTTTCCCATTTTTTAAAAAGATTTTATTTATTTCTTTGACAGAGAGAGATCACAAGTAGGCAGAGAGGCAGGCAGAGAGAGAGGAAGGGAAGCAGGCTCCCAGCTGAGCAGAGAGCCCAACGTGGGACTTGATCCCAGGGCCCGGAGATCATGACCTGAGCCGAAGGCAGTGGCCCAACCCACTGAGCCACCCAGGTGCCCCACATTTTCCCATTGTTAATACCTCAAAGGTCCCAACAAAGAGGCTCAGGAGACTCTCCTGGAATCTGGAAGGTGCAGAGAAGCAGAGTCAGGACTTACAGAGTAAGGCTGTATCTTAGGGCCTTTGGTCCAAGGATTTTTCTCACTATAGCACCCAAGTTCTGTAGGGGATTATAACCAGCATTTAGGATTAAGGAGACAATAGATATATTTTTGTATTTTATATGAATAAATGTTAATCCCTTTTTAAAAAAAGGAAACCACAGCAAATTGTGATCCCATGATAGAGTTAATTCACTCTCCTATAATCATTTAAAATCCTTTTTATAGCTGATCTATTTTTTTCCCACTTGTTTTAAGATTAACTGTTTGGTGTGAGTTCTCATTCTGTAATATTCCACTTGGTCAGCTTCAACTCCCTAATATTTTAAACCTTTATATCAGACTTTGAAAATACTGACCATGATATCTGACTTTCCATATCTAACCCCCATTCTAACCTTCTGAATGTCATGTTACTTACAGAACGAATTAGGAAGACTCCTGTTCAGGTACCTGTATTACTGATACAACTGTACATATAGAAAAGTATTATGGAACAGAGCATACATGCAAAAGTGTGCAACAAGAGTTTATGTGTGGTTTTAAGGAAGAATTAAATGAACATCTATTCCCCCCGCTACAAGTTATACAAATAGAACATGTTCAGTACGACTGATACTCCTTGTATGCTTCCGTCCACTTACAGAGGGGGTTGCATTGAATTCAGTAATATTCCTTTGCTTTTCTTGATATCCTTAAGCAACTTAAATTTATTTTTGCCTATTTTAGTTCATTTCCTACAAATCGGACCATATTGTTCATATTTGGCGACGTGTGTTTCACTTTAGGTTCTGTGTTTGAGATTCATGCCTGCTGATGAATATAACTGTGGTGTGGTCACGCTCACATCAGTACAGAATTCCATCGTGTGAATAAGTCGCAATTTACTTCCTCTTGCTGGTGGGTAGTTGAACTGTTGACAGGTTTTGCTATTATGAACAGTGCTGCTGTGCATAATTTCTTATGCCTGCTAGAACACATGGGCAAGAGTCTTTTCTTTTTTTTAAAGGTTTGTACCTCAAATAGGTATTACTCTGTCATGGGATGTCCTTAAATCAAACTCTCCTGTGCAATACCTACTTGTTTTCCAAAGTAATTATATCAATTTACATTTTCCTCCTGTTGGACATGAAAATTCATGAGGCTTTCTAGCTTTCTGAACATTGTCAAGAAGATTGTCAGGTTTTTTAAGTTCTGCCAGTCTGGCAGGGGTGAACTGCTATCTCCTTAAGATTTGGATTTGCATTTCCTTGAGTACTAAAGAAGCGGAGGCGCTTTCATACACTTAGTTGGCATTCCCATTTTCTCTTCTAGGAAATGCTCAGGTTTGTTTTCTCTTGGATTGGGGGCATTTCTTACTGATTTAGAGAAGCTCTTCTTACATGTTCTACACACTGTTATGTCTGTCATATGTACAACAGATGTCTTATCCCAGTTTTTTGGGTTGTCACATCAGGGTTCCTCTCTATAAACAGAATTTTTACAGTTAGTGTAGTTGAATTTATCAATATTTTTCTTTTTGAATTGGTGTATAAAGCACTCTCCATTTTGATGCCATGTCTTTGATGCCAAAGGCAATCTCCTGCATTTTTTTTCAAAAACCCTTAATGTAAGTCCTTGAGTAGATTTTTGTATATTCCAAAGAAAGAATCAATTTTGTATTGTTTTCGATATGGAGGTGTAATTATTCCAGCATAACCTACTGAAAAACGTATCCCTTGCCCACAGATACGCATTACCCAGTCTTTATACCCAAGTCTTTCGCTGTTTTTTTTTTTTTTTATTATTTGACAGAGAGAGATCACAAGCAGGCAGAGAGGCAGGCAGAGAGAGAGAGAGAAGGAAGCAGGCTCCTGGCTGAGCAGAGAGCCCGACGCGGGGCTCGATCCCAGGACCCTGCGATCATGACCTGAGCCAAAGGCAGCGGCCTAACCCACTGAGCCACCCAGGAGTCCCTCAAGTCTTTTGCTGAGTTTTGACTGTCCTGTTTGATTGACCTCTTTGTTCCTGAGATGATAATATAGTTTTAAAATTGAGTTAGCTTCAGAATAAATCTTAATAATTGGTAGGACAAGTAATTTCATCATTTTCTTGACCCTTTTACTTGTACATGAAAATGTTTAGAATTAATCTCTCAAGTCCCATAAAACATCCTATTGGAGTTGTATTGAAAGTATAAGTCAATTTGGGGAAGGGGGCCAATAACTTTATAACATGGGGTATTTTTATCCATGGACATAGTATATTCCTCCATTTATTTAGCTATCATTTTATAGATATCTTCTAGCTATCTTTTAAAAGAATTATAGTTTCTATATGAAGGATTTGCCCATATTTATATTAGAATTAGGCTCAGGGACCTTTTTTCTTTTATTTATAAACAATATATTTTAATATTGAATTCTTAAGTTCTGTTGAAAAAACTTTACTACTTTTACTAACTGTAGTAATTGGGAATACTTATCTTCCTGTATATACAGTGACATCCATGAACAATAAAAACTTTGTTTCTTGACTTACAAGTCATTTGTATGTTACCTTTTTTTTTTTTTTAAATTAGTGCACTGATTTCAACCTTAAAGGTAATGTTGAATAGAAGTGATACTGGACATTTTTTGATGTAAATTCAAAGAAAATGATTTCACTATTTCAGTATTGAATAAGATGTTCACTCTATTTTTGTAGATAGCCATTTTAAGTCCTAGTTTTAAAAAAATTAGTAGGAAAAAATTAATTAGAAACTTTTGCTGAATGTTAGGGTGCTTTTACCGAATAAATTGATATGAGTATAGATTTTCTTCCTTTGAACTATTAATGAGTTACAGTTCTGATTTCCAGTATTCAATGAACTTCATATTCTTGAGATTAAAACCAGTGTGGTTTTAAATATATATTTTAATATATTTTATACTGTTTAATACTGTTTAAATATATTTTAAACTGTTGTGTGCATTTTTGTGTTAGGTATGCTATTCTAATTAAATATATACTCATATATATATTTATAATTAAGATTGGCCTGATATTTTTCTTTCCTGCTATCTGCTTATCTGGTTTTAGTATTAAGGTTAGATTCAGTTCCTTGGCCATTGTTTTTTCCTTTTCTATTTAAGAATAATGGTAGTATATTGTGGTTATTGATCACTTCAGGATTTGTAGAATTTGTTTACAAAATGGCTTGGGTATGATGTTTCCTTGCAAGATTTTTAACAATCTACTTTATTTTTAGAATGTTAGAATTATTCAGATTTTCTTATTTTTTTTTCTTTTTTTGAGTCTATACTAATTTACACATTTTAGGACATTGTCCTTTCCAGTTTATTTTTATGTTGTAGTTTGTAATGTTCTTTTAAGATATTACTTTTATTCCAGTAGTACTTGTGCCTTTTTAAAAAAATCAGTCCTTTTTGAGATTACTTAATTTTATTAGCTACTAAATGTTGACTTCACTAATCTTCTCTATCAATATTTTCTATTTTTTCTTTTCTGTTTATGCTTTCAATTATATTGTTTCCTACTGCCAGCTTACAAAAAAATGGTTCTCCTGTTTTCTTTCTTCTTAAATTGATTCTTTCAGCCTATTTTAGCCATATATGTTTATGCATTCTATACCTTTCCCTTCTGGGTTTTGCTATATTGTACTTTTTATCCTCATTCTTTGTGTTTTAAGCATTTCTTTTTATTTTTTCTTTTTTTTAAGATTTTATTTATTTGACAGAGAGAGGTCACAAGTAGGCAGAGCAGCAGGCAGAGAGAGAGGAGGAAGCAGGCCCCCTGCTGAGCAGAAAGCCCGATGTGGGGCTCGATCCCAGGACCCTGGGATCATGACCTGAGCCGAAGGCAGAGGCTTTAACCCATTGAACCTCCCAGGCACCCCTAAGCATTTCTTTTTCTTTGTCTTTATTTTAAAAATGTGCTGTTTAAAAGTGTGTTTTTTAAAATTTTCATTTTCTGTCTTGCTCCTCCTGATTCTACCTGCTCTGGTCTTCCACCTCTTACTTTTTCTTTTACTTGCTTATAACGTGTTTGTGGTGAGAGAGCATGATCTATAGGATAATGATTTTCTGAAATACAGTGACCACTACATTGTGGTCAGTTGTTTTCACTACTTTGATTTTTACTGCATTATAATATCAATTATTGCAGTCTATGAGAATCTCTTACTATGATGGCAGATTTGTCATTTTTTCTTGTATTTATAATCGTTTTTCCTTCATGTATTTTTGAGGTTATTAGGGGCATAGAAATTTAGAGCAGATATATTCTTGGGAAATTAGGCAATTTGTAAATAGATAGTGACATACTCATACCTCTGCTAAGACTTTTGCCTTCAGAATCTGTAATGATTTGTAATAAGATACACTTTAGGTTGGTTCAGGTAGTTTTTGGCTAATATATCTTTTACTGCCATTTTCTTGTAATTTTTTGTGTGTTTGTAAATAGCATGTGTTTCGATTTAACCTATTTGAATAAATCTGATTAATTTACATTGGGTATTTCTAATACATTTGTCTTCATTTCTAACATTTTATGTTTACTATTCTTTAATTTGATTGCCCTTTCCCCCCCAGAATTTTTCTTCATTCCATTTTCTGTGGTACAGAATTTAATATGTTCTGTGTGCATTCTTTAGGCTCAATATATTTTAAAGAGTATATTTAATTTAGCAGAGTCTAATGTTTGTGCATATTTTACAATTCTCCCAAATAATTTAAGGATTTTAGAATGACTTTACTTACATTATTTTTTCCTGATTTGTATAATAATGCTGGATTTCAGCTGTATCTTGATTCTTTTAACTCTATAAATAAGGCATGCATTTTTGTTCTGTATAGTTTTACTACTCATATGTTTGCAAATTTTCCTTGTTAATTTCTTGAATCTTATGTATTCCTTTTGAGATCATTTTCTTTTTTCTGAACTCCTTTAAAGGGCCTTTAAAGCATCTTTTGATTCTAAGCTCTGTTGATCTGAAAATATCTTTGTTCTACATTTTTTCTGCTGGACATAAACTCTTCGTTGACTTTTTCTCTCCGTATTTTGAAAGTACTATTCCAGCTACTGGTTTCCGCTCTTTCTAATACAAAAATTAATTCAACATGAATGAAAATGAAAATCCTTTCATTTGTATGTCTTTTTGCCACTTTAATTATCTTTTTTTCTTGTTTTCTGAGCTCTGAAATTTCACCATGATATATTTAAGTAGGGACTTCCCTTTTTTATTCATAGGATATCTTGAACTTATTAAATGTGTATGCTAGTGTATTAGAAATACAAAGTCAATATCTGTACAAGTATTGCCTCTGCTCCATTTTGTCTGTCCTCCCTTTTGCAAATTTTGACTAAATCTGTGTTGTACTTTCTCATGTTTGTTCTCTTTTAGCCTCTTTTACATTTTGCCTCTTGGTGCTACATTACAATAATTTCTTCAGATCTAGTTAAGTTCATATGTTTTTCTTCATTTGTACCTAATCTGTCAAACTCATTGAGGTTGAGATTTCTTTTTTTTTTTTTAATTAACATATAATGTATTATTTGCTTCAGGAGTACAGGTCTGTGAATCATCAGTCTTAAATAATTCACAGCACTCACCATGGCATGTACCCTCCCCAGTGTGCATCAGCCAGCCACCCTATCCCTCCCCTGCCACCCCCTAGCAATCCTCAGTTTGTTTCCTGAGATTAAGAGTCTCTTACGCTTTGTCTCCCTTCTGATCACATCTTGAAGGTTGTGATTTCGATTAGAAGTTTTCTCTCTAGAAGCTTATTACTTTCTTTTTTGAAACTTTCTGGTCCATTTTTGGTCTCTTTCCCTTTTATATACTTTGTGGATCATTTTCTATTTATTCATTTAAAGCATTTATAGGTATTAGTAGGTTGTGGGTTTTGCAGGGCTGATCCCACAATTTTCATTTTCTGCTGACTCTAGTCTACTGTCTGCTTACCTGTTGTGTGAATTTTTTTCTTATGAGCTTATGTTCCTTGGAACTTTACGTATGGACATTCTTTTAGGCTTGGTTTCATGGTGTTCCTCAAGAAGGATTTGGGTTTGCTTTGTATGTGGTGCTAAAGACACTACCCATCCATTAGGTCTTTAAATGTGTACACTAGGGATCAGTGATCCACTTAGGTTGTACAAATTGTGTTCTCCCAAATGGAACTGGACCGGGGGTTAGAACATCTCTGGGAGTACGTTTCTCACCATCCCTGTCTCGAGTGAAGATCAAGAGGGCCTCGTGCCCAGCGTCACTCTCTCCCTGAGATTTTTCCAACTCAGACATTTGTGGAATCCTGGCTTCATGTATGCAGGTCTTCTGTCTGGCTTTCCACCTACTTGGGCCTTAATATTTTTCCCCTTCTATTTTATGCTCATGCAGCCTGGAAGAAAACAGCATCTGGGTAGCTGTGGATTGTCCAGGACTCCCAGAGTAAACACTGACTTGTCTGATTTTTTACCTCTTGGGTTTCATTCTTTTTTGCCATTCTGTCTTCCAAAAAATTTTCTTTATTTATCTACCATCTCAGCCCTGCATTAAAATTATTTTTTTAGGGGCACCTGGGTGGCTCAGTGGGTTAAAGCCTCTGCCTTCAGCTCAGGTCATGATCTCGGGGTCCTGGGATTGAGCCCTGCATCGGGCTCTCTGCTCAGCGGGGAGCATGGTTCCCCCTCTCCCTCGGCCTGACTCTCTGCCTATTTGTGATCTCCCTCTCTCTGTCAAATAAAAAAATAAAATCTTAAAAAAGAAAAGAAAATTATTTTTTAATCATTTTTAGTTCTGTATTGCATTGTGTGCATTGTGTTGTATTGTGTGTGTATATGTTTATGTGTGTGTGTTTAAAACTAGTGTGTCATACAATTGGAAGCCATATGTGCATAGAGAACTTCCTGTTACATGTAGACGAGCCTTATTTTTGGCTTTGTATATGTATACATATGTCTGTATATGCATGCATACATGTGTAGACAGGTACAAATATACATGAAACAATTTACTGCTTGGATAAATAGTACCAGTAAATTTAGATTTTGTCAATAATGAAGCAATTTTGGCTCTACATATAGAAAATAGCACATACTATAGACCACATTATGGATTTAGAACTTGTTCCTGTGCCAACATGTCTTCTCCAATCTTTAAGGTATCTCTTTGTTCAATGGCATAGTTTCAGTAAAATACCAGATTTAGAGCAAGGAATACTAAGGGAGAGAAAAAACACTTCACTTTAAGGAAGCAGCACATGTTGGGAAATTTCCATCCAGCCAACAAAGAATAAACCCTTCACTAATAAGCCCTGTGGGATTGGACTCAGTCACAGCGAAGAGACTGACCAAGGTGTGCGGTCCTACAGGAAGTTGAAGCGCGGGGCTATCTGCACTGTCTTGGGCAGTGCTTGAAAATGTCTGGGCAAACTGGCTGGTGATTTCTCAGAAATGTGACCTTGCCTATGAGACCTGTTTCTGGAGGGCCAGTGCCACTCTTATTACACATGTGACATTGGGTGACATGCTTAACTACCTTCTCTCATTTATTAAATGGGTTTAATGAAAATAATAACCACATCTGTCTCCTCGAACTGTTGTGAGAAACAAGAGCTTATTCAGTTGGATACATAGTGTGTGGCTGGAGGAGAGTATTAGTAGGCTGGATCTCATTTTCCTGAAGAAATGACCCCATGTTCCATGATTCTGTAATTTTAGACATTTTGTGTCTCAAAGTCTAGAATTTTGAAGACCTTTCTACCTCCCCCCCAAATTAAGAAACTACACTTGTCCTATTCCTACTTTTCTGAAGTTGCTGAGCATTCATAAAATATCTATTACCAAAAGCACATGTGGATTTTTGTACCCAGATGCTTTTCTCTAAACCCTACATCAGGCAAAGAATGTGCATCAACCCTGTAGTGATGGCCGGTGTAAAAATGTCTTTGCTCTGCAGTCACCATAGCACTTTGGTATATATTCCAAGATTCCTGACACTCAGTGAGGAAAAGCAAGTCATTGTTTCTTCCCTAAATACTAATATATGCAATTATCCCTCTTGGCATTTATATAATATATCCAGGCATTTTTTCCTTACGCTCTGTATTTCTCAAATGAGATATAAATTCCCAGAAGATGGGTTTCCTGATACACTTGTCTTTGGTTAATTATTTAATATAAAGTTTTTGAGAACAATCTTATTCCTCATTCATTCATTTAACAACTATTCACTGAATACCAAAGGGGGAAAAAAACCCACTTTAAAGTTCTAGGCTTCAGGGTTATGCCTATCAGTGAGCAAGAGAGAGGAGGACCTAGTCTCCTGGAATTCTGGGAGCTTAAGAGACACAGGAAAATGAGCAAGTAAATGAAGAAGGATTATAAATGGTGGTAATTGGGATGGAGTCGTGAGGGGTGTCAGACAGGAAGGACCACTTTGCCTGTGGCAGTCATAGAAGGCCTTTAGAAGAGGTGGTCTTTGAGCTTGAAACAAGGAAGAAAAGCAGGGCAGGTTCCAGTCGTGGGAGAAACAGTACTACAGTTGGGGGAAAGAGGCTGGGGTTTGGAAAACCAGAAGAAGGCCAGTGTGGCTGGAACATAGCAAGGTGTAGAGCGGAACGAGATGAAATCTGAGAAGCAGACCAGAGCTCTACATCATGTGACGTGTAATTTGTATTATCAGTATTCCAGGGGGAATTGAATAGAATTTAGGGTGTTGACTTCTATTGCATTTTGTCTTCTCCCCTGTGAACTGGTTGTTCTTTTGCTCAAGCTTTTGATGCCAGTAAATGTCTTCTCCTGGCCTAGCCTTCTACATGCATCCTAACTCCTTTGGGCTCCAGTGACCAAGAAAGCTGGTTTGATTAGCGAGGAAATAAAGAAGAAATGTATTCATGGGCTGGATTCTCTGTGAAGAGATTTTCCCTCTCCATGGAAGACAGATTCTGTGGAGTGAGCTTTGTACATGAAGGGCAGATCACAGCAAGATTCTGGCTGCTTGCAATAAACAGATTGGAAATCTGAATAAATTACATGCCCTCCCTTGGCTCAGCTTAATTTGAATTACTATTGTCTAATGTGAGCTTCCTGAACTGTTAATCATGATTTATCAACAAGTTGATTGGGAAGTTATAAAACTTATTTCTGATCTGATGACAGTGTCATTACAGAGTTCCGGTGGTTGCCTCACTTCACTGCCTTCTGTGGGGAGCTCATGAAAGGGAATTCTTGGGAGCTTCGGGGACACTATTTAAACTTTCTCATTACCTTCTCCTCTGAAGCCCTTGACCTTGTGCCTCCGGGTCTCTGGAAATGTTACTCTTCTGAACGAGGCTTTTTGCATGGGAGGAAGTAAGCAATGGGAGAGGTAAGGATATGGAGGAAAGTTCCAACCAGATACAAACGACTTGATGCTGCGACACTGTACATCTTTTTGCTTCTGTAACATGGATCTATTGCCCTTTTGAAATTATAGAGCATAATAGGTTAATTGGCACCTGCAGAGTGTGCAGAGTCAAAGAGGTCTATGTGGCAGGGCCCTGCGAGGCTTGAGTTTGAAATTTGGTGCAAACCCCAGCTGGGAAGTTAGGCCACAGAAACCACAGGGGCAAGCGAAATGTGTGCAGAAGCGGGTGGGGGGCAGGGCGCGGCCACTTGTTCTCAGCAAAGAAAGCCTCCTGTGATGTCTGAGCACTCGAGTGGCTTGGACCAAACAGCTTCGGCATTATTTGATTTTGACTGAGTAGCCCTGGGATGAAATGGCCTTTCATTCAACTTTGTTAAACAGAAGGGCATGCTGGGCCCTGCTTCCCTCCGCGTTTGCCAAGTACAAGGTTGGCAGCTGTGGGGCAGAACAGGACATTTCTGCCATATCAGTCTCTTGATGGAAGCACTCCGAGCTAATAGGCAGCTTTTCAGTTCTGAGAGAGTTTCCCTGTTTGCTCAGTGTTTCCCTTGCTTGTCTGGGTGCACAAAAAGGAACAGGACTAAGAGCCACAGAGGCTCTCTATACATTATGTAGCTAGGGCCCTCTAGTGGACGGCAGCAAGTATGCAGGTAAATTGAACAGCCAGTCTGGAAAAAATGAATTATTTTGAATTCTCAGATGAATGATACCCAGGCAGAATTAGGTGTGAGTTCAGTGGGGCTGAAAGCTTATATAGTTGAGAGACCCCCTTTTTAAAAAGAGCACAAAATATCCGAAGTCTTACCAAATATGCAAACGTATAAATGCAACTAGTTTTCCTCTTGTCCTACTTTGGGCAGATCTTCCTCTGTAAATTTACTGATTCTGTTTGTTGATGTTAAATAAAAGGAAAATTAAGAATAATATGTGGGAAATAAAGCTTTTTAGTTTATTAGAATTTTGTCCAAATATAATTTTTAGTTACATTTTTAGTGCAATACAAAATCCAGACTTAATTCACAGTTCTTGCATAGTAACTAATCCAGCTTTTATAGCATTTCCTAGAGTGAATAGTCTTTGATTTCCCAGCTGAGTTCGGAATTGTACGTACCAAGTAATACAGAGCATATTAGTCTTTAATCTGCAAAATCGAAAACTAAGGGCCACAAAGTTGGAGTCAATTTACGGGGGGTGCGTCGGGGGTCAGCTAGGTGGCCGTTTTCTGGAGGGCTCCGACCCAGGCAGCCTGCTCCCTGAAATACTGCCTGTCAGAAGGCCTTTGGTGGGGCAGGGGACAGATGAATGCATCACCCAAGAAAGAATAGATCTAGGACTGTGAATCCTACACACCAGAGGACAGTGTCCTGACTTAGGTGTGGGTATACTTGAAGGTACATTCAGCTTGCAATGTGAAATTTCTGAATAGTGGTGGTAGTGAAAAGTGTGGGGGTAGATACAATTTCCAAGAAAAGAGTTGTACTTGAAAGAGGAGTGGTCAGAATGTAGAAGCTTGGGGAACACCATAAGAGAAGGTTCCCTGGACGTGAGATGGAGCTGGTTGGTGGGGTGGGGGAGCTATCATCTGGCAGTGCCCTGGGTGGATGGAGGTAGACATTCTTATAAGGGGAGGGTCACCAGCGGTGTTGATCGTACGCATAGCCTCCTTAGCCGTGAATGCTCTGTAGTGAGCTGAGGGCATCTGGTCCCGTCAGTCACAGTCAGAGCCTGATGGTGCCCTTCACAGAGGCTGGCAGGAGAGGCTGTAACAGTCCTCGGGAAGAACATGAATCCGATGGCTTTAGGTTCTCCTGCTTCTGAGCCCCAAACAGGAAAGAGCATGCCGTTAATTTTGGTTTTGAATTCCTCTACAGATGGTGCTAACAGATGTTTCCAAACAACACACTTCTAAAAAATCACAGCTCTCCTTGAAGTCTCAAACATAAATGCACAGAGACTTGCTAATGCTTTGGCGTCACAGTTTCAGCCACTTGGGGGAAGGGAACCTCTGGATAACGAGCATTGTCACTTCCAGATGGACCTTCTGTTGTTGCGCGTGTTTGCGTACACTAGAACGTGACTGTTTCCTGTCCTTTCCGGGACTTCGACAGGTAATAATAAGATAGCTCAGAATCAGACAAATTCTAAAACAATAGGAAAAAGCACATGTGGCCAGTTTAGGAGAGGACAGCGAAATGGAAAGAACATCACCATGCCTGTTATAAAATGTGTTTTCCTAAACCTCCCCCAGCAGAATTCATTCAGTCATTAAATATCAGTGCATTCTGCATGCCAGATTCTGGGCGTGGACAACGAGGGGCAGGACACTGTCCTGTGGAAATGGATTACAGGAGACAAAATAGGTAAACAAAATGGAGAGTGCGTTAGATGTAGATGAGTTGGGGAGGTAGGTAGCCAAACTTCTCCTGATGCCGTAAGTGTCTCAGGGTGCTTATGGATTCTTAGTAACAGTCATTCACCGTGTGTCCCTGTCACTGTTGAACTTCACCTCTCATTTGACCCTTGTGCTCTGAATTGTTGCTGTCTGCTTGGCCTCTTCCCTGATGGGGGTTCATCTCCTGAGGTTGCGACCAGGCAGGGTAGGTCTGGAGCACATGGGCAGACCTCTCACCTTCACTCTTGGGGTCCTGCTTTTGTCCGTGCTTTCTTCTCCAGTGTATGTATTGGTCATTTCCACCGGCACTGATTGAGAAGGTCTTGTGTGTCAGGCACTGTGCAGGTGCTGGGTGCGTAGAGGTGATGAAGACCGGTGTGCTCCTTGCCTGACGGAGCTTACCATTGTGATAAGGAAAAAAGCACAAGAGCACCCAGCACCCAGCACCCTCAAGTGAATCTGATGAGTGCTATGAAGGGAGCAAACAGGATGTCGAAAGAGAGAGTAAGGGAAATTATTCCTTGGAAATGCATCATTTAAGCTGAGCTCGAAAGAAAGGAAGAAATCAGCCTTTTAATGGGCATATTTGCATATGGAAGTGTTTGTGGGAGGGGAGGGTTGCATTTGAGGCCACTGAACAGCATGGGCAGAGACCTCGAGCCCAGGGGAACAGATTCAGGCCCCTTAAAGGATCTGCATAAAAGCATTGGTGACATTGAGTTGCAATTGGAATACTGGGTGGCCTGAATCTGTTTCATTCGTTTGTTTGCTTGTTCGTTCATTTATTGTGTTACGCTAGCCATAACATACATCATTAGTTTCTGATGCAGCGTTCCAACATTCATTGTTAGTGTAGGACACCCCGTGCTCTATGCAATACTTAATACCCACCACCAGGCTCACCGATCCCCACACGCCCCTCCCCTCTGGAACCCTGTTTGTTTCTCGGAGTCCACAGTCTCTCATGGGTCCTCCCCGCCCCCCCGAATCTGTTTCTTAATGCAAGCCACATGTTAAAGTCTTAAGGGACTGCATTATCACTTTCTCTCCCCCAAAACCGGGGAGTCATTTCCATCCGTGCTGAATGTTGGTATATTTGACAAAGTCCGTGTCAGTATTGCTCCCCAGATGAGCCGTCTCCGTCCACATGGTCCCAGCACCGAGACGCCCTTCTCCAGAGGTTGTTCTTGGAGCACCCCAGGGAACCCCTTCCAGGTGTTCCATGCTGTTGCCCGTGGGATGCAGTCGAGCCCCTTGTCGTCCCTACACGTCCTCCAAGACCTCCTCGGTGGCCTGGCCCTATGCTGAGATCCTCTCCACAAACATACATGCTTGGGGAAAAACAAAGGAAATGATTTCTGTTTTCTGCTTCAGCTAAATAAAACTTTTTTTCTTTTAAATCCAGATTCGCTTTATCTTTTAAAAATACTTTATTTTTTTTCTAAAGCACCAGATGGACAGATATTTAACTACATCCTCTGTTGTCTTGGCGAACCTCCGTGAGCCAACACACCTTTGAGCTCTGTTGTGTAACTCTCCATATTTGGGCTTCGTTTTCCTTCCTTGTGTATTTCTTACCCAGTGGGGTCACTCGAGCTGTTGACACTTTCACAGGCAGGTGCTGCCCTCCTCCGCCTGTGTGAACGTTTTGGGCTTAGTAGCCGGGCCAAAGGAAATATTTGTGGTAAAGTCCGCTCTGTTGAAGAAATGAAGTTACTTCGTTTCATTTCCACTACACGGTATTCTTCAGCAATTTCCCTGGAAGAAGAAAAAAAAAAAAGAGCATAAATGGTCCTTGGGTGTTGTTGCTGTGAGTGTGTGCGCCGGAAGCAGGGTCAGATCGGTGAAGAGAGAACTTGAGAAATGGAGTGTTTTTCAATCTGATGTCCCCCAAATAGTGTCTTATTATTACTTTCACTCTCGTGTCTCTGATTACCCTTGAGATGGACGATGCCTGATGGGGCTCGTTAGCCACGGGCATGTTCCCCGTCTCTCCCTGCCACTCTCCATGTCCCTGTTTTTCTCTGAGGTTTGACCTTCCTTGTGGATAAGGGAAGCTCTCCGTGTCTGTTGCGCGCGGATGCACTAATAAGTATTCATTCTCCCTCTGTCACATGTGTCTAGGTTCTTACTTCGGGACGGATCTCTCTGTTCCTTTGTATCGGGGTGAGCCCTTACGCTATTGCTCTTTGTGTCCATCAAACGGGGGAAAAATGGGCAGTTACATAGCATTCAACCTAAGTAGTTTGTGCTTTTAAGGTCAGAATTAAAGAGTTGGTACTGCCCCCAGGTGACAGAAAGTTTCATCTGCACTTTATTTTGCCTGTGTGTCTAGTAACCTGTACTTGTTCCCCAGTTTAAGAATTGTATTTCTTTGAAAATAAGCACTTTATTTCTCCTTAGAGAATTAAAACGACTCAGTCGTGTTCTGGTGTTAACTGCTTGGGTGCTTCGTGCTTTTGCGGTGGTTCTAATATGGTGGTGGTCATTCCCTTCCCTACTGCCACCTCGATTCGGCTCAGGCATCAGCCCCTGCGGGAGAGCCTTGGTTCAGTGCTCCTGTGCTAGGCTTCGGTGGGACACGGTGGGTACTTCTCCCTTGGGATTTACTGTCCCTGCTGCGATTGCACATTTTTGCACCTCCAAGCTGTAACCCAATTTTGTTGACTTCTGTATCCTCGGATCCAGGACACAGGTTGGCTCACAGTAAATTCCCAGTTAGTGTTCCTTTCATCGGAATTGAACTGATTGAGCTTGAGCTTCCTGTGGATCAAGGAATAGTGAGTACTTTACAGCTCAGTGCTCTGTGACCTGCGCTAGAGCTCAGCACCAATGGAAATAGCAGGAACACCGGAACAGAATGTGCTCTGTGGCTTTGCATTATTATCCTACACTCTCGTTAGATTTTTTTTCACCTTTTCATTCATTTCCTTCTTATATTTTTATATTAACCTCCTGCCTTTCGTTTCTAGTTTCGGACTCTGTCTGTGCGTGCTCTCTTTCTGAAAGTCATCTGTGGGGTACAGTGTTTGTTTCATGTGTGTGTATGTTAAACTGCAATGAAATGTTTTCTTTTAGAATATTTTATTCATTGTTTTATTTAAATGTGGGTTAGATGTTTGTTGAAAAAATAATGTCACTAAAAGAGTCCTCTCATTATAGTCAGCCTCTACCGCAGGCATTTTCCATTTGGGGAGAACTTTAGGTTACCCACTGTATACTATTCCTCCCTCTTCTTCAGTTTATCACATTGATTTTCCCAAAACTTTATACTCATGCATGTTAACCTATGCAGCTGAAGAACAATAAAGAAATCCATATCTGTATATACTTCACCCAATAAAGTTCCATTTTATTGTCTTTTTTTCCTATATAGCCCTTCAGAGGTGGACCATTATCCTGAATATTGTTAATTATCCCTTGCTTTTCTAAACTTTTTAAAAACCTTTGTAGGAATTTTTAAATACTATATTCAGATTTGTCTGTTTTTGTAATTTCTGTAATTATATAAAGGCATACTATGGATTTTTGGCAATTTGATTTTATTGTTTAATGTATTTTTGAGGCTTAGCTAGTGTGTAGAATATGACCTTAAATTCAGACTTTGCCATGGAATTAGAGTGTTCCATGGGAAGCATTGATTATAACTTCTTTTTCTTTTGGAGATATCCACAGGGGTTTTCCGGCTTTACTGCTATTATAAGTAGCGTAATGGTTAACATTCTTACACCTATTTCTTGGGGCACATGTGCAAGACTTTTTTCCAGGATAAATATCTAGTAATGAAATTTCTGCATCATAAACTAGATAGTTGTGTGGATTCCCTACATGATTTTCCAAAGCAGAATCCATTTCCATACCCATTTTCAGTGGATGAGAAACCTCTTTGTTCTTTGTTCACGGCAGTACTTACTATCCTACTACAGTTACAGTTTTGCCGACCTTTTGGGTATGGTTTGCATCTCATTATGATTTCAATGTATGCTTCCTTGATCACTGGAAGAGTTAATATTTTTCAGTATATTTTGGATCATCTGTTTTTTTCTCTTTTATGAAATTCGTGTTCATTTCTTATCATATTTCAGTGGTGGTTGACTTTGTCTTATGTGGAGTTCTTTGTATATACTGCATAGTAACCCTTTATTAGTGTAATGCCTTCTCTAAATTTGTGGCTTGTATTTTTACTCTATGATGGCTTTTGAGGATAGAAGTTCTCATTTTTTGTGCAGTTGCATTTATCAGTTTTACTCTTCATAATTTGCCCATTTTACGCCATCGGTAATTTCTGCCCTCCTAAGATAAAATTGCCGAAATTTCTTCTAAAATCTTGTCTTACACATTTAAGTGCTCAGTTCATCAGGGATTGATCTACATGTATGGCCGAAAAAGAAATTTCCCAAATAGAGAGTCAGTTGCCCCAGTATAGTTTATTTTAAAATGTTCATCTTTTCTCCCCTGACATGCATTATAACTACTCCATCATCTGCTGTGACTGTGTGGTCCTCCCTCTGTTTATGGGCTCTCTGTTTTGTTAAGTTGCTCTATTTGTCAGTCCCTGTCCCAATACCTGGCTGTCTTTGGGAAGGTGGCTTTATGATAGTGTAGTATCTGTTGGTCAAGTCCCATGATAACATTCCTCTTCTTCATTAGATTATTGGCAATTATGGGAACTTTGAAATTCCCTTTGTATTTTAGAATCAGTTTGTCAAGCATTATGTATAAAATGCACATGCACAGGTGGAATTTTGGTTGGAATTTATAGATCAGTTTGTAATCAAATAACATTTTTGTAATATTGAGTATTCCAATTCATTCATGTTTCCGTTTGTTAAATTATTTTAATAATCACTAAATTATTTAAATTGTCTTTTAATAAATTATAATTTCACCAGAGTCTGCAGACAATTTTTATACTATTATAAATGGTATATATTTTTAAAGTTTTTGTTTTCTAAATTTTGTTGCAGATGAAGAGAAATTCGCATGCCTTGTGCGCAGATTTTATGACTAGTCTTGCTAGTTGTGTAAAGAGTCATAATAACTTACAGGCAGATCATTTTTTTATCATCTACAAACATAATCCTATCATGATGAATTTCCTTCCTAATCCTCACACGTTTATTTTTTCCTTTCCTTACTGTGTTGGCTAGGCATTCCAAAACAATGATGAATAGAAGCCAGAGATAGCAGATATCTTTGCCTTTTTTTGAAAACTCAAAGGAGATACTCTGAATATTTCAACATTGAGAATCAGATGGGCTTCCCCTGTCTGCATTAGGATTAACACATAAGCCCCTAAGAATTGAGATAAATCCCTGAAGACAAAGGAAAAGATCCCAACCTAAAGTTATTTCTGCTGCAAAGCATATTAGAAAGTTTTACTTTAAGTAAAACTGTCATCATCTGCTGTGAAAAAAATACTTCCTGTATACCTAAGTTTGTGGACAAAGGTACATGCCCACTATATAGTGAATAGATGGAAGAAAATGATATCTTCCAGTACAGAAAACATTGTCTGTTTCCTGAGAGCATTGTTTGGCTCTTTCAGGATACAATCTTTGTAAAGAGTCTCCCTATTACGGAGGAAGACAGTGGCCGACAGACTCCCTGGCAGTCTTAGTAGCATTTCCTGGAGAAGCAAAAGCTGGCAGCGTGCTTGCAGGACCCTTTCACTGCCCCCCTTACGGGTAGGAAGGACCTATTGCTCTTTCACCTTGTGGGGTGGGACGTAGAAGTGATGGGGAGACGGGACAGTAGCACTCTCCAGCTGACTCATTCTAAATTCTTACTCAGTAGAATCACTCTCTTCTATCCCCAATAAAAATAGAACTCTTAGTGCTGGTCCTTACACCAAGAAGGCTTTCTCTGAAGTAGGCATCTGTCTTTTGAAATCTACTGGGAGACTTGTGAAGTCTAATTCAAGGCGTAAGAAATCCAGGAACCCTCTTTCTGGCACCCCGCTGTGACCGTGAAAGGGGCTGAGCCCCTGGGAGCAGCCTGGAGTGCAGGTGAGCCAAGGGATGGGGCAGGTGTTGAGCTCACAGCTCCAAGAGGAGGAGGAAATGCGTGTTGCACAGAAACTATTGCTAACAGATGAAGAGATGCACGGATTTCTCTCCACAGACAAAGGTTATTCTTAAATACTCGCTCAGAGGCAAGAAGAGGTGGACTCTGTGTTGTCAGGAACTGGAAGGGAGAGACAGGATGCTTTGGGGGAAGGGTCTTGGGGACGAGTGTGTAGGATGCAACTGGCACATTGGGAGGCTCCTATCAGGAGTTCAGAGCGGGCTAGAAGGCGTATTTCATCGTGCCCAGCAGACGTGCCTGCAGCGCAGGAAGCCAGGCTTTGTGCCAAGGACAAATACTAGGAAGGATGCTGAAAAGTGAAATGATTTTTAGAGTTGCATTCTCTCCCCCAAGAGTTCCAAACTAGTTATGGGCACAGCACGCTTAATTGGCACTTTAGGGACTAGACTAATAGCAGACAATGTAAAGCTCCCAGAATCACAGAAGCCTTCCTTTTGATGATAGGACCTTCCTGACATCCTTAATGACAGCCCTACCAAGGAAATACAGGACATAATGCTGCCTTATTGAGTTACCACTTACTGCTACCAACTTTGTCTGACAGTGCAAACTCCCTGTGCTTGTGCCAAAAGTTGAAAGAAGTAAGACAGGACAACACGATTGGTGGTAAGAGATCAGGTCCCTCAAACAGTGTCCTGCTTCTTGTCAATACCATGTGTAGCAATCTCGGCTTGGCTCTAGTCATCACTGTTGCAGAACTGTGTCGGTGGACTTGGACTTAACCTCTGACGGCAAAGGGGGCCCTGGAAGAAACCAAAATGTGATGTCTTCCTTTACCTTGAGAATTCTGGTCCTGTAGAAGTGTTACAGAATCAAACACACTTTGATACAATTTCTGTAACTTCACGTTCATTTTTAGATTCTGGCTCCTGATTTACCTTACTAGAATCCTATATTTGAGCTCTTCACATAGAGCATAATTATGAATACATGCCATGGTCATGTGAAACAATAAAATGCATAAAGATTTATAAAGAACTTTTGTGGTTGGGTGGCTCAGTAGTTAAGTGTCTGCTTTTGGCTCAGGTCATGGTCCCAGAGTTCTGGGATCGAGCCCCCCACATCGGGCTCCCTGCTCCATGGGAAGCCTGCTTCTCCCTCTCCCACTCCCTCGCTTGTATTCCCTAGCTGGCTATCTCTCTCTCTCTCTCTCTCTTTCAAATAAATAAATACAATCTTTAAAAAAAAAAGATTTTATTTGACAGTGAGAGAGTAAACGCAAGTGCAAGTAGGCAGAGTGACAGGCAGAGGGAGAGGGGGACGCAGGCTCCCCACTGAGCAGGGACCCCGATGTGGGGCTCAATCCCAAGACCCTGGGATCATGACCTGAGCCAAGGCAGACGTTTAAACCAATGGAGCCACCCAGGCATCCCAAAAAATTTACAAAGAGTGTATACGGTTTTATTACAAACGGGCTGATTTCACAGCAGCAGCATCCAGGAATACACCATGTGCAGGCATGAAACCTGAGTCTGTTTCATCTTTCGAACGGTCAAGTTGTTTGGATACTTAGGAAATGAGCACATCCCTGGATGAGTGAAAAAATTAATAAGTGAGCTAATATGTAAGTACAGAAATACATAACATGCCTATCTGTAGCCAACAAGGTTACTATGTATTGGCTTATTTGGGCTGTGTGCAGTGTATTGCCAAACAGACTTTCACTTATTTTATACCCTTCACAGAAATAAACAAATTCATGGGTTTTCTTGACTGGGCAAAACCTATTTTTGTTTGGAATCTAGCTGTGTGAAATTGTAATCACCTTTGAAAAGTGTTGGTTTCTTTTTGTGCCACTTCTATTTTATTGGTATTTTAATGATTAAAAATGAAAAAAACAATTAGGAAAACCCACAACACTTCCCCTATCCCCAGGCATTGTGTGAATAGGGCACACACTCATTTCAGTTTGCCACCTGCAGGGGTGGTTTCTAGGATGCCTTTGATGCACGGCTCTTCTGAGGTTTGATTTAAGAGGTATTCCCTCTGTTACCGGAAATTAGGTCTTAGACTCTCCATTGGGCACAGCAACCTGGAGTAAGTAGCTCCTCACAAGAGGAACAACAGGAACCACTAGTCTGGCCCTCCAGGAAGGAAGAATGAATAGATCTTTATCCTTTTCATCCCCCACTGCAGTCCTGGGCACCCCTTTCCTTTATGTCTTCTGATTGGAAAGTTGAACCTCCAGGAGTGCGTTTTGAGTATGTGACGGTGTGCGGGTGTGATGCTGCCTCCTCACTGAGAGCTGGGATTAAACCCTGTGCAGCTGCGATTTTGTGCAGATGGCAGGACCTCAGCCCGAAGGGCTGAAAGAGGCTTTCTGAAATGAAGCCAAGGAATAGATCCAGTTTTTCCCACTGAGCCTGCAGAAGAAACCACATGAACATACATATGAGGTACACAACATGCTGGTTGTGTACAGATCCTTTATCCCTATTTCTGGTCATGGAATTGTATATATGGTGAATCTACTATCTGACTGTGAGGTCTTAAACCATGTACCTATGTAGAAATCTAAATGATTTATTTATCAGAAGTGGCTGGCTGTAGAGTGGTTTTCCCTTCTTGGGCTCTTAAAACTGCTTTGGACAGTTCACATGTGTATCTTTTCAGGTGGTCCAAAGGAAACCAGATGACCTATATTATAATTGCTTTTCCCTCTCATTTATAAAACTTTCTCCTTTTTTGCCAGTGATCATCTCTTCTATCTTAACTCTGAACTTCTAATATTTTTACCAGCTCTTGCTAATGAACATGATGTTCATTTCTTCTAGATTTTCATATTCTCTGTGCTAAAATCTTCCCTAAATAGTGGTTATCACAAAAAATGCACAAACAACACAACACTGTTCTTTCTGCAGTTGAGAACATGACGTTTTGGCAGAGGGATAACTGAGAGCCATGGTTCCTCTTCTTTGTTGTGGACAAAATACTTCCTGACTGTGGTAGAGAATCTGAGCCTGGTGAGAACCACATTAGTTGGGAGAGGGATCCAATTAGCCATGTATGTCATGGAGAATAAGTGAAATCAAATTTTCAGAGTATTAAGTTATTTTTCCAACAGGTGTATATTAAGCATCTACTCTAGCTGACCCAGTTCTGGGGATAAACATAAATGAATTGGACAGACAATGTTTCTGCTTCCAAGAAGCTTACCTTCCAGTGGAGGGAAAAAGCAATAACAATAACAACAACAACAAAGAACAAAATTAATAAGGTATTCCTGGGTACAAGGACTAAGAAAACATGAAATAATTTCATGTGACAGGCGTAGGGGTTTCTGAGTTTGGGTGTTGGGGGAGACCAGTATGAGAATTTGTAAGAGTTACTGCTTTGTAACAAATGACCCCAAACCTAACAGCTTAAAACATTCATACTCTGTCACATGATTTTTGTCACACAGGATTTCAGTAACGACATATGTAGTTCTGTCTCTGAGTCTCTAGGGGATTACAGTCATCTGAAAGCTTGACCAGGGCCAGAGACTCTATTCTCATGACTGTTGACCGGGCATTTCAGTTGCCTTCCAGACATACTTCTGTAAGGACTGTGCAAGTGTCCTCAGGATGTGTTGACTGGTGTCGCCCAAAGCAAATGATCCAAGAGAGCAAAGCAGAGCAGCAATACATTTTCTTAGTCTTGGAAGTCACATCATGTCCCTTCCATTCTATTCTGTTGGTCACCCATATTAATGCTGCAGTATGGGAGGAGACTGTCATGGGGGTATGAATAGCAGGAGGGTGAGGCTCTTCAGGGGCCATCTTGGATGCTGGCTACCACCAGAAGGGATAGTTGAACTGAGTCCAGAATAATGCAAAACAGTCTGTTAGGTGAAGAGTTGAGGGTGTACGGCGTTTTAATCAGAGGAGAACCAATGACCCTGTGGCAGGGAAACCCTTAGGTTTTCAAGGAATAAACATGTGGCTACTTGAACAAGAAGGAGAATCATATGGGATGAGTCCAATAGGCAAGGGCTAGATTGTGTAAGATCCTTTTCCTGGGGTTTGGAATATATTTTGAGTGTAGGGAGGACCTGAAGCTTTTAAACAGAGGAGTAACAAAAACTGCATGACCATACGGGGAACAAAAGTATAATCCTAACAACTGAATTGGGCCTGAGAAATTGGGTTGCTGATGAGAATGAGTTAAGGCTGATAAGATTAACTTTTACCCTTGATGGTCATATTGTGCGAACTCCTGTAAGGATTGCAAATATTTATTCTGTTTTGTTGAGCTATAGGACACGAGTGATCCAGGGATTTAAACAAAAAGTGTCAACTTCTTTATGACAGCTCTGACCTCCTGTTCTGTCATCGTAAAGGAGGCTATCCTTTTGATCCTGGCCATTTACAGGGACCGAAATCCACAGGGAGTTCAGGCAGGAATACATCTAGGAGGTGTTTTCTAAACATTTCAAACCCCGAGTTGCTTTTCTGCTCAAGCAGTTGACGTGTCGCTTCTGTTATTTGCCGGATATAGTGTTGTTCACTCCAATTTTTCCAGTTCCTTTCATGCTGTTAAAAGGCAGGTTTTGACTCATTTTTTAGAAAATTCACTTCAGACATGAAAGAATAGCTTTTCTTTGGACCCATGTTTCAGCCCTCTGGCTCACTGGCCAGTGGTGAGTCTTGGCCTTTGTAGGGTGGTTTTGACCTCCAGAGAAAATGCAGCCTTTGATTTCAAATGAGATTATTCTGCTTTGCTGCTCTGTGCAGGTGCTGAGATTGTGGCCATGGCTCACTGACTTTGGAGGAGGAATGTATTCAGTCTTACTCTTAAACTCCCGCCATGCTCCTGCCATGCCCCTTGAAATATCTCAACGGTACTAGAATGTAGCACAGAAAATAGTTCATAGTCTCTGGTCCCAATCATGTATGCAAAAGTAACCTTTTCTCCAGGTCTAACGGTATTGATGTAGCGTTCTAATCTCATTTTTTTTTAAAGATTTTATTTATTTATTTGACAGACAGGGATCACAAGTAGGCAGAGACACAGGCAGAGAGGAGGAAGCGGGCCCCCTGCCGAGCAGAGAGCCCAATGCGGGGCTCGATCCCAGGACCCTGAGATCATGATCCGAGCCAAAGGCAGAGGATTAACCCACTGAGCCACCCAGGCTCCCCAGTGTTCTTATCTCCTTTTTACACAAGAAAGGGAATACTTGTGCTTTTCAGAGCCTTGCGTATATACGTACTGGCTCTTCAGATATGTATCTACTAAACTCTGAGTGTCTTTATGATTAAAAATATTTTTAATAGTAAGAATGTACCTATGTAACAGAATTCAAAATATTTTGGTTGACCCTCCACCTCTGCCCACACCTTGAACCTGATGGCGTTACTCACCAGTAAGTATACCATGTATTTTCTTATCTTCACTGCTTTATGTATGTGGTTTGCTTGGCTTCAAATGTCCTCCAACCTTACTTTTTTCAAAGCTCAGAATAACCCTTCTACCTTCTCTGATCTCTCTGGACAAATAAAATTCCTGTTTCCACCACAAACCCATGCTAGGACTTTGAGGTCTCCATTTAAGAGCATTTAGTTGAAAGTACCATAATTGTTCAGTGACACAACCCGATTCATAGTCTTCGGTATGTCATAGATTGAATAAATGTTGTTGATGTTAGCCAGTCCGCTCAAAAGCATTTTAAATAATCAATGTAAAGTATTGTAGTGTTTCCCAGCAAATTTGCCTCCATGTCATTTGGTCATCAGACCTTGCAACACCTTCAAGAACAGGGACAACTTCCAGTTGACTGATTTCAAGGGATTTTAAATACACTGAGATAAAAACTCATCTCTGTCTTGTCCATACACCCTGGATGCTGTGGTAGCAATGGTCAGGAAGATCTGAGGTTTGAGTGACTTACACTCATTTATCACCCACTGGGAATATTACCCAAAATGACAGAAGTCTGTATTCTGTCATGTCCATTTAGATTTTGTGGCAGCAAACAAATGCCTATCTGAATCTCTGGGCATTCTAAAAAATAAAAATAAAAGTAATTGATAATCACACCAAGAGAGGGAGTAAGCCTTGGCATTTGAAGTAAGGTGTGGGCTGTGGGGTTTCAGGTCATCTGAGCAGGGAGGGCAGAGATGATGAATCATCTGAGTAAAGAGACTCCTTGGACTTCAAAATCGCTCTGTGGCCTGAGGAAGTAACAGGCAGGAGCTGAAATACAGAGTCCTTGGGGGAAATTATCCATTCGTTTACTCGTGCATTCCTATATTCTCCAACCATCTTTTGGGTACTCCCGATGGGCAGCCACCATCCTGGGTGTTGGATGTACACTGACGAATGAAACAGAGACACGTCTTGCCCTCACAGTGCTTCCAATCTGGAAGGGAAGAGAGATGTTATTACATAAATAATTTGTTTACTGTATTTTTGATAAGTGCCATAAAGTAATATTTTAGGGTATAAGGGCTTATCATGGTGGGTGGGAATGTGGGGTTCTTAAGAGGCTTTTCTGAGGAAGTGACATTTAAATTTAGTCTTAAAGGATAAGGTTAGTCAAGCAGAAGGATAGGACTTGGGGAGGAGAAGGAGAGGAGGACCAGGGGTCAGCTAGTCCCAGCTAATGAAGTAGGTCCTAGGATGCTCGATGAATCTGCCGTAAATGATTAACAGGGTTAACTTTTTTTTTTTTTTTTGAGTTTGAATTATGTGGAATTTTAAAATTAACTTTTGTCATTTTGCAGGACTTCTTTTTAGGGGAAGGAAAAAAGATGTGGTATTAAAACTGTTTTCTAATGAAAACCTAGAACACACTAAAACTGTCCTCAAGCTTCTGTGCTCATTTTGCCACTTAAGGTGAGAATTAGGGGAGAAAGATGAGAGGGATGGTGGCCAGAAGGAATTAATGGGGGGCAAAGGCACAGGAAGAGAAAAGAGAAGAAAACATAGAGTGAGGTACCATGTGTACCAGATACTAAAAAGAGATGGTTTTGTTCTTTCTTGCTAGGACATCATGTTTTAAACTGCTATTTAATCATTCCCTCATGATAGAAAGGTTTTGAGATTATATTCATAGCCTCTGAACTTAATTTTGACGGGTTTTGGAGACATCTTTAAATAAATGATTCTCCAGGTTTTAGGACCCAGAATCCTATAAATGTTGGTGCTGGAAAAACTGAAGACAAGAGCCCAGACAAGCTCCAGTTCACTACTCCTACACGTGGGACTCAAAAGGGGTGAACTGGAATGTAAAAGTAGTAAGGAACTAGCAGAAACATCTGAGTTTTCTGGCTTGGGCTGCAGTGGGTTTCATGAGAGAGAGAATATTCTCGGGCTAGAGGAGGTTACAGTTGAGGGAAGAACTACATCCACAGCAAATAGTCTAATAACCCAGCCGATTGTTGGCTATTAGAAAGGAAGATGAATACACCAAAGATGTTCATTTTATTATTTTTTTAAGATTTTATTTATTTATTTGACAGACAGGGATCACAAGTAGGCAGAGAGGCAGCAGAGAGAGAGAAAGGAGGAAGCAGGCTCCCCGCTGAGCAGAGAGCCCAATTAGGGCCTCCATCCCAGGAGCCTGGGATCATGACCTGAGCTGAAGGTAGAGGCTTTAACCACTGAGCCACCCAGGCGCCCTGATGTTTGTATGATTAATATCAACGGGAACTGTCCTTCCTGCTTGAGACTTAGATGTGTGAAGGGCCCTAGGCTATTTCTCATGGAGGAGTCAAAACAACAAAAAGAGGCTTGAGCATCTTTTGAAAACAGATGTTTGAAAACAATCAATGTGGGTAGAGAGGCACTGGGAAATAAAGTCCGTGAAACGGGAATCGAGGGGGAACTTGGCTGACTTGATGTGTGTACTACTCCACTGACACTAGAAAGCAGTCTCTGGCATGCACGTTCACTCACATCTCCAAATGTCGTCCTTTTCAAAGACTTTAAAAAAATCAGTCTTCCTAATTTATAGGTTCATCTTTTATCCAAATGAGTCTCTTCAAAAGGATGTGAGAGAAAAAAAATTATAATCTACACAAGCAATTTAAATGACTATCAGTTGGGGCCCTTGGCTGGCTCCGTTGGTTGAGCTGCCGACTCGATTTCGGCTCGGGTCCTGATCTCAGGGTCCTGGAATCGAGCCCCACATCAGGCTCCCTGCTCAGTGGGGAGTCTGCTTGTCCCTCTCTCCCCCAGCTTGTGCTTGCACTCTCTTTCTCTGTCTCAACTGAGTAAATGAATCTTTATAAATTACCATCACTAAGATAAGCCAGGTGAACTATTATGCTCAAAGACAACTTAAAACTATAAAATGATAATTTGATTATTTTGAAAATGTGTGATATGTTTTGTAAGTGATACAAGAGTGGCCATATCAACTTTCACTTACTTTCTTTGTGTTACAAAAGCTCCAATTCATTTTTTCCCTTAATCCATTTTACAATATTAAAAATTGCACACTTGGATTTAAGGGCACAGAGTGGGTGTTTTGTACTCACAAAATTACCTTTCTCTGTTATCGTCCAAATTTAAGTGTATTTCTTTGTTAAGACACCTTGTGGTAAGACGTACACATTCTTTTCTCCAGCATTAATGAGCAGTGGTTCACCCACATGGAAACGTGCTTCAAAGGCTTTTTAAAAATAATCTGGCATTAAGTAGATTTCCAAAATATACCTTACCTAGAAATAGTCTGTTTTGGGATACAGAGGCTGGAAGATGAAATACTTTCATAATGTGAGGAAGAAGGAAGGTAGACCTGAAGCTTATGGGATGGGTTCCTGTGCAGATCGGAAGTTCGCTTCGCTGGGTTCTTACTCGGGTTCTGTTCCAGGGCAGTCTTGAGCAAGTCAAACAAACTTCCCTAGCGTGTTTCCTCAGCTGCAAGATGGGTCAGAGTGGTTCCCAGCTTCCAGGGGTTTTGTAAGGATCAAAGAAGTGGCTGTGTAGAGCTTACAGAGCCTGGTGGTGAAGGCTCTTCTGACAGGAGGTGTTTCCTATGATGATTTGGGGACTTTGCTTTGGGTCACTTTATGTGGTTACTGAAACATCAGCCACTTCTGTTTCCTGGGTATATTGGGCAGTAGAGAATAGAGGGGAGTTAAGCTCCACTGTTGTCAGTAAAAATTCTCTGTAGCCGCGAGGGGGAGCACACCGTTCCAGTGTGGTTTTCTCCCTCAGTTTTTTTTCCTTGTCACTTTTCCTTCCTTTTGTACTTCAGAATCTTAATTGGGCCCAAGGTGGTGGCATTAATTGTATGGGCTAAACTAAGGGGTAGGGGCTAGATCAAATGAGAATTGGGTAGAGGGTTGTGTGTTTGAGATCTGAGGTGGTTCTTTTCTCGGCTGGTTCTGTGGCCCTTGCACACATTCAGGGACACCTTCATTCTGGACCCCCTGTGATTCTGCCCAAATCAACAGCTAGATTCGCTTCTCTGGGCACAGCAACCCAAGTGCTATCTAAAGGAGGTAAGTAAGCCAAGATCACTTAGCCTAAGGAATGTGTCATTGCCAGCATAGACCATGTGAGCTGACCATTCTGTGGAGATCTGTGATGAGCTCCACAAACAATGGCTGGAAGAATTGAAAGAGGAAAGATACTGTTACTGGCCAGAAGACTTCCTCCACTGTTCTTTCTCATGGGCTTGAAAGTACATTTCAAGCAACGTAGTCTTTTAACTATATTATCAGTCACTTGCTTGTTCTTAGAACTTGATTTCATTTAATTTTTTAATTTTTTGAAGATTTTATTTATTTATTTGACAGAGAGAGATCACAAGTAGGCAGAGAGGCAGGCAGAGAGAGAGGAGGAAGCAGGCTCCCCACTCAGCAGAGAGCCCCATGCGGGGCTCAATTCCAGGACTCTGAGATCATGACCTGAGCCAAAAGCAGAGGCTTTCTCCCACTGAGCCACCCAGGTGCCCTGGAACTTGATTTTAAAGAAAAACCCAAAAGAAGGGGAAAAACATGTGTACACATTTGGTCATTGTAATGTTTTAAACAAAAAATGTAATTGTGAGTGAACTAAATGTAGATCAGAGGAGGGAGATTAACTATGTTACAATGTCAATGACATGAAAAGATGTAGTCATTAAAAATGAGAACTATATTAGAATAAGTAAAATCAGGATAACAAGTTTTAGAAGAGAAAAAAGGAATTAATGGTGGTTACTGTAAATTGCGTGGTTTTCTTGATTTTAGTTTTTCTAGTTGTTCTTAAGGCCATCGACGTTCTTAAAAATGTAGTCTTCAGATAAAATTGAGGACATCAGGTATTCAACTTTGATTATTACCACCCAGATATTAAATTTAATCAATCCATCATAATTCCCTAAAAAGCAGGTAGTCTATAATTTTTTTTAAAGATTTTATTTATTTATTTGACAGAGATTACAAGTAAGCAGAGAGGCAGGCAGGAGAGAGGAGGGGAAGCGGGCTCTCCACTGAGCAGAGAGCCCGATGCGAGGCTCAAACCCAGGACTCTGGGATCATGACTTGAGCTGAAAGCAGAGGCTTTAACCCACTGAGCCACCCAGGCGCCCCGGTTGTCTATAATTTTTAAGGGGACAGTTTTCAAGGTGCCGAGACCAGGGAAATTTCTTTGTGCCTTGGGAATCTAAGAGTGCTTGTGGGTAAAATACTCTGTTGATGTTGGGAAGATTAAATATGGTTGATGCATGTAAAGTAATTATCATAGTACTTGGTGTTCAGCAATCATACAGGAAGATCTTAATGTGTTGGTATGTTTTGAAGGACTGACATATTAACAACAAAAACATTGCTTCAGCGATAGAAATTAAAAGTGAAAATCCTAGAAGATGACTACCAACTTAATGTTCCAAGTTATTTATTTCTGAATAGGAAAATAAGAGCTAAGACGAAACTTACTCTCAATGTATGAAATCCAGATGATGCGTAGCTTGTGCTCCTTTTAATAAATAGAATCCATGGGGATAGTGGATGCTTGAGCTTGAAAGGTCACTTCTGGGCAAATGCTAATTAGGTACAGTGGGGTAGAGGCCAGGGGGAGGAAGGAGAGGGTTCAAGAGCTAAGAGGCTGTTGCCAGCCTGCCTGTGTTCAAGTGCTAGCTTTGGTGCATGAACTTGGGCACCCTACCGAATTTCCGTTTCCCCACCTATACAATGCGGCTAAGAACCACACCCGTTTTGTACTGTGACGGTAGGAATTAAGTGAGTCACTGTGTGCAAAGAGCTGAGAGTGCTGATACCAGTATGTTACTCCTTACCATGTCATATACCTAGAAAATGTGACTGTGAGGACCTAGACCCTGTCACATTTTTGTTGTCATAATTTTAGTCATTCATGCTTTTGATTTAATGAGCAATACCACTTCCGGCATTAATGAAATAACATTTTTGGAAACGTAAGTCCTGATGATTTTTTTTTTTAAAGGTTCTGCTTTTAAGATTTTATTTATTTATTTGACAGAGATCACAAGCAGGCAGAGAGGCAGGCAGAGAGAGAGGAAGGGAAGCAGGCTCCCCGCTGAGCAGAGAGCCCAATGCGGGGCTCGATCCCAGGACCCTGAGATCATGACCTGAGCCGAAGGCAGAGGCTTAAACCGCTGAGCCACCCAGGCGCCCCAGTCCTGATGATTTTAAACGGTGAAATCTTCAGAGGTAGTTCTTAAGGTATAAATACTTAGGAAATGAGTGTAAGCAAATTCTCCTACAGAGCAGTTACTGCATAGTGACCAAATGACCCTTCCCCCAATTTGAGGTAGTTAGTAACAAAATCACTCTGGTCTCCGGAAGTGAAGTAATGGGACCACTGAATGAAAATCAAAACCTCTTGTTCAGTTACCAGGATATTAGCGATAATGGAGGAGTCTTGACTGACAAACGGCATTATCAAAAGGGCCTTCTGCACTCTGCCGGTCTCAGCTTAAAAAATCAGTATGCATGCAACTACACGCTTACTACGAGGAGCCACTGATCTGGAATTATAGGTTTTTTTGAAAGTATTTCCCTTACGAGTGCTATAAACACACAATTTCCCTTGGTTGTCGTGGCCGGCGCAACAAATCAACCAGGAAACGTGAGGGTAAGGGGATGGTGAAAAGAAATTAAGAGACAAAGAGATGGGGGCAGAGGGACACAGAGGAGGATGTCCAACAGGGCTGATTTTATTCCACATCTTGCAAGGATTTATAAGGCAGACCACAATAGAAGGAGTAATACATCAGTACCTAGTCAGATGACCGCAGGCTCCTATAACAAGTTTACATTAACTACAAGCAAACCTCGTGATGCCAGGTAGTCTCGGCTAAAGCCATTAGCAAGACAATCAACCAGGGAGTGGGTTATGGGAGGTACAGGAACAACAAGGACCAACGAAGAACTCATGACCCTGACCACGTGGTTCCCTTCTGTAGGGAGAGTGTGTGGGAAGTCACGTAGGCGAGCGCACGACACATAGCACGGACCCTTTCTCAGTGTTATTCAACTTTCCTGTCCTTAACCCCTTGTCAAGGCGTCCCGTCTTTGAAGGAGACACAAGTCAGGGCCTGGTTTGATCCACGACTCCAACCATGCCATAGCCTCCAACACTTGGTGTACCTAAACTCAGTTTATATGTGTGTGTGACATATTAAGTATGTAAAGAAATGTTCTAAATAGCTCAGTCAGACCCATGCCTTTGCTGTTATATTGAGAAAGTATTTGATACGTAAGATTGCAGTCTTCACAGTCTGTTTCCATTGAACAAGCTCGAAGCCCATGGCCTGTAGCTCTTCATGGCACCTGCACTGAAGTCATCATTTTGCTCCCAACCTGCTTTGCCTCCTGTTTCCCTCTTCTGTCAGATGAAGCCACATCTGCTAAGTTGCCCTGTTGTCGACACCTTGGGGTCTGTCGTCTCCTTTTTTCCTATATGGTGTCCCCCACTCCCCACACCAGTTACCATGGTTTCTAAAGTGTCTCCTGTGTAGACGCTCTGTGTAAGAGCTCATCTCTTGTTGTCTGGTTCTTGGAAGGCCTTGTCACCTTCACCTCTGCTGTTACAGCACTTGCCTCCCTGTTCCCCTTCTAATCCACCTGCTACAATACTTGAGAAGATGGCCTCGAAGCACTTCTTCTAAAATGCAAATCTAATTACATTAGTAGACATTTCCCGTAGTGCTCTGCGAACACTCTTTCTGCAGAATGTTAAAAATGTTACATTAGGGAAATTCTGGGTTAAATCACATTACACCGGATTCTTCCTTGTAAGACTTACCAGAGTTTTTGGGATTTACACATCATGGTTATCTGAAAGGCTGTTATAATATGTAATCTCTCCTAAAACTTACCAAAATCTTTATTTTTTTTTTTTGGAAATCCACTAAAAGAGGAACTGGTGTTTTATGGAATATGCTTTATGAAAAATTATTTTATTTGCCTCTTGAAACCCTCACAATTGACAATGACCTGTAAGATACAGCAAAAATTCCTTAACACACTTTCTAAGAGCCTCTGTGGTCAGCCCCCTGCTCTTACCCCAGGCTCTATACACAACATCTGCTCTTAAACAACTTCTTTCCGGCCCCCGTCAAACTCTGTGCATCTAGATTCAGCATCATATACATTGTCCTGTGCGTTTTGCATCCAGAGCTCTCTTGACCTGAGCTGTTTCCCTCCACCTTCTCCTGCTTGGTGAACACCTCTGTCCCTCCAGATTGGGGGGGGGGGGGGTGCAAATAACATTTCCATTGGAAAACGTTCCCTGACCCACCCAAGCAGCAGATCTTTTTCTGTAGTATATTTCCCTGGCACTGATGTTTCTTGGAGTTTTCATTGCACTTTATTAAAAATAAATTATTTGTACATAGGACCCCCCCCCATTCTGTGCCCAACTAGAAATTTCTTAATAGTCAGTGCTCTTTGATCTGGCTTCCTGGTACCTGGCACATAGTTGTGGTCAGCAAGAAAAGGAATTGCACATCTGTTGGAGGTGAACTGATACCCTGTTGTCTCTAGAAGAGAGAGCTACAGTGCCATTAAATTAGGACTGTAATGAAGTCACCGAAGGCAAGACTGTGTTTACTAATTAATACACGGTTAACTGTAGACATGAAATCCTTATCATCAGGAATGGCATCTGAATTTCAACTTCACTTTCTACTAAAAAAAGATGGCTTCAAATAAAATGATGAGCATTTGTAACTTTGAAGGTTACTTCCTACCTTCTCTCTTTTCTGCTTTCCTGGTTACCTTATCTCTGAATAAAAAAGAAGAGGAACAGAATGGCCTTCACAGGGGTTGAGATCATTATTGAATATGTCATATCTCAGATCTTGGAAGGAGATCAAAGGAGAAACAATAAATAGGTTTTTTTTTTCCTCTTTTTGATTTAACCACTCACTCTTGGTTGGCTATAGATCATTCATTTTTGAAAAGATAATTGTGGCAACAGCTGTCTATAAGAAGCAAACAGCAGAGAGAGGCAGCTCTGTCCCAGGAGGAAGGATATTCAGAGAATGAATTTACTAAGGGCAGTAACGTGATGGGCTTTACAAATTAAGAGGCATATAGAACCCATATTATTACCCATAAGAAAATAATATTGGAACAAGATAGAAGACTTTTCCAAGGTCCCAAGAATCAGTCATACACTTTCTAGGTTGCAAAGATACATTTTTATCCATATTTAAAGATCATTAGGCAATATAATTCTATCTTTTATCTTCAATGTGGGTAGCATCTATCCTTTAATTCATTTGTACATATTTCATGTCTTTTGAGCAGAGAGCTACATGCAGAGGGGGTCCAGGAAGGAGTTAGGAAGAGATGGGTAGTGGTGGAAACTCAGCCAGAGAGGAGGTGGGGTGATTAGCCAGCCAACAGGTGTGCCAGTGGATTCTTCTAAAGCCTTCTTTAATTGTCATTTATTTTTGTTTCCTACTCAGGAGACCTGAAATTGACTAACCGGTCAGGAGTTCCTTCAAAGTGAGCATTTAAGGGACGCCTGGGTGGCTCAGTCGGTTAAGCTGCTGCCTTTGTCTCAGGTCATGGTCCCAGGGTCCTGTCATTGAGTCCCGCATCAGGCTCCTTGTCCAGCAGGGAGCCTGCTTCTGTCTCTGCCTGTGCCTGCTTGTGCTCTCTCTCTCTCTCTCTCTCTCTCTGACCAAAAAAAAAAAAAAAAAAAAAAGCATTTAAAAAACAGTTAAAAATCAACAGATGTTTTAGATATGCAGCACTGGGAAGGCAGATGTCAACAGAGATGGCCAGAGTAGTAGGTTCTGGTTGTGTCTGCTCAGAGCAGGCCCCGCAAGGGATTGATGGTAACTGTAAGGACTTTAGTTTTGTGTGTGTGTGTGTGTGTGTGTGTGTGGGCTCCGGTGAACCAGCTAAAGGAAGGATACAGTTCCACAGCTATGGAGACCAGCATAATCCAACACCAGATCTGGCTTTGCTGGAATGAGGGTGATCTGAGAAAGAGGTAGGATAGATCTTTTTTTTTTTTTTTTTTAAAGATTTTATTTATTTATTTGACAGACAGAAATCACAAGTAGGCAGAGAGGCAGACAGAGAGAGGGGGGGAAGCAGGCTCCCCACTGAGCAGAAAGCCCGATGCTGGCCTCGATCCCAGGACCCTGAGACCATGACCCGAGCTGAAGGCAGAGGCTTTAAACCACTGAGCCACCCAGGCGCCCAGATCTTTTGATGACATTGTGGGAACTCGAGCGAGCCTTGCCTGAATGAGCGATGCACTTGAAAGGACGCACGGGATTTGATCTTACCATTGTCAGTAAAAATTAAAACCACAACAGTAAAAAGTAGTTAGTCAGAGGTTATTGTACATATACGAAGAGTTCACCAACTGGGGGCTTTCTTCTTCTTCTTTTTAAAAAGATTTATTTATTTATTTATTTATTTATTTATTTATTTAAGAGAATGAGGAAGAGGCAGAGGGAGACGCAGACTCCCCACTGAGCAGGGAGCCTGATGCCGGTCTCAGGCCCAGCTGGGATCATAACCTGAGCCAAAGGCCAACGTTTAACAGGCTCAGCCACTGAGGCGGCCCTGGAAGCTCTCAGACCCAAAACTGATACAGAGCTCTGACGTATGATGGTACAAGATGGCTTCTAAGATGAATGTGACGAAATTGCTTATGCTTGACAACGGTGGGTTATTACAGTGGGGGTTTCCAAGAAGAAGAAGATTGGCTCAAAGTGATTATCTTAAACCATTTTAGGAAGATGGCTCAAGTGTTGTGATTGCCTTCTGTGATTGTCAGAGGCCATTTAGAAATTTAAAAAAAAAAAAAACACACCTAAGTTTCGCTTACGATCATGGAATCAGCTAGATTTAGGTTTGCTTACATGGTGTGATTGGTTTTGTCTACGCAGGGAATTCTCAAGTTCAGTCGCCATCTTGTATCTTACTTTAGCTCATGTACACACAGAGCTTTTATAAACCATCTGAAGATCAGCAGGGGCAGAATGCTCAAATGTTGTTGCTTTCGACCTCTTCAGAATACAGGTTTGGTAGATCATAAGACTGGGCAAAACCAAAGCAATTTCTAGTAGGATAAATTGGGGCTGGTGTCCTACGTTAATACGTGTTAAGAGTAATTGAAGAGTAATTGAAGTCTTAATCTAAAAGTGTGGCCATCTCTCCCTTGGCACTCGTGATGTTCTGAATTGCTTCATTGGAAGTGGCGGCTGTTTGCCCTGGGTGGTGTTGAGCAACGTTATTGACCTCTGTCAGTTAAATGATAGCAGCAAAATCCACCTCTGAGCTGTGGCAACTATAAGTGTGTCCAGATACTGGCATATGTTGCCCCCTGGTTGAGAATGACCTAAAATGCAATGTGTGGTTCCTCACTGTGAACTTGAAAACTTGTCTTGGAGTCAGGAAATCTTTTAACTAGGGCTGATCATCCTTTTTCCTTAATCATCATGAGATGTGCATCTTACAGTGAGTCCGATGCTGGGGATATGAAGACAAAAAAGAAGCTGCCCTCACAAATTTATATTTTAATAAGGAAGACTGATGTATGGAATAAACCATTACTCTGTACAGCAGGAGTGTGGTTCTCGAGACGTTAAGTCCTGGGTGCCAGGGGAGCCGAGGACACAGAGTCCAATTTGGAGTGACCAGCTCGGGGGACTTGTGTAATGAAAGGGATTTCTGCCCTATTCCAGCTTGTTTCTCCTGTGTTAGATCCGCTCCCTGGAAGACAAGGCCCCACATGCTCCCTAGACGCAGGAAAATCATAATTTTAGTTACCAAAAATTCCCAATAAAAACTGCACAATTTTTTGCTGAAAGCAGTTGGTCCTGCTGAGTGATTTTTCACACCGTTCTGTGTCGATGAGGGAAGACCCTGAGACAGAGGTTGTTAGTATTAAAAATTTTCATCGTTTTCAGAAATAAGGAGAAAAGCAAAGTCCGTGTCAGGTAAACAGGTCTCCTGGCTCTAAAGAACATGAACAGAACCTAGAATATCATGTATCTGCCCCAGAAAAATGATTTCATCATCCTGCTATGCTGTAGTCCCCTCGTCTGAAGAGCTGAAGAGCAGATTTTATAAAGAGTCACACATTCTACCTCAACTGGCCGTAATTAGAAAATGTCAGATAAATTAGCTTGGATCTAAATTTTCTTTGAGGGAGATGAAGATTCTAATTTGATGAATTAAAATTCTATGGTGCAATGAATTAGTATTATACTTCAGTTTTTATTTAAACATTACAAAGGGGAATATTCTCTGATCGCAGGGGGAAAAACCACGCTTTGAGCTGAAGCATTTACAGTCTTGGAGGAAAGATGAATGCAAAATACCTGTTAGTGCCTTGGGTGGTAAGAAGAGTGCTGCGAAGGGAGAATTCAGATGAGAAAACGGACTAAAACTTGTGAAGGAGGCAAAAGGAGCAGCACCAGCTCTTAGTTCCTGAGCTGCAGAATGTCTACCAGGGACATAGGCAAGTCAAGAAGTGTTCTCCGCTAGCGCTCATGAAGCTGCTGGAAAGCTGTGAGGTGCTTTTGGTAGATTGTTAACAAATTAACTTTTCTTCTTAGTAACAGAAGTAAAAGGAAATTTCTCTTAAAATGTGAGAATTCCCTCCCTTCCCAGCATCCATCCACCTGCCCAATGGCAGTTGTACTGATCTTTTGAAAACAAATCAAATTGTTATTCCCATGATTGAATCTCTTCCTTGACTTTCCACTGCTTGTAAACCAAAAGTTTGACTCCTTCCCAGGACGTAGGAGAAGCTGCGATGGGCTGCCCCCTTCTTCTCTCTGACCTCAGTCCTAGCACTGCGCACCTTGTTCAGTGCACAGTGCGCCGATCTTCTGCCCTTGCCCATCTCCGGGTCTTGGCACGTGCGCCTGCAATTCTCCTCCCTTTGCTCTTCCCTCCGGTCCTCTCCTCTGCTGGCTCCTTTTCACAGTTCACATCACAGCTTAAATGTCACTGGCCTGGGAAGGGTCCCTGTTACATGCTCTGTGCACTTCCTCCTCTGTGTTTCAAGACATTCCTTGAGAGTAGGAATCCTTGTCTGTGTTTTTTGTTTTTTTTTAATGAATACATCCCTGAACAGAGCTTAAGAAAAGTGTATTTCTTTTAAAGATTTTATTTATTTATTTGACAGAGAGAGAGATCACAAGTAGGCAGAGAGGCAGACAGAGAGAGGGGGGAAGCAGGCTCCCTGCTGAGCAAGAGAGCCCGATGTGGGGCTCGATCCCAGGACCCTGAGATCATGACCTGAGCCAAAGGCAGAGGCTTAACCCACTGAGCCACCCAGGCTCCCTCAAAAGTGTACGCTTAATACATATATTTTTTTAAAAAATACGTATATTTTGACTGAATCAACAAAGACATCTCTACAAATGTTCAATGACCTACAGTCATTATAATCTTTGTGAGGGCAGAATTATATCTGTTTTGCTCACCATTACAGATTCATTTGATAAAGATTATCAAATATTTTTTTGAAGATGGAAATGAATCAGTTATTTCAGGTGAAAAGCCCAAAAACCCAATTGAGAGCAAAAACAAAAAACTAGGATATTGCTAGCAGGCGGCCACGGGATTTGGAAAGGAAAAATAAAAAAACTGGTGAGCTAACTAAACCTACAGCTCCAGAGTTAAGCAGACTTGTAAATATCTACTCAATTTGAATTTATCATGGAAAAATTCACTAAAACTCATTTATTAAGCCAGATGGAATAATTTTAAGCATTGTTCCCCTCTCCTATAGAGATGAGACTGATAATCTATCAGTCATTAACATTTCTTAGAAACCTGTCATTGCTGTAATGGAATAATAAAGGTTGTCAAGGGGATTTCCTCTGGTAATGCTAATAGAGAGTTGTCAAGCCTTAAATCACCGACCTCATGGAAGATCAATATTCACACTCTAGTTTTATCAGTCTAAAATGACTTCCAGTATTGGCCACCAGATGGCAGTGTTTGGAAATACCGGTCCCCACTTGAGGAAAAATTCTTTCTTCAGCCACTTGATGTCATCTCTCCATTGTTTTCCAAAACTCTTGACCTACTCCTGACGGTGTGTTCCCGGTCTGCACTGCCCTCCTCCTGCCCCTATCTCGCATTCCCACCTGCAGTACCGATCGTTTGGAAGGCTTCCTAAAGAGAAGGTCTTTAGGAGGTTTCTTTAAAGAATATTTACTGTGGAAATTTCTCACTCTCCTTGTTAAAACTGTACTTTAAAGAACTGTTTCTTCTCTTTTAAAGGAAATGGAAAGCTGCAAAGGATTTTCAAAAAAAATTATCAGAAAATTATATATATAATGGACAAAATGCGTGTGTTTGTGAGTGTGTGATGTTTTTGTTTACTTATTAGCTTGCACCGTAATACCATGTTTTTGAACTATTATACCATGATTCCGTATAGAGAGGGTGAAGCTATATTCTTTATAGTAAAACAGAATATTTATACTTCCTTTGCTTATTAAAAACTCCTGTGGTTCTTTAAAAAAATAATTAGCGTATAATGTGCAGCCCCATCAAAACTCCAGTGTATTGTAGACTTTGATTTCATAGTATTTTCAGGGAAATTGAACCTTTTGAATGTATATATTTTTTTTCTTAAGGACCGGTAACTTTTTTGCTGAGTTTGGATATTTCCTCATTCACTGAGTTGATTTGGCCTTATAAGAGAAATTTTGTTTGGAATTTTGTAAAACGAAGCTTTGGGGGAATGCTGCTTTGAGGGGGCAGTGGCCCAGAGCATTGTAAAGATGCTGCAGATGAATTTGGCTATTAATAGGTTGCAGATGAAATGAAGCAGTTTTGCAGATGCTCTTTGTAAGTCCTGGTACATTCTACATGAGCCGTGGTTTTCATGCTTACTGTTTTTTTTGGTTTTTTTTTAAAGATTTATTTATTTATTTATTTGACAGAGAGAAATCACAAGTAGACGGAGAGGCAGGCAGAGAGAGAGGAAGGGAAGCAGGCTCCCTGCTGAGCAGAGAGCCCCATGTGGGACTCGATCCCAGGACCCCGAGACCATGACCTGAGCCGAAGGCAGCGGCTTAACCCACTGAGCCACCCAGGTGCCCCACATGCCTACTGTTTTGAAGCAAATCATAAGCATCTTAAAGCTCATTAGAGATTATCTGCTTTGAAATAAATTGGTTTTCATATTCTTCCTTCCTGAAGATTTTTAGCTGTGTATCCTCAAACGGCTTTCTTTGTACTTGGTGTACTATAAGGCTCTCTTCTTTCCGTAATACACACAATTTAGACTTCTGATCGTGAGGGCTCTTAGAAAATGTTGGTGTTGATGGAGCTGGACAACCATGGGGAGCTGTGTAAGTGTATAAACCGTAACTGACAGACATTGTAACACTTAGACCAGTGCTCTGTTGCAAGTGCGTAGCTGAATGGCAGTCAGTCTGACAAGGGCAGAAACTGGTAATTAGATGAGAATAGGGACTTCATCTCTCCTCTGCCTCCCTTTATATCAGTTAAGTTGGAATTTGCCCCAAGTAACAAAAACAACCAGACAAACAAAAAACCCAAAACTCAACTAAAGTGAAGTATAAGACAAATGTTTTATCTCCTGTGATGAGGAGGAATGAGGTATGAGGTTTTCCAGGGTTGGTTAATACAGAGCCTGACATATATCCTGTCTTTCTCTTACACCATTCCCAGATTGTGTCATCTCTGCCTTCTGGCTTGTTCCCACCTCCGTGGTCACAGGAGGTTTGTATATTTCCACAAATCACAGTCAAACACAAGATGTCCTGGTGGGGGATGGGGTGGGGGAGGCAGTGTATGACTGTACTCAGAGGCCCGGTAGCCAACTCAAGTCATGTTGACCAGTATTAGTTATATACTCCATTCTAGACCAAGCCATGGCAAAGCAATTTGATTTCCATGCTTTCTCAGACTGTTTAGTTGACCCTTGAGTCCCAGAGTAGAGGGGAGAATTTTGCAGGGGAAGGTACCCAAGAAACGCTGAAAGAAAGGGCTTGGGCTAAACAGCCAGTAATTTCTGATCCTCTGATGTTCTCTCAATGGTTGAAAGTATAGGAGGGTTTGAATAGATTCAGTAATCAGATAAGAATGAGAGTTTGCTTAAAATCACTGTGTTTTAGTTCATGGATCCTTGGGAAATGACAGTCCATCAGCCTTTGAAATTGGGCTGCCACATAGGTAAAGCTGGTCTCCTTTTTGTTCTTTAGATATTTCATTAGTACACCTGCTTTGAAACCTTCACTCTCGATGGTACTATGGTATTTATTATAGAGATTTGGGGTTCCGGGTCTCCTTATTGTAAATCCTCATTCGTAATTGACTACCTGTCCTATTTCCATCACGAATGGTGGTTCCAGGCCATCATTAACAACTGGGCAGGAGAAAGGACTCTGTTGTCCCACCAGCTCGTCTCCACAGTAGTTCTTCACTCTGAGCTCATGGTTTGTTTCCTTGAGAAAAGGTCGGTCAGCTCATGTGAGCCTCTTCAAATGATGCTCCCTCAGTCCCTCCCAGGCTCCCCTTCCCTCTCATATTTGAGTTAGGGAATACTTCCCTCTTCCACTGATAATCTCTCTGCTAGTGTTTGGTTTTTTTCCCCTCCGGACTCTTTGAGAGCCTTGTCGTCCCTGTCTTTCTCCATGTCACCCAGGCAGGACATGTTGGATTTGACTTTGACCCTTCCCTTGACCACTCCCCTCCCCCCCACACACATACAATGACTTGCCATTTCCTATTGACTCTGCCTCTCAGGTATCCCTCCCATGCCTCCCTACTGCCACTGTGGTCTCTTGCAGACGTAGTTTTAGGTTCTTGGAGCTCAGGAGGTATGATTCCTTGAATCTAGTTGTGCAATAGTTGGCATTTGAAGTAGAGTTTCTATTGTGCTACTTTTTTTAGCTTTATTAAGTATTCTGAGAGGTAACCTTTTGGTAATCTATATTTGCTTTGCAGTACATGAGAATTACAGGGTGTACATAAAACCTAAAGAGGCTAAAATGGTAGCAGCTAACTACCAAGTACCGAGAGAGCACTAATTAAAGTGTCTTACCACTAAGTCTTCCTGATATTAGGGTAGATAAATTAGAACTGTGTGAATTTACAGAGGCCAATTTTGAGATGGCAAAATAAATCCTATTATTATTCACACACTGAAAGTAGGTTGATAAAATTGTAGGCGAGTGTCAGTTTCGTGAAACTAGTTATTTGTATAAATGGCTATTAGATTGAGCCAATTCAATTCTGGGTGCTTTTCGTTAAAAGCATTGTTGACTTTTCTTTCTTGGAGTTAAAATCTCAATCCAATCCATTATATATCAGGGCCCAGATTGAAGGGCTTGGTGAAACAGCTCATTTTCCAGAAGCATGTACTGGACAGTGGGAAGGGAAAGCCCCTTAAATAATTTCATTTAGTTTGTATCTGATGCTCTGTTGACTGTTCTACTTTTGTTTTCATTGATCTCATCCATTCACAAATCCAAACTGCGACCAGTCTGGTTTGCAAACTTGATGAAAACATGACTTTTCTAATTGTATTCCAAAATATAAATACTTAGAAAATTAAAAAAAAAAATCAACAAACCCCTAGAGAAAAACATAAAACATTCTCATAAAAACTGTTAGAATATTAGAACGGTCACTGAACTACGTGTCTGCCTATCAGTGGATCCAGAACAGGGTACATTATGCAACAGAATAAACTTCTACATTATCTAGCGATCCATTTCCCGACCTTTAACCAAGTCCCATTACATAGTTTAGAATGTCTCAAAAACAGTATTTGAAACCCTTGGCCATATTCCAATCTCTTCTTTCTCAATTGATGACCTCAGTGTTCTGCCTCACTGAGAAAATGCAAGATCTTCTTTATTAACTTCATCAAATACTCTAATTACTTCTTTTCTGCCAAAATCTCATCGATTCCTCTCCTACCTGGGGCAGTCGAGACCTTCCTCTTTTCTAATATGAACACCAGCCCCGTGCATTGATAACTTCTGTTGCTGTTCTTTTAGTTGTCCCGGCTAGACCCTTTCCCATCATGCCTGCTCCCTCCAGGGGGCTGTCATCAAATGATTACGTTGTCATTCCTTCATCGTCTCCATAATTCTATCCAGTTCTTTTTATTTCCACCACTACTGCCCTGTTTGAATTTTTTCCTTACCTGCACTTCCTTTGCAGTTCTAATACATTGTCCTTGCAAAGTCCTTCAGTTGTGGTGCTAAGACAGGTGGAGTTATGGGATTCCTTGCCTGGAAACATTCATTCAGTGCCTTCTGTGACCTAGAGATAAAAATTCAGATGACTTCATTCAGAATCTTCCTCAGTTTGACACAGACCATTTTTTCAAACTCTTCTCACCAAATAGTCTTAGATCTACCCACTTTGGACTCACCAGTGATGTACCATCACTGTGATGGTCATGGCTCTGCTCCTGTCGGTTTGGCAACTCAGAACATCTCCCCACACTGACCTGTTTAAGTCCTACTTAGCTTTCAGGATCTCCTTTGAATGCCACCTCGGTTTCCCTAGAACCCTTCTTCTGGTTCTTGCATCAGAATTAACCAAGCATTTTCTGTATTCCTAATTTAAATTCCTTATAGGGCTGCCAAATCACTTTACTTACCCTGCTTTTTACTGTATCCAGTGGCCAATCTGAATTTTCCCCAGAGGATGACACACCTTTTGAAGACGGTAACTCTACACTGTTTATCTTCGTAGCCTCATCGAGTCCGTTTTCCCAAGCACCGAGCAGGCCCTCGGCAACATCGGCTAGAATGGAATGACCTGTGTTCCAGTAGTCTGGCTTATGTTTTGATATGATATTTCTAATTTTATGGAATTTACAAGGAAGAGTAAAGCACGGTATTCAACGTTCTCGTGCTCAATGAGCCGGTTTGCCACAAGTGATTTTTGATGGGTCTCAACTTTGATCCTCTTAGCATTCAAGGCAGCATGACAGGGCTTGGGGTGCCCTGAATGATTTACCTCAGTCTGCATTACAAATAGCATTTTACATGTTTACTGGGATGTGAACAAGGTTGTCAGAGGAGTCAAAAGCATGCGTCCTGGAATCAGAATGGTTGCAGAAGAGATCAGACTCTGCTACTCACTCTTTAGAGATGCAAACTTTTGAGTTTTTGATTCTTAGAGTCCGGTAAAAGGGGCTGCTGCTTTGAAAAGTTCTGGCTGGTGGTGCCTTTCTTCATAAGACGAGTTTATGCTGCTAAGGGGTTGTGCTTACCTGGAGCTTGTATCCTCCCCTTCTAGAGCAAGCTCTGGATTCCTGAGACCTTCTGCCCAGACGACCTCTTACTTACTTTCAGAACCTTGCCAGGCCTCTTGGCTCAGCCTGTCTTGCTGTGGCTGCTCCATGGGAACAAAGTGTTCTCCAGGGATAGCTGTTCCATGCAGCGTGGACTGAGCTTAGCCCCGCGGGCGGGGATTTCCACAGACTGTGCACATGGTGTGCCTCACAGAATGGGACACAGCCAGGGTGAGAGATAAGGGAAGGGGACTGGCTGGTAGGGTTCCAGAATGATCTGTTTCTCTGTGTCCCTGTTGTGGAATCTGGGGAATTCAAGCCTGATTATACATGTTTTTATGAAAGTATATTGCCAAGATAAGATCAGAGAGCATGTTTTATGTAACGGTTTATTAGTGTGTTTATGACTTTTGAGACTTGAGACTCAGAATGTGTGGGTCTCCATTTGTCTTTTTCCCGAAGCCTTACATCTCTTACAGGCTATGAGATTGGTACCATGAACACTCTTCTCCCTGACAGCCTGGAAGTATAGATCAGCTATGACCCTGTAATTGCAGCACATTTTCTGGTTCTTAGAAAATGATCAGTAAATATAAGCTCCCAGTAGTAGTCATATTTATTCCTCCGTTCATTTGTTTGAAATATTTTCCCCAAGTACATACACTGGATCCAGCACAATTTTACATGAAAACAGACAAAATTCCTGCCCTCATGAAGTTTACGTCTGTCAGAGAGACAGATGACTGAGTCATCTGACCTACTGGGCACTCATTGGAGGGCTCATCAGCTTGCAGTGTGGAGAGTGGTGAAGAGTAATGCAGGCAATAATGGATGATAAAGGGCGACAAGGAAGACGCAGAGATCAGTGAGAAGACTTGTACAGGAGGCCCAGGCAAGGGGTGCTTGTGGCAGTGATGGCGGGGTACTAATCCATTGTTACAAAGATGACATCAATATTAGCGTCAGTAATGGCCCTGGTAATAACAGTGATAATTATGCAGAATTTGTCAGGTTCTAAATTAGATGCCCTAGACACCACGTTTTAGGTAGCCAACTTAAGTTGGATCCTTGTGTCAAAATCTAAATTCCTTCCCTGGCATGTGCCGTGAACAAAAGTCAAGTATAAATGAATAGTTCGTTTTCCCCGCTCGACCAAGTAGGGACCTGCACTTTCCAGAGCAGTGCTCTGTGCTTATAGACGGTGTGTTTGGCTGTAGAGAACCAGACGTTTTTGCAGGTAACTGCACACAGAATCTGCCTCTTGGGGCTGAAAGTCGTCTTGTGGATCCTGTGGTCTCTTGCAGAAGAAGCTGTGTCTGAGGGCTTAGTGGCCTGAGCTGGAGGTGCACTGGATTTGTTGTGGCTTCGGGTCTGTAGATCTGTGCAACGTGCAGAGCCCAGGACCTCGTGCTGCTAAAGGAGTTGATGCATAAAATACTGCTTTCCCCATCTGTTTGCTGTAAAAAAGTTAAACTTCGAGCTCTTGAGAAGTAGCGATTTCCCTAGGTGACCCATATGCAAATGTGTGAGATGTTTCTGTCTCACGTTTCCTTCCCAAAGCAATCAGTACTTCCCCTTATCTGTGGATTCACGTCCTGTGATTTAGTTACTCCCTATCAGGAGTGGTCTGGCAACCAACCATCCCCCTTCCCACACAGACTAATGTCAGAAGGTCAGCAGTAATGCGAAGGCCATGTCACAGCGCTCACGGCATTCACCCAGCGTTCACCCCGCTTCATCTGATGGCACAGGTGCTCTCCTATCTCCTGTCACCGCAGGGGTGAATGCAATAGAATATTTTGAGAGGGAGATGGTATTTACACACCTTATGACAGTATATAGTTAGAACTGTTCCGTTTTGTTAATCTCTTACTGTGCCTAACTTACCAATTGAATTTTTTCATAGGCATGTGTGTGTAGGAGAAATTATACATGGGGTTTGATACTATTCTCGGTTACAGGCATCTCCTGGGAGTCCTGGAATGTATCCCCTGTGGGTGAGGGGGTTACTGTGCTCTATCTTAGTCGTTCTGGTGCAGAGAGTCCCCTGGAGAAATGAGCAGTGCTGCTGGGTGATGAAATGAGTGTCCTGAATAAAGTCACAGGAGAGATTTGTATCCAAAATACTTACAGTCAACACTCATCAACAACCATTGACGTCAAGCACAAAGTCTAAAGTCTGTCTCTCAGCCTTTAATTAATTAATTACTTAATTAAAGATTTTAATTCTTTTAATTCACAGAGAGAGACACAGCAAGAGAGGGAACACAAGCAGGGAGAGTGGGAGAGGGAGGAGCAGGCTCCCTCCTGAGCAAGGAGCCCGATGCGTGATCCCAGGACACTGGGATCACAACATGAGCCAAAGGCAGATGCTTAATGACTGGGCCACCCAGGTGCCCCTTTAGCCTTTAATTTTAAAGTAAGTATGCATATGTCACCTTTATTGCCAGGATTTCTGTTGTTTTGCAAGATGAGTTTAGGTTTCACAGTGTGTCAGATCCACAAGCTTATGAAGTGTTGCTGTGTTACATAATAGAATTCCAGTATATTCCGTAAAAAAACATTATTAGACAAACCCCGATTTCAATCGAGAATAATTTTTGAAGTGTTGAAGCAATTGAATTTTTGGCCAGCTGCAGTTACGAAGGCCACCAGAGCTGTAGAGGAAGGAGCTACAGAGAGTAGGAACAGAAAGAGCTCTAATAGCTTTGCCCTCTTACCCCTGGAGAAGATGTTAATTTTAAAGCTGCGAAATGGGAGCTGGATAAATGGGTGATTACCTGATGTTCAAGGTCTACTGGAAGGACTTTGCATTGAGGTGAAGCGGTGTATTCCGGCTGTTAACTTTATACCCTACAAAGAAGTGGTAATTTTGAGGTATTGTCCTCCATTTGCATTTCTCTTGGAAGCCAAGTAACTCAGCATTTTAAAAGCTTTTTGTCTTTGGAAAGAAAAATAGTTGAAAAAGGACACAGTGTTCAGAAAAGTTCTAATGATCAACTCATAAAGCAAAATCCACATTATAGGGATTTTCAACATAAAAAATTGGGTATTCTAGAAGCCAAAACAGTTCAATTAAAATTTTATTCCTGGCATGACCTAGATACTACCGTATGAATTCTTTTTAGCAGACTAATTCTGCAATGGGTAGTCTAGAGACTTCGGTTTCTTTGTGCTTTTCCCCCAGCATGTGGGTGTTTTTCTCTCCCTTTCTTGTTTTCCCTCTTTACTGAATTGACTTGAAACACAGAAATTGTTTTCAAATATCCGTCTTTGCTCCAAACAAGGAAAGATAAATTTGCTGTTGTTGTTTAATGCTGGGTATTTAATGCCAACATTTAAAGCTGTATTGACATTTGCATAAATTATCTGCCTTAGAATTGCTGTAGACTTGGATGTAGAGTGTTAAACCAAGATTGTGGTGATAATGTATCCCACTGGCCAATAGTCAAGGCTACATTTACAGTGTGTTTGTTCTTTCAGTCCCTGAAGACAACTCATGTTTATTGCTCACTCTGGTAGGTGGGGCACAAGGGAGAAAAAGATGAATATGACCTAATATTGCCCTCCAGGAAGAAGTAGTCTGTCCAGTCTGTCTGGATTGTCATTTTGAAGGTTATAACAATAACTTAAAATTTTCCTTAAAAATAAAAATAATGACTGAGTGTCCTAGAAAATTACTTTTAAATGTACAAAACAAAATTTTGATAAAGAATCTGAAACAGGTGCAAACACTGGTACGGGTATGTTGGGCTCCTCCTGTACCGGTGGGAGAGAAACTTTACGTTTATGTAATGAATTTCATGATGCACTAAATTATTCCCCTGAGCTATATTTAGATGCTACAGAGTTCTCTTCAGTTAATCCCTGACAAAAGAATGAAGGCTTTCATGCGAATAAATTCTTAGGTAGCTAATATGAATAAATTCAACAGGCTGCTCTAATTAATTCCATTTTCTAAATACAATGAAATCCCTTTTCTAGCAAAGATCTAAATAGGCAAAGCAGCTTTTGAAAACTCCCAATTCACGAGGCTCTGTCATGGTGATATAATAGTTTCAACGCATAACTTTTATTTTTGGTATCCTTAAAGACTTGGAGTTGATAAATTGCGTGAAAATATATTTTCCTCATCACTATTTAACTAGGAAGAATAAAAGACCATCAAAAAATTACTCATTCTAAGAAATGCATGGTATATTACCATGCTAAGGAATGAATGAGTATATTATATTTCCTCTTAAATTATATTTTGAGTATGTATCAAAGGAAACAGGCAATATTTCCTATAACTCATGTAATCCCTGTTTAGATTCATTACTTCTGATGTAGAAAGGTGATTTTGTTTTGAAAAAAATTTTTTTTGCTACTTTTTAGTAACATTTACTTCAAAATACTCATTTGTGTGACAAATTCATAGATTCGTGTGGGGATATATTTTCCTATGGGACATGAGCTCTTTTGTACCACTTTGTATTGTGATGACCTCAGGTAGAGTTGGCAGAGGGCCATATCTTGATATCTCTTAGAATGATGGTGGGCAGTTTTTCAAAAAGTGTTCTTCAAAAGTAATATCAATTCTCTTGATCTACCAGGGAGGGGGAAAGCCCAAATACCCTTTCACACTGAAGAGTAGATGATCGTTTGTGTGATGTGATTTTTGGAAAACACCAGGAAGATCTCCATTTTTCTTTTTTATTTTTCTTTAAGATCTCCATTTTCCTAAGTTTTCTTGACAACTTTTGCATAGGGCTCATTGCTTAAAGTTCTACTGAAGAGAGATACATTGAGTTTATAAGTAAGTAGCACCTGAAAGTGAAAAATGTGTAGACCCAATTTTATCTACCTAGTACCTTCATTTCATCCTAAGTCCACACATACTGGAGCATTGGGGCCCTGAAGAGAACAGAGATCTGAGAGACACGGGAGTGAGGCAGCTGAACAAGGGCTCCACACAAGGATGGTGAACACCAGAGCCTCATTTCACTTTGAACATCTTTCCTGTGGTGGAGTTAAAAATTTACATCACTGTGTAATACTTAGGGAGAGAGGATTGCCATTTCACTTGAGTTAGGGAATGATACGTGGAGAGGGAAACCAGGCTTACTCCCCAAATATCAGACGTCATCTTTGGTGGCAGCCATTACTTATGATCCATGTGGGATAGAATAAAAGCTGATTTACTGAAGAGGAAATGGATATCCCAATAATTAATGCTATTACTGCTTTTTTCTGCATTCAGCTGCATTATGGGAATGCAGAGGTAGTACCATGAAAAACATGTTGAGTATCTGCTGATTCTTCATTGCAAATGAGCCATTAAAAATTTGATAGGTATAAAATTTGATAGGTACTTGACAGGTATTCTGAGGGGGAATCTGAAGGTGAAAAAACTGCCAATCACTTTTTGAGAGTCTTCCAATCTTTTGCTCGGGAGATTCATGTTAATGTTGAAAATGGGGTCAAAATTACCAAAAAAATTAAAATTTTATCAGGAATGCTAAAGAATTTAAAATGGAATTCATCTTCCAGATACCTATTAAATAGAAGTATAAAAGGTGGGCTTTCTATTGCTGTCCAGCAACCCTGTAAGAAAATAAAGCAACTTTTTGAAATGATGTGCCTAAATAAAGAAAGAGTATTGAAAATCTCAAGAGGGAAGTGTTTCTAAAGGATAAGATCTAGGAAGTTGTGGAAGTCCTATTGGATGTGCTCTAGAACTATGCTGATATCATCATCACCTCATTCAGATAAAAATAAAGAATATTTGATTCACAAGTATACTAACAAGACTGTGCGTAGAGTGAATTATATTGTGTCAAAACCACACAACCTAACTGTACCCATTTCTTGTAGAGCTCAGAACTCCAAAATTTCAACATTTAGCAACTTAAAAAAATTATTTATTATTTGGGTTGGGGGAGGACAAGCAGGTGGGAAGAGCAGAGTGAGTGGGAGAAGCAGACCCCCACTGAGCAGAGAGCCCAACATGAGGCTCAATCCCAGGACCCTGAAATCATGGTCCAGCCAAAGGCAGACACTTAACTGACCCATCGAGGTGCATCTTTTACAGCTGTTATGCATGGATTTTATTTAATTTTTTGCTGAAAACATATGAAAATAAGTTGTTCATAAAACAATGTAGTGAGAAACACACTGACCTATTGTGAACATTTCTTGAGCATCCTAGTTAGATAATGTTATATAAGACATATATTCTCCTTTCTCTGTCCTGAGGGGACTTAATGTTTGTGACTAGGGTGTTTTGTATGTGGAGAGGTCAAATTATGAAAGTCATCATAGTTAATTGAATGCCACCTGCCTTTATTTTAACAGATGTTAGTAGAGTGGTGCATTGTATCTTCCAGTCTAAATAGTAAACAAAAGTGTGTTGTATGACCCTTTATGATCTGAAAGGCCACAACTTAATTCATCCCTAGATGATTATCCAGAGATTTGGAAACAGCAGTCAAGGAGAAATGAAGAGTGAATAACAAACTTTGATTTTTAACTGTAATCAGATTACTAGTTATAAGCCACTGCTATTCCTAAACTTGTCCAGCTACCTTATATTTCCATTTATAAATAAGTGGGGGGGGGATTGAAAGGGAGAGGCTGAGGAGAAGTAAATGATGGGGCTTTAGAATCAAAAGAAACAATACAAATTAGACAGTCACTCCTTGATTTATAGATTTATAGATGAGGAAACTAATATCCAGAGAATTTAAATGCCTTACCACACTCCACACATACTTGTGACTCTAACACTAGAAATCAGGTCCTCAAAATCCCAGCCAAGGTATACATAATACATAACAAATGCAAGAAAGGAGACAGTTAATTTCTGTGTCTCTGGAAATTTTCTGTAGGTTGGGCCTATTAACCTATCTTAATAAATCTGTAGACCAGAGAGAGTTGCTGAGCCATTTAAACTTTTGTTATATCATGATATGTAAAAATTATTTTACAGTCCCATAATTTGATTTTCAGGTAAGAAATTAATATGTAATAAGAAGGGAAGTCACAAAGCATTTTGCAAGCTTGATCTTTGGTGTATGTAAAGTCTTGTTAGAGTAAAGAATTATTTCCTACCTTTATGGCTGAGTTTTGGATAATGTACAAACTGTATGCATCATCAGAGAGCTCTTTGCAAATATAGGAACTTGAGTTTTGGAGAATTTCTGGGAAACCTATCCAGATTGGCAGCCATTGGTGTGTTTGATTGTTCAGCATTGAGTAATATGTAAATCTCAGTCACACATCTAAGAAAAACATTTACTTGGAAGTTCCAATGTGATTAAAGTGATCTGCTGAAATTAAAGCAAAGAAAAAAAATACACTATTACTGACCAGAAACCCTGGAAGATGTAGATCATACAACATAGATACTACCTTCATTCATCTTTTTATCTGGTTCATCTACTAGTCAGGTTGCCCAAACTCACCTAATTGTTACTTTATTCATTTCTCCAACAAATAAGTGTATTGCTTGTCTAATATATACTATGTGCTGGGCTCTGTGAATATGTAGTAAACAAGATAAATAAAGTTCCAATTATCACAGATCTCATTGGCTAGTGTGAGAAAAAGAAGTAGAAGTAGAAATAGACTATTTCAAATAGTGATCTGTTGGTTGATTAAAAAAATCAGAGCAAAAGTTGGGAGGAGGAGTGAAAAGAATGAGATGTCAGGGAAGGTCTCTCTGAAAAGGAGCTATTTGAGTAGAGTCCTGAGTAAGCGAGTAAACAAGCCAAGCAACAATATAGCAGAACATCCCTCAGAGAACAGCGTGGGCAAAAGTCCTGCATGGCAATGAGCCTGTCTTGTTACGGGAGCAAGGAGGAGGGAGTGGGTGAACAAGCAAAATAGGAAGGAACTAGGTTGAGAGGTAGTCAGGGGCCAGATCAGATGGAAAGAACTCTGTTCATAGGGCATTTCAGTCCCGGTCTTCTCAGAACTTTCTCCTGAGTGCCTGTGACTTACATATAAATAGATACGAAATAGTTACCTGTTCACTATTTAAGCAGTTTCTGGGTAAGCACTTTGAATACTTGATTTCACAAGGCCAAGGATAAAGGGTCTCTTTTGTGAAGAAGGTGCCTAGCAGGGTGCTAGGCATGGATGGAAAGAGGGTCTTGAAAGAGGTAAAATGACATCACTAGGCTGGGACCTAACCTGATAGGATTGGTATCTTAGTGCAAGATCAGGACACAGACACAGAAGACTGTGTGAACACACAGGGAGAAGACCACCATCTACAAACCAAGGAGAGAGAGGTCTATGGAAAAACTCACCCCATTGACACCTTGATCTCAAACTTCTAGCCTGTGGAACTGTGAGGAAATGAACTTTAGTTTGAACCATCTGGTCTGTGGAACTTGGTTATGGCAGTCAGACCCACCGAGTGGATCTGGAGTTGTCAGAATCTTATCGTTGGGGTAATTAGCCTTCAGGATGGTGCCCCCAATGGCCCCTGCCTTCTGGCATTCTTAGCCTTGTGTGGTTCCCTCACACAAAATAGAATTCATTCATGCAACCCAGAGAAAGTAGTGGTGACTTCCGAGGCCAGGTCGTAAATGATATGGTGGCTCCCAGATTGCTTTCACCTGAATCCTGCATTGTGGAAAAGGCCAGCCGTCATGTCAGAAGGACCCACAAACAGCCCTGGGAAGAGGTGAACAGGGCAAGGAGCTCGGGCATTCTGACAGCAGCCAGGCACATTAGTGAGGGAGCCCGAGAAGCACACTCTGCCGCTTTGGCTGACATAAGGATGCAACCCTATGAGAGATCTTGAGCCAGAACCACCCATCCAAGCTGCTCCCCAATTCTTGGCCCACAGAGATAGTTGAACAATAACCGTATCTTGTTGTTTGGAACTATTCCATCTGGGGTAATTTGTTACACAGCAATAGATAAGTTATGTCATAAAGAGAAAAGCACTCGGCAAGATAGCCACATTCCTTCTTGTGAGTCTGAAAGTAGGTCAGTGGAATCTCATTCAGTCTGAATTAAAGGAAGCGATTTGTGAGCTTCACTACAAAGGGAAAACCCAACCTTAGATTGACATTCAAAAGGCCTAACTGAATTTTTGGCGAGGGTTTTTGCAATGTGGGCTTTTTAAAAATTGTGGAAGGGTTTCTAATGCTGATTAAAAACATTTTCAATTTATTTAACTATAATTTTAAACACATGTTCACGTGTGTTTATTATTGTCTGGAAGATGGCAATTCTTTCTGCAGCTCCTTAGAGTTTTTGCATGGTTTTCTACAGTTATCAGGTTTGTTCCCCATGTAAGGATAAATGGGATTTTTTTTGTTCTGTTTTTGTGGTAGAGATGATGCCTCTGCAAAGTGGAATGATATCCTCTGATTTTAACATGCCTTTTGATTTTGCATAGACTACTTAAACCAATAAGTGAGCAGTTGAAGGTATCTGCACATAATTAACATGGCTACATTGACTGCCATTTGAGTATTTGGTACGCAAACGCTACCTTAATGATCAAGTTGTAATTTGAAGAAGAAGGAGATGTCTGTTGGCTATAAGTAATTAGAGCTTTTACAAAAAGAATGAGAGTCTTTGATAAAGTTAGTATGGATTTGTTCTCCTTTTGAATTTTAAAAGGGAAATACAATTTATTTTCTTTGATTACTAGGTTTGTTAATCCAATAGTCTTATGCTCTCTTCATGAGGGATACTGTGTGTTCTTGGGCAGTACAACAGGACAGTAAAACAAAGACCCCGGTTGGCCTTTTCCTGGCTACGTGTGGCACTTGCAGGGCCCTCCTGGAGGGAGGCTGAGGAGGGAGAGCACATTCCAACCCTCCCCCAACACAACAGGGTGGTAACGGGGACCAGAAGGTTAGCCCACCAAAGCTAAAGAGCAGAGACAACACAATGAGGGAGAGGCAGCACACTTAAGGAGGACGGGAGACAGGCACAACTTAATAAGTACCTGGATACTAATCCAACTTATGCACAATCAGGATGTGCACTAGGGAGAGGATGGGGTAGGGGAAATGAGCAAACAGTATTGTCGAAAATACATGGGAGGCAGGTGGGTAGACCAGGCGTAGTTGGAACGTTGGAGTTAGACCAACTTTGGTTCAAATCCTGATCCCACTATGTACTGGTTAATAGTGTGATCCTGGAAGGTCGTTATGATGGTACACCAAGGAACCTACAACAGGCCAGACTACCATGTAAGAGATGCAGACAGTGCTGGTTCCTGTTCATTTCCAGACGGGAGGCTCAGATTCCCCGTGTTGGCTTAATCTCTTTTCCTTCTTGGACTCTACCGTGTTTGCTAACGGGACTTACTTGAACCTTCTGTTCTCAAAGGCTAGTTTCATTTTTTTTTTTTTTTTAATTTGTCAGAGATGGTAGTTTGTAGCAAGCAGGCATTTTTTTTTTAATTTCCAAAGGAACGCACTGCTTTTGGGATACTTTAACTACTTGAAAGGACTAATAAAATGTGACCCTGAAATATGATTTTTACATTATTTTTCAAACATAAACATATACTTACAAGGTTTACGTATGAGTTTCCTATTGCTGTTATAACAAATGACCACCAACTTAATGGCCTTACAAAGCACGTACTGATTCTCTTGCAGTTCTGGAGGCGCAAAATCCTAAAATGGGTTGGCAGGGTCATGTTCCTTCTGGAGGCTCTAGCGGAGAATCTGTTCCCCTGCTTTTTCTAGCTTCTAGCAGCTGCCTGCATTTCTTGGCTCGCAGGTCTCCTTTCTGTCTTCAAGCCCAGCAGTGTAGCGCCGGTCTCTCTCTCTCTCTCTCTCTCTTTTTCCGTTAGCACATCTCTCTCTGATCCTTCTGCTTTTACAAGGCACATTGTGATTACATTGACTCCATTGGGAAAATTCAGGGAAATCTACCCTTTTCCAGATTCTTCATCCCATCAGGCCAGTTTCTTTTGCCCTGTACACTAACATATTTGCAAGTTCTGAGATAAGGGCATGGACATCTTTTGTGGTCCATTATTCAGCCTTCCACAGCCTACAGCTCAAGGCAGTGAGACACAAGGAATTCTCTTGCTCAGTTCTTTCTGTTCTATTCAGGCCTGTTGATTTAAATGTTGATTTCATCTAGAAATACTGTCACAGACATGCCCAGAGTAATGTGTGACCACCTGCCAGCACACCCAGTGGACGAGTGAAGTTGACATAGAACTGTCAGATTCTGAGTAGAGCTCACATCCTGTCATCATACAGCTAAATTCATCTTCACCATATAGCAATATCGGTCTTTGCTGTCCTGATCTACACACCGCCACACTGGAGGTGCCAGCCAGCTTGTCAGACTCCATGGAAGAACTTTATTCCTTGTGCCAGAGTTGGGGAAATTGAGCTAGATGGTACTGGTGAAAAGGTGGCTCAGAAACCTAGTTAGACTGGAAAGTAGTCAACCCATTTTCTATTTCACCAAAAATTCTCTCCTGTCATGTGAACAATGTGAAGTTTATCTTGCAAATGAAAAACAAAGACAACCCAAAAGCCAAAAGCGAAATGTGTGCTTTGGAGCAAGGCTGGAGACACGGCAGACCTGCCTGGGCAATCCTTCAGCTTTCGGAGCTCGGCAGAAGCCTCAGGTTGTCCCCTGTTTCTGTCTGGTTTTGGATTTCGCTGTCTTGAAAACTATGCATGTCAGAGCCCTAACCTGCCCAGAGTAAGACCACCAGCAGCTGGGACCAAGTCTACTTGGGAAAAGCACAGTTTGGGGCAGAAACTGGCCAGGTTGGCCTGTAAGTACCTTTGTATTAGCTTGCTTTGTCACATTGCCTATGGTTTTTTTTTTTTTTTTAAAGATTTTATTTATTTATTTAACAGAGAAATAATGAGAGAGGGAACACAAGCAGAGGCTATGGCAGAGGGAGAGGAAGAAGCAGGCTCCCCACTGAGCAGGGAGCCAGATGTGGGGCTTGATCCCAAGATCCTGGGATCATGGCCTGAGCCGAAGGCAGATGCTTAATGACTGAGCCACCCAGGTGCCCCAGCATTTCCTATGTTAATGATTGGAAAGGGTACATTGGGAGCCCTGAGAAGCTCTTCCTGCTCCTCCTCCCTCCTCCCCCATAAAGCACACTAACAAGAATAATGAGGGGTGCCTGGGTGGCTCGGTGGATTAAGCCTCTGGCTTAGGCTCAGGTCATAATCTCAGGGTCCTGGGATCGAGCCCTCCATCGGGCTCTCCGCTCAGCAGGGAGCCTGCTTCCCTCTGTCTCTCTGCCTACTTGTGGTCTCTCTGTCAAAGAAATAAATAAAATCTTAAAAAAAAAATAATGTTTCACTTTCTGTTAATAGAACAATTCTTGGTGTTTCTCAATGAAACTTTGTTTCTTCAAGTTTCAGATTCTCATCCTTATTAAATCCTAAGTGTCCTGGGGAGATCGACGCTATTAGCAGCACCAAAAAATGGTGTATTACTCTATTTTTAGTGACCCGTGCAGACAATAATCCTTTTTCTACTTAGCAACCGTCCGTGGCTGCGTTTGAGCTTTAATGCATTTGAAGGCCAAGCTAAGGGCCAAGCACCGTGGTAGATGCCAGGGTCACGCACAACATGAATAGAACTTGGTTTTTGCCTTGGAAGAGCTAACGCTTCTCTAAGGGTATATAACAAATGCAAGAGTTGTTTCAAATCTCAGTGGTAGGGAGAGTGACATTTAATTTTATTAAATTCCAGCTGTGCATACACACTCACTCGTTGTGGCTCTGGTAACTTCATCTTCTGGGGCAACATGCCTCCTTCCTTCTCCTCCCGCATGCTCTAACTTGCCTGCTGTTTATGTTCTCTGATTTGTCTCCCCTTACCCATTGCCTGACAGGGTTCCCAGACGTTGTGTGTGTGTGCGTGTGTGTGTGTGTGTGTGTGTGTGTATAAGGGACCTAGACAAAGCCTGACAACATAGCCACTTTAAAAAAAAAAAATGTATTGTGTTATGTTAGTCATCATAAAATACATCATTAGTGTTTGATGCAGTGTTCCAAGATTCATCATTTATGTACGACACCCTGTGCTCCATGCAATACATGCCACTGCTCTCTTCAGGACCTTTATTTATTTTTTAAAGATATTTAATTGAGAGACTAGACAGCACAGGTGGGAGGAGCAGAGGGAGCGGAAGAATCTCAAGCAGTTTCCCCACAGAGCATGGAGCCAGGTACGGGGCTCGATCCCAGGACCTGAGATCACAACCTGAGCCAAGATCAGGAGTTGAAAGCTTGCCCAACTGTGCCACTCAGGTGCCCCTGCCCTCAGAACCTTTAGATCGCTGTTGTGTGTGTCACCAGCAGCTACCACACCCTGGAGAGTGGCTAGGCCGACCTGATGTGTTAGAGAAGTACAAGACCCACAAGGGATTTCCAAGACTTAGTAGGGGGAAAGAGAAAAACCATTAATTCGTAATGCTTTTAAGTATGTTGGATTAATGGCAATGTTAAAATAATTCCTTTACTTTTCAAAAAAAGCTACAGGAAATTTAAAATTACATAGTTTATGGAACAGACCTATTACACAAGATTTAAAAATTAAAAGCACATTACACTTCTCTTGTAGAGTCCTGCTTTAAGGCAGAGGTCAGCAACTTCTCGAGTAAATGGACAGACAGTAAATGATTTTGAGTTTTGGTCACAGACAGTGTGTGATGATGGGATGTGGCTGTATTCGTGAGCTGTGCAGGACAAGGGCAGGCCAGAGTTGGCCTATGAACCAGAGCTGATGGACTGTTACCTAGACTCCAAGCAGTAGGCAACAGATGCACACATCTCTGTGTGATTCCAGCAGTGCTCCACGTTTGACCATTCTCACGTGGTACGACTGTGTTGGAGTAAAGGCTCCCACGACAGAGTCCTAACGGTAGCTAGTGTGCATACAGGAAGGAATACGATAAAGGTTAAAGGTTAAAGCAAAGTGCTTTGATGCAGAAGGTTGTGCTGTGCGCGTGAGGTTGTACTAAAAAGCTCTTTTTTTCCTTATCTCATTTACTCTTAAGAACCTGGGAAGGGTTACTTCATGATATAAGGGGACAGTGGCTTAGCTAAGCAATGAGCTCAGAGGAACATTGTTGATAGAGGCAGAGCTGGGAATGGGCCTCGGGCTGGAGACCAGAGCCCAGACCCTTTTACAGTAAGTTGTGTGGTCTTCCGTGATGGTCCAGGATGGAGGTGTAAGTAGAAACCTCAGAACAGGGCATAAACTAAGCAAATTTCACTTGGCCTTTGAGGTAGCTAAGAAGATTAAAGGCAATTCAGAACATGTGCGTCTGGGATCAGTTTTTCTTCCTTAACTTACCTATTGAGGTCAGTTGGTAGACTGAGCACAGGAGAACCAGACTTCGAAAAGTTAAACATTATGTGTAAGTGTTGAGCACACTGGCCAAGGAAGGGAGTAGCGCCCGCTAATAACGGTTTTTCTGTTACCCCAGGACCGGGTCGCCTAAATCCCATGGTCTAAATGTCGCCTTGGCTGAGGGTGGCTGATGTCAAGTGGGGGTTAGTAATTCCTCTTAGGTCACGGCTGACTCTTCTGAGTCCAGTTATTTAAGAACAATGCCGAGAGGCTTTGTACCTTTCACTATCCGTAAACCAGACATAACTATTTTACTAATTCTAAAACAATGGGGACCCCGTTTCAGTTTCTTTCTAACCAGTGAACCCACTTGGCTTAATGGCTTTAGAGGTTTTATTGAGGGGGAGAAGTGGAAAAGAATATAGCCCATTCTGTGATTTTGATAAAAACCTGTCCTAGGAAATGTAGATGTGACTGTACATACCCAGTTGTATATATAGCATCAGGCAGTAAAGATCCTTGAAGGCTTTCCATAAGCTACATTCTTAAACTCTCGATGTATATTCATTGTACCACATTTTCTACTGATGCTTTGATCTCATCTCTGTGGGAAATCTGTCTAAATTCACCCATGATTCCCTGATTCCCATCTTCCCAGACTAACATTGTTCACACTACATTAATATCCAAGACACGGTGTCTGTGATTCTAGAAAAATCTGTACGGTATCCTGTAGCACATGCTTATGTCCTTGTATTAAGAAACATGAAGGAAAGTTCAGTGTATAAGTGTGCAGTCTTTAGTTATCCTGAGATAGTAGCAAATGGAAACAGTTTTCTTTTTCTGAATTCTTTTCTGAATTCAGAATTTTATTGGGTTCTTGGATGGCAGATACTTTTTCCTATCAGTGATCTAAATAATTTAAGAGTGATGAGGCTGGTTAAACTTATCCCTTAAAAACATAGGGTGGCTCAGTGGGTTGAGCCGCTGCCTTCGGCTCAGGTCATGATCTCGGGGTCCTGGGATCGAGTCCCGCATCGGGCTCTCTGCTCAGCGGGGAGCCTGCTTCCTCCTCTCTCTCTCTCTCTCTCTCTCTGCCTGCCTCTCTGCCTACTTGTGATCTCTCTCTGTCAAATAAATAAATAAATAAAATCTTTAAAAAAAAAAAAAACATAAGGTGTGGATTTAAATACACAGAGCTAGCTATAAAGAGTATCAGGAGTTTCTCTAGTCTTTGAGAATTAGAGAATATACATATGTGGGCTTATTTTGTGTGTCAAGGTGGCCGTGTTATACGGATGCTCATAATATTTTGGAAGTCGCTTAAAGAAAAGCAATTGAGAGCCACGAAAAAAGCAAAAAACAAAACCACAAAAAAAATCACCTCTCTCACCAAGCTTTTCTGAAAACTTGCTTAGTCTAGATAAACCCACTGCAAAGAAAAAAAAATGCAGCCTTTTCTTACTGGAAAATAGGAGCATGATCATAATATGGCCTTGACACCACCAGTCCATGTGTTTCTCATCCTGTGTTCGCTTTGTTTAAATAATCATTCACTATGTAAAAGTCTCCTTCCCTTGGCAAACAGTCTCCCGGGCTTCTGCACTCCAGTAGCATTTTTGAATGATGATGTAGTCCTTGGAATATGGGCCTGACTTTCCCAGTTGACTTTAACATTATCCTCGGGCATTTTTGTACCCCTGATTTTAAGCACAGTGACTTGTGTATAGCAGGGGTATTGGATGAATGAGTAAAGGGATAAATGTCTATAAGAAGGGCCAAAAGAAATCAGTCCCATCAGAGAGCCAGATGAAGGACTTCACTGTTTGTGATAGAAAATTAAAATTCACTCTTGGTGATGATCCTTGGCAACTTTCATAGATGAAGACCTATAATATAACTTGGTGGTTATTACTGGGCACAAATCCTTTCATTCGTACTCACTAGCTGTGTGACCTTGAGCAAGTTACTTAACCATTCTGTGCTTGAATTTAGTCATCTGAAAAAGATGATAAAAGTGTATTTTTGCATTGTATTGGTTATGTTACTGTAATTAAATGAGTCAATATTTGCAGCACCTTCCATGTAAGAAGTGCTACATAAGAGGGAGGTGTTACTGATGCTGTTGTAATGATTGAGTCTGTGTATTTGGGGGTGAAGAGGAATGAATGAGACAAATCACATGCTCTGTTCCACATCCTAAAATTCCATGTGCAGGACATGCTGGGATCACGTGGATGGGAAGAGTTATAGCAAGAACCAGACTGACATTAAGTTAAAATACAAATAACAAAAAACAAAACAAAACCAAGTACAAATAACCACAGATCCCTTTTATTTTGCCTTTAATCAAATTTTACTATTTCCATACAGTAAAAATCGGTTAAGCAAAGCCATCTTCTTCTTCCTGGAAAAAAATTACTTATAAATAATCCCAATAACCTGTGATTCCCATGAATTGACTCGCAGTTTGGCAAGGAGCTGTTTGGATGGAAGCAGTGGTTCCTTCTTTTCCAAGTCCTAGTCCTTCCAGGGTAGTGAGCTGGGTAGCAGAAGAGGCCCCTGAATTCTTCCAGACGCCCAAGCTGCTGTCAAATAGAGTCCCAGCAGGAGGGCCCTGGAGGACACTGTGGCCAGGATGCACTGTTGCATAAGGCTTGAAGACAGTGACTCCAAGTTTGCTGGTTTGGTTCCTGCGGAGACTGCCTGGCTTTCTCTGAAGCAGAATGATCTGGCAAAAAAACAAAAAGACAACCCAAAACAAATAAACAAACAAAAAAACCATTGGATTTAATCAGGAGACAGATTTCGATCCAAACTTCAAAACCTTGCATGCATTAAGCCTTTAGATGTCAGAATGTTTCCATTTATCTATTAAATTACATGAACGGATGAATTTTTATTGTGCACACTGTAAGGATGATGTTATGTTAAATACCTGGCCATAAATCCTGGCTTCACGGGGAAGAGTTGGAGGTGACTGAGTGGATGAGTACACTGTCTCAGCTTTAGCTCCATCCTAGAGGACGGACCTGAAACATACCTTGCCTCCCACCCCACCTTCCCCACACGTGTATACTTGAGTGCCCGCAAAAGTGCCGTGAGATGGTGGTTGCCTGGCTCGTCTTTGCTAAACAGGTGACCCTGTATTTCATTACACGGTCTAGAGAAAGGTCTCAGAGAGGGCCCCCAAACAGGCATCAATGAGACCCATTTCACAGGTTACTTGCTAGGGCATTTTCATTGGCTATTATGTTGAAGTAAATTTTCTTGGGCGTCAGTGTAGAAGCACTTGGCCTCTCCTAAGGGATAAGCCTAGAAATTGATACTCCATTCAAGGCTACAAAAAGGTATTGAGCACCTATTATGTGCCAAGTGCTGTTAACATACAGAGGTGAGGATAGAGATTCATCCCTTTTTAAAAGAGATTTACCGGGAGTAGAGTCTAATGAGACCTAAATATGCCAGGAAGTGTGCTGAGTTCAATGAAAATGTGCTCTTTGCTTAGCTTTTCACTTTTTACTCAGCCTAACAGAGTAAATAACAAATGAGCTACCTTTCTCTCTCTATACATTTGTCTAAAAAACTCATTATGGACCTATATACGGAAATGAGAACACAAAGCTGCAAGTTAAATTTCCAACCTTCTGCCAAAGTAAAGAGCTACATTTTATTATTTTATATAAGGTATAATAACTGCATTAGCCCTTTTAGGTAATGACCGTGTGAAAGTGATTTGTAATCTGATTCCTTTACCGCTCACCAAGAACTAGGCAGCTGTAAGAGACACATAAGCATACATATCTTTTAATCCATTTTAATCCATTAGATAGATATCTGTGAGATCAATTCATTTTAAGATGTGTAGCCATGAATAGAAAAATTATTAGTCTCACAATTTAACTGTTTGTAGTAATTCTCATTTAATACAATCACATCTGTTAAAAAACAAGTCAGAATTTCTATAAGCCCCCTTTGTTGGAAACAAACTTCTCTCAGCAATTTTATACTTCTGTTACCATCGAGGTCTGGTTTCCCCTTAAGCTTTCAGCTTTCATGTTAAACATACACTGGGCCCTTTTTTGCAAATCTCTGCTGGCTCTGACCTATTAGCTTTTCTCCATCTTTAGCTCTAACCTGTGTCTCTATATTTACTCCTCTGGGCCAACTGGGGGAAAACATCTCCATCTGGTGTAAGTAACTTTTTGAGGGTTTCCTTGCTACTTAGTGATACTGGCTACCTCTCTTTTACACTAAAATGTCTGTTCATACTGGCATTAAAAAAAAAAAAAAAAGAAAGAAAGAAAGAAAGAAAAAGAATGCCATGGAAAATTCTTTAAAAAGGTAAATAAACAAGTGCCTTATACAATTAAAACTACAATTAAAACCACCATCAAAGAAAAATCTGCAATTCCTTCTCGAGGTGGGGCTGGATACTCTGGAGATTTCATTCTATTTCACTTTATACTTAAGGAAATCTCCCTCCCAAATTTGTCAGTTTCTTAATAGTGGCCCTAATCTGGACTGCCAGACATGTCAAGAAAAGTTAGTGCATCCACTGGTAGTAGTCCAAGAATGCATTCAGTTAAGAGAAGTTCAATATTTTTTAGAAGGCTGAGTGCTTCTGGAAGGAATCCCTTAAACCGAAAAATAAGAAGAGTCGGGATCTATGGAATTACAGAATTCCCTCACATTAAACTTGCGACCGTGAGCACAAGTGAATTGCAAAGCAGAGACTCTCCACCCCCAGTCTCACTCAACTTCATCAGCTGTCACAGGTGAGACTATAGGAATTGCCTGTTGCAGTCATAGGGACCGTATGCCATGAAACAATCACTGTTTTCACCGTTGGCTGTTTGCATGCTATATCGTGAGAGCTCATTTTGTGTGCATCTCTCCCATATGCAAGCCATTTTCAGTGTCTTCATGAAATAAGTCAGGTTTTTTTTCTTTTTTTTTAAAAAAAACTTGCTTTCCAGAGAAAGTGCGAGTAGTCACGTTCAGGGATATTGATATTTAACGAATACTTGAACCACAACTTAGGGTCGGGTATTTGCATTAAGGGTTAATAAGACATTTTTCCTATCCTCATGGAGCTTACAGTTTTAAAGGTTTCTTTTTTTTGCAAGGGTGGACTGATAATAAAGTCTGCTACAAAGTTAAAAAAAAAAAAGCTAGAATTATGACAGCTGTGAAGAGGCCTTGGGGGCATAGAATGACAGAACAATTCACCCGAGACCGTGGAAGGACTCTGGAAGGGCAGTCAAGGATGAAAGACTATTGCTTTTGACCCAGCAACTGCTCTTGCAAAGTGAACAAGTTGGGAAAGGGCATTTCAGGCAGAGCAGTCAATAGAAGTGGGGATGTGGACTATTCAGGACTAGGTCATCAGCCTTAGAGCTGGGGCGTGGAGTGTGTGATACCTGCCCGTGGTTCCTGGAAGGGAGGTTTGGTGCTGTACCCGGTTCAGTAGTCGGGGCTTCATCCTGCCAGTCACGGGGAGCCCTGAAAAGTTGAAGAGAGAAGGGACATGATACGACAAAAATGGGAATATGATGAATGGAGCCACCATGTAGGAAAGACCAGATGCTGTCGTTAGAGGGTCAGGAGCAGTTAGTGGGCATTTGGCTTGTTTTTGCTTTATTGCTGTATGAATGTTGGTGCAGGAGTCTTTGTGGGGATGTAGGTTTTCCTTATTCTTAGGGAGATAACGCAAGCATGAAGCTACTGGATTCTGTGATAAATACGTTTTTAACATTTTAAGAAACTTCCCAACTATTTTCCTAATAATTTTTTGAAATGCCTGGGAATTCCGATGTATCTGATGCATTAAGCTGTGATTCAGGTTCCATTCTTAAGACTCTTGGTCCTTTCTAATAAAACTTGCTTCCTGGTTCTCTCTGTCTCCTTGTTCTGGGGATGCTGGCAACCCGCCTAAGACCTTCTTTTGTAAAAGTTGAATGAGTTGGAGGCATTTTCTCCAACCAAGACTATTACATAATTGCTTGTTTTTTGTGTGGGTTTTTTTGTTTTTGTTTTTTTTTTGGTATTTTTAAAGAAACTATGAGTTTTGAGATAGTAGTTGAGGGAAGTAAGCTTACTTTTTTTTTCCCTAAAACTTGGGGGCAGAATATGAAGCATTTGATGAAAAAATAAAAAAGATCAATATAAAAGAAGCTTTGGCACTTAAGTTTTCAAAGTAAATATAAATCCACACCAGGCTCTGCCATGGTTCACAGGCTCTGTGTGTGTGTATTGTATCAGAAAAAGATACTCTTGATTTAGACACAGTGAATGGATGGAATCATTTCTTTATTAAATAAGTACTTACACACTTTAAATGGAAACGAGGGGCTATGTCTTAGAATTCCGGCCAGAATTTAAAAAAATTTTTATAATATCTCTTTAAAGTACCTCCCCTTCAGTAGCCTTAAGAATTAATGTTTTCCATTTGGTTTAATATCCTTTCCTTAAAAGAGTGAACTCAAGAAGGTAAGTTTTGTGACTCATGTACTACTCTGAAGCATCTTTAAAAGTTCTTTATCCTGAGATCGAGCAGAACAAAGCAAGGAAAGAATAAAAGCAAATACCCAGCTCATTGGCTTGCAAACTTTTTCTGTTAATGGGGTAGCTTAGGATCTGTGTACCACGCACATTCACAGCAGCACACCTGTGTCTGAGAAATGTCCATGAATGTACATGGCTGTGTTCCACGAAAACTTTATGGATGGATGCTGACATTTATATTTTATGGACTTTTCGTGTGTCAGGAATTGAATTGTTTTCAACCATTTTAGAGTATAAAAACTGTTACTCATGAGCTACTCATTAGGCTGCTTTGACCTGGGGACAGTAGTTTGCACCCCTACCATGGACAGTTCTCTCGGTCAGCAGGTGCTCTTTTGCCAAGCTCTCCTGAATTTTGCCAAGCTCACTGATGTTCTTTGTACCCCTACAAATAACATGGGCTCCAGTAGTTGATATTTTCCTGCTTGGAAATATGTTGAAAAGTTTGTCTTTCTTTTACCCGGTAATAGATTTTATACTCATGTTAGAGAAGACAGTAAGTTCTCCAAGGAAACTCTCCTGTCTCACTCTACACTTTAAAGCCCCCTTTCCTTGGTTGCATGTTTTAATTTATAAAATTACTCTTGGAACTGCCTTCCTCATCGGAAAGTTAAAATTACAAAATAAATTTTGCTTATGGAAATGCAAATTCTCACTTCCTAAAAAACATGCAGTTGGGGTGCCTGGGTGGCTCTGTCAGTTGAGCATCCAATTCTTGCTTTCAGGTCAGGTCATGATCTCTGTACTCGGTGTGGAGTCTGCATGGGATTCTCTCTCTCTCTCTCTCTCTCTCTCTCTGTCCGTCCACCCCCTCCCCCAACAGGCATGCACACTCTCTCTCTCAAATAAATAAATCTTTAAAAAGAAAAAAACAAATAAGCAGTTAGTTTAAAAAAAAAGATTCTACTTATTAATTAGAGAAAGCATGAGTGGGGTGAGGGGCAAAGGGAGAAACAGGCTCCCCACTGAGCAGGGAACCCAACGTGGGGCTTGATCCCACGACTCCAGGAACATGACCTGAGCTGAAGGCAGACACGCGACTGACGGAGCCACCCAGGTGCCCCAACAAGCAGTTAGTTTTAACAGTCATGAGGCAGAATATACTTGATCTCAGCCAAAAGGCCAAGAAGCCATATAATGCAGAATAGAAAAGGGGCATCAATTTGCTAATTATTCTTTTCCATTCTAATGGATTCTGAATGGAAACTGAATTCCATTCAGATGTGGTATGTGTAATGGTATATGAATAATTAAAATGATTGAAGCTTCGTGATTCATGTTGTATATGGATGGCCCAAAATGTCTGTATTCACTGAAATTCTTCACAAGTACATAGTTTCATGGACTACTACTGAAAGTTGTGAGATTTATGTTTTAGGCTTACTAAGGTTCCCAGATGCAATAAACTGAGCTATAATTTTTTAATTACAGAAGGTTATATTTAAGTTTGTACTTCCCTGGCCATTTTGGTTTTTTACCTCAGAAAGTGGGACAATTACAGTGTCTAATTAGCAGGTATCACAAATATCTAGAGATATTTTGACAGTGAGATCTACTCTTGTGATAGTACATAATTGTAATTAGATAGTTTAAAACAGTTTCTTGTTAACTTCTTGTGTAAGTCTTGGTGACATTAATATAACTAGGATACTTGCATTCAATTGACTTCAAAGACTGAAATTCTTGATTCTTCCTTGGAACCTGACCTCACAGTCAATGTTAATTAATGCAAACCAAATTAGGTCTTCCTAGAACAATTTGAACTATTTATTCCTAACACTGCCACCCCCCTCACCACCAAATGTTCGCCTTTCTTGCACTGCAGGAATACTTTCCACTGACTTACTCCAGTTCTCTGGGTAAAGAATAAAAGTCAAATTGTTTCCTTCAATGTTTCAAAAGCTTTGTGATGCCTAAATTATTGATATTTGTGTGTGTGTGTGTGTGTGTGTGTGTGTGTGTGTGAGAATGTTCTGTTCAAAAGGAAAACTTAAAACGGCAATGACAAGTTGTATTCCTCCTCTCCCTTTACCCTGGCAGTATTTTCACACATTTATTTATTTATATTTATTATATCTCTTTATTTATTTATGTACCATTTTTTTTTTTTGCACCATTATTCAGTGGTCCGTTCTAGCTAAAGTGAAATTCAGTTGCTGGTTAGATAAGTGTGTCAGATAAAAATAATTGACTTAAAATCTGGTTGGGTCCTGCCTGCCCTGTAGTTTTAACAAAACACTGCCACAGAGTTCCTTTTGTTTTTAGGATCTTCTTGCTTTTCAGGGCTAGACAGGGAAGAACAAATTGGAAATAACTCAGGCCCTTCCCTATTTCCCCAACTGCTCTCCTTCCTCCTCACCCCTGTAGTATAAAATGTCTTACTCCATTAGTCAAGTGTGGACGTACGGCAGGTAGGCTTTGAAAGGAAACAAGTCCCATTAAAGAATGGATCAGTATAATTTTGAAGCAATTATGGAAGCAAAAGAAAAGTTTCATAACTGTGTTGGGGAACGGATGGAAAAAATCTTGACATATGTCAGCTCTTTATGTTCTTTTCTATTGATTTTTCAAAAGGACAGTAAAGCTGTTAAAAGGACCAAGTGGTTTTATATGGAGTATTTTAAAATACTTTAAAATTCATTCTCGTTTTGAACAATAACTAATTCAGAGAGTTTCTGTGATTACTGTCCCTCACTCTATGGAAGGTCTGTAGTACCGCCCTGAACCTGCCGAATTTCCCACTGGTGAAGAATTAACCAAAGGATGTGCAGTATCTATTACAAAATATATGTGGGACCTCCCATTTATCCCTTCTGTCAGAATCACTTTAGGAAAAATGACCAGTATGACTTCATTGGGCACACCACTGAAGAAAGTCAAGATGTATTTTTTTTTCATTTAAAAAGGTGAAATACATGAGATCTATTATTCCAGAAATTAGGTCAGTAATTGCTAGTAGAATGTTAGGTATTTTTATAGTGTCCTGATCCATTTCTTTAAGAAAAAGCAATCTTAGTAGAAACTGGCTATGTGTCTCATCAAGTTTTTTTTTTTTTTTTTTAAAGATTATTTATTTATTTATTTATTTGTCAGAGAGAGAGCGAGCGAGAGCGAGCACAGGCAGACAGAGTGGAAGGCAGAGGCAGAGGGAGAAGCAGGCTCCCTGCCGAGCAAGGAGCCCAATGTGGGACTCGATCCCAGGATGCTGGGATCATGACCTGAGCCGAAGGCAGCTGCTTAACCAACTGAGCCACCCAGGCGTCCCTGTGTCTCATCAAGTTTTAAGGAACACATTCTTACTCAGTGTCCAGGTATTAGCATGGAAAGAAAAGGTAAACACTTGATTTTATACTAGTAGCTGCCTTTTATTTTTTTTTTAAAGATTTTATTTATTTATTTGACAGAGAGAGATCACAAGTAGACGGAGAGAGAGGCAGGCAGAGAGAGAGAGAGAGAGAGGGAAGCAGGCTCCCTGCTGAGCAGAGAGCCCGATGTGGGACTTGATCCCAGGACCCTGAGATCATGACCTGAGCCGAAAGCAGCGGCTTAACCCACTGAGCCACCCAGGCGCCCAGTAGCTGTCTTTTAATCTTCGTGTTCAGTTTCTGTACTCACTTCAGTTGCTGAAAAGAGGACCAGGCCAAGAAAGCTGTGTGGGGTAGTTTTGGGTTCATGAATTATTAGTTGAGGTAAGTTAGAGAACCCATTTAGTATGTTTTAAATCATATTTGTCCTGAAAAGCATGTTACAAACCTGTGTATTTTCTTTACTTGGGAAGTAAAGTAACTTTATCCCAGCCGTCTACTGTCCCTCTTTACAAAACTCCTCCTTTCAAATTGCTGGAGAATGTTCTTATAATGGAAGCCAATGCTTCTTTTGCTTATTTTCGTTCCCTGAAGTGACTCTTTCACACTTGAATTTTCCTGAAATCAGAGTGTACAAACACAGGGATTTCTGTCCTTTTGCAGAGAAACTACAAGCAGAGAAGTCATCCTGTTCATTTCTTTTTTATGACAGTCTGAGGTGGGAGACACTTATTAATTGGTGTGAATGAATCATTTTACTACTACACAAAACATAAATTTGGGAAGGATGAGTAATTCATTCTTGTGCTAATATCTTCCTGACTACATGGTATAATAGTTTAATATGTATCAGTATATTTTTTTTCAGGAAAGTACAAATTAATAAATACAGCTTTTATTTTGTCTGTGTTCTCAAACAATCCCTGATATGTAACACTTCATGTAGCATTGCATATAATTTTATTTAAAAAGTGTTCATGGCATGGACACCATTCCATCTCCTTTTTGCCTTCTGTCCAGCCCCACTCTTGAACACTGTCCACAAAGAAGGAAAAAGAAGCACAGGTAGGCAGGGACACTCCTAAAATGCAAGCAAATTCAGTGTAGAATACGTTGAGCTTTTTTTTTTTTTTTTCCTTTTTGAAGTTTTGAACAAAAGGAAGACTTATGTATATTTTCACGGAAGCGGTCCTTTTCCTTCTTTTACACTCACATCTTTGAAATGGGACTGCTGTGATTCCATTGCTATCTGTGGGACTGAATTGGCATTTAAGATGATGATGGTTGATGACAGCTGATACTTGTAGAAAGCTTCTCACAGTGTGCCAGGCGCTGTCCAAAGTACCAGAGCTATATTATCCCAAACCCTCACGACAATCCTAAGAGGCGGTAACAACTATAACTTCTGTTCGTTAAATGAAGAAACTGACACTGAGAGGTCAAGCAACATGCCCAAGGGCACAGAGTCTAGTCAGTAGCAGAGCTGGGGTTTCAACCATGACAGTCTGTCTCCCGGGTAATTCTGCCTAATATCATTAATATTCAATTTTACTCAGCTCTTCTTGAGCCTTCAAGACCTAATTTGAGCTATATAAACAAATGAGCAACTAAAAGTTAAAAATAGACTGGAATTGGTGTCTTGTATTTTGATATAAAAGGAAGCCTAGTAGATTTGGCTACAAGTTATGGAGACATGGTAGAAGAAAAAGGGGGGTCACAGTCCTGCTGAATGTGCATGACCAGCTAACCATAATGGTCTTATGGTATTTTCCAGATTTGCAGATCAGGGTGAAGGAAGCCCAGAAAGGCTAATAAAACCAAGTATGACCTCGTAAGCGGTGCACCTGCCGTCATAAGCAGCATTGTCCTGCTCCAAAGTTTCTGTTTCTCTAGAGTGTATATGAGTCCATGTCACCTGGAGATGCAGCACCACTTCTGCCCACGTGCTGTCCTGAAGACCAGCATGGAGGCTACCAAGTCGCAACCTGGCTTTCAGTACTTGACGCTGATTTCAGAGTCCGTGCATTGGGCATACCACGCTGACACTGTGGGAATGTCTCTTTAACCAAAAAATGCATTATTTAAGATATGCTGTTCTTGCTTGGAGAACTTCTTTCCAATACCTACCTTATAACAGACACTTTTAAGCTGATTACATAAATTTACTTGCTTACTCCCCATAACGCATCTGTGATGTTCACTGTATCGTTTGGTTCGTCTCACTAATGGGGGTACCAGCAAGTACAAGGTCTTGTAGGGCGTGAAGTTGGCATTCAGAGCTAACCCAGGTGGTCTAGCTGATGATTCTTGCTCAGGTGTGACAACAAAAGACGCCACCACAGTCACTGATTGTCCAGGTGAGCACCGGGGTCCATCGGTCTTCTCCATGAGGCTGAGACAGAGCCTACTCTCCACCTGTGGAGATGCTCAGAGCAAGCACAAGGCAGAAGTTGGAAAGTATTAAACATAACAACTTGAGATCTCTGGGAAGTCCATGCCGGGGAATTCAATAACGAGATTCTGTTAAAACAGTCGTTGATGGAATCGTCTTTTGAAGGGCACGCAGAGACCTAACGTCAAATCTGTTCTGCAGTTGCACCTGTGTGCAGAAAGAATGGCTTAACTTCCTGCACGTGTATTAGTTTTCTTTGGAAAAACGGGGAAGTCTTCTAAGTATTGCTAAATAAAATTGAAGTGAAAAGAAAGAGAAAAGCTCTCATCTGATCAGTATTAGATGTAGCAGGGGTTTAATGGCTAGGTGTCAATTAGGAAAGCAGACATAGGAAGATAGTTGTAGCTGAAGTTGGGGTGGGCTGACAGCATCGCAATAGGTCCGTGTATGGGGGTAAAGGAGGAAATGTGATAAAATGCCATGACATTTATTAGAAAAATGTACACTATCAAACTCCATCCACGACTGTCGGTTGGAAATGCAGATACTGTATCTGCACAGTAACTTGGACCAAAGGTTAATACACATTTTAAAATATGCCACTGGGGATGGGAGTATGGGTGATTTTTTCCCCTTCTTTCTGTTATGGTGCTACTATCTGAAATAAAATATTTAAAAACAAAGAAACAGAGTTGAGGAAGTTGTGAAATCAAATAAATAAACCACAAATAGAACAAAATTATGTGGTAGTTAAAAAATAAGTGTATCTCTTACAATATTCTTGAATGTGATGGCTAGGGCCTCGTCTAAACTGCTTCTTATTAGTGAAATGAAAGAAAGTAGGATCACTGTTTCTTTGTGCAATAGGCCATCAATCCTTAATTAAGTAATCCTACCTAGAAATTCATTCAGGGTGATTGGCATAAAGTCAACTTAAAGCTACACACACACACACTCCTGTTGTAAATTTCTTTGAAGGAATTTCCATTCATTTATTAGCATCCTTAAGCTTGGACCTTAAATTGCCAAATTGCTGTCAGAGAGGCGTACTTAATGCCTGTTTCCTACCCGCGCCCCCCCCCCCCCCGCCACCTCCTCAGAAGCCTAGATTTAGAAGAAGAGAAGATTAAAAATGCTATAAAAAGGACAGAATCACAGTGATACCTTTTGGATTTCTTGTTCAATAACATGTGCTTTTGCTATATTTACATAAAGATTTAAGGCACTGCCTTCCTTGAGCTTAGAAATAAAGGTTACCACATATGAGATACATTTTTCTTTTTCTTTGATTCCACTCCTCAAAAGGTGGGGCAGAAAAAGTAACAAGTCTATTAGAATGTTAGATTCATTTCTATGCAAGGGAGTAAAGCAGCCAAAGGGCACCTTCTCATCACCTCTCCAGATAATAAGAAAGGCAAGGTAATGAGCCCCATAGACATTATATTACCCTGAGGCAGGGGCTCCCAGTGGCTGAATTCACACTTCACTTCTGATCTTTGATGGTATGGTGGGGTCAGAAAATTGTTAAATTTAAGGAAATAAGTAAAATAATTGGTCCACAATGGAAGAGACAAACTTTATATTGGAAAGCGATCAGCTCCAAATTGTCAAAACAATAGTGCTCCCAAGGAATTTTCAATCTCCTAATGTTAGAGGCGAGTCTAATACAGTCCAGAAAGTGAACATGCAGAATCCACAAGATCCTGCTTTATTTATTCAATAAGAGTTTATTGAGCGACTGTTGCCTACTGAGAACCATACTAGCCAGTGAGGATAGATACAAGAGTTGAAGTCCAAAATGACAGACCTGTGCAGTACAAACCTTTAGGGTTAGCGACGCCTGGGTGGCTCAGTTGGTTGAGTGTCTGACTCCAGGTTTTGGCTCAGGTCTAACCTCAAGAGTTGTAAGATTAAACCCCCCGTGGGGCTCTGTACTCAGTGTGGATTCTGCTAGAGATCCTCTCCCCTGCTTCTGCATGTAGGCGTCTGCACACTCCCTCTCGAATAAATGAGATCTTTACAAAATAGACCATCAGGTTGAAGAGGGTTGGGAATGAGTATGCAAGTTCTAGCTACATTGTTTTCTAGCTGTGTGGCCTTAGAAGAGTTCCTTATTTTAGGTTTAGGATTCCTCCTCTCTAATCCAAGCCAGGAGGTCTCCCTGGCAGGGCTGTTGTAAGGATTAAAGGAGTGCATAGATCTCTGCTATTAAGAAACGGTGCCTGGTGTGTATATATAGCAAGAGCTTAGAAAATGAGAGTTGCTTTTCCCTGATTGGAGCTTCCCATTTAGTGGACTAGGAGACGTCATCAGGGTGCTTTGGTGGGAGATAGTCTGTGACTGGCTCTCGGGGAAATTGGGCATATTCTTTCTGTAGGTCGTATGAAGCCCTTCACAGTCTCTGCCCATGAGAGTGTCATGGTCACGGTGGTTGTGTAACAGGGACTAGAGCAGAGGAGTAAGGCAGCCAGTTGATGAGCTGTCAAAGTCTGACATCCTGGGGTAAGTGATGCGGTTCTCTGTACTTTTGTCCTATTTCGTAAGGAAGTGCGTGTTGTGAATTTGCCATCAATGTGTGGATTTTATGATACCTCCATGAGTTGATGAAGTGTCTCTACAAAATTCAACATTTCCTTTATCCTCCGCTTCATCATCTGACCCATCCCTCTGCACAGAATGGCTTCCGAGGCCTGGAAAACTTGTGTATTTCAGATACTTGATAAATAAATGATCAGTTGTGAAAAGATGCCTGTCTTTGAGGCAATTGCTCCAAGTCTGTCCGGCAGATATGTGCGCGTGGTATCTTGGAGAGAAGACGGAAGACCTGAACCGGTGAGGGTATGGGAAGGGCTGGCTTTCCCTCGGCAGATCCGAGTGGAGTGTGTGGTCCTCAGGTGCTTGTGTAAGTTGTTGGGGCAGGATGGACAGAGCTGCTGGGTGCAGTGTGTTTGGCACTACGCATCCCCGCTCGGGCATTTCAGTGCCAGTGCCACCCTGTCTGTGCTTTTGCTCCTGCTCATGCTTTCCATACGAAACTATTGACGCAGCAAAGCCCATAGCGTTGTAACACAAAGTCAAGGCCAAGGGCAAGGTATTTGGTTTGCTCTTTCAAATTCTTCCATCTCTGGACAGCCATTGGGGAAATCAGGTGGTAACTTAGAATGTATAGAAATGACACCAAAATCCATTAAAAGGATGGAAAGCCTTTGGAGTACCATGGCCTGTAGGTGAATTTCTGTATGAAGAATGCATGGGAATGGAAAAAGCTGGATATATAATGTGTAAAGTCTTGTATATAAAAGACTTAAAAAGCGCATCATTGGTCCATGTTCTCAAGAGACCTAGCATCGCTATGAATGGGGAGAGAAAACAAATTATGATATACATGGCAAGAGCTAACTGGAGACAGATGCCGAGGGCTAAAGGAAGAGGGAGGGAGGAAAAAGGGCAAAGGGGTGGAAGAGACATTTGCCTTGGGCCTTCCAGGATGGAGTAGGAGTTCACTATGTGAGGGCTGGAAAGGCCAAAGTGTTTTTAGGGAGCAGGGTCAGCTTGGTCCCAGGTGGAGACCTGGGTAAATGGGAGCTATCAGGGAGCCATGGAGGTCCAGGTTGGAGGTCAGTGTAATGGACCCGAAACAAGAAAGCTGGGAAAGTTCCAGAATACAAATAGTCTTAACTGCCAATAAAGCATCCACACATCGGGCTGAGGGTTTGTGCATGTGCGTCGGTGCCCTACATAACATGTAGGTCATTTTATAACAACATACACTCGGGGGCACCCAAATTAAATTCCCATTCCTGTTGTGACTGATTTCTATGGCAGGAACAACCGGTTTTCATATGAACTAATCTGTAGTAATTCTCCACTCGAAAACAGAGCTTTTTCTCTCTTTTTGGTGGGGGGGTGCAGAGAGGATAATAAGACTTGAGATAACAGTAAGCTTTTATTCCTGATTAATCAAGACGGCTTCCTTTCATGATACCTAGCTTATACTGGAGATGGTAGGCTTCGAGGCAAAAGGAGAAGGTGAACTTTACTATGTAGCATGTCAAGGGAGTATGTTAGCCTTAAAGTTTTTAACTAAAGGTACCATAAATGCTGTTTGGGGAAGAGGCTTCCCTCAGCATCTGAATCCACAAGCTGAGTCTGTTGCTTACGGAGTGAAGGGACGATGAACCTCTCGAGCACAGTGAGCCAAACACACAGAGGGGTTAGGAAAGAGTTTCCGAAAGGTGGGGTTTGGACTGGCTGACCTTTATTCTGGAAATCAGGGCCAGAGGCTACTGCTGATGGAGTGGCTTTGAGAAGCATCTTGACTGAAGTAGTGTTGGCACGGATGAATTTAAAACCAGTTCTGGAATTATGTGTCGAAGGCTTGGGGATGAGAACCGTCTGTGTCTTCACTTCTCAAATTGGTAAAATGGGTCCTTTTTTTTCCCTTTCTTTCTTCATGGACCCATGCACAAAGTACACAGCAATATAAAAATAACAATTTTATACACCTACTGTGTGCCAAGCACTGTGCCTGTTACTTGAAATACATCATGTACTGTTTATATGTCAAGTTTAAGAGGTGAATCTTAGTTATTATCTGCATTTTACAGAAGACACAAAACCATGATGCTTTTTCATTGGCACAAAGCTCATGCCTGGATACTTGGATTTACACGCAGGGGAGGAAGCATGGTGGCTCCTGGGTCATGGTGGGACGCCCTGGGCCAGCTACGGGCTGGTGCCGGGGCGGGGGTGGTGGTGGTCAGCCTAGAGCAGGGTTGTGTGTGAGGGACCTGTGCTTTCTCCCCAGCTCCCGAGCTGGGCGAAGCCCCGTCTGCCAGGCTCATCCAACGACATCATTATTTCTACTCTGCGGGTTCATAATCATCAATATCACATGGCAGCATCAAAAGGATCATCTAGGAGATTAAACACGAAGGGAAAAATACGTAATTTCTTGTGCACTCTGATTACAGCGATGAAAACCTGTCTGGAGACACGGTCAGCTTAGGCATGTCAGCTCTGGGAATGGGCACTGCTGTCATGTAGATAGGAGGTTTTTAATTAAAAATTTCCTTTTTCCTAATCAGATTGGGAAAGATTGAGATGGAGACGATCCTGGGGTTCGGCAAGAATGTGGGGGAGCATGCAGTCTCACACAGCGCTGCCAGGAGGGTCAGCCTGGATGACCTTAGTCAGTGCCCTCTAAAGTGAAAACTGTGCAGAATATTTATTTAGCCCTTCTTCCTCTGGAAACTTATCATGGAGATATGCCCACCCTCCTTTGGGAGCAAATATGAGGATGTTTATTACAGCTTATAAGAGGAAAAAAGGGAAAAGGGAAATAGCCTAAATGTTCATGAAGACAAGTGTTGAATGGTGAACAATGAGAGAGATACATAATTGAACTTAAAATGAAAAAATGTATATTTATATCTTGTGACATGAAAAGAGGAGGTAGATTCACAGAGAAAAGTATTGCAAACTAATGCAAGAACTGTGTTCTCTTTATGACATAAAGAGTATATGCCTCTGTTTAACCATAGATTCTTGAACAATGTTGAAATAATACAATTAGGCGTGCTCAGCTTTGGGTGAATGGGGAAACAGGAAGCGGCACTCCAAAATTTATTTTGTTCAGCATTCTTTATTATTCTTAATATTCTTTTGAGTTTTTTATTTCACACACATGTACTGTAATAACAATGAACCTTAGGTTTTAAAAAAAATCACTCAGTTTTGTTACAGTTATCTCCGAGGTGATGATTCTCTGCTCTCCAGTGTCAGGAATCCCAGTCTCCCCACCCTCGTTTCCCAGAAATCTCTCGGAGTGAGTGGTGCCGTGTGCCCATGTCTGGTTAGGAGGACCAGGAGAGCACATCCTTCCTCCGCCCCCTCCATTCCTCCAGCCGTAGGCCTTTGCGGAGAGTGCTGAGTACCCAGGAGGACGCGGGGGTAAATGAGGTGAGCGAGAAGTTGGCTTTGTGACCGGGAATTTCCTGGAGGAAACTGTAAACTGTGTGTTGAAAGGCTTTTCAGTTGGAGCAAACTATGTAGAAACAGAGATTGTGGTTCCAGCATCCAAGCTGTTGAATGTAAATGGACTAATTAGAAATGAGGGAATATTTAACCTAAAGTGAACTGAAGGTTAACTTTATCTGATCTATGAAGAAATTTGCCAAGCACAATAGTATTGTTACAAAGATAGCCAAAAGCTTGCTTAATCTATGCTCCGTAGAGCTCCTGTTAAAGATTCCGTGAGCTAAGTATTGGTATGCAGATAGGCCAGTAATTATAGATCAGGCTTATCTTTTAATTAAAACTGACCCAGAATTATGTGTGTTCACTTGATAAAGTATTATGCACTATTACAGATGATTTCTAAGAAGGGTTCTTAACTGATAGGGGAAAATATGTTTATGAGATATGTTTAAACCCCTGTGGTAGTCTCAGATTTACTCACAGATGCAAATGAGGCATAACGAGCTGGTTAGACTCTTGCTAGGCTCAGCTTCGTGGACACGACGCCTGTGTGACCACAAGACGTATGAGCAAAGCTGAAAGGTTTTATAGTCATTCAAATCTGTTCTTTAAGGAGCTAAATAGAATGATTACTAGCAAATTCTGCTAATATATTCCTAAGTAGGAATAATACAAATTGTAAAATTCTGGCCGATTTTGTCCCCGGTCTTGGTCTGGGATGGCCATAGATCGTCATGATTCATTTGTGAACTTTTCCAAACTCCATTGCAGGATGGAAATCGGTTGCCTTTGATGATTTGGAAACTAAATGTGTTGGAGATAAGAAGTTTAAGTAGAGCTAGAACTTGCCCTTAAAAAGTATGTAGTCTAAGAGCAGAAAGGGTGTGAATTTAAGGAGAAGTAGTGGTGGCCTTGATAAGGAGTACTGAGATTTTTCTAAGTTGATGGCAGAGCAGTAATTGACACTTACTGGTCAGCTAATCTCTACAATGTTGCTCATTAAGTACATAATCAGGGAACTAAAATATTTACTTAGATTTTTCCATGAATGTGTGATTCTCATGCTTTTCACGTGCACAAGCCCCGGCTTCTGCAAAGTGCTCTTGATACTGACAGTGGCCGGATAGCCCAGGGAAGAAGTCCCTTGTCTCCGTGAGCCTCAGTGTCTTGACCTGTGACACACTACGACTAGTACACGGAGCACAGAGCTTGGTATGGAACAGATGCTTACATGGGACTTTTCAAGCAGTGCCCCTCTAGGAGTTGTGCAGGGCAGTCCATGGCTCCGTGAGAAGCTCTGTCCAAAGTCTGTCCTCCTTGGTGTCTGAGGAAGGAGAGCTCGGTCTTTATCCATGACTAGGGTTATGCTCCAGCTGACCTAAAGGGCAAAGCCAAAACAAGAGGGTTTCTCTACTTCTGAAGCAATTTTGATGTTCCTGTTTTGTTGGGGTTCATTTTTGGTTTTGTTCTTGGGTGTTTTTTGGGCTACTCTAGGTGAAAATGCAGATACCTGTGGAATTTTGCAGGTTGAAATCTTTGCTTTCGAGCCCGGGGACAGTATTACACTTCGCAGGGGTAAAGAGCAGGGAGAAGGGCTGAGCCTGAAGCAGCTGGGGTTGTGCTAAGTTCTGTACTCGGGGTAGCTCTAACTTGATGGCTTTCCTCAAGTCTCCTCTTCGCTTTCATATACTGGTTGCATGTGGGGGTTTATTACCATAGGTTGTAGATTCCTCCCAGCAACTTTTCTGCCCCAAAGAGTTCCCTAGAGTTCATCCAAGAACACAGTCTTGGAAAAGTCGCTTGGGTTCTCTGAACATGCACATGTGTTTGCATATCTGCTCCTTAAGACCAACAGATCTTAGTCCAGTCATCCTCTGTCTTGAATTTACTCTTCACCTTTGAGTCTTGACCACCTATTTCTGAATTACTCTCCTGCCTTTTTGTTTTTTTTTTTAATAAGAATGAATCGAACCTCTTCATCAATGAGAAATAGTATTTACATGCAAATTCTTCAGGAGTAAGCAACATCGAGTTCAGTTTGGATAAGCAAGCAAATGTTGTCAGATCCTTGCCTGAGAGCAGGGTTGGAGACGGAAGTGAGCTTTAGGAGAAAGAATGAGTCCAGGAGAGAGAAGAAAAGGCAAAGGTTGAGGCTGCCTAATGAGAATTTTTGCCCGAGGCTAGTTCTAGGTTAATGCCTCACAACAAGAATATTGTGTGCCTGCTCAGTGCCCAAATGGCCCCACTGCAGGAGACAGTTAGGGAATGAATTGAGGATGAGCAGATGTCAAGAGAGGCCTGGCCCAGACCGTATTGATTTTTCAGGGCTTTGGTAATTTTGAGAAGAAAAAAAGATGCCAAGGCCAGCTCACAAGGACTGTAATATTTAAATGATTACAATCAAAAGGTAAACATTTCTTTTCATTACTTTCATTTCATTTCTTTCATCAGTGTAGATTTGAGAGCCTAAGAGTGACCACTGGGCAGCTGGGCCTCTCGAAGCCCCCGTCTCAGGTTCTGGCACGGATTAATACCACTCGTTACTCTCTGGTTTATTCCCATTTGCTGTGAGGTCGGTGATTCTTCACTAGTAGCAGTAGCTCTTTGCAGGTGGTGTTCTGGACGACTCTAACATCCACACATGGCCGACACCTGGGACAGAATCCCCACAAGCTCCTTCGGGAGAGTTACATGAACAAGCCGGCTACCTGTCTAGCTAAAAAACCTGTCCTGATGGTGGCTGACCTCATGGTAGGAGCCGACGTTTCCTGACAAGGGTGTGAGAGAAAATGGGGCAAGGCTACAGCACCGTTGCTCACGGGCTGTCAGTGGGGCCCAGGGTGAATTGCTGTTGAGTTTTCTCTACTGTGTTCTGTGGTGGGCATATGAGTGAGGCCTTAAAGCTGGAAACCATGTTCTCTTCTGTTCCTCGTCCTGTATTCCCCATAGGGGAAACATACTAACAGGTTTTCAGTCAAATGCCCCCATAGGTTAAACTTGGACAGGCATACTTGTTAAAGAGCAGAGGACCTGGAAAAACTTAGACCACTTACATCCTTCATGTGATTCGTGGGCTCAGGAAATGGTGTTGACAGCTACGGTGACATGATGGAAACTCCAGAGGGGAGGATTTTCCTAGCCACGTCGATTTGGATGGGGAAGTGTTCTAAATCAATCATCCTGAAATTGTAGAATTTGCTTGAAATTAATAAACAAGGCTTAGAAAACAATTGGTTTGAATATAATAAGGAAAAAATATCCTGCAGCGCAACTGTGCTTGGCGCTTGGGCTGTGTTTAGAGGCATCTGTAAGAGAAGGAGCTGATAAACTGTTGTAAGACAGGAAATTGAAGAGCGGAAGAGAAGAGGTGCCTTGAAAGGGACCGGATGGCCAGAGCCAGAACTGCCGCCAGCATCACTGCCCCGAGGAGGACTTGTAGGAGGAAGATCTGACTCGAGCAAGATGCTTTTCTTCTGTTCTTCTACTTTAACTATCCTTAGAGAGTGTGGCCGAGGGTGGCACTGAGTGGTAGCTTCAACCTTGTACGTCCATTGTTAACACGTCCGTTGATCTAACTGGGACACGTAAGTTCTGGATCACAAACATTGCTTTGATTTTAGGTCTCCCCATCAGAGTGAATGATGGATAGTCAAAGTATATGCATCTAGGTACCCAAACCCCAATTTACAGCCTTGCCTACAGAGAGAGGATAAGGTCTGTCTGTATATAACCAGACGATTGTCTTTCTTACACCACTTGGGGAATGTGTTACTTCATTCCCTGCCTTGATGTGCTTTTGAATTTGACAGTAGTGAGTGCTTTGGGGCATATAAGTAAGCCATTATATTATTCTGTGTTTTATTATGTTTAATCCCATCAAATAAGATCTTAAAGTGCAAAGAAAATCTTTTTAGGACAAAGAGGTTCGTGTATGTTTTTTGCTAAAGGTACTTGAAGTTAAGACTATGTTCTTCATTGAGGTCCTACTTGTCATATTAAAAGAAAAAAGAGATTATCAGATTTTACTAGGCCAAATCAAATTATTTAATGACACAGAAGAAGCCAGATTCCTTTCATGGCCTTGGAGCCCTGGAAGGCACCTCTCCCACCCTGGCTGTCTTTGAGGAGAGGAATTCAGGGGGGCAGAAAGTGCACATTTCTCAGGATGGCAGCCTATGGGATCTCCCGGACTCCTCTCACTCACTCGTCCACACCAAGGATTATTCCTTTTCCTGATAATATCTGCTGTGACTTTGACTTAAGAAACATCTCTGAAAATACTATGTACTTGGTACTAATTTTAGAAGAGAAAAATGTTTGTCCAACACATACTTCCAAGTGACTTATATGCATGTGTGGGTTTGGCAAAATATGGTTCAAATATATATATATATTTTTAAAGCTGAGAATGGCCTGAAAAAATATTTTGGGGGCGTTCATGATGCAGAGGCCATTGTTCTGATCATTCATGTGCTTTTGAAAAATGGTCAGTGATACTTGTCAGACATGCAGATTCCTAGGCTCCCACTGACTCTGGTTCTGTATTTATGGAGTCTCTGTGGCATTTGTGTTTTTGCAGACACACCAGGTGACTATAATACCGGTAATACAAGAAACACAAAGGGCGTCATCTTAAACCTGTGCTTTACACCGTGGGAGATGATCTTAAAAGTATTTGGGGCCAGACTTTTGCACAAAAGTGATATCTAACAGTCCCATGTGAGTGAGCGTATGGCTGAGAAAGGACAAAGAAGGGAAAAAAAGCCTTCCTGTTGCTAAAGGACGTGCTAAAGTTGACATCATTTGTCTAAGTTTTAAAGAGAAGAACTGATCTGTAGAAATGCAGGTAACTACAGTATTTACCTCAGAGGATTTAACGAGAGTGATTGTAAAATCCTTGGTAGTATTTCACACGACGTCTGACGATAAGCTATTTAATAAATGCCATGGATTCCTTTTATCATTCTTTCATTATTTAAGCTATGCATTTCCTATTTGCTGCTTTATTTTTAATACAGTTGACCTGAGGACTGGGTTTGTCTTCTTGCCATTGGAAGAACTAGGTTTTCTCTAAATCAAGAGAAAATAGCAGTTTCTGACTTTCTTCCTCTTAAAAATAAAATAGCTATTTGGATTAAATCAGAAGTTCGAATTAAAAGTGGCTACGTACAGACTATTCCTAATAGGGTTCAAAGCTGTAGGACGCTGGGATCATACGAGATCAGTTTCCACACAATTTCAGAGAAAACCTTGAAGAGTTTGAGTGGTGAATGATGGGCGTCATTTCTTTGTTCTCTGGAGGATCACACGTCTTTTTTTCTCTGTAAAGAAGGAGCATTAAAAAGAGGCAGCATTAAAAAAAAAAAAGGCAGCGTTAAATTAATTTTAAGAGAAATGACTCTTAACTTCAGAAACATTGGGGCCTCAAGTAAGGGCAGTCTTGTCAACGCCCTGTGCTCACATTACCATGATTAAGATAAACATGGCGGAGCCCTCATGAACCCTTTGCCTTTATCGTTAGCAACTTAATTCTCACCGGACCAAAAGGCCAAACCTTAAATCGTACTTTTATTCTATCATTAGACGATTCAGTTTGCCAGAGTTTTGGGAGGGAGGAGGCGTGAGGACTCTACAACGAGCGTTCGTCTTTTGTGTACTCTTAACCTCTTAATCTTGGGATTTAGGGCATTTTGACTGGGGTCACATTGTTCAAACTTGCTTTATCCATGAGAGAGATGCCTTGTGATGCTTGCTGTTCATTTTGGTAAAAATTTTCAGAGTATCTTGAGAGAAAGAACGTGTAGCCTTAGGACATCCCCCACACATCCCCACACAAATGCACTCTAGTTTCTTGGGAACTTCAGAACCACGCAGCCTCCTCCCTTCTCCCTGATCGGACACATTTTCAGAGATTAATTTGACCTTCAAATGTCTGTTCTGGATTCCCATGTGAAGTATTGGAACTCACATTTCCCACTAAGTACAGAACTTACAAGGTGCAGGTTCCTTTCTAGAAATAGGGTCAGGCTGTGACCCACACCTTGGGGAATTATGTCCAGGTTAAATTTCCAAGTGAACTGAATTTCACATACATTAGGAATGACATCCCTTTCTAAGAAAGATAGATGGTAAGGATCTCCCCTTTATCGTGTCCTGTAAAATCCGTTACATTCTTCTGGGAGAGAGATTATTTCCAACATGGTAGTTGCAACAAAGCAATTTCCTGCAGTGATGAACACCGGCATCCCAGACATATTAATGGCATATGGCGAGTCCTGCTGCTATTGTCAAGTGAACCACTAAAATTCACTTTCTATTTTGGGATGCAGATTCGATTAGGAAGTCTGATTATGAGTTTAAAATTTTGTTGACATAAGGTGTTTATGAAAAAATATTCCCTAGTGGAAAATTCCCCAAACGCGAATATAGGTTGGTTAGGTTTCATCGGCACGACAAGTTTCATCGGCACGACAAGTAAAGAGCTTCTAGATCCCGGTGGATCCCAGCCATTCTCAGCTAAGTCCGCGTTCTGCCTTTCAGAAAACGCATGGAGTCTGGTTTCCTTGTTGCCTTGCCTGGCTCAGAACATTTTGTCTTACAGTTTCAGTATTTAGTAAGTAGATAGCATTTTGTGCGTGTGTGTGTGATTTGTTTAGAATTCTCTAAACTGATCAAAGTCACCAAAAATAGCAAATTCCCCATTTTGTTCCGGTAATATGGATTTGGACTTGATTTCTAATAAGGTCAAGTCGAGAACCTCCAACAGGAGTGTGGGGAGACTGCTTATAGCCGGATGGAGAGGAAGCTTTACTATTTCGCTGGACAAACAGATGTCTGTCCGGTGACTGCTGTTTCTCTTGAGGCTCACAGGTGGTGCGGCCTCTTGCCTTTTCTTGTCCCCTCCCTCCTTATTGAGTGTGGTTGACACACAGTGTTACATTAGTTTCAGGTGTACGACACAGTGATTCCAGAGTTTCTACATTTTATGCTGTGCTCACCACAAGCAAAGCCACCATCTGTCTCCACACAGCTTTGTTACAATCCCAGTGACTCGGTTTCCTGTGCTGTGCCTTTTAGTCTCACGACTTATCCCATAACTGGAAGCCTGTGTCTCCGACTCCCCTTCGCCCATTTTGCTGCCCCTTTTAACGGTCGGCCCCTCTGATCAAGTCTTCTCTGCCCAGTATGACTAGACCAGCCCAGTATCTCATATTGGTGCAGAGCTAACTCTTCATCCTGCGTGGGGCTGCCAATTTCTTGAAAGCAGGTGAAATGCTGGGATAAAAGAACTAAGGAAAATCGAGCTGCATATCTCATGGAAGCTCCCGTTTATCTAGTTCATCATTCTAAGGCATGAAGTTTTATTCAATAAAGTTGAATCCGTCCTCTTAAAAATGTTTTTGAACAAAAGTTAAAAAGTTAATTTTTAGAATCGAGGTTCTATGGCAGCTGGAGTGTCACTGAGGGAATAAGATGGATTAATTACCTTGACTTCATAGAAGTAAATCCTCTGAAGTAAGGCAAGCCTCCCCTGCCTGTTGGGGTTTCGGAGTGAAGGAAGCAGACATTTTTAGCAGCAGCTGAAACGGCAAGGATAAAGAGCTGATGATTCTGATAGTGTCATGGATGCTATAACATTTGAGACTTCTAGTTTGTTGGAAACTATTCTTAGAGATGGAATGAGTATTATAAAATTGCTCTTTTCTCTTCAGCTGTGGTATCTTCTCATAATTTGCCCATTCTTTAGTAATTATCCCTTCAAATCCTATCTTCTGAATACCACTACCATGAAGATAGTATCCTAAAGGAAATACAGCCTTCGATGTTTCCACAATAGAAAACACATTATGTCTTAAAAAAATAATTGTTTGCAAATGTATTGTCATAGATTTATTGACTCTTAAAAGCTTTCGATGTGGACAAGTCTGAACTCTTGTTTGACAGGGGTCTTACTGAGTAATAATAAATAATGATTAATTTGAATGAAAAATAAAATTGCCTGTGATCTTAGAGGGAAGTTGTATTCTGTTTTCCTCCCCCTTTCATTTTTGTTCCCTCAGCCTTAAGGCGATCCAGTGGACCCGTAACACTGTGTGTGGGTTTTTTTTTCCTTTTGCTCTTTTATATTTATTACATCATTTGCATTTTTTATTAACATATATTGTATTGCTTCAGGGGTACAGGTCTGTGAATCATCAGTCTTACGCAATTCACAACACTCACCATAGCGCACACCCTCCCCAGTGTCCATAACCCAGTCAGCCTCTCTCTCCCCAACACTGTGTAGTTTTAAGGTACACAGCATGTTGCTTTGATACATGTGGACATGGCCGAATGATTACTCTCATGGCATAAGCTACCACCTCCATCCCATCATGTAGGTACCATTTCTTTTGCCCTCTTTTCCTTTCCTTTTTATTTTTTCCCCAAAGTAGGCCCCATGGTGGGACCCCACCACAGGGCTTGAACTCACAAAACTGAGGTCAAGACCTGAGCTGAGATCAAGAGTCAGACCCTCAATGAACTGAGTCAGTAGGTGCCCCAATCCCTCCTTGCATCTAAATTGCCGTGATGTGTACCCTCTCTTCAGATGTTGTTCTGTTCAACTGCTATGAGAAACACTGTTTCTCCTACCTGAAACAAAACCCACTGAATGTACGTACCCACTTCTGTAATACGCTCCATTCTATTGTATATGCAGTTGTAAATATGGAGAAGGTGCGCATAAGAATTCCTCCTTGAAGGGTAGTTTTGGCAATTCAGATGCAGGGACACCTTGTAAATCATACGTGGCTACATCTGCCATTGTGTCACTTTATCACATAATTTGTCCAGTGTGGCTGTGATAAAAATCTTACGTAGAGGAAAACAAATTTCCAGAGGTCGCCAGCTGAGTGAGGTTTACACTCCTACTGAGTTGAAGATCAGATGTTGGTTGACTGTGAAACATCTTCTGGTAGCAAAGGCAGTTCATTAGAAGCGTTAAACTATCCTTCCTGTTGTGGTACAGACTGCAACCCTCCTGTAGCCTACGGAAAGTAGGGCAAATGAATGGAAAACTTCATGGAGTCAGTGTAGGCTGTAACCCTTGATGACGCGTCCACAGGACTAAAAACCAAGCGTCTGTGTGCTCTTCTCAAAGTCAGAGGAAGCAAGAGCTGAAAATCGAAATACTCCGTGAAGGTTGCGGTGTGCGTTGAATAACTTTGGGGACATTTAGAATATCCGTTGGGTCATCTTGAAATTGAGTATTTGGGTGTGGGGAAAAAGCTAGGATTTTCCTAATGTAAGAATGATAGGAATCCCGTCTCTGTGTGTGAAAACTTAGGTACTCCGTGTGTCTGAGTAAATCTGTGAAATCACTGATAGCTTTTTAATACCTTCCGGAATTTCTGCTCCTGGCTTGGGCTTTTAAGACCCCATGTATTCATTTCCTTTACCTTTTGAGGGTTTTTGTTTCTGTGTCAGAAGCCAATCGGATTTCTCCCTCACCTGGCTTTATGCCTTTTGCCAGCACAGGCTCTCACCAGCAGCGCAGCCCTGAGTACAGCGAGCCCCGCTGCATCTCAGAGATCTGTCTGCGGCCCTCCTAGGCTCTCACAGTGCCTGCCACGGTGCCCGGCCTGCCGCCGCGGGGACGCGACCTCACTCCTGCCCGTCTGCCGCCCCGACATCACAGGGCTGCCTTCCAGCTCACCATCTACCTCCCTCCCTTTGGCCTCCAACCTTCGTTATATTGGCGATTTCCTTTCCCCAGCATGTTCCCTCTCCCGGGATCTGCCTCCCAGCTTCCCATATGGCCGGGAACACTTGCGACAGTCTCGGCGCGCGCTCTCTGCTCTCCGGCTCCTCAGCCGCTAGGCTCACCGGGGAGAAGCCTAGAGTCACACATGCCAAGCCTGTTACAGGCTCCCACAAATGTCGTTCGGTTATTAACGCAGCCCCACGGGCCCATTCGCTGCTCCCTCGCGCCACCCGAAGCGAGCTTTCCCAGAGGCTGCTGGTGACCTCCTTTCTGGTCTCTGCCGAGGAGTCCTGCCTTCTCTCACTTCCCCACGGACGGCGCAGAGAGCTTCCCTCTGGCGGGAGCTGCTCTGCCTCTTCGGTCAAGTTCACCTCCATCTGTCCCTTCCTTCCTGTCCGTGCTCTTGTCCCCAGCCCTCGGGTTCCAGAACTCACCTGCTTTAGGGCCCTTCAGGCGTCCCTCCGCTCCCGAGAGCACTTGTACGACAATTAGCTCTCACGGTGGGGAAATGAGACAAGCAGACAGCTTGTGCAAGACCTGGCTGTCCGCTCCTACCTGTCCTCTGTCCCTGCGGGAACGTGGGGTCCTTCCCGGAGGGCCGTGTCCTCTTCAGCGGCAGCAGCTTTTTATGGCCCCAGACTCTGGCTGCCAGCCGTGCTGAACCCGCATTCTGTCCGACAGTCCTGCTCTGATGGTACCAATTCTGCCCGATGGCTTCTTTTTCACCCCTCAGGCTCAAAAGAGAAATGTTTTTTTAGAAAGTTTATCCCTGATAGTTTTCCCCGTTGGGTTTTTGCCCGGCATTCCCCAATTTCAGCCATCAGCGCACTTTCATTTCAACTGTATTTTCATGATGCCCCAAAATACACCTCCACTCAAGTCTCTTGAGAATTACAGCTCCATTTGCAGAGACCTGCTGGACATGGCAACTCAATTTTCCTACGATGTTTTCCATTTTAGCTTGTCTGCAATTTAATCAGGGACATTTCCCCAAGACCTTTCTCCTTTGGCTTTCCTTCCCCAGATGCCTTTTTATTTCTAAATTTATTTTATTTGAATTTTTGAAGAAGAAATATAGCCTAATAGAACATACTTTTTTGATCTGGTGCTAAAATAATCACATGCATAGTCAGTTAACACGTTCACGGATTTTGAAGTATGTTCCTTCACAGAAAGTACATTGTATTGCAGATGACAATTGAGATCGGGTTTATCTGGGAGTGCAGTGAATGTGGAATGACTTTATTTTTAGCAATTTATAATACAAAGCCATGCCCAGATCTTGTCAGTTATTTGCTAATCAAACTTGTTGTCTTTGTACAAGTAAAAGCTCACAAGGAAGAATAGTAATTTCAAGAAATAAATTAGTCATCCTAGGTAATACATCTAAAAACAAATTAAAAGTTGACTCAAGCTGCCCCGCAGCCTTTTCTGTATCATTCTTACCTTAGATGAAGGTAGGGAAAAAAACGTTTGGATGATTTGTGACATGATTGTTTCCAAAGCTTCTTCATTGGCAGGTAGTGATCCGTCTCCCTGCCGCCCCATCCCACCCCGTGGAATTTTCCATAAAGAAGCCAGACACCTCCATCAATACCTAGCCTCGGCTCGCTCCTCTCCCAGAGGCAGGGGTGGCCCTTGCCAACCACATTTTTAGGAAGAACACTCTTGCAGTACAATTTGTTTCTTTCTTCACTACCAAATAGAAGACTTACAAGGTAAATAAACCGCTTTTTCATATATGTTCTGTAGGGCAGGACAAGCTTTCCTTCTGTCCTCTTAGGGTCCCTGGCTGCTTCTGAAAATTAAACTGGCAAAGACGGTCAACAGAAGGAAAGCTTACACATGGGCTCAAGTTTTCTGTGACATGGGGACCTTCACCAGGAAATGGAGACCTGAAGAAATAGTTAAACCCGAGTATTTTTAATTGGCAGGTGTGATGAAGGCTGTGTGGTCATTTGGTATAACAGGTCAAAGGGTGTGAGGTAAGTGTGATATCTCGCATGAGGATTTTATGATCTGTTTCAAGGGAGAAGTTACGTGGGAATGTCTCGGTGCGCTTCCTGCTTCTGCCATTTTCTCAGACTCCTTCAGCTCAAAGTCTTTAACAGGTTAAGGTGTCGAGTCTTAGGGTAACATGTCCTGAACTCCCCAAGTTCAGAGTATACTTCTAGTATCATTTGATTCTCTGGTTGTCCATATTATTCTGTAATTAGGAAAAGTTATTTATAATGCTTTACTAAGGAATATAGGTGTTCAGATCAGGAGGATTGTTTTTAATTGAATATTAAGTGTGTATACAGAAGTTTGGAGATCCTGGGGCAATGTTCAGTGGCTGAGAAAGAGGTAGAAGTATTGAAGGCATAGAAGAGAGATCAAGGCAGGTGGTAAATAATACTGCCCGGTATAGTCCTGGAAAATGGGAAGCCCCCACTAGGAGGCTGGTGAAGGGACTGGAAGAAAACAAACATGTCTCATAGCGATTCATAAAGTGTGCTTGGAGAGAGGTACAAGACCGTGTCCAATTAAACTATAAAAGGTTGAGGAGCATCTGCTTTGCTCGTTAATCCTTTTCAGTGCGGCTAGATTGTTACTGGGAAATGCAAAGGATGCTACACACTGGTGGTGCTCGCACAGATTTCCTGGCGGTGCTTGCACATGTCGGTGGTACCGTTCACAGATCTTAAAGCAGCCTGTGGTGCCGTGGTCTACTTCTACGCATCCTCCATATGTATTCTTGGTGGAGGTTGATGCGCCGGGGACCATGGAAAATGCAGAGTTATGAGAGAAGAAACGTCCAGTCTTGTTAGGAAGAGAGTAAAACATCAGAAAGGCAAGTAGGGCATCACTGACAAGTATGTGGCCCAGTCAGAAGACAGTCCAAGGACGGATACAGTTACGGTAGAAGAAAAAAGAAAAAGCCGTACTAGCTATGTCTTTCCTTCTGATATCCATGTGGCTTTTCCAGGTTGTCATGGTGTTTTGCTCAAGCTCCCATTTACTTCCCTAGTTACAAAATGCCTTTGGTCTTCAGATATCTCTTGACCACGTGTGGTATCCTTTCTATTCCTGACGCCATCTTTAATTTTGAGTTTCCTTAAGCTACTTCCTGAATCAGTCCATTCCAGCTCAATGAGAAGAAATCTGTTCAGATGTTCTGTTTGGAAAAATCCCTTTGTGCACATCACATTCAGTAAATCTGGGCAACAGTGAGAAAGCTTTCACTGTTTCTGTCGGAGGCCTCCCAATTAAATATATGACTCATTATTTGCTGGCAAATGTCCTTTAAGCCTGGCAATGATGTGATTATTAGCAATGTTTATGTTTTATTTTTTTAAGTTCCTCTATGTGAATGAGGTCTTTTCTATTCCGTTTCCTCCCTGTCTTGCTCAGCAAATTTCTGTATGGCTAAATTCTGCTTTCTTAACTCCGTCCAGGAGCTTTTAAGACTTAGTCCAAGAGTGATTTCCTCCAAAAAGCGTTCTGTGGCACGAGACTCGTTTCAGGTAGTGACCTTGCCACATCTCACACTTCCGGAGAATGCCATTTACTTCCACTCTGTGTGAATGGCACCTCCTGCATTTGTGCAGTTCACAACTTGAGCAGCAGTACTTCTCCCAGAGAACCCAGTGTTTCCCTCCATTACACTACTGCTTCTATTTATGTTTCTATCCCCGAACACATTGTATTTTTAGAGACAGAATCTATGACTTAATTCCTGGCCCATAGTAAGTACAGAATAAAGGCTTATTTTATTAATGAAAAAGAAATGAATTTGAGTAGAAGAATCTCTTTGTAAAATTCATGCTTGAAGATAAAGGATCTAGGCTTCACTCAGAGTGTTGCTGCACATCCTGACTCATAGGCTTTAGTGGCCCAGACTTTCCAACTTTGAATCTTGATCCCAAATACTGGAGTTTCCATTTCTTCAGCCTTGTACACTTGTGATCCTCTTAGCTCCCTGCCCCTTGTCGTCACATTCTCTGTCTGCTGTAAGCTGGTGCACCGACCGTTACTGCCTTACTCCTCAGCCCATTAACTCTATAGGAAGAATACTAGTGGAACCTTTTCAGAAGTCCACCAGGCTGAATTTCTCCTCCAGGGTCTTTTCCCTCTTCCTCCATTGTGTGTCTCTCGCCATTCTCTTCCATAGCTGCCACCGAAAATTGGAAATTCAGCAATATAGATCGAATTTGGATTTTTTCGATCAGTGCCTATTTCTCTTCCTGGCCTTCCATCCCACTGGGCGGGGCGGGCTGGGGGAGGAATCACAGTTTTAATAAAATCCTTGAGGAATCAAATCGGTTTGTTTGACTGAAAATAAATCACTGAATTGAGCACTTGCCTCTAAATAGTTTGTTTTTCTCCTGTTCATAGTATTTAGTTGGCTTCCCAGACCCACTCTTGATCTGTATGCTTGGCCTCATTCCGCCCATCATTTGTCTATTGCTTATAAATAACACTCACCTATATGCTCTCACTTTCCAAGGCTGCATTTCCCAATCTCCTCTGTCACAGAATAAATGTGGGGGTCCTCTTTAAGGGTGGGGATGGGGTGAGCCTGGTGGTGGGTATTAAGGAGGGCACATATTACATGGAGTCCTGAGTGTGGGGCATAAACAATGAATTTTGGAACACTGAAAAAAATAAATAAAATATTTAAAAATTTTAAATAAAATCACACTTGAGAAAAATTTTTTTAAAAATCCAACAGATGGGCTCCTGGGTGGCTCAGTGGGTTAAGCTGCTGCCTTCGGCTCAGGTCATGATCTCAGGGTCCTGGGATCGAGTTCCGCATCGGGCTCTCTGCTCAGCAGGGAGCCTGCTTCCTCCTATCTCTCTCTGCCTGCCTCTCTGCCTACTTGTAATCTCTCTCTGTCAAATAAATAAATAAAATTTAAAAAAAATCCAACAGATGATCCACTTTTACAATATGGAAAAACTCAGCGAGGACTTAGTAGCCCATCTTCATTTGTATGGCTCTCAACTTGCCACAGACCACAGTCTCAGCTGTCCGTATTATTTCTCGTATATGGAGGCCCAGGGCATGTGACCATTCATTCATCTCTGCTCTCTCATTGCATTCTCTTGTAGTGAGAAAATATATCCTTCTATCCATGGCTTGGTCAGTTATAGGATAATGAAAGATGTCTGGAAAGCGTGACGTATTTCAAGCAAACACGAGAAGCTTATTTCTTCGTGTCATTGGAGCACATTCTTATGTATTTCAAATGCAAACCAAAAGTGTGCCTGGAACTCGAACCAGGCTTCTTAACTCTTTCAAGACACTTCCTTCTTGCAGGCATGAAAGTTTGTGATTGTTGAAAAATGGATAGAATTATTTTATTGGTAAATTATACCAACATCCAGGAAGTAGCTCATTATCAGTGGTACGGGATAATCCACATGGGGAGAGGTCAGGGATAAGGGCAGTTGGAGATGCTGGAGTTGTGGATGATAAAGTGAGGCTCTGGCTAAATTCCCCTGCCCCTCAGCATGCTCCCTTGCTTTCTCCACCCAGGTGGAATGGGGGACTGGAGTGGGAGAGGGAGGGTAGTATCAAATCTGTCTTCCTTTCTCCTCCGATACTAAGAGGTACAAATAAGTGAAAAACAGACCACAAGGAGAGACAGCAGATAAGTAGCATATTCAAGGTCAATGTGGTCTGTATGCCACGTGGAAACCAGAGTGTCTGGTGGCTTCAAAGCCAGGCAAAATAATACAACTAAAGAGAGTCCAGTGATGGGTGGTAGTTTTTAATTTGGCTTGCTAGCTCATTAAAAGAACATTTCTGGTAATCCATTTTTGTATTCTTGGGATAATAACAGTTTTTCCTCTAGATGAAGTATGTCATAGTTTACTTATTTTCAGCTTCAGCACAAACAATTCCTTAGCATTCTATCTGTCATGGTATTATACTGCTGCTGGTAAGATAACTGTGTACCTAATGAAAACAATTGTTTTAGTTCTTGTGTGCTCCCACATCCTGCCTTCCACCTCCCTACCCTTTCTAATTTCTCAATTTTTCTTCTGTGTAATGCACCTAGAATGCTGCTAGATTTTGTTTTTTGAATTATGTTGTCACGATTCCCTCCATAATTGGTTTATTAGAAAAGTTGGGTGAATCTCTCATAGCTCAGCAGGGAAAACATAAAAAAAAAAAAAAAAACCCACTCTAGTTGTGCAAGGGGTGACATTACTAGGGAGTCTTAATTGGAACTTAGACCATGAGCCTATGGTTCTCAAGAGTCTGAAAACTGCTAATTAGGTTCTAAATTAATCTTTGCATGGAATAGAGATTTGTTGAATTCAGGAATGCATTGTCACTCTGTGGAAAAGTCATACCTGTAAAGATTCCAAAATGAAATACATCATGAGAGAAAGAATTGTGTTTGTTTTCAGTTTTTTGGTGATGTCGCGGTTCTGGAGATACTTGGTTGTGTGGCTGGTTTTATGGACAAAGTTAGGTAACACTCCAGTCAGTTCACTCTTGTGTTTCGCAAGTCTTTGTGTATAAAATTTGGGGGTACCAGTGGAAAGTGACAGTGAATTTTATCTTATTTTTATTAGTTTTATTTATTTGTTTGTTTGTTTGTTTGTTTTTAGAGCAAGCACATGCACAGCTGGAGAGAGTGGGAGAGAGAGAATCTTAGGCAGGCTCCATGCTCAGTGTGAAGCCCAACACGGGGCTCCGTCTCATGACCCTGAAGATCATGACCTGAGCCAAGATCAAGAGTTGGGCATCCAACTCATCCAACTGACTAAGCCACCTGTGTGCCTGGACAAAGAATTTTAAATGAAAGATAGTATCTTTATACCGTGCCCGGTAATCTTAAGGAAACCCATACGATAGAAATAGATAAAGAGAAAAACTACCTATCTAAAGTAGGTTGGGCTGAAATGGAGACATCTTTTTCAGAATTATCTGGATATTGTTCCACAGCCAATCACTGATGACTAGCTCAGGTAAAGTCTTAATCTTGAATTGTAATACATCACATATTTAACCTAATTCAAATTTTGAAATTTTAGCTATAACTTTTGGTTATAGCTATAGTTTATAGCTATAAATTTTGGGCTTCCCCCCCCCTTTTCTTTCTTTCTTTTTTTTTTTTTTTCTTTCTTTCTACTCTGTATCTGTTGACCAGTTGGTCTCTAAGATCTGGAGATCTAAGATCTAAGATCTGGAGACCAACTTTACTGATACTTTCTAGGTATGAGAATGGAATAGTAAATGGAGTTTTTGAAATCTCTTCTACCATTTACCTCATTTTTCTACATAATGATAAGAAGTTGAAATAATATTGACAGTACCCAGGATATTTCCAGGTCATTTAATTTGCTGTAATGTCTTTAATCAGTTCCAAGTGAACGATTCCAAGTTCTTTGTATGAGATTTCAGTCTTACAACCCATTATTTTACTTTGTTGCTCTATTAGTCAACTTCCAAATATTTTATGCTTGATGATATGCCTAAATTTACTTTCATATAATCAAAGATAGACTGAAGTTTGACTTTTTAGCCTCTGCATTGATGACTGGCCAGTCCTTTTAATTTCTCTCTTCAGAACACTTTCAAAAGAATATGCCAACACAAAAACATTTCTTTTTCCCTTAGTCACAACTTTCAACCTATTAACTTGAATTTCCTTCTGGTCCTTTTTAGCCACATACCATAACTTTCTGGTCATTTTGGGTCATTATAATTAATCTAATCCTGTTGAAACTCAAGTGTCGTGTCTAATTCAAAATTCTCTTTGTCCAGGCATGGGTTATGATCTTGGCCCCTTGGACTTGGAGAGTAGGAGGGTCTGGTTTCTAGATCATCATTCTCTTTTTCTTTTCCAGGTTTCGTCTCTTGAAAGAGGAGGGAGAGGAATAATGGAAGCAGAACTTATTGTAACTAAGCTGTTCTAGTTCCTTCGGGTCCTGCTTATGCTCTGAGGAAATGGTTTCTGTAGGGGCTTTGCATTTGTGGGGGAAAGTCAGTGGGGGGTGGTGAGGGCTTTGTTCATCCTCCTGTTGGTGACTACTGTTGTTCACAAGTACTGGAGAGAAGGACAGCTAGACTCCCTTGTGTCCTTCCAGGAGATCATGTTTCTAGTTCTTTCTTGTGGAGAGGACTTCCGCATCTGTCTCTGCCTTCCTCTCTTCCCCTTGTTACCTCCTGTGGGGCTAGATGAATCACAGGAGTTCTTTTCTATGCCCACCGATGGCCTCTGGCACCCTAGAGGGGGCCTGTCCCCTGTTTTTCACACATATAATGGACTTAATCCTTTTCAGACCTGCTGACATGGGCCACTTGGAAGAGCTTTCTGTCTTCAGCTTCAGCTCCAGCCCATAGCAGGTTTACCCGTGTTTTAGCGTGGGATTGAGCCCTGCCCTGGGCTCTGTGCTCGGTGTGGAGTCTACTTGAGATTCTCTCTCTCTCTCCCCCTTCCCCCATTCACACTCTATCTTGGTTCCAGCCCAGGAATCAGCCTGCCAGGTTCCCTGACAAGCAGCTGCTCACGAGTCTCCTCCTCCCCTGAAATGCTTGGCTCTAGGAACGAGCTGTTCTTGCCTGTTACAGTTGGGGTAAGGGTGAGTAACCTCTCACCACAGAGTGTGTGTACCTGTGGACTATAAGGGTGCCCTTCAGGCTCGCGCTTCTGCGGACTGGGACACAGAGGGCAGGAAGAAAGGTTGGTGAATGGGGAGCACACCGAACATGTTCATACAGTTTCTTACACTTCCTACAATGTATGCAGTCCCGCTTACCATGCTGTTAGCATGTTCGTGTGCATCTGTGTACGTGTGTCATATTTTCTCTCTCTTCCGTGAATTTTAAGCTACTTTAAGACATAAATCAAGTATTATAAGGGTAGTTCATAGGGATAAAAAAAAAAGGCTCAATAAAAATAAGAACGGGGGCGGGGGCACCTGGGTGGCTCAGTGGGTTAAGCCTCTGCCTTCAGCTCAGGTCATGATCTCAGGGTCCTGGGATCGAGCCCTGCATCGGGCTCTCTGCTTGGTGGGGAGCCTGCTTCCCCCTCTCTCTCTGCCTGACTCTCTGCCTACTTGTGATCTCTGTCAAATAAATAAATAAAATCTTAAAAAAAAAAAATAAGAACGGGGTGCCTGGGTGGCATAGTCGATTGAGCGCCCCAGTCCTGGTTTCGGCTCAGGTCATGATCTCAGGGTTGTGGGATTGAGCCCTGCCCTGGGCTCTGTGCTCGGTGTGGAGTCTACTTGAGATTCTCTCTCTCTCCCCCTTCCCCCATTCACACTCTGTCTTGCTCTCAAATAAATAAAGATGTGTTTTTAAGAAATAACAAGCACGGTAATAGTGAACGCTTAAATGGTGCTTACCGTTCAGGTCAGTCCCTGTCCTGGGAGCATCATACGTATTACTGCATTTAATCCTCATAAACCTTCAGAGGTCATTCTTGCAGTGTTGGTTTGTGAAACTAGATCCAGAGTGGTTAAGTAACTTGCCTGAGGTCCCACAGTTGATGAGTGGTAAAGCTGGGCATGGAACACAGGAGGCCCTCTGAGGCTCCTCTAGACTGATTATTCTTGTCATAAACATACAGCATCACTGTGAACAGGTGTTGTTGGTAAAGCTAATTAGACACAAGGATAACTTGCTCAGTCGGATTTGGTGTGTGAGGGAATACGTTAAATGGTAATTTCCATGCATTATTTTGTTTTAAAAAAAATCAGATTATTCCTACCTATGTACGTAACTTTGTAAGTTATTGTTGAACTCAGTGAATTTGAAACTTTATGGATTTAAATGTAAGCAAAAGGATGAGTCATGAAAGGTTTGAGAATGTTAAAGCAATTCTTTCCAAAGAGTCAAAGCAGTTATTTAGTGAGTGTTCCGGAATGTATTAGATATTCGGAAACAAAAACAAAAAGTTCAGAACGTATGGCTATCTGGCCTCAGATGCCATCTAGCACTTCTGGTTTTGTTGATAGGAAAATAAAATGCAGAACAATGCGGTTCATTGTCCTCACTTTGCATCTTCTTAAAACCCTGGTGATTCTCTTCCTAGCTTTGAACACGTGCTTTTAGGACCTTGCCTCTCACTCCCCTTTTCCCCTCCAGACTCTGCCTCTGGCTCTCATCTGCACCCACCCAATTCCCCATCAGTTCATCCACGGTACTGGCTGGGATGCAGGCTGCCTCTGCTCTGCTCCAGCTGTGGGGCTGCTGCTTCTACCCCTTCAGCTCTAACCGTGGGGATCCAGGACACACTGAACTCTAAAGAAAATTGGTCAGTTACAACATGCATAAATTTTTTCACGAGCTCTTACCCCTATCCCAGCTAATATAAAGTTCTGTAAACCATTTCAGATTTTATTTTTAAGATTTTGTTTATTTATTTGACAGAGATTACAAGGAGGCAGAGGCAGGCAGAGAGATGGGGAAGCAGGCTCCCTGCTGAGCCGAGAACCCATTTCGGGGCTCAATCTCAGGACCCTGAGACCATGACCTGAGCCGAAGGCAGAGGCCTTAACCCACTGAGCCACCCAGGTGCTCCCCAATTCAGATTGTTAAAGCAACAAGTAAATTCGAGGAACTCATTGGTTAGTGAATGGGCTTTCAGAAGACAATGGCCATTCAGCCAGTTGATGAAATGGTAAATTCCCTCCGGATATGGGTCCTGAGGCTGCCCTGGGTCCTGCCTTCCTGGTTGTTGCTCTCCCAGCATGCTTTGTGCTTCCGCTCATTCTGGCTACCATCTGTGACTTGATAGAAAGTGTCCTGACTGACACTTCCGAACCGTAGTTCAATTAGTCCTTTGAGCAGTTCTTCTGGGAGTGGCAGAAGCAGAAAATTCTAAGTCATCTGGCATTCCTGTTTTCGGACTTTCTGTGGTCCCATGTGGCCTGTGTACCTGTATTACTCAAAATATAAGCCTGGACTTTTTAGTGTGTGCATTATAGATAAACACCAGGATTTGGATTAGGGTTACTACTTAGCTTAGGGATGGATTTGACTCTTTAATGAAATTTCTCTACCCCCAGTGACCATTGACCTTCATATGGCCAAACTGAGTAGCTGTATTTCTGTCATTATATTTCTCAATAACCTTCCTGCTTTTATGCAATGTTGATAGTTCTCTACTACTTGAAATATCTTTGGTTTCCAGAATCTTCCTTTCCAGGATTCATGGTCTCTTTTCTAGATGTTAGTTCTGCCACCTTGACAAATGTCTCTTCAGCCACTGACTCCCTTTAATATCATCTTTCTGTGGAATGGAGCCCTTGACCCTCTGGGTTCCTCCTTTACATCTATCTGTAAATGTACTTCTCTGTGTCTGTGATGCCAATGGATGCATCTGTATTGACCATCCCCAAATTTATATCTCTTTTTTGGCCTCTCTACTGGTCTCCAGATAGCTATACAACTGTCTAATTGTTACCTCAACTTGCTTATGTCATAAGCAGTTCAATCTTGTCATCATCCTTCTCCAAATTGTGCTCTCTGACATTGCCCATCTGGTAAATGGTACCGCTGTTTAGTCAACCGTGTTCTGTCCATTTGGCCACCAGATCCTACCATTTCCATCTCCCAGGTCGATTTCGACCACTGTCTGCCCACCCGCTTTCCCTTCCTTATCACCACTGCTTCTGTGTCGTGCAGGTGTGCCTCTCTTCTCCCCCACATCACCAAAATGGTTCATCAATGATCATTTTCTTTCTGCTCTCCTCTCCCTCCAGTGAGCCCTTAAAGGACCTACTCTGATCGTTTCACCTCTCTGGGTGAAAGTTGTCATTAGATGACCATTGTTTTTTTGAACAGTGTCCTCTAATTATTATCAACATAAGGCCCTTATAACCTGGCCCATCTAACACTTATCCTTTCCTGCATGTATCCATTTTTCCAGAAATAACAAACATGACATTTTATAAGTGTGCCATGTATATTCTTAGGGCCTGCTTGTAAGACCTACAGAAAGCATCACCTTCCAAGATTCTTTCTCTGACTCCTGACCCTCTGGAAGGCTATACATATACATTTCCACCTTAGTACTTATCATACCCTTCTGGAATAGTCTGTTGACTTTTCGGTCTCTTACACTAAAATGTTTGGTCAAATCCTGTTAATTTTATGTCCCCAAATCTAGCCTAGTACACAGTTGGTAGTTAGTGTTTATTGAATGAATGATTAATATATAAATGAATGAAATAAATGAAGATACAAGCAGAAATTTTTCTACATTAAAAAAATTCACATGCTTCCTCTGAACAGTTCCATTTAGGTAATTTCACTTCTATTTTCAAATTCTATTCTGCATATTTGGAGAGAAGTTACATTCTTGCTAATTAAATGTTTCAGTTATAGTGTGTAAAGCTATTTATGCTATATAAAGCATGCCCATTTTATTGAATTAGAATATAATAAAATACGTAATACAAAAAAAATGTATTACTTACTCTAAATGATTCAGTCTACAGTGTTTTCTTGTCCTTTGTCCATTGTCATAACTGTCAGTTATTATTGTATGGTAGGTAAGAGAAGTATAGGTTACCGGAAAGTCAGAAGTACTTATATTATATTATGAACTAATCTTACTCTAATCCCCAAGGAAGCTATTTCCTTTAAATAAAGTTGCTTTAAAAGATCTTCTGGCATCTGCGTAGACTTGGTAATTTGAATATAGCAAAGCTTTAGGTGTTTCACTCATCTCTGTGCAATGTTTTAAATTACTAAACATCTCCTTTTAAAAACTTCATTTAAATTCAGGTTAGTTAACATATACTGTATTATTAGTTTCTGGGTAGAATTTAGTGATTTATCACTTGCATGTAACACCCACTCCTCATTACATCATGTGCCCTTAATGCCCATCACCCAATTACTGCGTCCCCCTGCCACTTCACCTCCCCTCCAGCAACCTTCTGTTTGTTTCCTATAGTTAAGAGTCTCTTGTGGTTTGCCTCCCTTTCTGTTTTTATCTCATTTTATTGTTCCTTCCCTTCCTGTACGTTCATCTGTATTGTTTCTTCAGTTCCACATACAAGTGAAAGCATATGGTATTTGTCTTTCTTTGCCTGACTTAATTTGCTTAGCATAATACCCTCTAATTCCATCCACATTGTTGCAAATGCAAGATTTCTATCAAATAACACCAGCATTTTTCACAGAGCTGGGACAAACAACTTTAAAACTTGTATGGAATCAGAAAAGACCCCCCAAAATAGCCAGAGGAATGTTGACAAAGAAAACCAAAGCTGGAAGCATCACAATTCCGGACTTCAAGCTCTAATACAAAGCTGTCATCATCAAGACAGCATGGTACTGGCACAAAAACAGACACATAGGCCAGTGGAACAGAGTAGAGAGCCCAGAAATGGACCCTCAACTGTATGGCCAACTAATCTTTGACAAAGCAGGAAAGAATATCCAGTGGAAAAAAGACAGCTCTTCAATAAATGGTGCTGGAACAATTGGTCAGCCATATGCAGAGGAATGAAACTGGACCATTCCCTTACACCATACACAAGAATAAACTCAAAATGGATAAAAGACCTGAATGTGAGATAGGAATCCATCAAAATCCTAGAGGAGAAGTAGGCAACAACATTTTTTACCTCAGCCACAGCAACTTCTTACTAGACATGTCTCTGGAGGCAAGGGAAACAAAAGCAAAAATAAACATCTCCTTTAGAAATAATTTTCCTGGAATATAGTGTCTTTCTGAAAGTCTAAACCTTCCCCCAAATAACCCAACTTTTCTCTGGAGTTTGACTTATTAGAGGTTCCCTTTTCCAATTCTTCCTTAGCATAGTACCAGATGCTAAGCAGGTTCTCAGTGACAGTATTTTGAGTCTGCATTCTTGAAGCTGTTCTTTCTTTTTAGTTTGACCATTTTAGAGGATTCCCAACCTACCAAAGCTCCTAATGTATTCTCTGCAAAGCCAAGGTGAATTCAAGGATATAACACAGTAGAGAATAGGAAGTAGAGTGAGTGTTTCTTCATCTCCTTGGGATTGTGGCCCCCTGACCATCTGATAGAGTCCTCTTTCAAAGAGAACGCACATACTCATACTCACAGATGCTAACAATAGGTTCAGGGGGTCATAGATCTCTAAAGGCATTTCATTGACTCTCTAGGATCCACAGAGCTCAGGTCGGTTAGCTCTGAAATCAGGTTTGGTTGTTTCTGGAGTGAAGGATGTCATGTTGTGTTGGGAGAGGGTAGAAGATGAGGCCACACCAGAGATAACCAAAAATGGAAGAGGGCTTAGATTCTGTGAAAGTACACTCAGAACTTCCTTTTAAAGAAACATTAAAACTAAATTGAAGCTTATTTACAAAACCAAGACCAGTAAGTCAGAAAGGAACCTTTTCATTTCTTATAATGGGGAAGAGTGATACAATTTTACCTAAGTTTGAAGGGAAATACTGCATTGGCAGAATCACCTCATTGTTCAATATATTGTCACTAAGTAGGAAACCTCATATTTCATCAGACTGAAAGGATTTGCATTGAGTTGGAAGTAGTTCATTGCCATTGTCTATGAAGCATAACACTTATTGTCTAATAGTTTGTCTAGTAACAACATACAACCACAAAGTTAAGACCAGTTCAATTTTTTTTTAAAGATTTTATTTATTTATTTGGCAGAGAGATCACAAGTAGGCAGAGAGGCAGGCAGAGAGAGAGGAAAGCAGGCTCTCTGCTGAGCAGAAAGCCCAATGCGGGGCTCAATCACAGGATCCCAAGATCATGACCTGGGCCAAAGGCAGAGGCTTTAACCCACTGAGCCAACCAGGCTCCCAAGGCCAGTTCAGTTTCATATCTATAATTAAATGCCTCTAAAGTGCCAGGTGCTGTGCTAGGCTCTAGGGGAATATACAGATGGTTTTTTAAAGACTGTACCTTCTTGGAGAGCTTGAGAAAGAAACTCAACTGTGATAATTACTTAACTAAAGTCATGGGAATGAAGACAAGAGGCTTTAATACTCCCTAGAGGAATTCCTAGAGGAATGTAGGAAGACTTTATGGAGAAGACAGAACTTGAACAGGCTTGGAGGATAGTTGGATTTTGACCAGTGAAAGAGAAGTGGGGGAAACCATTTTAATTACAAATGTGTTCCAAGCAGACACATGGACATTAGAGCAAAATGAACAGTCAGTACCTTCTTGTGTTGGCGCAGAGTGGTGTGCCGCAAGGTAGAGAAATGTCCTTATATAGAACAATGGGTTTCACATTCGACAGGCATTGAATACTTACAATGTGCAAATGGAGAGAGATAAAAGATAAACAATAATCATAATAGAAGGATTATAAAGGATTTTAGAGAGTAATTATGTCCTACAAAAATAATGTGGGGAGAAAAGTGGAATAAGGGGGATTGCTGTGCCTTCTAAGTTGCAAGTTAACATGTTAAGCTGGGTAGTCCAAGCATAATTTGGGTAGTCCAAGCGAAGACTTGAAGGGGATTAGGGAGAGAACCATTCAGATATCTTAAGGGAGAATGTTCCAGCAAGATAGTGATGAGAAAAAACTGCGAGTGGTGTGTTCAAGAAATGACACAGATGTCTATATTACTGGAGCCAGGTGCAGAGGGGAGAAGTTGAAGACGCCGAGAAGTAAAGTGGTGTGGGGTGGGGGTTAGGGGGGTCTAGAAGGTCTGGTAGAAGATTGACAGTATTTCTTGTTTCCTATGCCAACTCCCCCCAGAACACTCTGTAGTTCTGCGGTCCTGGAATCTCAAAGAAAATGTACTCCCCAGCAGTTTTCCCCTGGCCAGGATGTGGCGATTGATCTACTCATATCGCAGTGGAATGGAATCCACTTAGTTTCTATTGCATTCTAAATTTTTGACCCAACCTCATAGATCCCTGAAATGGAGATGATTTTACTAGACTTCAAGTAGAAAGGAGGTAATATTTCAGATTGTTATGTGTTCCCTGTGATGGAGACATACACGTGTTGCGTTAGACACAGCAGGTATGAGTTGTTTTCCTGGAAAGGGTTTTTACACCAAGGATATTCGAAGGAAATTTGTTTGAAAGAAAGAAGGCCATTACAAAATAACTTTTTTAAAAAACAAAGGGTGGGGAGAAAAAATTATGTTTGTAGATTTTATGTATGTAGAGAATTTTTTTTTACATATATGTGTTTCCTTTGGTCAAACAATGAAGTATGCATTTTGATATATTTGATTCCACGTAGTAATGGTTAAATTCCCTCTTCTAAACTGACACAGATGGTCTAGCCGACCCTTATTTTCTCCATGTGACTCTATCTACAGCAAGGGTATGAGGAACGTGTTTGTGTGTGCCTGAGTGTGTTAATGGCCGCCTTCCGTTCATGTGTTCCTACTGTGTGCACTGTATTTTAATTCTGATCTTCAAAAGGAGTCAGTAAAAGAGACACTTTTATTCAAATTCTAAAGAAGAGTTACCTGAAGCTTACAGAGATTAAAAAATTGTGTTCAAGCTGCACAGCTTACATGTTCTTGTGCTGTAGTATTCGTGTGGCTATGACTCCCACATTCTTTGTATTTGCATACAATTAAATTGTCACCTTCTTTTTAACTCTCTTTGAAACGTATGTAACTAGAGTTTGGTAGAGGGGATAATTGTTAATAGGTTGATACCTACCGTGTGTTCTTGACCTGATAGAGCATCCTAGATTGTGGAAGGTAGAAAGGGTGTGAAAATCCTGTATTCAAGTCCCAGCTTTGCCCCTCGTGAACAGTATGACTCTGGTCAAGTTACCATACAGTGGTGAGCTTGCATTTCCTGATCTATAAATTGAGGATAATCGCACGTACCCTGCCGAGTTGTTTTTTTTTTTTTTTGACAGAATTGAATAAGGATCTATTTTAGACTGAGTAAGCTTGGAGTTTTCATCAGTTGAATATAGTAGGACCTTTTCTTTGTGTGGTTGGCAAAGCATGTTTCCATACTGAGTGTTAATAGTCTACTCTGTGTCACACTTTAAGATTACACATAATATAGCTCAAGGTATGATACGATAATTAGGTTGGAAGAAGAAAAGTTTATTACCAGTCTTGAATGGCAAGTTGTATTAACCTCATTTAACCCAGTCAAGTGTTCTGTAGCACCAAATGCAGAAAATTTTTGACAATCTGTCTCATGGTTCTTGCATAATTTAATTATTACAGTTTCAACAATCTGTCTGTGTGCTCTTTGGCTTACATTGTACCTTACTGAACTACTTGATTCCTCTGATTCACAAAAGACGAATAAAAGTATATTTTAATCCAAGTCATTTTATTACTTACCATCTGCACTCAAATATAAAGTGTTCGTTAAATGTTAGGCCAGCACAGATCTATAGTTTTTGCTTCCTATAGTACTTAAACACAGTAATGATACATAAAGCATCTTTAGACCAAGAGCATGGCTAATTACTGAGCTTGATCAGAGTTGTGAGTTTCTGTCAAAAATATGTATTGATGAAAAATTAGAATGGCTTTGCTTTGACTTGAAGTTTTTCATTGATATCCTCATCGTATTTAATAAGTTTACCTAAAGAGTGTCATTGGTTTAATTTTATCCTGCTCATACTGGGAAAGAGGCAAGAGTTAAATGATGCTATCTGTATCTTCAGGTGATTGGAGGACAGAACATCATAGAGGTTAACGTCTTTTGAAATTGATAGCTATAGCCTTTAAAACTTTCTGGAATAAAAAGTAAAACTTAGGGGCACCTGGGTGGTACATTGGTTAAGTGTCTGCTTTCTGCTCAGGTCATGATCTCGAGGTCCTGGGATTGAGCCCCATATCGGGCTCCTTCGGGCTCCTTGCTCAGCCGGGAGTCTGCTTTTCCCTCTCCCTCTGCCTATCATTCCCCATGCTTGTGCACTCTCCCTCTTCCTCTCTGCCAAATAAATAAATAAAATCCTTAAAAGCAAATAAAATTTAAAAAAATATAAAGTAATACTTAGAGGGGTGCCTGGATGGCTCAGTCAGTGAAGCATCCAGCTCTTGATTTCAGCTCAGGTCATGATCTCAGGGTTGATGAGATGGACCCCCCCTGCCAATCAGGCTCTGTGCTTAGAGAGGCTTTGCTTGAGATTCTCTCTGTCCCTCTCCCCCTCTGCTCACTCACACATGCACTCACACACACTTTGTCTCTCTAAAATAAATAAATCTCTAAAAAAAGTAATACTTTTAAAGATGTTTACATAGCATTATAGAGACCTATTCATAATTTGGAGATATATATACATATATATGTATATATATGTGTGATACTGATACACACACACACACACACACACACACACACACACTTTGCCACTTGTTTAGGCAAAACTATTCTTTGCCTTCAGAGCTGTAACATTTGTTAGCTCAGGAAGCCAGAATGTTCCCTCAACATTGTGTAGGTGTTATGTTTTTTGTTGATAATGTACTGCTTTTCTTCTTCTATTAATGTTTGGAAAATAAACCTAGAGTCTAAGAAAGTTGCTAAGTATTCAGTGTGGATTATTACAGTCAGGGAAGCCCTCTGTCTTCCATGTGTGGGAAGAAGGCAGAAATGGAACATTTAAATATTTGATCAAGTCTACTTTATGGAAATTATACTAGGCTTTGACATTCTTAGACACATTCTCAGGGACACCTCTGTATAACAAGGGTTATAATTTAAGCACTTCAAAGTGATTTGGTCTTGGAGAACGGTCATCATGAAGATGCCCATTATCACATCAAGCTATAATCATGGTTGTTTCCAAAGCAATTTGGAATGCATTCACAAGTGACATTGAACATTCTTTTGTAAGAGTCTGCAAATTTTCAAGAGGGTAAAAGTCCCTATCCTATATTAAAAATAAATATATAAGTCTTTTAAGGATCCTGAAGAATGCTTATAGCAAATTTTCATAAGTATGGTGGTGAGTAATTTAGAGATAGAACTCTCATTTTTATCTTACTCATAATTTGAAGGCATTTAACAAAATAATTATATGGTATTACATGGATAGCAACCTAATCACAATTAGTTCTTCCCATTTAAAGCATTAAAAATGAATCTTTAGAACGAGAAATTATTCTTGTTTTTTTTAAGTAGATAAAGAGACTATTCAATTAATTAATAATAACGGTAGTTGGTACTTAACAGTTACTATGTACTTGGTGCAGTGATAAGCACTGTATATATGTCAGCTGGTGAACAATCATGTAGATACCAGCTGTATACTCATAATTTGTATAGAGAAGTAAACACTGAAAGAATTCAGTGACTTGCCCAACTCTCAATAGCTAATGAGAGTACTCATTACTGATGAGAAGGAAGATCTGACTCAGGACTCACATTCTCAGCCATCACACATGAGGGCCTTTCTCAAACTCCCAATGTACCTGAATTAACAAAAAAAGTCAACCTAAGGTTGACCATTCGAGTGAAGGATCCCCAGACAGTGTCTGGCTTCTAGAATATGCCGTTTTCTAGATTAATTTAGAATGATGGCATTCATTTCTCCTTATATATTAAAATTGGGGAATTTTTTTTAAGATTTTATTTATTTATTTGACAGAGAGAGATCACAAGTAGGTAGAGAGGCAGACAAAGAGAGAGAGAGAGAGGAGGAAGCAGGCTCCCTGCAGAGCAGAGAGCCTGATGCAGGACTCGATCCCAGGACCCTGAGATCATGACCTGAGCCAAAGGCAGAGGCTTAACCCACTGAGCTACCCAGGTGCCCCTGTCTGGGGAATTTTTATACTGAGATTCTGATCCCGTTGATCTTGGGTGGGGCCTAGGCGCTGGTGTGTTTACTCTGTAATTGATGTTAATGTATAGCCATTTATAGATGCATTTATTTAGAGCAAACTGTGTCTTTTAGGACAACACAATTCAGTGGAAATGCTTCAAGTTTGTTTCATTTAATTTTTAATATATTTGAACCACTAAATAGCTATAATAAAAAACTCATCCAGATGTATGAAGTATAAAAGTTTAATCCCAGCATGAGCGAAGCTCACTTTAGCCTCAGGGTCTTTGCAGTTGGCCTACAATATGAGAAGTATTGCCTGGGTAGTTTTCTCTCTCGATTAAGGTTTCTACTCTAATGTTCCTTTAGAGAGACTGCCTATGAATGTTCCCAAAATAACTCCTTCCAAATTGTTTATTATATTAAAAATTTTTTTCTTTAAACACTTCTGATTTTCTGAAATATTGTTTTTACTTGTTTATTGTTGGTGTCTTTGCAAAAACATGAACTGATAGCTTATCTGTCTCATTGAACATGTGTGTGTCCCTTGCACAGGGACTGGAGTTTGGCACTTAATAAGAAGTCAACAAATGTCTCTTGAATGAATGAATGAACAGCAAAAATTTAGGACAGATTTTTGGTTAGTTCATTTGTTCTGAGTTCAAACACAAATTCTATGGATCATTTTCTGGATAATTGGAAAGAAAGCACAGCTGGTGCTCAAATAGAGGTATTCTGTATTCAGTTTAAAATTAAGGTTATTTGATAAGGCCTTTCCTGGAATGGTGACTCATTTGAGGATAATACTGTATCTGGAAAATATTAGTTGTGTTTTCCAGTAAACTAGCCCCTTTAGCATGTAGCCAGGCTGCTTTTAGACTTAAAACAGCAAAAAAAAAAGAAAGAAAGAAAGAAAGAAAGAAAAGAAAAGAAACTAACGAAAGAAGACCGACATAATGCTTTTTTGATGAGTTCATATCATTAGTAACACTAGATATAATTTGTAGTTTCTATGAGCTTGAAGGGAGTCTCGGGTATTGAATTCTAAGCAATATCATTCTTTCCTCTGGTGACAATGGTTTCTACCTGGACACAATATTCTTTAGAGAAACTGGGAAAAATACATTGTTTGGGAAAAAAATTGGTTTGGGAAAAAAAACAAAACCAAAACCAAACAAACAAACAAAACCAAAAACAAACAAAAAAATTGTTTGGGAAGTATGGAGTAATGAAAATATCTCATAGGAGGGCGTCTTAGCCTTTGTCCACTTATTCCTGAGTGCAGTTTTCTAGAAACTGCCCAAGCCAGGTACCGATTCCTAGAATAATAGAAAGTTTGCAACTTAAGTAAAAACGGCTTGACGATTCCTGTGGGACAGGGAAGCTTTCTTCAGTTAGATTATTTGGAAGGAAGGGAAGGATGGTTGGGTTTCGTTCCATGCACATACATTTTGACCTGCAAATGACTGAAGTTCGTTGGCTTGCCAAGCAACAGTGGACTCAAGGCATCTTCAAATGTGAAGAAGCCTTACGTATCATTTGTCTCAGCCACTTCACTTTACATCAGAAAAGGGTGGCCCGGGAGGAAGTGACACTGGAACTCCAACTTCCCTGGGTGATGGCCATGTAGGGCACACACTGTGCCTTCCTGGCTAATGCGCTTCCGGCTAATGCACTGGGGGGCTTGCTGTGCCTATCTTGGGTTTATTCTAGAAGAATTATTTTGCTTCATACTAAAAATCCTGAAAATACATGTTTTAAAAATAATAAGGTATAGTTATATTATAAATGCAAAATATCCCTGAGTAAGAGATCTAAAGCATATGCAGGTATTTACAGAAACTATTTTTTTTTTTTTGGTCAGAGAGAGTGAGCACAGGCAGACAGAGTGGCCGGCAGAGGCAGAGGCAGAGGGAGAAGCAGGCTTCCTGCTGAGCAAGGAGCCCGATGTGGGACTCGATCCCAGGACGCTGGGATCATGACCTGAGCTGAAGGCAGCTGCTTAACCAACTGAGCCACCCAGGTGTCCCATATGCGGATATTTGAAGTGACAATGTGAAATTTGTTCTTCTGCGGGCTTCCCTACGGTAGAGTCCCATTTGTTTGGAGAACTCCAGGATTATAAACTGTGAGGTTTTGTGCCGCTTAGGAGTTGAACGTTGACTAGCGCAGCTCCCCACAGTTTCACTCTCAGAGCGCCACATAAATCTACTCCTGGTGACGTCAAGTTGGCCCTATAGAAGGACGGCTGTATACATCTCAAAGTCCACAATGTTAAAGAAGCTTGTGGGGAAATACCCTAAGTTAGGTTATGTGTCCAGAAGCAAAGTTGCTGAAGTACAAGAAAGCGTGAACGTGCTCCCTATACTTGGTGGGTCACATTTGGGCCTAGAGAATTCCTTTGCCTTCCAGGAGTTGGTGTAGTGAAAAAGTGGGGACTTTAAGTCTCACTCTACTGCTTCAAGTCAGGGCCCTGGGACAAGTGAGAGGACACTCCTGACCCTTCTTTGGATCAGCTGCCAAATCACCTTAAGATAAAAGCATTGTAGAGTCAGCAGCGTAACAGCACCCTTGTTTAGGGAGTGCAGACACTTCAAAAAGATAAAAGTTTTAACGCCATTTACAGTGGTGTGACATTTACATATCGAGAGCACATGCTTTGAGCTTAGAATCTAGTTAGCAAGAAAGAGTAATTAAAATAGGAAGCCACTGTGTGACAAGCGTCGTTACCAAAACCCACAGGCATCTAGACAGATGACCAGGGTCTAACGGTATCACTTTCAGGGTCAGTATTGCTAGAGAGTGTTCTGACCAAGCCAGCAGATGGGTGTTAAGAAGATTCAACAAAATGCAGCTTGGCATTGGTCGTTGTGACTATTTGGAGCTCCTTCTCAGTTCTCTAGATTTAACATGATGCTCACTGCTGATAGACCTGCTGTTTTTGGGGGGGGGGGGGGAGGTGTTTAATAAGATTTATTTGTTAGACAGAAGGGAAGGAGAGGCAGAGGGAGAGAGAAAAGCAGATTCCCCACTGAAGAGGGAGCAGAGGTAGGGCTCAATCCCAGGATCTTGGAATCATAACCTGAGTCGAAGGCAGACGCTTAACCGACTGAGCCACCCAGGTGCCCTGGAATAGGTCCTGATCTGTAAAGAGGTGAAATGAATGTCCATCATCCAAGAGTTACCTAATTGAAGAGCTTATTATCATTTTGAGAGTTCAGATGTCTGTTCTTCACAGAATAATGAGCTAATAAAGGAGGACTGAGTCCTGATTCTACTTGCTAAGGGCTTCAACCTTCTTGGGCAGTAAAAGGCAAGGAAGAGCTAGTGAGGGGCCACTCCACTATTAGGACAAACAATGTGTATATATTATCTCTCACTGGATTTTCTTCCTGTATTTCAGTCCACTTGAAATATGGTGGGTTGAAATTCAAAAAGTGGAAAAAATTCCCTTTTATTTATTTTATTTTTAAAGATTTTATTTGACGGAGAGATACAGTGAGAGAGGGAACACAAGCCGGGGGGAGTGGGAAAGGGAGAAGCAGGCTTCCTGCTAAGCAGGGAGCCCAGTGCGGGGCTCGATCCCAGGACCCTGGAATTATGACCTGAACCATAGGCAGATGCTTAACCACTGAGCCACCCAGGAGCACCTACACTATTTTTATTGAAAATTAATGATCCAGTTGAACAGAAAAGAAAACCTGTGTTTTGGTCAGAGCTGTATTTGCTCTTGCATTTGCCGATTTCCTTGAGGTTGAAACCTGTCAGTATGATGATTTACTCACTTAAGTACAATAATAATTGTAAAGGAATTTGTCAGGTCCTTAAGTCCTTTGAAGCAAAGTGCAAGACAATCAACATGCAGCTGCTTCCTGGCAAAGAAACAACACACATCCTCAAAGTGACTTAGCTTCTGGTGGCGGCCTTGACTTGGAGAATAAATCCTCAAGATACTCAGGCAGTAAGTTTCGGGATCATTTCTCTCACAGTTTATAACAGCGCAGGTTGAAGGTGATGAAATTCTTATCAACAAGGAGTTTACAGGTTTGTATGTGATTAAGGGCGTGCGCTTCTGGTTATTTATAACGTGCCTCGGGATTTTAAACACTCCCATGATCATAAAATCCGCTATGACATATCAACTGATAGAACCAGCCATAGTTCTTACACCTCTTCTGAAAGGAAAGCCAGATCTGTCCTGGTATGGTTTTTACAATGTACATTTTTCACTTGTCGATGGCAGATGCTGAAGGAAGAAACTCACAACCTTCCCATGAGAGCTTGGCACATGTTTTTGCAGTAAGGGAAATGGGCTTGACTCAGTATTAGCCGCCCTGCTTTTTTCATTTGGAGCTCATTCCACGTTAGTGCATGTAGAATTGCCTCATTTTTTGGTAAGGGCTACCAAATATCCTTTTATGTGAGTTTATACAATGTAGGCAGCCATTCTCCTATGGATGGAGATTTGCGCTGGTTACAGACTTCGGCCGCTCTAAAGGATGATGTCAAGAATATCGGTGTGTGCCACGTAGCTAATGGGTTAGTGCTGTGCAGCAGGAATTCCTAGGTAAAACTGTAGGCCCTAGGGTCTGTACAATTAAAAACATTTTTTTTAGATTTATTTACTTCAGAGAGAGAGAGTGCACGTGTTTGAGTGGGGGAAGGGGTAGAGGGAGACAGAAAGGGAGAGACACTTTCCAGCAGACTCCTGGATGGCTGAGCCCAGGGGCTCTGTCCCAGGGTCTGAGCTGACCCAAGAGTCAGACGCTGAACCGACTGAGCCACCCAGGACCCCCAATTTTTTAAATTTTTGATAAGGGTGGCCAAATTGTCCTTTATAGAAGATTTGTTGTTTATACTCCGACCAGAAGTATGAGAAGATACATCATGGGTCACATATGTATATCAAGCTTTTAAATCTTCGCCAATCTGATAGGTGAAAAATACTATCTGTATACTTTTAATTTACCCAGATTTTGTTACCCATGAGAGCATTGGAGGTTATCCCTGTTTCCTTGGCTGCCTTTTCTGTCCTTGTTATCTGGGAGAGTTGGTATTTTTAAGATTTGTTGAAAATCTTCCCATGTTGGAAGAACATGCCTTTTTGACAAGATTTGCAAATATTTTCCTCATTTGTTGTTGATCTTGTGACATTTTTGTAATATGTTTACCTATGAAAGAAAATTGATTTTTTTACTTATTAATCTTTGATTATTTCTGCCTACAAACATACAGACACACACATGTGCATACACACATAGGCACTCTCTTATTTGTTTCGAGTGGGTTTATCTAGAAGTTATTTGATAAAAATAAAAATAAAAACCAAATAAAAATATTTGGTTTTATCTAGAATTTATCTCTAGTTTTTCTCAGATGGCTTCCCAATTATCTCAACGCCTTTCGGTCCCATTCCCCTGCTGGTTCCACATGCCATTTACCTCCTAGCCTGAAGTCCCATATGTATGTGTGTGGGTTTTTGTCTAGACTCCGTTCACTGATCTATGTTTTTATGCAACAGGATAACAGTATTTTAATAGTAGTAAACATCTGTGACTTAGAAGACTTAAAATACATTTTTACTCTATCTCCTTCTCTTAAACAGGATTCTTTTCTAAAATATTGCCCTTTTGTGCACCTTTATTTTTCCATAGGGAAATTAAATAGCTTGATATCGGCCCAACAAATAGGTTGCCGCTGTATTTAAGGTGTCTGTATCAGTTTTCTGAAGTGCTATTTGTTAGGGGTTTTACTGGGAGACTCTTGGACTTTGGACCTTGGTGTCCATATTATCCTGGCTTCATTTTAAATAATGTAGGGGATTTTTTTTTTCTTTCTCTCTGCTTTGGAACTATTTCAGTTCTGGAGGTATTGGAGGATACAATATTGGAGCTATTTACTCCTTATAGTTTTCTTTTCACCTGGGAATTACCTGAGACTGGTACTTTTTCAAAGGTAGACGGTAATGGTGGGATGGTTGGGGGGGAAGAAATCACTGTCCTGCGTTTCCTCAATTTTATTTCCACCAACTGGGATATTTATAGATTCTGTCATGCTAGGCCAGTGGTTTTTATACTTTATTTTTTTTCTTTTCTTATTTATTTATCTTTTTCATTAACATATAATGTATTTTTAGCCCCAGGAGTACAGGTCTGTGAATCACCAGGTTTACACACTTCACAACACTCACCATAGCACAAACCCTCCCCAATGTCCATAACCCCACCCCCCTCCCCCTCCCCCTCTACCACTGGCAACCCTTTGTTTTGTGAGATTAAGAGTCTCTTATGGTTTGTCTCCCTCCCGATCCCATCTTGTTTCCTTTATTCTATACTTTATTTTTTAGAGCAGTTTTCTGTTTACAGCAAAATTGAGAGGAAGGTATACAGAAGGTATACACCGCACACTAAGAGCCTCTCTCATTATTAATACCCCTCACCAGAATGGTAACTTTTTTTTTTTAAAAACCAAGGAGGAACCTACATGGACACCTCATAATCACCCAGAGTCCATAGCTCACCTTAGGGTTCACTCTTGGTGCTGTGTGTTGATTGGGTTCGCACAGATGTTGAGTGACACGTATCCATTATCGTAATATCATACGAAGTATTTTCACTGCCCTGAAAATCCTCAGTGCTCTGCTTATTTGTCTCTTGCTCTAGCCCAGTTTTGGCAAATTACATTTTCCTAGCGAACCATGCGTTTCATACCCGTGCATTTTCACATTGCTGAGAGAAGTAGCAGTCTCATTTCTGTTAACTTCCTCAGTTCTTGACATGATTTCCTTTTATGTTATCTATGTGTGCGCCTCCCATTTTTTTTCTTGGTTGTGTTCATTGCTTAACGTATTCGATTGTATTTTTAAGAAAAGGATCTCTTGGGGCTCCTGGGTGGCTCAGTGGGTTAAAGCCTCTGCCTTCAGTTCAGGTCATGATCCCAGGGTCCTGGGATTGAGCCCCTCATCGGGCTCTCTGCTCCACAGAGAGCCTGCTTCCTCCTCTCTCTCTCTCTGCCTGCCTCTTTGCCTGCTTGTGATCTCTGTCTGTCAAATAAATAAATAAAATCTTAAAAAAAAAAAAAGATGTGAGATGAAACATTTTTAAAAAAGGATCTCTTGTGTTTTTAAGTTAATTTTTCAAAAGTTCTGTATTCTAATTATCTGCTTTTCCTTTTTCTTTACCGTTTTTCTCTTTGTGTTCCTTACTTTCATTTTGCTGTTCTTTTTCAACTTTCTTGTGTAAGATTGGATAAATCTTTCAGTAATTTCAGTTTTCATGGTTCTACAAATATTTAGACTGTACATTTTCTCCTTAATCTGGCTTTAGCTATTTCTTAACATTTTTTAAAAAGATTTTATTTATTTATTTGACAAACAGAGATCACAAGTAGGCAGAGAGGCAGGCAGAGAGAGGGAGGAGGAAGCAGGCTCCCCGCTGAGCAGAGAGCCCGATGCGGGGCTCGATCCCAGGACCCTGGGATCATGACCCGAGCCAAAGTCAGAGGCTTAACCCACTGAGCCACCCA